>NC_137955.1:44963025-45600441 GCF_963924665.1 Micromys minutus | reverse complement strand
AGGCAACCTCAGCACCAGCAACTTGAGGTACGTTAGGCCTCAGTGAAGTAGATGGTGATTTGAGTATGGTTGGGTTCAGGGAGTGGCACTATTAAGAGGTGTGGCCCTGTTGGAGGAAGTGTGTCACCATGGGGATGGACAATGAGACCCTCATCCTAGCTGCCTGGAAGACAGTATCCTGATGGCAGCCTTCAGATGAAGATGTAGCAGCTCCTCCTGCACCACGCCTGCCTGGATGCTGTCATGTTTCCACCTTTATGATAACAGACTGAACCTCTGAACCTGTGAGCCAGCCCCAATTAATGTTGTCCTTGTAAGAGTTGCCTTGGTCATGGTGTCTGTTCACAGCAGTGTAACCCTAAGATAAGGAGGCACAGGATTGACTTGTATATGTTCTTCTGGTTCCGATAGTGGCCCATTGAACCGGCCAGATACAGTCAGCCACTGTTCATCTACCACACCTATTGCTGGGGTAATGAAGTCGCTCCCTACCTGGCTTGTCTGGAGCCAGATAGGTGTCAGCCACCCCAGCTCTCTCCAGGACTCTACTGAGGCCCTGCTCTTTTCAGGAGTATTCTCTCTCTTGAGGAATATCTGTCTTTTCCTATCTTAGCGATACGAAGGCACCGCAGTTGGAGACTCTCCAGATTCTAGCTTCATACCCTGGGAGACGGCTGTGGGCTCAGATAGCTTTCATCCTGTTCCTCTGCAAGCAGAGGCATGCCCGGGACCTTCTTCTGTCCTTCCCTAGCTGCAGTGGGCCCTGGAAGGAAACACATAAGCAGAAAATCAGTGCTCAATTAATCATAGTCGGGAGATGATGAGAGCAGAAGGAACGGGAAAAGTCTAAGCAAAGCAGAGCCAGGTCTCAAGGGGAGCCATCCCCTGGGGCACCCCGAGGGCTGGAGAGTCAGAGAGCCAGCTGCCTGCAGGGCGTGTGGGCCTGAGTCACTAAGGGAGGAAGAGTGAGCAAATCAGCGGTGGACTGTGTTTGGAGAGAGGTGTGTTCATCTGCTGTGGTCCAAAGCCGCTTGACTGAGGGCTTACGGATCAGGAGATGGAGGCACATAGGATGTGGGCATATTTATCTTCCTTGAAGGGATAGTTCTGGTGCTGAAAATAAAATGCCAAATGTTCTGGTGAGTTGTCCAAGCGATCTTACAGAGAAGGCACTGTATAAAGTAACAAACTGGGTTGTCACCTTCTGGGTCAGACTAGGACACTGGCTCCTGAGAGCTGTCTCCAGGTTCCGAAGGCCTGGTGGGCAGGAGAGCAGGTTGCTTGAGAAGGCTGGGATTGCTCGGGGGATTGCTCGGCTGTCCCTCCATTATTTGTTGGACATGCTTCCTGAGTCAGGACCACACCGATGTAGATAGATACTCAGGAATCTGAGAAGTCACTGTCTAATTTAATGTGGGAAG
Source organism: Micromys minutus (assembly GCF_963924665.1). Lineage (NCBI taxonomy): Eukaryota > Metazoa > Chordata > Mammalia > Rodentia > Muridae > Micromys > Micromys minutus. The sequence goes on along the minus strand of NC_137955.1, from coordinate 45,599,020 downwards.
GAACTGACTAATTCCCTTCTCTTTCTGGCAGCCTTAGGACAACAGGACTATTCAAGCTCCCAGCAGACCTGGGTGACCACAGTATGGCCATCGGAGTGTGTCCAGATGGCTGAGTCTGCACTTTCTCACTGCTTAGACAGACAAGGGGGCGGGGCCAGTGTACACAAGGCTCAGAGCTGCAAATGTGCAAAGAGCTCACAGAACCGAGGAGAAGAAGCAGTTTCAGGCTTCCTTGGGGAGCTGCGGGAGAGAAAGAGCAGCAGGTACAAACAGCCAGGGGAGACTGTTTGCTCTTCCTCCAGACCATGGTGTGCCTACTAGAAGTCCCTAGAAGCATTGACTTCATTTGTAATTTTCAAATATTTCAGTTTTTGCCTTCAAAATGGACCTTTTTCTGCTCAGAACCAATAATGAAATGGAGCACCTACTGGGCATGAAGGGAGGAGGGAGAGGAGTGAGGGAAAGAGGAGGAACAGGCTTAGGAATTGGTTGTGATTACAGATACAGGGTGAAAAAAGTATGAGGAGAAGCAGACACTCTGGCTCAGTCTGGCCATCTCAACCCTTGGGTGGGCTGAGGCAGGAGGATTACCATGAGTTAGGAGGCTAGTCTAGGGAAGGGATAGGCTAATAAAAGTGAGGGATACTTTTGTCTTTTCTGGGAATACAGGGATTTTCTGGGATTAACGCTCTGCTTCTTTCTTGCTTTAATTTGATTTTTTTTTTTTCTCAGCCACAGCCTGGGTCATTGTCAGCTGACTTGGCGCCAGGTTGTTTAGCATGCCGATGGGATTCTTACGAAGTTAAGGGTCTGTCAGGCATCACACTGGCAAGCCTACCTAAGGCCCAACCAGTTTCAGCCAGCCTACTTAAGAGGGTCTGCAGGCATTCGGTCTTCACAGATAAACAAGATCAGGAAGACAGAAACTCAGGCTTATTTATGTGTCACCCTGAGAAATACAGGGCGTGTGCGGGAAGGGGATGTGGAGTCTGTCTTAGCCTCAGTGAGGAGTTGAGGCCAAAGGACCCAGAGGAGGAGTGATTGAAGCCGTCCAGAGTCCTGAAGGCTTTGGGTTTGGAGTTCAAGGAGGGACAAAGGGCAGAACTTCGGGGGACTGCGGTAGGCCTGAGGTCGCTCTAGGTGCTCACAGAGGTCAGCCTCCACCCTCTCTCCAGAGAAGGAAGCCATAGGTGGAAGGGGAGTGGGGCCTTGCGAGAAGGCCACCTTGGGGACTGGCAGCGAGGACAGGGTGTGGGAACCTGCACCTCAGGAGCTAAGGTTGCCTTGGGGACAGGTCAACAGGCTCTGGAGCTGCTGATCTGGAACAACTTCCCCCACTTCCAAGGACAGACATGAAGATGGATGGGCTGGAGCTCCTGGACCAGCATGCCTTGTTCTTCACTTCCTTAGGGCCGTCATTCTAGGTAGCAATCTTCTCGAGGGACCTTCCCTGGCTTTCTCATCTAAGACATTGTCGTGGACACTCCTGCTTTCTTTTGATGCCCAATCCTTCCTTACCATATAATATTACATAACACACTGTGTATTTCAACTGATTGGAGTCAGGAGCAAGGCCACCTCCTTTGTAGGCAGCCACAGTAAGGGGCCCAAAAGAAAATGTTATGTCTAGCCCCCACCCCCGGTGGAACCAGAAGACAAGGTTTACCATAAACTCTGCCTATCGGTGCCTGAGCACTGAAATACCAACCAAGCCAACTGCTCAGACTGTGTCGTGTTGGACGCTCTGGGCCTTTGCTATTTTTACTGCCTGGTTCTTCCTCCCTGTTGGAAAGATTTCCCGGTCTTCCCTGAGAACATGTACATCCTCCAGAGACAACATACGACCAGTGTTCCTCCCATTTACATTAACATTAACCAGTGAAGATCACGTTCACACTTTACATATGACCTGAGCCATGCTCATTTGAAACACATAAAAGACCGTACTTAAAGCTAAAAGCCAAAAACTAGCCCACCCAAAGTAAAGGCAACAACAACCAAATGTTGATTTCGGTGACTGTGTGTGTGTGTGTGTGTGTGTGTGTGTGAGAGAGAGAGAGAGAGAGAGAGAGAGAGAGAGAGAGAGAGAGAGAGAGAGAGAGGGAGGGGAGGGAGGGAGGGAGGGAGGAGGGAGGGGGAGGGAGGGAGGGAGGAGGGAGGGAGGGAGGGAGGAGGGAGGGAGGGAGGGAGGGGAGGGAGAGAGAGAGAGATGGTTTCTCTTTATAGCCCCGGCTGTCCTGGAACTTACTGTAGCTGGAATAAGACCATGCTGGCCTCAGGCTCAGAGATCTGCCTGCCTCTTTGTCCCCAGTTCTGGATTAAAGGCCTAAAACTCTAATCCTGGCTGCCTCAAATGCTCATTTTTAAGTCCCCAATTGGCTATGAGGAACTGCATATGTCCTTTTTGATAAACCCTGCAAGGCTGGCTTTCTTCTATGGTTCTCCCTCATCTTTCACTAGTATGAGACATCAAACTAGGCTCTGGTTCAAAACCAACAATGATATATTATCTTTTTACTTACAGGTCTCACCAAGTGTCTTAGTCAGGGTTTCTATTCCTACAAATATCATGACCAAGAAGCAAGTTGGGGAGGAAAGGGTTTATTCAGCTTACACTTCCACATTGCTGTTCATCACCAAAGGAATTCAGAACTGAAACTCAAGCAGGTCAGGAAGCAGGAGCTGATGCAGAGGCCATGGAGGGATGTTACTTACTGGCTTGCTTCCCCTGGCTTGCTCAGCCTGCTTTCTTATAGAACTCAGGTCTACCAGCCCAGGGATGGCACTACCACAATGGGCTGGGCCTTCCCCGTTGATCACTAGTTGAGAAAATGCCTTACAGCTGGATCTCATGGAGGCATTTCCTCAACTGAGGCTCCTTTCTCTGTGATAAATCCAGCTTGTGTCAGGTTGACACAAAACCAGCCAGTACACCAAGGTAAGGAGGCAGGAGATAGGAACTGAATGGAAATAACAGTATTTATTAACACTAACACACTAGAGGCTGGAGGGATGGCTCAGTGGTTAAGAGAGCTTGCTGATCATCAGAGAACCCAAGTTTGATTCCCATCACCCACATCAAGCAGCTCACAACAGACTAACTACAGGGAATCTGATGCTTTCTCTTTGTGCTTCAGGGGGTTGCAGTGTACATGTGTGTACATACATATGTAAAACAGCCATGTTGTGTGACAGAACTTTTCCAGAGAGAGTAAACTCAATGTGAACTCACCCTAGACAAGGCACCAATGACATACCAAAGTACAGATCCAAACAAAGTTCAACTTGGTTATTTAATGAGTTTTACTGGAGTTCTTATAGGAGCAGACATGATTCAAAGACTGTATCACCAAGGCCCACCACAGCATGAGTGACAGCTCTCAAAGCTGGGAACTGGAATCACACTACACAGCCTGCAGGCAGCTCAAGGTTGAAGAGTGTCCTTTCCAGGTGCCTAAGTTGGTCTAAACCTCTTCCAGTCTGCTCTGCTGCTTTCTGTTGCTCCCAGAATGCAGATGGTCTGGTCTAGTAGTCTTCTTGAAGCTCAGTTTAGAGTACTTACACTGGCAGGGCCGGGCCTAGTGAGTCTTGTCAGTTTCAGGGACTTCCTGAAGCTGTTGTGATTTGTTTTCCTTCCTGCTTAAGGAATTTCCCTGCAGGATAGAATGGTTCACTCTCAGAAGAAACTGTTATTCAACAACAACAACAACACCAACAAGTAAACTATTATCTTTTTAAAAATTAACATTTGGAAAAACACTGTTTGCTGAGGAAGACTGGAAGCCTTTCCTTTCCTGAGCCTTACCTAATGAACAGAGTATACAAATGGGGAAGGCAAGGACTATCCGGGTCCTGTAAAGAGCTTTCCCCTGAGTAGCCAGATCGCTTTGGGGCTTGTTGCTGAGCTCGTTACTGTGTGTCCACCTCAGGTTGTTTTTCCTTCCTTTCTGTCTCATTGCTGTGTCCTTTGTTGTGGTTTGGCGCCAGCCATGCTTTCCCTAATGTCGGGCCTCTTCACTGTTTCTCTGGTGTCCATGACTAAGTTAAAAAGCAGAACTTTCCATCTCCCTTTTCCTGGAGGCTGCCAGGATTTCCAGTTCACTTATAGTATATATATACTACTTTTCTCTAGAACTCTAACAAAATTGCCCTTGACCTATTTTCTAAGTCTGATTTTTATTTATTTTTTTCTAAATTTTTTTTACTTAAATTTTTTGATGTTTGTGGTTATTTTGCCTGCATGTATGTCTATGCATCTTGTGTGAGCCCAGGGCCAACGGAGGCCAAATGAGGGCATTGGATCCCCTGGAATCCATCTCTCTAGCCCCCCCAATTCTTTTTAATATGGCTAAGAATATAAAAGGGACCCTCAGTTTCTCCATTAAAAACCAATAAAGTGGAAGGCTTCCAAACGCGATGCTGTGGGTTCAATTGTAAACTTCTCAAAGTCATGTTATACCCAACATTCTGAGGACCTGGGGTTCCTCCTGTTACAGCTGAGGATATATATGTGGTTTTACTCGTAAACAGGTATCATCAGAGTGGGCCCATCAGTCTGGGTGTTTCCCCACAGAAAGGGGTTGGACAGACACACCAGAGGTCACATGCAGATGAAGGGAGAGATTTGGTTAATGTTCCCAAACAGCCAAGGGGCACTATAGGTGGCCAGTACACTGCTGTGGTGAGATATGGTACGGAGTCACCCCCCAAGTCCTCAGAAGAAACACACTGGGGACACCCTGACTTTGAGACTCTGAATTTCTGTAGTTTAAGGAACCAAGCGTGTGGTGTTTCATCAGGGAAACCCCAGGCAGAGAATACTGCAGAGAATTTAAATTGCATTTAATTTCTTCTAGACGGGACACATTTAGGTCATGGAGGAGGTCTTCAAAAGGTTAGGAACGGAGACTGCAGGCTTCCCAACATGTACTGCACACTCAGCCAAATGTCTCCCACCTTGAGTTTTGTCTCCATAGAAACATTTTGGTTGGAAACGTATTAAAAAAAAGAATAAGTCAAACTGCAGTTGACAGTGGGGACTTGTGCAGGACAGTAGTGCAGTCGACTGTCTAATCCTGATGCAGCCTGACTTCCATTCCTAACTCCGTTAGGCGAAAGACCAGGGGGTGATTTGGGTCTTTTCCCTCTTGGAGTGTCAACATCAGTTCTGGATGATGCCCAAAGCTGTTTGGTTTGTGTCTCCAGCAGTCTAAAAATAGTGGCAAGATAGACACCAGGTTCTATAGGGAACTGCTGGATTTTAGAACTGGTCCCACAGTCTAGGGTAACCCCAGGGCACCCTTTCTTCCTAATTATGCACTAGGTTTCAAAACTATTCATGACAATCCAAAGACTTTGAGCTATAAATGGACAAAGAAAGGCTGGGTTCCCTCCCAATCCGTTGCTCTGTGAAGCTGTGTGACTCCATAGGTCACGAGATGAAGCAAGAGAATCCAGGGGCATCATCTTGCCATTCACCTGGGTTGTTGAGTATCCACCAAGGTAGTGAGCATTCTTTCTGGATAATGGAATTAAGGGAAACAGATCTGGTCACTGTTCTCAGTTGCAAGGGAGAAGATAGTTCTGCACAATCCCACTGGGAAACTCCATACAAAGAATGATCACAGAGCTCATATGAAGACACTAGAACAGGGAAGGGTGGATACCCGCCCCCATCCCTGCTCTTGGAGGAGATGGGTCATCTCACCCCTGCCTTGTTGTTTCTATGCAGGTAGCCAGAGCTGAGAAGATATGGCATCTGGGGATAGTGCAGGGAAACCCTGGAGTGGGGTATGTGAAAGAAAAGAGAATATGCGGAAAAAGATGATGTCTCGGGTTTTAGCACCAATGTTGGGAAAGAGATGAAGAGAGTGGTGGGGATATGGTCTATGGAGGTGTGGCAAGGGAAGAGGGTAAGGGGGATGCTTCTGGGGGACCCATGTTGGGTATTCCTTCTCCCTGAGGGACCAACCACACAACAACAACAACAACAATATAGTACAGAATAGAGTTTATTCAGGGCATGGGAAGGGGAGTTAAGGGAAGGGGGTAGTAGAGAGAGAGAGAGAGAGAGAGAGAGAGAGAGAGAGAGAGAGAGAGAGAGAGGGTTTGCTTGCATGCAAATGTGCACCAATATGTATGTGGGTTATGTGGGTGCCTACAGGGTCTAAACGAGGGTATCAAATTCCCTGGGGCTGGAATTACAGTTGGTTGTGAGCTATATGATTTGGTTTGTGGGTGCTAAGACCCAAACTTGGGTCCTCTACAAGAGCAGCAAATACTTTTAACTCCTGAACCAACTTCCCAGCTTCCCTACCCCCCTTTCTTCCTGATAACTCATTATTATACACCAAATGGGGCTTGAACTCATGGCAATCCTCCTGTGTCAGACTCCCAAATTCTGGGGTTATATGGGTGATCATTCCAGGCTTGGTCCTTTTTGTTTAATCCCATTTACCTGGAAATGTCAGGGTTAACAATGAGTAAACCGGTTCAGCTTTCTCTTGAGCCACAAGCCATCCTCGTGCATTTGGCTATGAACCAACTCCAGGTAACACACAGCACAAGGAATGTCTTCCCAACATTGTTTTTTTTTTTTTTTTTTTTTTTGTTTTGTTTTGTTTAATCCCATTTTGTGTTAAAAAAAATCATTGCTAGAAATGGAAAAGCAGCTCTGTAAAACTTAACAACAAAGAAGTATGTCAGGCATGCATTATCTTGAGAGAACTGCTTAGGATTCATTTTATTATGATTCACCAGAGTCTCTTCTGGAGTTTGGTTACATCATTTTAGAACAGTGGGAGGCAGTTACGATGTTTACAACCCCTTCCCAAGACCCTAGTCACTGACTTACCATTTCGAATGTAGCAAGATATTAGAGATAAAGCTAGGCTTGATGGTGCATGTCTGCAGTTCCAGTGTTCCTGAGGCCGAGGCAGGAGGATTGCTAAGAATGCAAGGCAAGTCTAGACTACAAAGTGAAATCTGAACTCAAAAACCAAACAGATAACCACGTTCTTTTCGGATTTAAGTCATGCTTCACGAAATGAGGCCCGTACTTGGCTTTATTGCTGGGCATTGAATCTGCAGGTAGACTCTGGGACCGTCGTTCTCAGCCTGTGGATCACAACCGCTTGTAGGTGTCAACTGACCCTTTCACAGGGGTCACCTGAGACCATTGGAAAGCACCGATGCTACATTATGGTTCATAACAGTAGCAAAATTACAGTCACAAAGTAGCAATGGAAATAGTTTTATGACGGGGGGATTACCCCAACACAGGGAACTGTATTAAAGGAGCGCAGCATCAGGAAGGCTGTGAACCACTGCCCTTGGAGAAAGCCTACGACTATTATTCTGCTAATTGATGGAAGATTAAATCGACTGCCAATGCCTTGTCATTATACCTATAGATTATGCAGCTCAGTCCTCATCAGGAAAGCTTTCATTTGCAGTAGATGAGCAACATGAAGACCCACATGGAGAATAAGAACCTTCAGAATGCTCAGCCATAAATGGAACGTCTCTACTGCACCTTCTCCTCCCAAGGCTCAGGGGACATTTTGGAACAGGAAATGGAGGCTGGACTAGCCAGAAGCAGTAAATGAGTTTAAGGAAGTAGTGTCCTCAGGATAGAGCAGGGCAGCTGCACACACGAACTCACGGCAGGTACAACAGCACGCACAAGCTTGTCCACTACCAAGTCCGAACAAGGGGAGGAGAGGTGGACAGGAAGTCCCGCCCCTAGCTGAGGAGCTATTGGTTAACCGGCTGCTGGGAGAGGAAGAGTCAGTTTTCATTCCTCCTTTAGCTCATCCTAAATGGACTATGGTCCAGTGGAACATCACACAGCCAGGACTACACGAGCAACCCAAACTGGGTGTGATGGATGAGGGAATAATACTGCTAATTATAACGACGACGATGACACACAGGTGGGTGGATAGGAAAGCAGGGCATAGATCTGGTGAATATCATCAAAATACATTGTATAAAATTCTGAAAGGATTATAGAAAATAACAAAACCCAAAACGAACAAGCGCGTTGGTGTTTAAGGAGCCCAAGCCACTTGAGGTGCCATGTCCTTCCAAAGAGACACCTAGGAAGTTGTGTACACTTTGGAGAATGCTGGAACCTTGAACATCAAGAGTAGGATATGGTTATCCATACCTGTTCTCCCGGCCCTTCAGAAATAAAGGCAGAGGGTCAGGAGCTGGCCCTCGGGGTTAGCCAGAGCTACGGAGACCCCAAGAAAATGTATAGGAGATGTAGTCAAACAAATACTGCAAACTTACTGTAACAGACGTGCAGAATCTAGTCCCCTGACCACAGGCTCAGCAGTGGTAGGTGTTGCTTAGGAGGCAGGCTGCCTGACGGTATAATGCCCTCTTGGCCCCAGCCACCCAGCCTCCCACAGCACAAGATAAAGCAATATTTCTTATTGCCTCAAGTAGGCTGTCTTCTTGAATGAACTATTTTCGGAGTGAGCCATCACAGAGGATGGCTTTTTTTTTTTTTTAAAAAGACTTGTTTGTTTTATTTATATGAGTACACTGTAGCTGTCTTCAGACACACCAGAAGGGGGCATCAGATCCCATTACAGATGATTGTGAGCCACCATGTTGTTATTGGGATTTGAACTCAGGACTTTCAACCAGTGAGCCATCTCTCTAGGCCCTGTTAGGGCTTCCTAATCCTCCTTTCCAACAAGGAGGAGAAGGGTAGTATAGAGGGTTATACGTGCTCAACACCATCAGGGATAAAGATGTGGCCAGTTTTAAAGACTTTTAATTTTAAGAAGATCTATTATTTTACATGTACGAGTGTTTTGTCTGCACGTATGTGCGTGCATTCAGCATGTGTGTTTCTGGTGCCTGAGGAGATCAGGACTCACAACTGAAATTACAAGATGGCCCTGAGCCACCGTGTGGGCATTAGGAACCAAACCCCAGTCCTTTGCAGAAGCACACCGTCTAAACTGCTGAGCCACTGAGCATCTCTCTGGTCCCCACTCCACCCCATCCCCCGTTTCAGTTTGAACTTGCAGCAACCAGGAAAGCATTGGTGTGCCTGGCTTTACACTTTATTTTTGCATTTGTTTACTTGTGCATGTTCGTACGTGTGTCTCTCTCTGTGTGTGTGTACCTGTGTGCTTATGTAAAGGTCAGAGGACAACTTTCTGGAGTTGGTTATTTTTTTCTGCCATGTGTGTTCCAGGAATTAAGCCCAGGTTGTTAGACCTAGAATCAACCTACCACCCTAGCACTGTAACTCTGAAATGCCTGATACAGAACAGTACCTGAGGTAGTGCTGAAGATACTTTAATGTTGTAAAGACAAGTTATTAAACCACGTGGATGAAGCAATATATCTATATGTAACATACAGATCTATATGTATATATTATAGACAAATCACCTTTAAAACTCACAGACAATCTATTGAATAAACACAACATCTCACAATGCCATTGATTTAAAAATGAGCCTTTGTCTGTATGAAGCTTTGGCAAGCTGTTCTTCTTTGTCACATAGATTTTGTTCACATAATATGTACAGGTTAGCTTTGCAAAAAATAAAAAAGCAAACAAGAATCCCTTTTCCCCTCTATGTATATACATGTGCCTCGTTTTGATTTTTGTTTACTCTCTCCACCTTCTCAAAGGTGAGAGATCTGTTGCTGGTGTAAGAAAGGAGTGTGCGTATGTCACGTGCACATGCACATAATTGTTTTTGAGACTGAGTCTTTTTTTTTTTTAATTTAAGATTTATTCCATTTCATGATTGCAGACTTAGGGCATGGTAGGCAAACCGGAATCAGTAAAGCACCTTTCCCCCACTTAGCTGGATGCCTTTTGCCCTTTATGTGATATGCACATTGACTTTAGTTCATGGAGTTGGAGGATAGCAGCAGCAAACCTGTGATGCAGGTGACTCTTGCACAGTCCCCGGCGTTGGAGTTATGAGTATCAGGGCTGTGAGCTCCAAAGTGTCATCTCTGTCAGCTCTGAATGTTAAGCTGACACCTCGTTAAGGCATGAGTTCAGTAATGCTGTCTTCTACTTCCATAACCTGGACAGCATCAGTTGAAACTTGAGACTGAGTCTTAGGTAGCCCAGGCTGGCTCCAAATTTGCTGTGTCCCCTCTTCAGTGCCCTAGTACTGGGGTAACAAGCACAGTGTCTGCCAGGCTGAAGAAAATTATGCTTTTAAAGATGGGGTTGGGTGGGGGCGGGGCAAACAGCCAGATAAAGAAACTCTATTAGGACCCCTTCTTAGGACCCCTTCTTTGGAACTACTTTGTTTATCCCTCCCACACTTTAAGTGCTATACCCTATACCTGCCCTAGGCCTGCTGCTGAGTTATACCGGGTTCCTTTGGTGTTTATCTTTAAATGGCCAATAATTCTCAGCGCTATTTGGACCTAAACTTCTGAGGAAGAAAAGAGGAAGTAGATAAGTAACCGCTCTCCTTCCATCAGTGATGATGAGCCACAGCTGGCTTCAGGACGCATCCTCCCCCACCCTCGGAAATAACTCTGTCCCTGAAGCTGTCCCGTGGGGTTGAGGATGATGGTGGTGGATCCAGAATTTAAAGCAACCCTCTGCCAAACTGGGAGGAGAGCGAGGCCAGCAAGCCCGTGCCGCCAAGGGCTGCCAACTTCGCTGTAGTAGGCAGGCTTTAGCTGGGCAGCTGCCCCTTGTAAATCCCCCGAGTCCCTCTAACAGAAGTTGACCGGGAAAGGGGAACTTCCCAGCGGGAATTTATGCAGCTGTGGACGGCTACAGAGAGTGAGAAGTTGAACAGTGGTTTCGAGCGGGGTGGGGTGGGGATTTGGGTTTTCAGAAAGAAAGCCCCAGTATACCAGCTCCTCTGACAACCTCAGTGTGACTGGCCCAGTGTTGGTGGCACCAGGCTCTCTGGAATCTAGAATGTCTTTCCGCCCACAGTGCCTGCACGGAGCTCTCCCACTACGCCCTGGCTTGCCCACCCACATCCAGGGTCCTCGTGTCTTGTCTCCAGGATCTCAGTCGTTTTCGCCTTTGGGCCTCCCACAGGCTGGCCTGCCTGGTGGGCTCGCTATCAGAATGGTGGAAATGAAGAGGAGGCAGCGAGGTGAGGGTTTCTTGTCGCCTCAGGAGACGCGGCGGCGATGTACAGGTTTTCCTCTAGAACAGGGCCATGCCACCTCCTGTCTTTAAAGTGAGGGGGCTCCAGGTGACAAATTCTTACACACACTTCCCGCCAAGCTGCCAGGCAATGTCCTTGGCCAGTAATCTCGATTTCTGAAGTGTTTGTTTCTGTCCCTTGATTAAAAGGGTCTCTGGCCATTTCGGGTTCATCTGCCAGGACCCATTACCGGTCCTCCACAGCCCCGTCCGCCAAATGACAATGGCCAGGGGTGGGGGAGAATGGAACCCCCTCAGGGCTCTAGCCGGCTGTTGTCCCTTTTCACCCAGATGTTCTCCCCTGAGGTTCCTAATCACCTTTCCATCTCCCCAAGATTTCTTTCCTATCGACCTGCCAGTCACAGACGGCGTGGGTAACTTGGAGACTCTGCAGATCCTGCCTCCCTTTCAGGTTAGCCCCCCAGAACAGCCTTTGGTCCTTATTTGGATCAGGATTGTCACTAGGGTAGGTTCTCCCCAAGGTGGAATTTTCTCCAAAGTGGACAGCTCCACCATCCGCCCCAGAGTGGACGCCTTTCCATGCTCCAAGAGTTTCCAGGGAGTGTCTGGAGTGCAACTGGCCCAGAACTCCAACTGCCCGGGAGGTGATGGGTTCTGAGGCTGCTCCTCCTCCGGCCCCCGGGCTGATTACCGTCCTCGGTGGGGAGTGGGAAAGGGGCGGGCCTCCAGGTGCGGGTACTTTCCGACGCTGGAAACTTAGCTTTTGCGCCTCAGGACCCCATCTCCGCCTAGGTCTCCAGGGAGCGGCCCTTGGAGGGGCGGGGCGCCTGCTGTCCCTCAGGCTGGCTTTCAGCCTTGGGAGTTGCAGCTTCAGGATCTCCTGCGCGTGCCTTTCCTGCTCCGGACAAAGCGGCTGGGTGGCGGCGGCGCGATCTGGAGAGGACCTCCGCTGCGCCCGGGACTCCAGCTGGAAAGGCGCCCCGCCCGCTGCCTCGCTTTCACCCCGCCCGGCGGGGCAGGGAAAGCCCCCGCGGCTCCTCCCACCCAAGGGGCTTTTCTCCAGTTGCCAGTGACTTTGCTCCGGGAGCGCAGCCGCCTGGAGCCGCTTTCCGCCAGGCTGGAGCGCGCGGGGCTCCTGCTCTCCTGAGAACGCAAGGGGGCAAGGGTCGGTGACCTCGGGGCACGCCCCGTCTCCGTGTCCCCTAATCCGAGCTCCAGCCCCCGGCCCGCGCCTTGGCCTCCAGCATGGTGCTGCTGGCTGGGCCCGGGCCGGAGGGCGACGGGACACGCTGCTTGTCCCCGCAGTCGCCGACGCCACCCCGGAACGGAGAGATAGGGGACGACCCAGAGGACTACGAGGAGTACGAAGACTTCTCGAGTCTGCCGGACACTCGCAGCATCGCTTCGGATGATTCCTTCTACCCTCCCGGAGGCGAGGAGGAGTGCGGCTCCGAGTGCGAGGAGAGCGTCCCGGAGGGCATCCCTGAAGCGGCGACCCTCCTGCGCGCCGCCTGCGCCAACGACGTGGGGCTGCTGCGGGCGCTAGTGCGGCGCGGACCGAGTTCCGAGGAGGTACAGGAGACAGACCGCAACGGCCGGGTAAGTCCCGACAGGGTTTGGTTTCCCTCCGCTCTCCTCCCTTGCCCGCATTTCCGAGTCACCCTAATCCTGGATCTGATGCCTCTCAGAACACCCTTTCCTTCCTGTGAGGTAATATTGGGACCCCATTTGTGGAGTGGGCGGATGATAGTCCAGCCTGGCTCTGTACTTCATCCAGAGCCCTTTACTGCCCCGAGGATCTCCGAATCCTCACCAGGGGAATAATTCTCCGCACTGGAAATGTGTTGACATCTTTGGGGGGTGGGGTAATCCCTTCTACTCAAGGCTTCCCTGACTGTTACATTTCCCCAGGCCCTAGGTAGGTGATGGTCACTTTCAGGGGACATATTCCTACCCTCAGCCCCATTTGTCCGCTCGGCCTCTCCCGTTGGCCTTGCCTAACAAGTTGGTGCTCGAATTAGGATTTGGAAGCTACAGTTTTTCATTACCTAAACCGCTCTGCTTTTCTTAGTGGCCCTCGTGATGACCAGCCAGCTTTATGTGCGGTCACCGCTGCGGGGAGAAGCCTAGGAGCCTCACAACCACGCTTCAGACAGGCTGGGTGCTCCGCAGCTCAGTAGGGGCACACTCCAGGCTCGCCACGCCGGGAAATGGGGAAGCAGTTTCCATTAATCACACCAACACTCAGAGATAGCAAGGAAGTTTCAAAAGAGAAAAAAAAAGTTGGAGAGCTGTTTCCACTGAACATTAACTGGGAAAGTGACCGCTGTGGCCGTGTCCCCATTAGTCTCTTGCTGGGTGGACAAACATCCTCACCTGATTTCCATGTTCCCAGAGGCCCCGTGGGTTTTTTTTTTTTTTTTTTTTTTTTTTTTTTTTTGCAGACTCAGCTTTGCACAAATTAGGGACGCCTGTGCTTCTGCTTGGGAATCACAGCTGACGGAAAAAAAAATATGCGCTTTAATATAGGGACCTGGTGACCCTGTGCCTTTGGCTTATCCTGGGGCTGTTTATGCGCAGCGTTCTGTGCCTGACTGCAGTCTGGGTCCGGCTTGGGCAAGTGTGAAGCTAGTGTGTCACTTTCTGCTTTTGATAACCTGACATTGAACTCGGAGGAGTGGTTTGTGTTAGGACAGGGAGACGGGTCTGATGAGGCAGCGCTACTCCGGTGTCTGTGGTGGCTGTTCTAGCTGGCTTGCAGCCCGAGAGAGGCTCAGGGGGCTAAGACTGCTCCACTTTCGGTTTCAGTCAGTTTTCCGGTCAGGTGCTGGCTGGAGAAACCTCCCCTTCCTAAGCCAGCATAGTAGCAGCTTGGGGTGGTCTTTGCTTGGAAGCTTTCACCTGTGATCAGCCACTGGCCTCTCCATTTTATTATGTTTTCCCCGAACAACAAAGTTTGAAAACAGCAAGGGAAATTGAGAATTAGTTAAACCTTGCACAGAAGGCCTGACAGTTTGAATTCCAAGACCCCTGGAGAGCCCCTCCCAGGCCCGGAGGCAGGAAGGACAGGCAGATAGCTGCCCCCCCCTCCAGTTGGCCTCCAGTGTAGCTCGCCCGCAGCCACAGTCCCTTCTGTGAGGTTTGTGAGCCTGAAGTACCTTCCTGCCCCAGAGTCCAGAGAAGTCCCTCCCACCTGGCCATCTCTGACTTGTCTTTCTCCCTAATTTGTTTCTCGTTTGTTCTGAAGAGAACTTGGAACAGTCTTGTGCCCAAGCTTTCTGTTGGGTCCGAGCTGTTTTTCTCTCCTTTGGTTTTGAAGACAGAGACTGAAGGGCTTTTGTTTTGCTTGAGTCTCCGTCCCTTTGCACCCATCAGACATGCCTGGAACCCGAGGAAAGAGTCCTACCTGGGCTTTTTATCTCTGGGTCAGAGGACCAGGCCTATGTTCTGTGTGCCCTGAGAGGAGAAAGCAAGAGACTTAGGAGTGAGGTGGTATGTGGCAGAAGACATTTTGGGAACATGCAGAATGGTTCTGTCTTAGCCTAGGGAGGAAGGGAGGGGCCATGGGAGCTAAGGCTAGAGAGGCCTATCAGGCCAAGGTGAAGCTGGCTCAGGTGTGGAGAACTGGGAGTGAGGGAGTGTCACCAGGCCAGTGACTGGTCTGTAGTGCTTCAGCACCTCTTCCGATGGTTTTCTCATCAGAAGAGATGACTGGCTTTCTCACCACCTATCCCCCATCTAAGCCCTGAGCTGGCTAAGGGTAGTCCATCTGTTGAGACATAGGAAGAGGGGGAGTTGGGGGAGGCTGAGATTGTCAATAGCATAGTCATTCGCAAGCAGGCTTCCTTAGAGCACAGGGAAGAGTCTTTAGGCAGAGAGGCCAAAGTACAAAGGTCCTGGTGCTCCAGCCTGGCCTCCAGGTTGATCTTGATTTGTCCTAATGAAAATCATAAGGCTGGCCCCAGAGCTTTGGTGGAATAATAGCAGGGTGACTGCATTACAGCAGGTGACCTCGAACTCTGCTCAGGCACAGCTTCTCAGAAGCCAGTAAAGCAGAGGCTCTCAACTTGTGGGTCCTGACCCCCATGGCCTATGTTAAGCACCCTTTTATATATCAGATATTTGATATTACAGTCCTTAACAGTAGCAAAGTAGTTGTAGTTGAAGGAGCAGTAAAGTAATTTTATGTTGGGGACACAAGAGGACTGTGTTAAGGGGTCACAGCGTTAGGGAAGTTGAGGACCACTGCTCTACAGGGCTTTTGAGTGTTGCTGCTCTTCTGAATCGGTAAGGAGTCCAGTCTCAGCAGCTAGCCACACAACCTCACCTCTGAGACAGTGTCCCGGAAGGATTTTAGGATTTACAGTATTTAAATTATCTGTGACATCATTCCCCTGTAACTGCACACATGCTCTCCCTGTGTTTTTGGATGCAGGTGGTTTCACATGCTCTCCCTGTGTTTTTGGATGCAGGTGGTTTCACATGCTCTCCCTGTGTTTTTGGATGCAGGTGGTTTGCTTCATTAAAGGATGGTTTCCTCCAGGAACTCTTTTCCTAATTCTTTTCTTTGCACCCAGCCTGTCAGGCTTACTCCTACAGCCCAGGTGGCTCTCCCTTAGTCAACAGCAAAATGGAAGACACATTTGGGGCATCTAAGTTTGTCATGGAAGGACGTTTGCATGTCAGATACCCAAGTGTCTCTGTGTGAAATCTCAGGACGTTTTCCAAAGTCACTTTATTTTATGGGCACAGCAAAGCCCCCTCCTGTGGGGTGCCTCCTCCCATGAAAGGCTTACATCCCAAGTTTTACAGATACTCTGGTGTGAACACTTTACCTTGAAATACAATTGGAGGCATCTGTTGCATGTTTTTTAAATGAAAGATTTATGAATGTAGCAATCTCATTTTCCCAGAGGGTCACGGTGTTGGAATCCACGCGCAGCCACCGGTCTTCCCAGGCCTCAGTGTGTATGGCCTGTGTGGACACAGTCAGGCTGACTCACAGAGAAGCTGAGCTCCCGAGTTTTTGCTAATTACTGTGGACAGTGGGTTCTGGCCTTGAACCTCCAGAGCTTGCCAAGGCTCATAGTCCACAAGGAGAGGTTTGCTTTGCAATTTAGGACAATGTGCTCAGTTCATGTGTTTTCCTTCTCCTTAATCTTGCTTTTCCTTTGCCCCCCCCATCTGTGTGTGTGTGTGTGTGTGTGTGTGTGTGAGTATTCTCACCACAGTGCTTGTGTGGATGTTGGAGGGCAGCCTTGGGTATCTGTCCTCATCTTATACCTTTGAGTCGAGGTCTCTTATTACTCATATCAAAGCGGATAGATCCCTCAGTCTTATAGTCTCCTTTGAGGACACACACCTCAAGTGATATGAGAACCTCATGTAGAACCCCACCTTCTAATGGTTTCATCATTTCTTAGGAGTACCACTTTGGGAACCAAACTTAACCCAAGGGCCTTTGGAGACATTTTTTTGTGGTAACCTCTCCAAGTAAGCCCATGCAAAGAAGGCACAGCTCAATTAATGTGAATACAAGCTGTGCCTAGATTGAGCAGATCAACCACTGCACTACTCTGTTCCCAGCTATGAGACCCCTTAGAACCTGTGGTTTCTCCAGGCCACGTGCTTCAGCTCCATCTTCCTTCCACCTCCTCCTCCTCTGTCCTCTCCTTCACCCTCTCCTCCCCACCTCCCAACTCTTCAGCTCCACCTTCCCTTTCCCTGCCCAATCACCAGCTCTAGCCTTTATTTTACAAGCTAAAATGGGGAGAAGGTTCCAATGAAGTCACCTGAGTACAGAATTCACTCCTCATCCTAGGGGAAGTGGAATTACACCAAAATACAAACAGCAGCAGGGCAATCCACAATCATTATGCAAGCCAGACCACCATGTGACTCACTTAGGAAACCCCAGAGGTTCAGTGGTAACCTCTCTGCAGAGGATGGCCAAGTCTAGTCTATGAAGGCTAGGTTTTTCATCTGTCTGCACCCAGCTGGCGGTGAGCTGCTGGTAAGACCAGGATGACATCTGCTGATGACCTCTCTCTGCTCCTTGTGACTGCTCCTCTTCCAGCAAGCTTGTCCTGCTGGCTTTCAGTGGCACATGCAGGCCCAGGTTTAATTCCACTTCTGTTGAAGCAAGTCACAGGTCAGGCCCAGGCTCATGTGGTGAAAATAGACCTTCTTCTCAGTGGAGGAGCTGTGGAGTTGGGGATGACTTGCTATGTCAGTCTAGCAGACGGAAGATGAGCAATTCTAGGACAATGATATTATGCATATACCCATGTGTGTATGTGACTATTGAACAGTGATATGTGCATCTGTGTATGTGTGTATGTATATGTATAAGTGTGTATGTGCATCTCTCTGAGTTCATGGGGAAGTGCTTGGGGGCTTAAGAGGTCATGGTCTGAGGGTGACCCTCCTTGACCATTGGAGTTGAGCTGTCTGTTGTTTTGATGATGAGTCCTCAGCCACCATGTCAGCAAGATGCCTGGGACTTCTAAGCCACTGAAACAGCCTTTGCCTCAGAATTCAGCTCCCAGGAGGCTATGTTGAGGGAGTGGTTGTTTCAGAACAAGCAAGGGGACCCAACAAGATAGGTCAGCAGGTAAAGGCGCTTACTGCACAAAGCTAACAATCTAAGTTTAATCCAAGAAGTGACATCTGGCTGGGAGGGGCGAACTCACTGGGGAACATTGTCCTCTGATCTTGCCCACGTGCAAGCTGTGGTGTGTGCGCCAGTAAAAAGATTTATTCTGGCTCATAGTTTCAAAGGTTTCAGTCCGTGGCCACTCAGGCCTATTTTGGGCCCGTGGCTGCACAGTTCAGCATGGTGGGAACATTCGGTGGGAGGCTACTCACTTCACAGCAATCAGTAAGCAGAGAGAAGGGCCGAGGACCTATTATATCTCCCAGTAGGTTCTACCTCCGGAGGGTTTTATCATATCCTGGTATGATACAAGTTAGAACCATGCCTTCACCCCATCGAGGGGAACCGCCAATGTTCATTTTATAATAAGATAATATATAGAGAGCTTTCATTTATAGCTGGTAACTAAACGAGACTCATAGGGCAGGCAAGGAGGCTCAGAGGGCAGAAGCACTTGCTGCCCAGTCTCATGATCACAGCTGTCCTCTAACTTCCACACACATGTGTACCAGCACATGGGATGCTAGGTATTAGCCCTCTGCTGGCTGTATGGCCGGCCAACGTCTTCTGTCATTCTGTAGGCTGCTTTCCCACTTGGTTGACTGTTTCTTTTGTTCTGCAGAAGTTTGAGTTTCTTGTGGTCCCATTTACAATTGTCAACCTCATTTCCTGAGTAATTGGATTCCTATTTAGAAACCCTCACCCGTGCTTGCGTTCTCTAGTGTACCCTCTACCATCTCTTCAAGCAGCTTCGGGTTTTACGTGGAGGTTTTTGATTCATCTGAGTTGTTTTTTTTTTTTTTTTTGTGTAGTGAGAGCTAAGGGTTTATCTTCTTTCTGCTATATTCGGTTTCCCGACACCATTTATTGATGTTCTCTTTTCAGCATGAATCTTTGTAAAGTACCAGGTGGCTATAGTTGTGAAGAATTAAATCTGGAACTTCTGTCTACATGCCTGTTTGTGTGCTGATACCACGATGTTTTATTACCATAACTGAAGTATACCAGGTGCGCTGAGACCTTAGTCTTTTTGCTTTAGATTGTTCTTGGCCCTCCTGTTTGATTTCTGGTGGACCAGTGTTTCAGCTTACTGGGGTAGTAGTTCTACATCATAGCCATGGGGCAGACAGAAGTCAAAACCATCCCTTATGTAAAACAATGGTCAGTATTTGTTTTAATTAAAATGAATGAGAAAACTAAAGGTGTTGAATTGGGTGAAGGCAGTGTGTTTCTTTCATGAAGTTTGGGAAGTAATTTGTGTAGGTGGGTCTGGGGTTTGTGCATACAGACACACATACACACACACACACACACACACACACACACACACACACACACACGAACATGTGTAATCATGCCATTCTGACTCTTCCTGATTTCGGTGGGAAGGATTCAGATGAGACACAGAGTATGGTGTAGAGAATGAGAGTCTATTACTGAGTAAATGGCATCATTTCTAGTGGGTGAGGTTGCCCAGTGGCCAGAGAGACCTTTGCAGAGAAGAATGCTCTTAGTAGGAGAGCTGGACAATGGCCCGAGAGACTGCCGTGTAGCACGCTCTCCATGGATCAGCATGAAGAGAGCCAGACACCATTACCCCAACTCATGTTTCAGGCAGGTTCTATGCTACTTCAAAGTCTCCGGGACAGCCTCCCCAACGGTCATTTTCCCAACAGATGATTGACAGGCATGCTTGGATTGACTCTTACCGGAGGGAGCAATGGTATGTAAAACCTCCTGTTAGATAGCCATCTTGGAGGAGTCCGGATTCCTGGACCCAAGGCTAGATACCGATCAATTGGTAACCTTCCAGGAAGTCCAGAATGTCATGTCTCCTCCCCTGGCCAGAGATAGGATTCAGGTCCCATTCTTCTGACTGGTCATTTGAGCCCTGTCCCCATTCTTGGTTTTACAAGGTATTGATTATGAGGGAGGAGACCTTACCCAGTGCCTATCGTGTCTGCTGATACCTAACTGGATGCTTAGCAATCCTAAGAGAAAGATCTGGGTGGGGAGGGTGGTGGACGGAAGCCACAGAGTACTTACACCAGGAAGATCTGGGTAACACGGGGAGAGGTGGAATATGGTCTCAGCCTCTTTGTAGCTCTCAGGAACTTGCATTTAGATCAAGTAAGACACTAAGAAATTGGGGCTGGAGAGATGGCTTGAGGTCAAGAGCACTTCCTACCTTTCCTCAGGACCTAAGTTTGGTTCCCAGTACCACATCAGATAGATACTGGCTGTTCTTCTAGAGGTTCTGAGTTCAATTCCCAGCAACCACATGGTAGCTTACAACCATCTGTAATGGGATCTGATGCCCTCTTCTGGTGTGTCTGAAGACAGCAACAGTGTATTCATATAAATAAGATAAAGAAATCTTAAAAAAAAGAATCTTTCTTGTCATTCTGCATATATGTATGCAAGACTCTCGAACAAAGGTTTTATTTTTTATTTATTTATATTTTTCCAAACAAAGGTTTTAAATGGTGATTTGGACAGACGGAAGCAAAGTTGTCTTATTTCTGCTGAGTCAGAGAAAAGGAAATGCGGCAGCCATGGTGTCTCCTGTGACATTTGGCTTCATGGGAAGATGCATTAAAGTGGTGGGATTTTTAGAGCAGTATCTAAGTAAGAACAAAATCAACGCAGGCTTCAAAGACGTATTCATGTCAGAGCCAGAGAAGCTCGTGCTCAAAGCAGGCACGGGATGAGCAGGGAATCGGCATTCTGTGCAGCTCCAGCTGGTTCCTCAGCTGCCCTGGGATGTCTCAGCTGAGGTGTACTGGGTGTGTGGATGGAGGGATGGATGGAGAGGCCCATCTCCGTGTGTCTGTGGGAAGTGGGAATTTAAGGGGGTTACGTTTTTAGTAGCACATTCTCCAAAAATATGTGTTGATGCTGAAGATGGAAGCTAGGGCCTCACGCATGCTAGGAAAATGTCCTTCCATGAAGTTGGTTAGAATGGAGAAGTTGGTCTTCATAGTGCAAGCCTGTAATCTCAGTTACTGAAAAGGCTAAGACAGGAGGATGAAAAGTTCAAGGCCAGCCTGGGCAATTTATGGAGGCTTTATCTCAAAAGAAGAAGTAAAAGGAAGGACATAACTTGGCAGTAAGAGCTCCTGTAGCCTGAGGGGCCCTGGGTTCAGTATCCAGTTCTGGGAGTCGGGGAGGAAGACAAAGACATTACACTGAGTGAAAAAGGACCATTCGCAATGGTAACACTCGAATAATGTGTCTGTAGAGACGGAAGGGAGCTCAGGCTTGGGGAAGTCCTTCTGCTGCTACAGAGAATGGAGGAGCCGTGGGGACGGAGTAGTTCTGTTCCTTATAGTGGCTATGGGAAGACATAAATGGGCTCAACATACATGGAACAAATACAGGCATGCATATTCCCTCACACACATGCATGTCCACAGTCACGTATGTGTGCAATATTCTCTCTCACACATGCATGCACATATCCTTTCACACATATAAGTATGCACCCTTCATACACATGCAAGCACAACCCTATACACAGGTATGTACAACACATTCTCCCACAGTGCAAGCACACGCTCTTACACACATGTATGAACATACTATCTCACATGCATTCATGCACATACTCCAGTACATATGTGTGGACACACCTTTGTACGAATGTATACAGACATACACCTGCACACCGCACATGCATATACATACACCCTTAAGCACACGTGTGTTCACCCCCGTGGTTTGCAGCAATGTCAAGTTCCTGGTATTACTGTTATGTCATTTTTCAGGGGAGTGGCGTCAAGGACAAATGCTGCCACTTCCTGTGGACCATTACCTATTTCCAGGGACATCCCCTGTGGTGTCACCTCCACCTGAATTCACCTTTGGTGATGAGGTTGGAATGAGCCTGGCGCAGCACTGACAGCAGACCCATGAGTGTGGGGAGTAGGAACCTTCCTAAATTCGGGGTCTTGGGCCTCCTGAGGCTGCTGATCCCGGAAGCAGTGTCCTGGGTGCTGAGGGCCACTCCAGCCCCTGCTGCTGGACGCTGGATACAGATGCTGCCGCTTCAGGCCTTCTCTGCCTCTGGGCACCGGCAGGCACTCTTACCTGTGATCTTGGCTGGAAGCTATGCCAGGTCAGAGCAGGAGTGAAGCCACAGCTGAGCACGAATCTTCATCTTTCCAGATGTGTATTTTCCATCCCCCTGCCCAGCTCCTCCTTCTGGATGCTTGGGGGAGGGGTTCCCAGAGACTGTTGTGATGTTCGATTAGTAAACGTGACTCTGAACCAGTTTCTCCTCTTTCCTTGGGATTTCTACTGTAGTGGACCAACTGAAGTTTTTTTGTTTTTTGTTTTGTTTTGTAGCAGATCAGGAGCACACAGGCTTCACAGCCCACAATGGCACTCATTGCAGGTTTATTATTTCATAGTAATTAAAATTCACGTGTAGATGCCAGTCTCTAGTGAATGATCTGGTCAGGCAACTCAACAGTGGGTCATTTTGCTGTTAAATCTATTTGCTATTTGTTACCAAAAAAAAAAAAAAAAAAAAAAAAAAAAGCGAAGAAGGCGTGCATTTGTTTTTGGGCCCGCTGCCACATTTAGCTAGTTTTGGAAAGGAAAGCGTGGTCAGAGCTGGTGGCTATGTAGGAAGAGGATCTGAGCCAGGGGCATCGGTGACCCCCGTGTGCAGGGCTTCATGCCTCTTCCATGCCTGTTGAAAGGCCTCCAGGTGAGTCTCACGTGCCCATAAGTACAGGAGCTCTGGAGAATTACTTGGTGTAGATACTGAGTCTGGTATCCAAGGTGCAAGTGGCAGGTCACATGATCCTCTGCGAGCCATCTGCTCTTTTAAAATGTATTTTTTAAGGTTTGTTTGTTTCACTATTTTGTGAGCATGAGTGTTTTGTTTGCAGGTATATTTGTGTGCCCTGTGCTTGCCTGGTGCCTTCAAAGGTCAGAAGAGGGCTTTGGATTCCTTGGGACTAGAGTTACAGATGGTTGTAAGCTACCATGTGGTTCCTATGCAAGAACAACGCATGTTTTTAATGGCTAAGCCAACTCCCCAGCCCTTTTTTATACTTATTCGTTTTCCTCGTGTGTGGGCACATGTGCCCGTGTGGGGGGTCTGAGCGCAGCCAGGCTTCCATTTGTGAGATCCAGAGTCTGAGCAGGTTGCCAGCCTCAGCAGCAAGTGCCTTTCCCCACTGAGCCTGATCTTTTGATCTTGTTTCCTGTAGGTCTGAAATGGAAAGGCCTGTGAGGTTAGCACCACCTTCCTGTGTTTCCCTGGGGGATACGTAAGCTCCTTAAACAGGAAGCATTCCTCCAGCGGCAGACATTCATTCGGCAGCTATTGTCTCTGAGTTATATAAAGGTCGTTTCTCAGTACTGCTGGCTGCGCTTTAGCCTCGGAAAAGGCGCCAGTGAAGCAAATGTTTAAGCAAAAAGCAGCGATTAAGGAAATGGAGCTGGGTGTGGTGGTTTACACCTGTAATCCCAGCATTCAAGAGGCTGAGGCAGGAGGATTGCTTGGCTGTGAATCTGAAAGCCAGTCTGGGCTGTAGTGTGAGAACCTGTCTCAAAAATAAAATAAAACAAGAAGGAAAAAAGGAAAGGGGGGAGGGAGTGGGGTGTTGTGGTGGCACATGTCCCAGCACTTTGGAGGGGGGGATGGGAGAAGCAGGAATTGGGAGTTCAAGGTCATCCTTGACTGTGCACAGGCGCCCACAAGTCAAGGACTGTGGAAAGGGGAGCTGCAGGGAGATGAGGAGGCAGCTGCGGCACATATCTGGGCACCCCGAGTCTGAGCCGGTGGGGACTCAGGTGCTGCGGTGGAAAGCTGAGGAGAGGCAGAGGGGCCTGGAAGAACTGTCAGTGACGCCCGCAGCCTTACATCTTTCTTGAATACAAGTCAGGGCAAAGATGGCAGCCCTGGGGGCAGTGGTGCCGACCCACCCTAGGTCTGCTATTGGGGTCACCAGTCAGCCGAGGTGTGATTCAGAGGTCTCCTGTAACTTCAGTGCGGGCACAGTGCCAGTTCTAAAAGACCCGCCTCCCACTCTGCTGCCTCTGCCGAAGCCTTCAGTGTTGCTATTCGACAGTTCACGGGACAATAGTCATCTACTAAAAATAGGCAGTGACCCGACTCCTTCTCCACTGTGGCTGGTGGCACTAGGCTTTTTCTTTTCCCCTTGGTGAGAGAACATGGGTGGGTTTCTAGGAAGTGAGTTTCGGGTGGGGAAAAGTTGGCTCACTCATCAAGTTAATAATTGAACCCAGCTTACTGAACTGTGGTGACCTTCTTTTCTCTGCAGTACAGATACCTGAGCAGGCCAGGGACGTTTCCCGAAGTTCCTAAGGCCAACTGTGGGCACCGTGGAACAGGGGAAGGAGAGACTACTGAGGTCTGTCGTTTGTGCGTCCTGTCTTCAGTGGTAGCCTGGGCCAGACCACATTGATTGTGATGGTGGGAAGGTTACTTACAAGGCACCAACTGGATGGGGCTTCCCACTTATACCGGTCACTGTGTGTGTGTGTGTGTGTGCGAGCACTTACTGTGTAGGTGCATGTGGAGGTTAGAGGTCCTTCACCAATGTCCACCTTAGTTTTATGGCAGGGTCTCTCAGTGAAGAAGCTCCCATTTCAGCCGGACTTGCTTAGCCAGTGAGCCCAGGTCTGTCTGCATCCGAGAGCCTTCACCTCTCAGCAGAGGGTTGCGGATGTACACACACGGTTCCTGACTTTCACCTGAGTGCGGGCATCCAGACTCAGGTTCTACTGAGCAACCTACCTTCCAGCCTTACACTCATGACGTGAACGCCATCATATGCAGCGGGGAGCAGGGCACAGAGCAGAGCTGTCTGCTAGGGCAGGGGGTATTTGGGGGGGGTGGAGAGCACTGGTTGGAGTGAAACTGGAGTTAGGGCTTCCAACCCCTGAAGTGTGCAGGGAAGTAAATAGACTCTCTAAGACAGTTTCATCAGGACACACTGTGGCGGCAAGTTCATACTGAGCTATGGGTTGGTTTGTGTTGGAGCGAGACTCTGTCTCAAACACAGAGCCAGAGAGCTGTTTAGGGGATTTTCCAGTGAGTGAAGCTACTCAACACTCCCCCCCCCCAGGCGTGTGTCAGTAACCCTGGCAACCCCCTAAACTGAACTGGCCAGCCAACCTGTCAAAATCGGTGAGCTCATCTTCCATGAGTGAGCACCCCTTATATCAACCTCTGATCTCCACCTGCATGTATGTACACACACACACACACACACACACACACACCCCACCCCCAGCACAGCAGAGAGTGAACAGACAGAAACCCAACTGCAGCACAACGTGAGATCTGCCCATCTTCATTCTTTAGGGCTGCCCTGTGGATTTGATATTGGCTGCTCTCACAGTCATGCAAGCCGGTTCCTTAAAATAAATCTCTCCACGTCTGAGCCTCCTATTGGGTTCAAGTCTCTGGAGAACCCGCACTGACTCTGCCTCAGCAGTATGCTCTGCTGGCCACGCCCCCTAGTCTCTGGAAGCTGCCCACTCAGCCTGGCTGCTGCCTTGAGGGTCACACTGACAGACTGGCAGGTTTCCTCCTGCTGCCCTCCTCCCTCCTCCTGCTTCCCTCCTCCCTCCTCCTGCTTCCCTCCTCTCTCCTCCTGCTTCCCTCCTCCCTCCTCCTGCTCCCCTCCTCCCTCCTCCTGCTCCCCTCCTCCCTCCTCCTGTTTCCCCTCCTCCCTCCTCCTGCTTCCCCTCCTCCCACTCCCCCTCCTCCCTCTTCCTGCTCCCCCTCCTCCCTCCTCCTGTCCTCTGCATGGAAAGATGTTTAGTAGTGTCCCAAAGTTCTCCTATTAGATGATAGAATAAACTCTCCCCAGTGGTGACAAAACTATCTGGGCACTACCATGTGTTCTCTAGGGACATAGTTACCCTGAGAAAGTCCCTAAGCCAGGGCAGGTGGCCGTGAAGCTCTGGACGTTGTCCTCCATCTGGAAAGGAGCTGTCTGCTTCTTCTACCTCTTCCTTACCAACAGTCTGGTCAAATGGTTCTTAGCTGCACAGTCATTCTTTTTGTGAAGAGCAGGTTGTGTGTAGCCCAGCATGACCCCCAGAGACCACTCTTTTGAAACTTGAAGAATGTAAATGCCTTTGAAGAAAACTGTCTACTGGCTCCTTCAGAACATGCCTATCACAATGTCTTGTAATCAGGGTTCCTGGCCCTGCAACGTGGCTGCCTTTTTCCCCCTTCTAAAACAAAAGCAGGATCTCATTAGGTAGCCCTGGATGGCCCAGAACTCTATGTAAACCAGGCTGCCCTCAAGCTCATAGAGATCTGCCTTCCTCTGCCTCCCAAGTTCTGAGATAAAAGATTGTGCTACTGCATCTGGCACACAGCTGCTTTTTATTCGGAGTCTTTATTGTTTGAATATTAGTGTTATATCATATTTTCCTTTAGGAATTATAATAGAACAAATGGATTTGCAAAACTCCGAATTGAGGCGCTTAGCCCCATCAGGCCAAAACCTCTGCTCCTAATTCTATAAATTCCTCTGAGTTTCCCTGTCACCCTCTGTTATCCAGGGCTTGCAGTGAGGGACACTGAGGCAGCCAGCATGTGCTCAGTGAGGACACAGTAGAGCCAGCCAGAAGCCAGAGACGCCTGCTTCCTCCTGCTGCAGCTGTGCTTTACCAAGAAAGCTGTATGTGTGTGTGTGTGTGTGTGTGAGAGAGAGTGAGAGAGAGAGAGAGAGAGAGAGAGAGAGAGAGAGAGAGAGAGAGAGAGAGAGCCTCACCACACAACCCCAACCACCTTTCTAGTTGCCATTTCCCTCCCCAGTCTTCCGACTGTTGGAACCACAGGCATGGACCACCTTCTTGGCACACATTCATTTTTGACTTTTTCAGAGGGACATTTAGTAACTAGCAGTGCTTTGATATAAAAAAGGACATGCACAAACACGCTAGAGTCTTCATAAAGCTGCCTCAGGGTTTAATGTATTTACTTATTTTTCAAATAAGTAAACCTGTGTTGGGCGGTTCTGGCAATAGGGTGCAGGGATGAAGTTGGGGTGCTGTTGGGGGGGGTGGCTGCAGAAATGCCCAAGTGAGAACTGTGTCCTGAGGGAAGTGTAAACTGAATAAACCTTTTCCTCCCCAACTTGCTTCTCAGTCATGATGTTTGTGCAAGAACAGAAGCCCTGACTAAGACACGGTGTCAGTCTCCCCCTCCCCCCTCCCCTGTAAAGACCTCGGGCTCTTTGTTAATCAGGGTCTTTATTTCTGTCATCTGTTCATTGCCGATTGCTTCTTCTGTTTTTGCTGCCAGATGAGAAAGCAGAGTAACATGGCTGCACGTGGGGAAGAGAGGAGGGTGGCACTGGTTCCCAGCCAGTGACCCCCTATGTGCTTAAGAGCTGCTGTTTAGATTTGATGCAGTGTTAGAATACAGTGTGCCTAGGGCTTCCATAGCTGTACCTCTGTGTGTGTGTGTGTGTGCACTCGAGAGAGTTCTCTTAGTTTCCCAAACACTCCGTAAGATGACATTTACGTCAACAAATTGTTCTCATCAGTCTTTTAGCGCAGAACCAGTTTTGCTGTGAGGCACTGTAATGCCTAATTTAGGAAGTTGTTATCCATATCCTGTAGTCAGAGCCAGATTCAAATGTCGATCTTTTTTCTGGGTAAATATGGGCCTTTCCCGATACATTTACATTGCCAGGGCATTACTCATATTTCCTGGTGTTTGACTCTACAGTGCAAATGTGTGCCTTCCCCATGCATTTACATGTACCAGGACATTATTCACGTGGTTGCTTGCTTTTAACTCACTAGCAGTGTGTGCTTCTCTACGGAGCTGGGAAAACACTTTTTCTTGCTCAGGTGCATTCTGGGGGTATGGAAAGTCTTTACTGCAAGAAAAATGCTTCTGCTTTTAATGACTTGAAAGACCTAGTGTTGTACAAGTTCTTTAGGTCATGCTCTTAAGGGACCATATGGGGTCCCAATGATGGCCCTGCACCTGAGCTTCATTCAAAATCATCCCTACCTTTGCCTGTAGAGGTCTTTCTCCCTCCCCTTCCCACCTATCCCATGCTGCTTTGCTGCCAAGGTGTTGCATTAAACAATAAAAAATGTAAAGAGGCACCATGCCACGCTAGCGCACTGGTGACCACATGGCACCAGCAGGCCACGTGGCACAGGCAGGCTGTTCTCATCTCGGCTGACTTTGGCCCAGAGCTTCCGAAACCTCTCCACCCAACTTGCTAAGTTCCATGGCGAGTCACTGCCACACCAGCCCCACGCATCCCAATTCCGTGGAGGGCTTGGCGCACCTTGCCACCGTACTTTTCTCGGGAACTCAGTTATGTTCCCGTGAAGGAAAACACCACACAAATTTAGTTTAAAATTAGCAGGTAGCTCAATCGCTGGGCGCAACAACTAACATCCTAATTAGTACGCCATACCAAAACTAATCCTCCTTTGGTGGATCTTGGCGGATCTGCCATTTTAAGGGGGGGGGGACGATCTGATTCGTTCTGTCTTGTACCCCTAGCTCTGTCCTAGTCCCCAAAGCTGCCAGGCCCTTTCTTTTCCGGAAGTCCCGCCTACTCCTCACTCAGTGATTGGTCCCTGAAATCTTTATTCATTAGGGGAAAGTCCTTGCCACACCAAGGGGCCAGGGTCTGGTGGGAGTGCCTTCTAGATTATCTCTCTTTCCCTTCTTCAAGGAGGCCTGCAGTTTCAGGCAGTCTATTCTACCACCCCAAGCCTTAGAGAAAGTAGCATCGGAAAGAAGCGGTGGGCCTGTAGTGTGAGCAAGAAGGAGATGCTTGCCCAAGCCATTGGGCCTGAGGCTGGCTCATTACCCCATCGTCACCTAGCAGGGACTGACCAAGCAGTGCAGGTGACAAACAACCGCTCAGGAAAAGAGATCACCCTTGCTCATCATGACTTACTGTTTATTGTTATGACTCTCATGACTCCCGTGACTGCCTCAGTGTCTACCGTCTCTCCTGTCCTTGCCTCATGACCCTTGACCAACATACTTCAAAGCTATGCCGCCTGAGCTCCCATTTTTGTGTTGTAGAAAGAGAAAGCCCTGTCCTCTCAGCTGCTTGTCTACGCCACTCCATCTTCAAACCCGGTGAGCCCGTGCACAGCCAGAGAGTCCAAGATTTGCCTTGCGCTTGCCCCACATGATCCAGTTCAGTTCAGTCAAACCGCCCAGTGACGCTCGGGACCCCAGATTGTTAAGTGAGCTTTTCCCAGGGTGGCTCCTTCCTCCTCATTGACTCTGCAAGGGGTTGCCACCCTCAGGGTCTGTGAGCAAGACAACTTGCTCATGGTCCAGCTGGAATCTCTTTCATTCCCTCGCCTGACTGTCAAATTTGTTCAAGATTTTACTTTAGGGATCAAAAGTTACCCAGAGTGACTCTTATGCTCCTGTTTGTACTTTTATTTTCTTGTCTGGCCTTAAAAAAAAAAGTTAACCAATCAGCCCTTTTGATACTTTTCTCCTTGACCTAATCTTCTATTAGTTTTTAAATTAGTTTTTTAAAAAACGTTTTTAACTACTGACATGAAACATCCGAATTATACACATTAAAAGGAATGTTTTGATCCCTGCACGTAGTGTGTGACGTTTGAGACTGGGTAAGTTAATGTCTCCTCGGATAGATGTTATAAAAAGAATTTTATGTAGTCGCCCCGTGTAGGATGATGTCATTATACAACATGGCGGGTCGAGCCTATCATTGGATGAGAAGGAAAGGTAGGCGGGGAAAAGCTTAGGAAGGCGAGAGGAGGAGAAAGAGGGAGACTCAACAAGAGGCAACAAGGAAACAGAGGTGGAGGTTTCTCTAGGCACATCTATATGGATAAGGTTGTTATGAATATTTTTATGTTTCTATTCAATATTTTTATATTCTCTCCCTGTCTTTCCTTCTTTCTTTCACTTTGAGTCTTTGCTAGAAAAATTGCTTTTGAAGAAGTTATTTTAATGTCTGAGGATTTGATATCTGGGTCTCCTGGAGGATGTTTCTCTTGGTCTTCTGGTATATTCTGGTCATTATTTCCTGTATTGTCGTATGACAATTAAGTAGCCCTGAATGGCTGGCCTTCCTCTAGAGAGGCAGGCAGAACAGGGCAGCCGGTTGCAGGCTGGCTTGTGGTCACTGTAGTGCATTCTTCTTCTGGTTTACCTCACTTTAGGGCTAGCTTTAGGTTTCCTTATAGTAATGACGGGCTTTGAAGGCTCATGTCATCCAGTCTTCCCAACCATTACCTCCCTGTTGGGACTGTCGTGCCTTGCTCGCTGCTGGCTTGGTTCTCTGCAGCCCTGTAGCACGGTCACGGTCACGAGGGGAGCTGAGGTGCTTTCACCTTTCTGGGAACTGGGCTTGCCACGCCTGCTTGGCTGGAAGAGGGTTGGGTCCACTGGAATTTTGTTTTGTGGAGACAGCGTTTCACGATGTACCACTGGCTGGCCGGGAACTCCCCGTATAGACTCAACTGTGGAATGTTTAGAAAATATTTAGTAATTTTAATGATTTCAGGCACCCAGTTCCCACCCGTCCGGCTCTGCACAGACCCAGTCTCCCTCTGACCCCGGGCGGTCCCTTGGCTTCCGAGGTGGGCTTGGTGCACCCCGCCACTGCACTTCCTCTTCAACTCAATTAAGTCACCACATGATAGAACACACCAAAAATATTCATAACGACCTGTTATTTATGTGCAGAGAAAAATCTTAACATCTGCTTCCGTGGTTGCTCCCGGCTCCTCCCCTTTTTTCACTCTTGTTCCTCCCTCTCTTTCTAAAACTGTTGTTTCCGCCCATCCTTCCTTCTCGTCCAATGACAGCTCTCTTTTAATTTCAACCACACCTTTTAGTTTTGCGTGTGATGTTTTAAAGCAAGAGAATGCTAGATTTTTGCATGTCTGTTAAACTTAGATTTATATTTATTTCATTGCTTCTGTGCTCCCAAAATGCTTGTCTTATGACGAATAAACCATTTTAGGATACATGTGTATATGTACATACATATGCGTCTGCTTTTGTCCTTAATTTTTCATGTTCCTTCTTTTGTTTGTTTTTGTGGGATGGGCCAGGATGCATACTGTGGCTGGAGGTCAGAAGACAGCTTGCAGAGACTCCATTCTTTTTCTACTCATGTAGAAATCCTAATATTAGGATTTGAGGCATGAGTTCTCATGTCCCCCCATCTCTCTCTCTCTCTCTCTCTCTCTCTCTCTCTCTCTCTCTGTGTGTGTGTGTGTGTGTGTGTGTGTGTGTGGCAGTGGGTGTGAGACACATTGTCAATTTAATCTCAGTCTACCCTGGAGATCTCAATCCTGCTGCCTCCTTCTGAATTCTGGGATTGCAGGCGTGTTCCACTGCCACACCTGGCTTTAGGCATGTGCTTTTATTGCTTAGTTATTAACCTGCCCAACAAATTGGTTTGTGTATTCTTTCCATTGTCCATGTATTTCCCCAACACTTAACTCAATACGCTGGGCTGTTTCTGGGCCGCCTGCCCTACCCGTACTCCCGTTAGTGTATTCTCACTCGTACCCCCGTTAGTTTGTATTCTCACCTGTACCCCCGTTAGTTTGTATTCTCACCCGTACCCCCGTTAGTTTGTATTCTCACCCGTACCCCCTTTAGTTTGTATTCTCACCCGTACCCCTGTTAGTTTGTATTTTCACCCGTACCCCTGTTAGTTTGTATTTTCACGTCTATGTTTAATTTCCTCTCTCTTATTGCTTGAAGTATCAGACACATGCATTTAGAAAGCCATTGAGAAGCCCGTGAGCTTGCGGCAGTTTTCTCCCAGACCGCTTGCCTGGATGCTGCCCCGAGTGATGGATCTCTTCCCACCATATTCGCTTCCACGTTCATTCCATCTGGCCGGGACCGGCCGCTCTTCTGGCAGGGAACCTGCTCTCTCCTGATGAGCCTTGATTTATCAGTTCAGGGTGACGTTCATGACTCGCTGTTGTGGCAGATGGAGTTTTTTTGTTCCTATCCCTCATTTTCCCCCTTTAGAGTCAGACCCGGCCAGCCATCTGCATAATTTCGTATTTAGTATCCTCATTCCTTCTATGGTGGGCTTGCGTGCGTGCTTCCGTGCGTGCGTGGGTGGGTAGGTGCGTGCATGTATTTGGAATAGGTTTTCACTCTGTAGCCCAGATGGGCCTCAAACTTGAGCTGCATGTGTCCTTGGCCTACAGGGTATTGGGATCACAGATGTAGATATCTACCACCATGCCCGCCCTTGCCTGTTTTATTTTACCTAAGCCCCATACCCTTCACTCTGCCTTCTCTGGTAGATAAAGGAATTCCTCGCCCCCTTCCACGGCTACTTCTGTCTTCAGTATCTTTCTGCAGACAAGATTAATGACATTTTCTTGACTTTGTAACTATGCCATGACCTCGGCTTTCTAGTTTGACTTCACAAACTGAAAACGAGTAAAATTTGTAGTGTCGTAACCAAGCGTTGAGACAGGATCACCTCTTCTTTTCGGTGTGGTTTTAAGCTACCGCGGCCTATCTTTTACTCAGTCTTTATCCTTTTTTTCAGGGGCAGAGCCTTAGCTCTTAACTCATCACTCTTTACAAAATATAAAGCAAAACTGGTGTTTCACCGCTCCACCCTGGCAGCTTCCTTCAGGCACTGCTTCAGGTATGAGAAGGCAAGCGTGTGATTAACCTCCCTGCACCTGAGTCTAGAGTCATCCAAGGGGCACACGCACAAAGTGTTACAGTTGCGGCCATGAGGACTCTGAGCAGGCCGGAGGTGACAAGCATCCCTTGGTCACATCACAGATGGCAAGCGTCCTTTTCTACTGTCTGCTTGTGGGTAAAAGATGCTTGCACAAAATTCTCTACATGATGAAGATCTTGGAACTTCCTGAGCCCTGCTGCTCCCCCACCCCCACCCCTCCGAGCTGTATCTCCTAGAACCATAAGCGCTGGGCTGGCTTCTTCTTGACTTTGTGATGCCTCTTTAAAGATTTGTGTATTTACCTTGTGTGTGTGTGTGTGTGTGTGTGTGTGTGTGTGTGTGTGTGTGTGCTCGAGAGTCATGGCGCATGGGTGAAGGTCAGAGGACAACTCAAGTCCTCAGACTTGGCAGCTGATCCCTGAAATTCCTGCCGGTGTGCGCTACCCTGAGGACCTCCTCTTCATCTTCCTTTGGTTGTTTTTAAAGCAGCAGAAGACATTTGCAAAGCGTTTGCTCTGTGTATTTGCTCTGTCAGCATCATTGTCCCTCGGTACAAGCTGACCCAGCCTTCCGGTCGCTGGAAGGAGAAAAGGTACGCAAATGACAAGGGTTTTGAGTACAGTCAGATTTCATTTTATTTTACTTCATTTGCCAAACAAATACCCAGTTTTACAACAGGTGCCACTGCCAGGGTGTGACTGAGGCTGGCAGGACCCCACTTCCCACCAGGGATGACAGCTGAGAGACGTTCTTTATACCCCTCAAGTAAATTGCTGTTTTTTTAAAACTGTTTTTATCTTTTCTGGTTTATTTTATGTATAACTCATATCCTTTTATATATTTGAGATGATCAATTTATAGCTACTTGGGTTTGATATTTATATTACCCACGAGGGAAAAACATGTCTTTGATTAAAGAAACTAGGTACAATGTTTTGGATGTTTACTAGAAGCTTAGTGAAATTCCCAGGATCTAAATCACTTTCTTTCTCACAGTATCTTTTACAAAGCTTGGATTCTGCACATTGATACAAAGAAAGAGTAAAAGCAGCTGTCAGATGCAGCCCTGTGAGCCAGCAGAATGAAGCAAATGCCTGGCCCTCTGGTTTGCAGTGGGCAAAGTCTCAGTTAGTCTCTGTTAGCTTTAACTCAGGATAGACAGCTCAAGCACTTCCCAGAAGTGTGTTCACTCAGTTGATACTCTTGTAAAAAGTTGTGTTTGCAGACATGGTTCCTATGTTCCTTTGAGGAATATGAAGGACCCACTGTTTAGCCCAGGCTGGCCCCAACTTAGACTCTTTTTGCCTCTTATGATCCTAACATTTATAAGACAACTAGCCAACTTCTCTTTTCCCCTTAACTTCCTCCTTGTCTGATAACCATATTTACCTTTACAACAAATCTCCCGGTGTTAAGAATGGAATGCAAGGATCACAGGAATCCCAGCTTCTTTCTGGGCCAGTCTCTCCCTTGTGCCCCAGCTCAGTCTCCCCCATCTTGCTCACCTGGAGACGCCAGCTTCTGTCCAGTCACCCTGTACCCCGGCACACACCTGACCCTGGCAGAATACCTGCAGATGTGCCACCCATCCTGTGAAGCCATGTTTCCCTCCTCTGTCTGAGCCCACCCTGTGCCCTGCCTCCGCTGATCTCACCCAGCCTTAGCAGCTATGGCATCCATCCCTGGGAACTCCTTTCTGGGCTCCTCACTTTCTGCCAAGAAGCCATTCTTATTAGCTTCCTGTCTTACACAACAGAAAAACCATCTCTAGGAACTTCGGGAGCCCTCACATCCTTCTGTCTTTAGACATGCCCTCCCTCACTGAGGCATGAGAAACAGTTTGCAGGCCAAAGGGAAGAGAATTGCCACCCCTCCCCTCCCTTTCCCTGTGAGAAGGGAAACCCTCCAGGGTTCTGAGGTGGTCATTTACTCACCATTTGGTCTGACAGCTTTGTTCTTGGAGGGGACTTCTAGACAAATTACCTGTCATCATCACCTGGCTGTCACCCCAGTGAGCCACATGAGAGTTGCTCATCACCATCCAGTTGGTTTCCTGGGACCTGAGTCCCAGCCTTTGAATGGGAGGGGCTATAGAGGAGGTATCAGCTACAATGGAGGTCTGGGACCCAGCAGTGGGAGCTGAGTCGTGGAGGGCTCAGATGGGGGAGAAATGGGAAATGGGGCAAGGGTGACACCCTAGCATGATGGGAGTCAGGAGAAGGAAGTACTGGCCTGATGCTGGGTCGGGGAGGGGTGCCGGTTTCTACCTCAGTCCTTACTAAAGACTACAGACTGGATGGGCCATACTCCCACAGTCCTGACATCAGGAATCCAGGAGACAGCAGAGCCATGCTCCCCATCTCTGATGCATAGCTCTTGTGCCTCACCTTGTCCCTAGCGTAGCCAGGCACTCCTGGGTGTGTAGTGGTATTGCTCCAAACATCACCCCCATTTTCTGGCACTCCTGTCTCCTGGATGACCCACTATGATCTTTAGATTCCTATTCATGAAGGTACTGTTTCCAAATAAGATCACATTCATATATACCAAGAATTAAGAAGCACCCCCACCCCATGTGAATCTATGTTGTGAAACGGCATCTCATC
Source organism: Micromys minutus (assembly GCF_963924665.1). NCBI lineage: Eukaryota > Metazoa > Chordata > Mammalia > Rodentia > Muridae > Micromys > Micromys minutus. The sequence continues at coordinate 45,563,929 of NC_137955.1, read as the reverse complement.
AGAGAGCTCATGTTAGCCTCAAACTTGGAATACTCCCGTATTTCCTTCTCTGGACCTAAGACTGCCATTCATGCCGTAGCACCCCACTGCGCATGTCTTTTTGGGGTGTGCGATGGTAGCTGAAGGAGAGAGGAACCTTTGGCAGGGTGTGCTGAGCAACCCTCAGGGATCTGCACGCTTTCCTGAGGGGCCTTGTGAGTCCTCACCCTGACACTTCCCTATCTTTTCTGGTCATAGCCTGCAATGATTCTGACTCTGGAAGTCACCAGCGGTTTCCTCTTGAGTGGTTAATGCCAGTCTGAAGCTGAATAGCTTGTTTGCGGCGAGTACCTTCTTGAAGGGGGAAGTGCTTTCTTAGAGAATTCAATCCAGGGCATGGTGGAGGTGCTGTGGCCAGCTCAGCAGTTGGTGACCCTGGCTTGGTTGTCCCTGTCATCGGTTGTACCCGGAATAGCTGGGCAGCGTGTTCCAGGCAAAGAAGAAAACACCAGAGCAATAGGATGCTTTCATTATGAGTGTAGCTCTAATCCCAGCATCCTTTGCAAATTAGGAGCCCTCACCTCAGCTTGTTGCTAATATGAACCTGTACTTCAAACTGCTGTATGTGGGGTGTACACATGGGTGTTGTTCTAAATGGTTCTGGATTTCTGAACGTTGCTGTCTTTATGGAGCCCTAGACTTCTTTTCCTCAATGTCTCCTTCAGGTGCCTAGTCAGAGGTAGATCTCTCCGCTTCTCCTCTGCCTTGCTCGCTTTCTGATGTGTCTCTCCCTGCAGTTGCTTTCTCTCCACCCCGAGGAGATGCTGCTTTCTCATCCAGTGGCTACAGTGCTGTTGGCTCCTGCTCGGAGCCCTGCCCTCTAGCCCTGCAGTGCTTGACCTATATTATGTTAACAGCGCCTCACTGAGGTGCTGCTTACGTACAGAATGTGTAAGAATGTGTACACTCGGGCAGCTGGGTGCTTTCCAACAGGTTTGGCCATGCACCGTGTATGTAGGTATGCCCTCTGAAAATAAGTTGTCAGGCAGTGTACCGAAGCCATACATTGTGCTCCTGAAAGCAGAGGAGGGCCAGGTCCTTGGTGGCCTTGTGGTGTAGTAAAAACAAAATAAATGGGGAGACATAAAGTTGTTGCAACCATACCAGAATATCCTGTTTTACTAGAAGATTCTTTTTGCTGGTAAAAGGACATATGGGAAACAGTGGTCAGAGCTTTAGCGTTAGCCCGGTCTCCTGTCTGGAGTTCGATCTCCAGAACCCACATTAGTAAAAGCCAGGGTGGTGGAGGGCACTTGTAATCCTTGTGGGGTGGAGATGGAGATGGATCGTTCCCTGACTCATACGCCAGTCCGCTAGTCTGCTCGACAAATTATAGGCCACTGAATGACCTGAGGTTGCCCCCGTCCTCTATAAGCATGCACAGTATGTGGCTGCATGCCTGCACATGTGCAATTTCACATACATGAACATGCACACATGTGTACTCATGTATATGCATATACAAAAATATATGAAAGGTGTAAGATAGGACTTGCGCAATCCAGGAACACACATACTCACATGTTGTTATCAGAGTCAATGTGCGAAACATCACGTATGTGCTATGCTTCCACGTGACTGTCAGCATAGTGAATTACAGTCAGCGCATCCTCGGTGGGACTGTGATGATGGCTGTGAGGTCTGTGGCAGCAGGAAGCTCCATGATCATCTGACATGCGTGGCATGTGGCTGTGTCTGCGTGTGCGGACATCTCTCACTTCTCACTCCGTCTCCAGTACGCTTCCCTTTGCCCACTTTCTAGTGAGTCTCTGTCCGTTAGAGATGGCCGCTACGCAGGTTGCTTTAAATCCACAGATCAGTACGACAGCCTCAGTTGGATCACGCAGCCTCGGCCCTGCCTGGTTTTCTTCATTCATCGTAAAGGGTTTTGAGATTTATGTGTGTTCTGTGTACCTCTTAAGTTGCCTTTTCTTTGTTTTCTTTATTTTTTATTTTTTAAGTTTTGTGTGTGTGTGTGTGTGCGCGCAGGAGCCCACGGAGTCCAGAAGAGAGCATGTGCACTGGAGACAGCTGTGCTGTATTACCATGGGTGTTGGGAACCCTGCTTCAGTCCTTGCAAGAGCAAGATTTCCAATGTACCGATCCACTTCGCCAGCTCTTTTCTATTTTAACAGCTGCTGGGAGAAGAAGCGCTTTACCTGTTAGTTCCCCTGTTTGAAAGAAACAGCTCAGTGTGTGTGTGTGTGTGTGTGTGTGTGTGCGAGAGAGAGAGATTCATATTTCATTGTTTTAAAACATTGCCATGTGTGTAATAAAACTGTCTCCTTTAACCTCTGTTGCAAGAGCGCAGCTCGGTGACATAAATGACTCTCTCTCTCTCTCTCTCTCTCTCTCTCTCTCTCTCTCTCTCTCTCACACACACACACACACACACACACACACACACACACACACACACAGAGCAACTGTGAAGTCTTCACTAGCTCCATCAGCCCGGCGTCTGGGCTCTCTAGCTCACTCTGTCTTTATGATTTACTCTTTATTCCACATAGACAGTAGTGGTTTGAATGAGCCACCCTGCCACCCCCTCTGGTCAGGTGACTAAATGAGCCATCTCCCCACCTTCCTCAGGTCAGGCGTTTGAACACTTGTCACTGGTTGATGTGTTGTTTGAGGAGGTCACTGGACAGTTAGGATGTACAGTCTTGCTGGAAGGGGAGCTTTGGGGGCTTATAGCTCACCCCATTTGCAGTCAGCTCTCCCAGCTTCCTGTGTGACAAAACGTGATCAGCCATCTTGCACCTGGTGCCCACTGCCATGTTTTTCTTGCCATTAAGGACTTCTCCTTAGGAACTGGAAACCAACAGAAACCCTAACTTTGAGCTTTTGTTGTTGCTGGGTTTTTTTTTTTTTTTTTTTTTTTTTTTTTTGAGGGGGGTGTTGTATTTTGATTTGGTCCCAAGTTATTTTACCCCAGCAATAAAAACTAATGAACACACACGGGGATGCGTGTGCCCCTTTGTACCTGGCTCACAATACTTGCAGTTACTTACGTTGTTCTCCAGATTCATGTGTGCTATAGCATGTATTTGAATTCTGTTTCCTTGCGGAGAAATAGACTTGTGTGTGTACACGCTTTATCCATTTGCTGACACCTTGGGATCAGTTTTAGTTTTTGTGAGCAATGCAGCTGGGAATGGGAGTGCCCAGGTCTCTCCGGAATCCCTGCTTTGAACCTCCTCAGGCGAGTCCCTCAGACTGGAGTCGCTGAGTTCTGTGGCAGCGAGCACTCCCTGGGGTTTGGCTGTTTGGTTCAGTGGAGGAATATTTGAGATCCGTCAGTGCGGTTGCACGCAGCGAGATTTTATTGTTAGGGATGTTTCCTGCATTTGTATATTTCCAGGTTTACTCACTCAATTCCCCTTTCACTTCTCTTCCTCCCCCGTTCCCCCTCCCGCAGCCTAAGAAGTAGAGAGATCTGGAGCCACCCTACCCAGCTTCCTTAGGTTTCTTGGTGACGAACATCTACTCTGTTGGCCATTTGGAGCTGTGTGTTATGAATCAGGCTCCCGATGTTCTTGAGTTGGTCTTAATTTGGGGACAGATATTCTTTCTCTGGAGCATGTCTGTGAGTGATGGCACTGCTGTGTCATGAGGCAGGCTCATGCTAAGCTTCCACAGAGACTGGCTCCCCAGGGGTGCTCACACCCCCATCTGCTGGGAACACGCAGGCTCCACTCCCTCGCCAACATTTGGTATTGTCAGTCTTTTTAATTTTAGCCGCTCTGGTGGGTGTGTGGTGCTGTCTCTTTGTGGGTTCGACTTGCATTTCCCTGGTGACTAATGATATTGAGCACCTTCACATTTGGAAAAGGTTATAATTTAAATTCTTTTACATAAAGACATCTCGTTGGGAGACATTAACGAACACCTGTAAGCACAGACATTCCACAGCCCAGAATGTCCCATTGGAGTCATCTGCCCTGACAGCTATGAGTCAGACAGGCAGATGTCAGTTTCAGATATGTCTGAAATCACGAATGAGGTGGCAGCCTGGTTAGAAAAAAGAAAGAAAAAGCAGAGAGGAGCATGCACTTAAAGACTATTTTAGAAATAAAAGAACATGGAAGGCTGTCTTTCCTCCTCACCCCCATGGGAGAGCCAGGCTTGCAGGGGAAAGTCTGATCGTACTTCATGCTGGGAAGACCCTGCTGTGGTTCCCTCTGACCTAGCCTCAGCCATAATTGTGAACCACCTTGACCTGGAGGCTTCTCTGCATTTGTGACATGGTCCTGTCCTCCCTGGCTCCTTTGGTGGCAGCCTAAGAAGTCTCTGCCTGCACCGTGCCAAGCCCTCTACAGCTTGGACCAGTTCCACCTACTGTGCGCCACCCGCTATCCCCCTGGGCCACCCGCTGTCCCCCTGAGCCAGTTTTCATTACACTGTCTATTTCCTGGGCTCCTTCCCCAGAGGAAGGACCTCGTGCATTCATCTTGGTTCCTCTTTCGATTTCCGCACCCCACCAGGTCCTAGCTGGCTACCGGTGCCCGCTTGTAGGGTATCGGGTGGAGACGGTTCTAGAGGCAACATGACTCCCCTCCCAGGAGACTTTCTGTGGACATTTGTCTAGTTACCCATTCTTAGCAGACATAACTATGCCTATATATTCTGAAATCTAGAAGACAAAGTACGAGCCGACATTTCCTGACCTTTCTTCATGACGTTGTACCCAGCTGGTCCTCATTTGTTCTCAGGGAGGAAGCCTACTGGTCGTATCACTTAGTAGGCATTTGAGGCTGACTGTGTGTATGTAACTGGAAATCGGCAAGCATTTATAAGAATATAACCACGAGAAAGACAGAACCAGGCAAGAGAGCGCCTGGCATTGCTGCAGGAGAGGAGGTGTGTGGATTCGGCTTCCCGGGCAGTGTGAGCATCTTCACTGCCCAACTGAGACGAGAGACTTGCTCACCCAGCATCCTTGCCTGCATCTTCCCGCCCCATGTCCTTTCACTGCTCTGCTGAGAGTCTCATTCACCCCACAGCCTTGTTCTACATCTTCCTGCCTCATGTCCCACAGGTCACTTGGGAGCTTATTAAAAAATGTAGGTTCTGACTCAGGAGGCCGTGGTTGGGGCCCGAGGTGTGCATTTCTCTCCAGCTCCTGGCAACACGGATGCTGTCGGTCCAGAGACCTCCCTTGAGTGGCTGGGGCCGAGGGTGAATCCAACCGGGTTAGGTGTTTGAGGGAATCGTCGGCCGGCTTGTTCATTCTCCACCCTTTGCATTGGTGGTATTGAACCCTGGCACCCTTCACATGCTGTGAACTAACCTTGGAGCATCTAGCTCAGTATTTTTGGAGATATAGTCTTTTAAAAAGTTGTGGGGAGACTGGGAGATGGCTTGAGGTATAGCATGAGGATCCTGAGGCAGGATCTCCAGTACTCACCCCAAAATGTCAGAAGCTCTTTAAGTAACAAATGGTCCCAGGGGTTTACTGACGAGACAGTGAGCTCTCGTTGCAGGGAAAAGACGTCATACTTAAGACAAGTTGGGAGAGAGGCTGAATTAGACATGTGACATCAATCTCTGGTCTCCACATGTACATACATGTGTCAGTGCACATGCCTGTATATACACACAGATGCATGTGCCAATGTGCACATAGAGACAATCATACACAGACATACTAAGTAGACTGGGTTGATGTCTGAGGGCCTGCAGATAACCTAATGTGTTCTACGTGTTCAAAGGGGTTTAATTTTCTGAGTCTGACACTAGTGGGCAATTTAGGTTCCTATATTGAATTTTATGGAGATTTTCTTCCCCAAGAAATCCATAAAGTTTATCATAAGCAGTAGCCCTTGACAGGTTCAGTTTCTTGTTCTCTTACTGGCTGATGGCTGGTGTGGTAAGCTCAGGGGTCCCTCCCTACGCTTTCTGTGGGACAAAAGCAGTTCCCCCCCACCCCGTACTATGTCTTCACAAACCATGGACTTGCCCATGGACTTGCCCGTGAACAAACAGCCCGTGAACTTGTCAAAGGCAGGAGCTGAGAAGCTTTGCTGAAGCTTTTATTTTCTTAAAAAATAAGTTTTTGATGATTAAATCAGACAAACCATTCATTACTTAAGAATGAGACTTACTACAGTGGAAGAAAAAAATGTCATTCTGAGCTGCCGTGCTGAGGGCCTGGTGCTTTTCTTCCCATTTCCCCTGTACTGTTTATGTTCATTTTCAGTTTTTATAAAAGTTCACTTGTTTTTACTTTATTTTACTACTTAATACTTTCCCTCATGATTAAATCTCTTCATATATATCACTTTAAATGTTTAGTGAGATCGCACAAATAGAAAAATTATTCTTTAACTCTTTGTCCCAATTTCAGAAGGAAAACTTATTTTGAAAACACCAGCGTTGATCTCATTGTCTTCTGAGCATATAACAAATCCTGGTTGAAGTCTAGAGAGAAGTTTCCAGGCTGATAAGTGGTGTTAATTATATCCATTTAGCCACAATTAATATAGCATCCAGTAATTTTTCATGATTCTGTATTTCAGTATGTTGGTTATTTTTCTTACCAGCGCTACCAAGTACCCAACAAGAAGCAACTTAAGGTGAAAGACTTTTAGTTCATGGTTCAGGGGATACCACCCATCTAGTCAGGGAAGAGCTGACAGAGGGACCAGGTCATGTCTAGTGTTGGGAGCTGCTTGCTCACATCTGGGCAGATGAGGAATCAGGGGAAAGGGATTGCTGATCAGCTGGATTTTTCCTATTTTATTCAGCCTGAACCCTAGTTTAGGGAGGGTACCACTTAGGGTAGATCTTCACCTCTCAGTCAAACCTCCCTGGATACGCCCTTACATACGAAATCCCAAAGTAGATGCTGTTAATACCCTACACCAGTAGTTCTCAACCTGTGGGCCACTAATTTTTTGGGGGGATTGAAGGTCTCTTTCACTGGAGTCTCCTACGACCACTGGAAAACCTAGGTTTACGTTCTGACTCATAGCAGCGACAAATTACAGCTATGATATATCAATGGAAATAATGTCATGGTTGGGGAACACCACAACATGGTTGGGGAACACCACAACGTGATGAACTGTGTCACAGTGGCAGCGCTGGGAAGGCTGAGAACCATTGCCCCAGTCAATTCTTAATCCAGTCAGGTTGACAGTCGTCACAAGTCTATCTTTGGTCAACTGACACCCAAAAGCCTCACCTCAAGTCATAACCATCGACCTTAGAGCTCAGATTCTTACGCTGATCCCAATGCAGCTGCATTAGTTCTTCTCCAGAGTCCCCACAGGCTAGTGTCCTGAGCTGTTCAAACCTCAAATTTCAAAGTCATCCCGAAGACTCAAAATAGTCTCTTAGCTGTCAGCTCCAGTGAACATCAAGAATAAGTGAGAGCCTGCGATGCTTTCAGTGTGGAATGTCTCCATAGGCCACTGGTCCTCAACTTTTCTAACACTGCGACCTTTTAAAACAGTTCCTCATGTTGTGCTGACCCCCCCAACTGTTAACTTTTTTGTTGCTATTTCATAATTCTGATTTTGCTACTGCTAGGAATCGTGATGTAAATTACCTGTTTCTCTGTGGTCTTGGGCAATCCCTGTGAGCCATTGGACACCACTCCCATCCCCCACCCTGTGCACAAAGGGGTCGAAAACTTCTGCCATAGGCTCTTTATTTGATGTTATTTGTTTTTGAGATGTAGACCTGGCTAGCCTGGGACTCGCTGTGTAGACCAGGCAAGCCTGCAACTTACATCTGCCTGCCTCTGTCTCCTGAGTGCCAGGGTGAAAGGGGAGTACTGCCATGCCTGGTTTGTAGGCTCTCTGTTTTAGCTCATGGTCCCTGGCTATGGTACCTTGAGGTATGGCCTCACTGGAAGAAGTGGGTTTCTGGGGGCAGGCTTTGAGGTTTTAGAGCTTGGCTCTACTTCCTGTCTTCTTTCTGCTTTCCTACTGAAGGTACAATGTGACCAGCTGTCTCCTGCTGACATTAGGGATTACCCCCCATCAGAGCTGATTGTACCCCTCAACTATAAGAGGAAATAAAGCTTTTCTCAGAAGTTGATTTATTATCAGGCGTTCAGTTACAGTGAAAAGAGGAATGACTAATTCACAGATGTCCAGGATACAGAGGTACAGGGTAAGCATTCCCGTTCCAGGAGGGATGTGGGGCAGGAACTTAGCAAGACCACTGAATGTGCAACTCCATGTTTGATATTCATGGCTCATGGTGGCATCATCTGGGTTCCAACGGGCTTGAGTAGCCCTGTCTCTCTGTGTGCTTTGTATATCTTATGGCTTCCCTCTTGAGGCACTATAGTCTGTGTCTCTGTCCTGCCTCATGAATGTCCCACGGATCTGGTATCCTAGATATCTTCGGAATGTTGGGATGTCCACTATAATTTCTAGACACTCTTCAGAATACGGTCTTGAGTGTTACTTGGGTCAGAGAGAAACACTGGATAGTGTTTTACTTCTAGCGACTTCTTTTACTGCAGATTGTGTGAATTCCTTTAGTGTATAGTGCAGCAGTAAGTCAGCGACTCTGAACAGTGGCTTCCTTTGTTCTTCCCTGGGAGATGCAGAGATTCCTATTGCTGGCAGCCTAGGCATCATCCTGGGCTGTCCTCTCAGGGCCTATGGCCTGGTGTTTGGAAAGTTTACTCATTCCACTCCTAATATGATTTGATTAAAAAAAAAAAAAAACAAAAAACAAAACAAAAACCCCAAACCTAGTTAGTGCCTTAGTCTGTTTGCTATAAATTTAGTGTCCATGGAGTAACATATATACAATGGCATTGTGATTGTCCCGGGAAGCCAGGATCTAGATTATGGAGCCGATTCCGGCAGATCCTTTCTCCCTGTGCTAGTCTGTGGCAGGATGAAGAAGTGCTAAAGAGCCTGCATGCTTGAGCAAGCAAGAATTGAAGTTGCTGTCTGAGGCTCTTTATATAACGAGTGTTAATCCACACTTGAGGGTGACTCACTGCACACTGCCACTTAGGACGTTAAGTTTCCAACTCGGTCAAACCTTAGCACACTTGGGATAGAAAGTCTGCAGTAGTGTTAAGAGCAAGGAGATTAAACACTACAGTGTGAAGTCAGGAGCATTTGGTGGTTGATGGGACCAAGTTCCAAAAGGCACTCTGATATTCCTGAGTGCAGTGTTACCGACCAGTGGAGATAGAATTTGTCCACAAGTTGTGATGACAAAGTTGGCTTACCATGTGGAAAATGGAAACATTAGACCTCTACAAATTATCTATCACCTATAGAACTTAAGGCAGTAGTGGGTAAAAGACCTAACAATAAAAAAGGAAACCCCGAAACTTTCCAGATAAAATATGAGTATCTTTGTGGTGCTTTAATAGAAAGGAAGTGATTTGTTTGTCTGTCTCCTTTCAACTCTGAGTGCTCTGTCTGCAGGTACATCTGCAGGCCAGAAGAGGGCACCAGATCCCATTACAGATGGTTGTGAGCCACCATGTGTCTGCTGGGAATTGAACTCAGGACCTCTGGAAGAGCAGACAATGCTCTTAACTGCTGAGCCATCTCTCCAGCCCTGAGGTGTTTTAATTTTATTTTTTAAGTTCTCATGTAACTTGAGGCTGGCCTTGAACCCCTGGTCCTCCTGCTTTTCCCCGAAAAAGCAGGGAAATTAGAGAAATATAACAGTGAGAAATAAATTAGAGAAATAATTAGAGAAATAAAGCAGTGCTGAAATTAGAGAAATAGAACACCATGTCCAACAGGAAGGGGTTTCTCGTTTTTTCGTTGAAAAAGTTATTATTGCATGCGTGATGAGCATGTGATGCATGAGAGACACAGCACGTATGTGGCAATCGGGGACAACCTTGTGTCAGTTCTTTTCACCCGTGTATGGGTTCTGGGGATCAAACTCGTGTCGTCAGGCTTTTGTGGCAAGCACCTCTTCTTTCTGGTCCATTTCTCCAGCCCAGGCAGGATTTCTGAAGTTACAGAAAGCATTACCATAATGGAAAGCACTAATTATTTTATTACACCAAAATGAAAATTTTGATGGTGAAATAGAAGGTAAGTAGGAAGGAAGGAAGGAATCTCCCCTCTTCTGAACTGATTACTATTGAAATGGAAATATTTTGAATATGTCGAGTTAAATAAGAGACACTTTCAGGATAATTGCTTTTATTAATAGGGCCATTCAAACATTTTATATATGACATTCATTGATGACACCTGTTCTATCTCTCTTGGGCAGAGCTGACTTTGAATACATAAAGAACTTAGTCTGACCAGTGAGGAAAAGGTGGAGAAGCCAGAAGGAAGTGGACGAAAGATATACATATTGTTGATTAGAGCGGAAATGTAGACAACGACGATGGTCAGCCTTACTCTGAGTTGGGGAATTGCAAACTAAAATCAAATAACGTGGGAGCCCTGAGTTGTTTCAGCCAAGACAGGATTCAAACTTAAAGTTTTTCTTTTTTTAAATTACATTGAGAATTTCAGACATGCTTTCAACTTATATAATTGTATCCACCCCTGTAGTTCCTCCCACCTTCCCTATTCTACACCCATCCCGATTTCCTGTCCTCTTCTTTCATGTGACACATTGAGCTGCCTCATGTATACAGATGTGGGGCCATCTACAGGGCACAGGCAGCCCACGAAGGCCCATGTCCTTGGAGAAACCCAAATCTCCCCTGCAGCCTTCAATCGTCAGCAGCTCCTCAGCCAAGGAGGAAACTCATGAGCAGCTCTCCTTCATTCTGGAATGTAGACTCAAATTTTAAATGTGGATATGCTGGTTATTTGGACTAGTCCCCAGAAAGACAGGGAACTTGATTTTGCATAGTCACCAAGGCCTGCGGATGGGGGTGGGGAGGTGGATGGATGAGCGTTGCTGAGCGTCACTGCTTCCTGTCTCTTGCTGTCTCATCCAGAACCCCCAGGTTTAGTCATCTCTCTCTCTTTCACAGCCTTACTTTCTGGCTACACGTCAACAGGGCGCCATCATCCGAAGCCTGGTTCCTGTTCTGGGAACTCTTTATCAGGCAGTAGGTGGGACACACTCCTCAGTAGTAGGGGAGCAGGATTACAGTGCCAATGGTCCCGAGAGAAGGGCTGGTTAAGACCCAGGGACCCCAAGAGTCACATAACTGCCTGTGGAACTGGAGTATTTACAGGAGAACAGCCCCATGGGATGGCAGTTGGGCTGTGTGTATGATTTCAGCCTCTTATCTGTTCTTAAATCTAGACATGATGCACGGATGCCTCCCAAGAGCATCAGGACCTGAATGTAGCAAGCCTTAGGCCCTCCAGGATTTAGCAGGGTCTATACACTGCTAAGAGAGAAACAGAAGGGCTTTGTTCGGTGACTGTGACTCTTCTAGGGCTAAGAGTTGCTATCAGAGGTGCTTTTGCTGATGTAAGAAAAACTGTGTGCATGCATGGGTGTATGCACGCCTTACTGCCTGTCATCACACAAGGAGGATGTTATAGTGTGTTCAGTCAAATGTTAGAGCAATGTTCCCACCCAGTGATGTTCAGGAGGAGTATGGATGCTCCCATGATGAGCTGAGAGCATTCTGTCTCTTTCGTGCAACTGTGAGCCGACAGTTGAGGTGGGAGGATGGAGAAATTGGTGCAGGGACCGGATTGGCAGAAAAACTGTCAACTACAGCATCTTGCTGATCTAGCCTTCCTGCAGCTGCTCTGTGCTCTTTCTCCTTAAAAATCAAGAACTGGAGAATAGTTTCACCTTACATATGGATGACCTATTTCAAAAACTCCATCTGCTAGAGAGTGTCAGTTAGCCTTTATGGAGTTGATTGTGCTGTCTCGTGGATGTCAGTTTAAAACACCAGTATCGGGCTGGAGAGATGGCTCAGTGGCTAAGAGGACTGTCTGCTTTTCCAGAGGTTCTGAGTTCAATTCCCAGCAACCACATGGTAGCTCACAACCTTCTATAGTGAGATCTGGTGCCCTCTTCTGGTGTGTAGGCATACATGTAGACAGAACATTGTTTACCTAATAAATAAATAAATAAGACCCACCAATATTATTCCTTAGAGCTTGAAGCACACGGGTACATCATCTAGAATTTGTTGTGGTAATAATCTTACTCAGGGGTTTCTACCCCACTTTAGATCATTCAGTTCCCAGATAAAAGACACAGAACTTTTGTATTTATAGTAAGACTTTAAAGCACTAGCTATGGGCAGATCTGTACCCTCTAAGCTATTGTGTCTACTTCTCTATTGATAACCCTGTGATATGACTTACCATGTTCTGCCTGGGCCACTGTTACTTCGGCTGGCCATCCCTCATGGCCAGCTCTCAGGATAGTTTACCCCATGGTGTCTTCTCTTGTGGTCTTCCAACCCCAAGCCTGAGAACTGAAACCCCACCAACCTCTCTTCTGCCCAGCTATAGGCTGTTGGCATCTTTATTCAACCAGTAAGGTCACATAGCATCATTTGGTGTACATGAGGATTCGCTTGTCCCGTGACAACCAGATCTTGGGAGCCAGCATTAGCACTGCAATACACAGCAGAAGATGGAACCTCAACAAAGTACTTTTTGGCAGGGCAACTAATAATGATAACAGGAAAGGTACCATATGGAAAGTCAGCCTTTTCCGTACTTTTGAGTCAGCTCTGCCCCGCAGCTCAGGCAGGCTTTGTGTTTGCTGCCTCCGCCCCCGGGAGCCGAGATCACAGCAGCATGCCACCATGCCCAACTCATAAGTGACACTTTCAGTGAAAATCTGGTTGTGCTAGTGCTGGGCCACTGTGGGAGTACTCTGAATTTAAACCTGGCCCCCTCCGTGTAGCAGAGCATGCATTGGCTGTGCTGAAAGAGGGTTACTCATCTAATCTTGCTCTCCAGAGCTGGTATGAGCTGACCATTAACATCTCCTTGAACGTGTGTGTGTGTGTGTGTGTGTGTGTGTGTGTGTGTGTGTGTGTGTGGTGTGTGTGTGTTAGAATGCTGTGCCTAAATGGTTTGTTTGTGCATTTCCAGTGGGCAGTATGAAATTGCCGCTCTCCTCTCGGTGTAGCCCTGGCTGTCCTGGAACTTGCTGTGTGGACTAGGCTTGTCTGCAATGTCAGAGATCCTCTGGAGGGTTGGGACTAAGCACACGCACTCCCACCACCCAGCTTGTATGCACTTGATAATTTGGCAGATATTTGATCAGTAATCTCCCAAATCAACCATCACCCTGTGGCCCTCTCCTGTTGCCCCAGAGCCTTCTCTCAGATGCAGTGTGTTCTGGTCTGCTTGCCGCTTCTTAAAATACCTGCTCTACCCAGAGCACCCTCCTCATCTGATGGTGGACATACTTAGTTGCTTAGGGTGCAGACTTTGGGGTCTGCTTGGTTTTTCGGTTCTTCTCAGGTACCCCAGGTCCACCCTGACAGAAAAATACCTTCACGAGATACCAGAAGCCACACATACTTGCTACCCAAGGCTCCACCTTAGTCTACTGTCTCCTGATCAGCTTTCAGAGCACATGCCTCTCTGCTCTCCTGGAACCAATTTCTGCCCAGCAGACCGAGTTAATGCAGAATATTGATCGCCAACTGTTCAAAGAGCTCTGGGGTTCTTCATGGCTTCTGTGGGCTTGGGCACCCCTCCCCCAGTTCACTCTGTCCAAGTCTCTGCGCCACCTGGGAATCCCCTGAAGGACAAGCCCAGCTCTGGCTTCGCTCCTGCTGTTTTTCTGCCTGAGTTGTTTCCCAACCTTGCCTCCGTGGCTTGTGTGTGTGTGTTTTTTTTGCCTCCTTTGTATCTGGGTCCAAACACTCTTTGTGATTCGGCTTTATTCCTGTTTGCTGTCATTCACTCATATTCGGTCTTACCCCACACTGATGAATACTACACATGGTACTGGCTGTGTGTGTGTGTACATGCATGTGTGTGTACGCTTGCTTTCTCTCCCATCAGGGTCTCCATTTTTGTTAGGGTCTTACTGCTATGAACAGATACTATCACCAGTGCAACTCTTATAAGGACAGCATTTAATTGGGGCTGTCTTACAGGTTCAGAGGTTCAGTCCATTATCATCAAGGTGGGAGCATGGTAGCGGTAGCATCAAGGTAGGCGTGGTGCAGGAGGGGCTGAGAGCTCTGCATCTTCATCTGAAGGCTGCTAGTGGAAGACTGGCTTCCAGGCAGCTAGGGTGAGGGTCTTAAGCCCACACCCACAGTGACACACCTACTCCAACAAGGCTACACCTTCTAATAGTGCCTGTCCCTGGGCTGAGCATATACAAACCATCCCCGTCCCTGTTGCCTTGGGTCCAGCCTCCTGGAAGGCAGCTGTTTCCCTCAGGGTTCCCAGAGCTCACTGATGATACTTTGGCTGTGTGCCTCTGACCCACTTCCCCTCTTCCTTTCTAGACTGGCCTTATTGTTGCGTGCTACCATGGCTTTGTGGATACCGTGGTGGCCTTAGCAGAGTGTCCCCACATTGATGTCAACTGGCAGGACAGCGAAGGGAACACGGCCCTGATCACCGCCGCACAGGCAGGTAAGAGCTGGCGTTCATTCTCCCTCCTGGGCGCTGACCCCCCCCCCCCGCCCCCCGAATGCATCCCGCAGAGATGGCTGGATCTGCTAGAGCACGTGGCAGGAGGGGGCTGGCCGGCATGCAGGAGAGAGTGCACATCTCTCTCTGTGCTGTTGCAACATTCAGAATGGCACGGCCACCAGCTAGTATCTTCACCATAGAGCTGCCTCAGGAAGGCGGCTTGCCTGCCCCTCAGAGCCCTGACATCCCCTGAGATTGGGTGGCATGGTACTGGTGAGCTGGAGCCACAGTCACATGCTTTACTGACAGTTCTGTAACTAGATCCACTGAGAAGGTGACCTTGCTTTTTACCTATAAAGAAGTGCTGGGGACAGTTCTCTATGAGCTTCAGAGGATTCATGTAACAGAGTGAGACTAAATTAGTTAGAGTCACATGAAAGTGGATCCGAGTTCATGTCAGGCTGTTTCTGGAAGTGGATGTATACGCCACCATTACCAAGTGCATGGGGGTGCCCAGGGATTTGCAGTCCATTCAGAGTGCTGGGATGAAGCTCAGTCGGTAGTGTGGTCCCCAAGGATGCTTAATAGCCCTGAGTTCACTGTAAAAGTCAGGCATGGTCTCTGCTTACCAGTGATGTCAGCACTCAGGAGATGGATGACACAGGACCCGAAGCTCAGATCATAAGGCCACCTATCTGGAGTTAGAGGCCAGCTTGGGATATTTGAGACTTTCTATAAAACAAACAATTCATCCAACCACTTCAACGTAAATGCTTACACGTTTCCAAACAGTCGTGCCACTGACTGTTCCCTATATTCTTAGCCTTTACACATCAGTCAGCCCTTTGTATCCTGAGATTCCCCATCTGCAGATTCAACATGGATAAAAAGAAAAAAGAAATCCTGTTCTAATCGGATCTGGAAGAGGGGCTATAGATAGCTTGGTGCTAAGTCGCTTGCTAACCAAGAATAAGGCCCCAGATTTGATCCTGAGTGAAACTACTAACAACAGCAACAACAAAACCCACTCAAAGGACAAGTGTGTGAGCACCAAAGCACATACAGTTCTCCCCACCATTATTTACTTAAAATGCAGTCTAATAAATATTTGTTATATCTACACTGCATTAGTTACTGTACATAATCTAGAGGTGGTATAAACACATAATACAATGTGTGTTTTATATTGTTATACAGTATATGCCGATTCTACACCATTTTAAAAAATTAAAAATTATTCTATTTTATGTGTATGGATGCTTTGCCTGCTTGTATGTCTGTGCACCAAACACGTCATGCCCACGGAGGCCAGAAGAGGGCGTTGGATTCCTTGGATGTGCAGTCACTGATGGTTGGGAGCCACCATGTGGATCCTGGAAACAATCCGGGTTCTTTGTAAGAACAATAAGTGCCCTTAACCTCTGAGCCATCTCCCCAGCCCCACTACATCATTTTATAAAAGAAAATCGGGAACCTACAGTTTTGGTATCTACAAGGGCTCTGGATCCTGTCCCCAAAGATACTGTGATGGTTTGTATATGCTTGGCCCAGGGAGTGGCAGTATTTGAAGGTGTGGCCTTGTTGGAGTCGATGTGTCACTGGGGATGTGGACTTATAAGACTGTCACCCTAGCTGCCTGGAAGCCAGTCTTCCACTAGCAGCCTTCAGATGAAGATGTAGAACTCTCAGCTCCTCCTGCACCATGCCTGCCTGGATGCTGCCATGTTTCCACCTTGATACTGGACGGAACCTCTCTGAACCTGTAAACCATCCCCAATTAAATGTTGTCCTTTAAAAGAGCTGCCCTGGTCATGGTGTCTGTTCACAGAGGTTGGTATCAGAGACGGGGGTATTGCTGTGACAGGCCTGACCATGCTTTTGTTTGGAAGAATGTGGATTCTGGGACTTTGGATTTGGACAGCAGTGGAATGCTTTAAATGGGGCTTCATGGGAATATGGAATGTGGAAGATTTTGTTGCTGATTTGGAACTGTACAGACCTGGCCCAAGAGGTTTCAGTGGGGAAGAATCTCAGAATGTGGCCTAGAGACTGTTTTTGTGGATTTTGGTGAAGAGCATGGTGACCTTTAGCCCGTCTCTGAAGAGTCTGCTTGAGGCTAAGGTGAGGAGACTCATATTAATTGTCTTGACAAAGAAAGTCTCAGAAATGGCCACCATAGACTTTGTTCTCTGGTTCAGTCTCATGATGAACATGTTGAACAAGTTTAGAAAGGAAAAATATAAAATATATGGTTTGAGTGTTAAAGGGGCACCAGGAAGTGAAATGGAGCTGAATCCTGTGTTCAAGGATATTAAATAGATTAAGGAACTGGTGACCTTGGGGCAAGATTCCACCCAGCTAAGTTTAGGTCCAGGCATGGTAGTAAATCCTTTAATTCCCAGAGGCAAAGACAAGCAGATCTCCTGAGTTCAAGGCCAGTTTGGGACAAAGCAGGTTCCAGGTGAAGAAAAGCTTAAATCCAGGCTTGGTGGTACACGCCTTTAATCCCAGCATTAGAGGAGACAGCTGTGCAGATCTCTGAATTCAAGGTCAGTCTGCAGAGCAAGCTCCAGGAAAGCCAAGCTTAGGCAGAGAGGGAGTCGGAAAACAGAAAACTGGTAATAGAATAAGGTGGGGGGGCATTCCAATCCCAGAAAGCAGCAAGAACATGGCAGCTTCAGCCATGTGGCTTTGGCTTTAGAGTCCAGAATAGAAAGGACTACTGGGACATCTGATACTGCTTAGCTGGAGCTAAGAAGTTAGCAGTGATTAAGAAGAGACCAGCATTGCTGAGGTGCAATCTTCTGAGAAGTGTTTTCTGAGAGCACAGAGAAGCTGTGTTCCAGAGATAGCCAAGATTGTAACCCTTACTGCAGGTGGACTCGGTAACGTGTAAGAGTCACCCAAGTGGTACTGGTTTTGAAGGTGTAAAAGGGTCATGAAGAGCAGCTGAGGCTTGGCACTGTGCAAGGCCAGGGAAGGCCATTGGTGAAGGCACAGCCTCAGTTGCAGTTGGATGCCTCAGGACAGAAGGGGTCATTCAAAGGAACTGAGGCTGGGTACCATGAAGAGAGCTCATGAGAGGCTATTGGTGAAGCCTAGTTGCAGTAGAAGACCCCAGAGTATTGGAGATGCCAGTACCATGGGATGATCACCAAGAATGGCAGTGGAGTGAATGAGCCTGTGTTGCAGAGGGCAGAGCTGAAGAAGTGACACCAGCCCTTTGGAGGAGCCCAAAAGATCATGTGTGGATCCCAGACATTGGAACAAGAAGTTGTAACATTGAAGTTGTCTTGGAGACCCCAAGATGTTCAAGATGACAGATCCATGGGCTATCTGCTGAGGAAAGATGCTAACAGGGAGTGGAACCCGCCCAGGAGAAAGAAGTTTGTTGCAGTCAACAAAGATAAAAAAGGAGTTGGAGATCGGGAGATCACTTTGATATCAGACATGGCGATGCAGAGTTTGAAGTTTGCTCAGCTGGTTTTCTGTCTTGCTTTGGGGATTCCAGTTAAGTGATTGGATGAATCTCAGAAGAGACCTTGAACTTTGGATTTTTAACTCCTATAGACTATGGGGACTTTGGAAGTTTGGACTAAATGTATTTGTCATTATTCTATGTTTAGGTATGACCCCCATAGACTCATGTTTGAACAAGTCTGTGAGGGCTAGAGAGTGGAATGTGATGGTTTGTGCTTGTCGCAGGGAGTGGTACTATTTGGAGGTATGTCCCTGTTGGTGTGTCACTGTGGGTGTGGGCTTAAGACCCTCACCCTAGCTACCTGGAAGTTAGTCTTCCACTAGCAGCCTTCAGATGAAGATGTAGAGCTCTCAGCTCTGCCTGCATCACGCCTGCCCAGATGCTGCCATGTTCCTGCCTTGATGATAATGGACTGAACCTCTGAATCTGCAAGCCAGCCCCAATTAGATGCTGTCCTTGTAAGAGTTGCCTTGGTCATGGTGTCTGTTCACAGCAGTAAAACCCTAAGACGGATACCTAGGATGACAATATAGTTCACCAGTCAGGTTCTTAATGGCAAGTAACTTGTACAGTTGCCCATGGCTGTGTCAGAGAGAAGAGTCCTTTGTGTCCCGAAGGAGTGTGGACACCTTGTGTGGTGTCTTGGTTAGGGTTTCTATGGCTGCAACAAAACATCATGACCAAAACAACTTGGAGGAGGAAAAGGTTTATTTGGTTTGCATTTTTACATCATTGAAGGACAGGACAGGAACTTCATCATCAGGACAGGAACTCAAACAGAGCAGAAACCTGAAGGTAGGAGCTGATGCAGAGGCCATAGAGGGATACTGCTTACTGGCTTGATCTGTCTGCTTTCTTACAGGACCCAGGACCATCAGACCAAGGATGACACCACTCACAATGGTCTGGGTCCTCCCCCATCAATCACTAATTAAGAAAATGCCCCACAGGTTGGTCTGCAGCTGATCTCATGGGAACATTTTCTTGAGACTCCCTCCTCTCAGATAACTTTAGCTATGTCGCTGATTTAAGACTCTCCTCCACAGGTGGGAACTGGGCACAGGGATCCGAAGCTGTGGAAAGGTGCACAGGTGTGGTGATATTGGTGAAAGTGTTGGCAGCTCCCCCAAACAGAAGAGACCTCTCCTCTCCCTCTTGCTTCCCTAGGCTCAAGAACACTGTGGGTAGATCTCATCATGTGACACAAGGGAGGAGAAACACCAGCATCTGTCTGCGTCATCTTCCTCAGAGGGAGGTAGCCTGTATACCCAACAGCCAGTCCAGATGTTCTTGCTCTAGAGTTCCCCAGAGTCATTGTCAGCACGTGCCCCTTCCTCCTCCAGTTCTAGAGCAGGGATTTTATCTCTGGCGTAGGATTCCAGATTTTGGAAGCCCAGATCTCAGCCGCCAGCAGCAGGTGCATCACATCATCTCTGTTATAGTTGAATTTCTGTTGCTGTGATTGAATTCCCCCTAAAATGGGCAGCTTAGAGGAGAAAGGCTTGGCTTTAATCCAGGTCACATTTGACACATTGAGGAAGTCAAGAACACAAGAACTTAAGACAGGCCATAATAGCCACAGTCAAGAGCAGATAAAATGATGCCCGCGTGTATGCTACTCAGTTCTCTTTATTTACTCAGTTCCATCTGGAACCCACATTCAGGGATTAGCACCACCCACAGTGGACTGGGGCTTCCTATATCAACTAACATAACAAAAAACACCCCCCCCATATTTGCCCACAGGGAGCCTGATCTAGACAATCCCTCATTGTGACTTCTTCCCTGGTTATGTCAAGGTGATGATTAAAACTATCCAACACCTATCCATCCCAGCAGTGGTAGTTGTTTGGTGAGCACAGCCATCATGAAGAATATTCTATGGGCCCAGCACTGTCAGGAATCAAGGGCCCAGAAGTGATGGCCCATCCTGCCTTTTTCCACCTCATAGGACAAGAAGAATAGACACAGGACCTAGCGCCGCTTGCTCAGGCATGGGGGAAGGGTGCCTCGTTGTATGCAATAGGAGCATTTCATCTGGCTTGGGTCCAGGGCTAGGACTCAGAACACATGGGCAGAGAACCCAGAGCCAGGTTTTTTAGCTAAAGTGTCTCAAAGCCTGGGGTTTGGATGGAGCTGTAGAGATGGATGGGTCTCAGGAATCGAGGATGAAGGGATGGTGTATGTTGTGTAGTGTTGGAGAGTCAATAGAAGAGAAGAGCGTTCAATGATGAAGATGGGGGCTGGGCCAGGCAGTGTCCTGCAGGATAGTTCCAAGTGTCATGGTGTAGGGAGGGTGTGCAGAGGAAGGGGGGCTGAGAGCTGTGTGCCAGGAAGAGAAGTGTCAATGGTGGTGCTGTCATAGGTGCTGAGGTAGGAGTCTAGGCTTGACTAAAACAAATGAAGGAAGAGAGGGTTTATCTGGTCATCTGGTCTGTGTGGTCTGAGGGAACCATCCATCATGGAGGTGAGGGCAGCTTTAGTTGTGGTGGCGGAGACTTGAGGCTCTAGTCATATTGCTACCCCAGTCAGGAAGCACAGAGCCACAGATGCTGATGCTCAGCTCTCTTTTTGTTCAGCCAGGGTCTGAATGGTTCGATGCTACCCAAATTCTGGTGGGTCTTTTCTTTCCAGTTAAATTCTCCAGAAGCACCCTTACAACATATCCAGGGTGTGTATATAGGTTTAGATGTTTTAATAACTGACTTTAATAAGAGCTCTTTAGTGCTTCAATCTCCCTTTTAGCCCACCACCAGAGGTAATGGAAAGGAAAGGTTAGTAGAGTAGCGGGGGAAGCGGACCTGTTTAGAAATAGTTCTTTTGGGTGATTCTGATATTCTGTGTCAGGATAGCAGCAGTTCAGCTCACACGAATCGGCAGCAGTAGCTCCGCCCACTTGCAAACACTGTTCACGAATCAGCAACAGCAGTTTGATCCACAAGAAACCACAAGGCTCTGCCAATCAGCCCAAGTCCTTGGAATTTCACGAGAAGTTCTTTGGTGCATTTCTCCCTCTGATGTCACAACATACCATGATCTGTGAAGAAGGCAAGGTGAACCAATGCCACAGCGCTGTCCACTGTCTGCTGGGTTATACTTACACCCTTTCCACACATCACGTTACATCATCTCAGGTGTCCACTCCAGCAGAACATCTCACGCCCTTCTAGGCAGCTTCCAGAAAAAACAAACAACAACAACAACAACAACAAAAAAAAAAAACCAAAAAAAAAAAAAAAAACCCACATGTCTATTCTCAGCAGAACATGCTCTCATAAGACAGTTTCCCAAAAAAAAAAAAAAAAAAAAAAAAAATTACACAGCAAAACTGAGTCCCCAAAGAAACCAGAAATTTCTACTTCAGGTGTGTCTCCTGTTAATTCTGAAGGTGACAGCAGAGATCAGCTATTATTACCATCTGAAGGTCAATCACCCATCCTCTGGCCCCTGCATGCTTCGTAATCTAAGATAGGCTGTACAACCTATCATTGCTGTACACAAGGAATACATCATGGATGCAGATCCCATGCCCCCAAATTGAGATGAAAAGTCCTCACTGTTCCCACCACATCCTTATAGGCGAGGGCTCTGCAAGAGCTATGTCCCTAACAGTTTGGCTGCTCTTCAAACTATGTGACATCAGTACCACACACTGCAGTTAGGTGTCATGCCCCATCTGCTCAATGTCCTAAAGGAGACCTATGGTCTGGCCATAGGAATGTCCAGATTCTTCTTTTTAAAGAAGATCATATGTAAGTACACTGTAGCTGCCTTCAGACGCACCAGAAGAGGGCATCGGATCCCATTACAGATGGTTGTGAGGCACCATAAGGTTGCTGGGAATTGAACTCAGGACCTCTGGAAGAGCAGAGATTGTCCAGATTCTTGTGCTGCAGCTGTGCATACCCATGGGTACTAGGGACGTTACTGAGGTTCTGTTAAACAATCCTCTCTGTTTTGAGTTCCACTGTCTTCCTGCCCACACGAGGGTTGCTTCTCCTCTTTATATAGGGACACGCTTTTCCTGTACTAGTTTAATTTCCTGATGACCTGGGTCCTAAGTCAGAGGTTCTGAAGCTGTGCTCTGGGCCCAGGGTCAGTGGATGTAATGGGACTTTCTCAGCAGCCTGGGGCTATACTCTTTCTCCTTCTGCTCCCTCATTGCCCCATCTCTATTCTTTCCATAGTGTGGGGTCTGTGAGGGCTGAAGTGGTTCATACCTGCTGGTCTAGAGAATGGGGACTCGCTTCAGCCAGTCCTGGGTTTGTCAGTGGGTAAAGTGGCTGCCATGCATCAAAGGGTTGTGGAGTGGCATGGTGGCATCCACTGACCCTGCCTGGCTTGAGCAGTTGAAGGGTGATGAACCTGACTGTGCAAGGCCCCCAACACAAGGCCTGGTTGCTCTGTGTGCCGCTCATGTTAAGAGTGGTACCCAGTGTTTGGAAAGAAACGCAAGCAAACAAGGGGTGAATGGCAGCAAAGACTTTCTCCTCTCCCAGTGTCCCAGTTCCCAGGAGTGTCTGGCCTTCTGACATTGCAACATGAAGCTATTGTCTACAGGGTTCACAGTCACACTTGAGAATGAATGTGTGCAAGGCGGGTAGCTAAAAACAAACAGACCAATAAAACCCCCATGGAAATGGCCACTCCATAATTAGGGGAAGGCTTTTATTATAAGTCAAATAGAGAGTAAGGCACAGGGTGGGAGTGGGGGTCTGCCATGGCTTAATTTCAGGGATTAAGAGAGTTAGAAGAGAGTCAGAAGAGAGTCAGGAGAGGAGCAGACTGGCAGTTGTCAGGGCGATGGGAACAGAGAGCAAAAATAGCAGGAAAAGTCCTCCCAGGTGTAAGGGGCTGTGCTGTGGTGGGGGGAGGGCAGGGCAGCTGGAACAGCCTGGGACCGAGCTCTGGTCAGTTGGAGTTAATAGAGAACTAGATGCCCTCTCCCGAGGTTGGGGACCTGTTTATAGGAGGGGAGAAGAAAGAAATGGCTTCTCCCAGCCAACAGAAACCCACTTCACACAGTTTCTGAGGAGTGCTGAGTGTTTGCCTTGGTGGAGTGCAGCCTCAGCTGAGTTCACGTTGTCACTGTGGAGGGCTGGGACCTGACAGTCACCAAAAACCAGAAACCAACCAAACACCCAACAAAACAAACAAAACCACACAAAGCAACAAGGAAACCCTCATGGCGTTTTCAGTACAGCAACAATTTTGGGTTGGGCTGCCTCGGCAGCTATTCTTGGCCACATAGAGCCGGTGGTTTGTTACGACAGACCTGTAGAGGCGACCATAGTGCCTGATGTCTGCATGAGGGTTTCATGACTTCAAAAAAAAAAAAAAAAAAAAACATTTTTCTGTTCTTTCCCTTTTGTTCTAACGGTGTTTGTTAGCGGTGTTTTTCTCTTTCCCCGGCTTTTGTCATTGCCCCTGTGTACCAGATTGCTCATCCACCCTGTATTTGGCTGGATTGCCTGTGCCCACTCCACTTACTGCTCACAAGCACCAGCCCAGGCTCCCACCTGCTTCTGCCTGCCCAGGCTTCAAGCTCTGCAAATTGCTCAGGATGCTGTAGGGAGGAGGTGTGTGCACAGCTGTTAAAATGCAAATTGAAAAGCTTTTCCTTGGTGCTTGGGGCAATCCCAGGGTTTCTCTTATGCACTTACTGGCACCCCCAGCGCCTCCTTTTTTGTCTTAATTGTCTCAGCCCTAGGAAGATTTTTTCCTAGCTTAGAAATGCCAGAGGCAACCTTGGCCCCATGGCAAACTGCATCCACAGCCTGCCCCCAGCATCTGTAGAACTTGTCCTGCTTAATGGGCCCCACAGTTTAATACAGGGCTGATTAAAGCACTGAGTCCTCATGCTAGGGATTTGTGCTCTAACAGTCTGGGCCTGTCACCAAGTATGAAGCTAGCATACTGATTAGGGAACCCACTGTGAGGGCCTGGGTGTCAGGTTCTCCAGGCAGATTTTATGGGGGAACCTCTCAGGAGCCACTTAAGCAGCAGAACCGCGCTGACCCGCATGAGGGGCCTTTAGAGGGGCGCAAAGACACTGAACCTTCAGAAGTAAGACAGGAAAGTAAGGTTGTTGGTTTACCAGGGAGGCCACACCCCTCTTATCAAAGTTGATTTCTTAATTTCCAGCATTGTCTAGAAATTGCTGCTTTCCTAAAGTCACTATAATTTGTGCAGTTGAAAGAGAATGTCTTCCCCCTTTAATGCTGCTGTTTTACTAATCTGCACTTAGCAGGTCCTCAAGTAACCATGGTAACCATGCCATGCAATGCCAGGCTTTACATCACCATTCTTTATTCTCTGTCCTTTGCAACTGCAAAGCTTGTCCCCAGTGACATGCCTCCTACAGCATGGCCACAGCTCCTCCAGCATGGCCACGCCTCCAACCAGGCCATACCTCCCAATCCTTCCCAAACAGTTCCACTAACTAGAGTCCAGCATCAAATACATGAGCCAATGGGGGCCATTCTCATTCGAACTACCATAAATGACTAGGATAATACTGTTGGGGTTGTGGTTTTAATGTTTTTTCCTCCTTGATCTGGCTAGGAGCTCTTACTGTGAGACTCTTGCTACTTTGCCTGGCTCTCATGGTATCTAGGCTCACTTCGATCTCCCACCTAGATGTCGAGTGTAGAGCTGGTGCAATGGCTGATTTCAGTTGTCAACTTTACAGGATGTAGAATCACCTGACGCGAGAGTCTCAATGAAGGATCATGTAGATTAGCCTGACACTGAACACATCTGGGGGGTGGGGAGCATTGTTTTGATTATATTGATACAGGAAGACCCTGTCCAGTGTGAGAGGCACCACTAACCTCACCCCCACTCTGACGCCGAGTCTGGGTTCCTGGTGTATAGATGTAGAGAAGGTGGGTTGAACAGCCAGCGTGTATCCATTCTCTCTGCCCTTGACTGGACATGTGATGTGGCAGATGTTTGAACTCCTGCCTCAATGTTTCCTCAGTGATGGATTGTGACCCAGAATTCTAAGCTGAATAAGCCCCCTTTTCTCTAAATTGCCTTTTTCCAGGGCATTTTGTCACAATAGAAATGAAACTAAAACAGGTGGGGTCCTGGCTGCAGTGAGCTCCCTGATGTGGGGACCCACTGTAAGGGCAATGGGTGCGCAGAACCAAACTTAGGTTCTCTGGGAGAGTGCTCTTAACAGTGAGCCACCCCCAGCTCCTTCCACCCCTGCTCTCTCCCCCAGCTCCCTCCACCCCTGCTCTCTCCCCCAGCTCCCTCCACCTCTGCTCTCTCCCCCAGCTCCCTCCACCCCTGCTCTCTCCCCCAGCTCCCTCCACTCCTGCTCTCTCCCCCAGCTCCCTTCACCCCTGCTCTCTCCCCCAGCTCCCTTCACCCCTGCCTCTCCCCCAGCTCCCTTCACCCCTGCTCTCTCCCCCAGCTCCCTCCACCCCTGCTCTCTCCCCCAGCTCCCTCCACCCCTGCTCTCAGCCTCTTAGGAGGTGGAGACTGAGGCATATCCAGAAGGCCACTGAGCCACGTCCACAGTCCTCTGGCTATTCTGTTGAAGCAGGGTCCTTCTGACCCAGCTGACCTTCATCTCAGTATTCTCCTGTGACTGCTGGAGAACCTGTCCCGCTGTGCCAGTCCTTCATTTGTAAGGCAGGGTTGTTCTTATTGTGCTCTTCGTGTGTGTACCTGTGGTGATGGGATATGTGCACACAAGTCCAGGTGCCCATGGAGGAGACCTCAGATTCCCCTGGAACTGGAGTTATGGTGGTTGAGAGAGAGCTGCTTGATATAGGTGCTTGGGATTAAACATGGGTCCTCTACAGGAGCACACAGACTTAGCCATCCAGTTACCTCTTGGGCCCTGTTTAAAAATATATATTTTTTGTTATTTTAAATGTTTTGTATGTGTGTGTGTGTGTGTGTGTATGTGTGTGTGTGTGTGTGTTTACACACATGGGAATACAGGCCAAGCCCTTCACTTCTAGAACAACCTTCTTATCCTCTTCAGTCATCAGGATCTTGTACTTTGAGTTGTATGAAGAGCTTGTCCTCTCCCCACCCTCCCTCCCTCTCCCTCCCCCTTCCCTCCTCTATTGTTTTAAAAGATTAGGATTTGGCCAGCCTTTGGCTTCCTAACCCTGCCTGCTCTTCCAGTAAACCCAGCTATAGCACGCTAATGCCTGCAGTGAAGTCAGGCAGAGCGGGGTGTGTGTGTGTGTGTGTGTGTGTGTGTGTGTGTGTGTGTGTGTGTGTGTGGTGGGGGGGGGTAGGGGGAGCTAGCTTCTGCTCTTTCCTCCCCTCTTCTCCTCTCCCCTCTTTTCCCTCCCTTCCCCTCCCCTCTCCTCCTTTTTCCTCTCCTCTCCTCCCCTTCCCTCCCGCCCTCCAGCTCTGCTGCCCCTACTCCAGCTTTCCCCCATCTTTTAGTAAGGATTCCTCTAGCATCCAGCACACCCACCAGGGTACTGCCTTTCCAAAGCCAACAGTTCCCTCTACTGGCCTGATCTGAAGAACTACACTGAGAAACACCAGACAAGACTAGAAAACCAAATTCTCTAACAGTGGTTCTCAGCCTTCCTAACACTGAAACCCTTTAACACAGTTCCTCACATTGCAATGACCCCAAACCATACAATCATTTTTGTTGCTACTTCATAACTGTAATTTTGCTACTGTTGTGAATCACAATAAGTATCTGACATGCACGGTGTCTGATGTGGGATCCCGTGGAAGGGTTGAGACCCGCTGCTCTAACGGTTTCCATTTCTAAGTCAGCTTTGTGCAAACGAAAGAAGGCATTTCTCATCTGTCCCTGTTTTTAGTGACAGGGAGACTTTTAGCCTTCATTTGTGCATGTGGTAATGTTGCACGAGTCAGTGATTGGTTACTGTGGTAGCCATTTAATCTTCAGTGATGGGGTCATGGTTCATGATTATTAAGTGTCTGATAAGGGGGCTTCTCTGAAAGGAAGCATCTTTTGATCTTTTTATTCCATAGGTATCCACTGAGTCTGGAGTCTTCAGTGGTTGGAGGGCTGTTGCTCACTTTGGCACACTGTGGGTGTGAATTTGTTGCAAAAACCAGGGGACAAATGTTGGAAAGGACGGCCCATTAGGTGGTCAGGCGAAAGGAGGCTGTATGTTCTGGGTAGGGTGTATACAAGGGAGGCTGTATGTTCTGGGTAGGGTGTGTACAAGGGAGGCTGTATGTTCTGGGTAGGGTGTATACAAGGGAGGCTGTATGTTCTGGGTAAGGTTATACAAGGGAGGCTGTATGTTCTGGGTAGGGTGTATACAAGGGAGGTTGTATGTTCTGGGTAGGGTGTATACAAGGGAGGCTGTATGTTCTGGGTAGGGTATATACAAGGGAGGTTGTATGTTCTGGGTAGGGTTATACAAGGGAGGCTGTATGTTCTGGGTAGGGTGTATACAAGGGAGGTTGTATGTTCTGGGTAGGGTGTATACAAGGGAGGTTGTATGTTCTGGGTAGGGTGTGTACAAGGGAGGTTGTATGTCTGGGTAGGGTGCATACAAGGGAGGCTGTATGTTCTGGGTAGAGTGTATACAAGGGAGGCTGTATGTTCTGGGTAGGGTTATACAAGGGAGGCTGTATGTTCTGGGTAGGGTGTGTACAAGGGAGGTTGTATGTCTGGGTAGGGTGCATACAAGGGAGGCTGTATGTTCTGGGTAGGGTGTATACAAGGGAGGTTGTATGTTCTGGGTAGGGTTATACAAGGGAGGCTGTATGTTCTGGGTAGGGTGTGTACAAGGGAGGTTGTATGTTCTGGGTAGGGTTATACAAGGGAGGCTGTATGTTCTGGGTAGGGTGTGTACAAGGGAGGTTGTATGTTCTGGGTAGGGTTATACAAGGGAGGCTGTATGTTCTGGGTAGGGTGTGTACAAGGGAGGTTGTATGTTCTGGGTAGGGTGTGTACAAGGGAGGCTGTATGTTCTAGGTAGGGTTATACAGGGGACACGGGTTAACAGAGGAGCCGTGGACACCACAGAGATACATAACTGTTGATGGTGGCATTATCCGTACAGCTAAGTTATAGAGCAAATGTAGGTGCCCAGCAGCTAGAATGTATGAGAACTTGTCTGTATGCACATAACGGCCATTGTTGGCCATTAAGTAGGAAGTTACATTATTTGCGGGAAACCGAATATGACTGAAGACAAAAGTTTCCACAAAGACCAATATCCTGTGTCTTTTTTCATTTGTGGTTCCTTGTTCTATACAACTGCATGATCACACACACACACACACACACACACACACACACACACACACACACCCCACCGGACAGAGGTAAAACTGCCTAAGGCAGCAGTTCTTAACCTTTAAGCTTTCACAGGGATAGCATATCAGATATCCTGCATACTGTCTGTTTATATTATGATTCATAACAGTAGCAAAGTCATAGTTCTGAAGTAGCAATGAACTAAACGTATGGTTTTGGGTCACGTCAACATGAGGAAGTGTATGAAAGGGTTGAGGCACACTAGTCTAGGGAACAACAGGGACAAATGAGGATGGGTGGGTGAAGAAGAGTGAAGGTGTGAGGAAGAATGTGCTCAATGTGCCATGTGAGTGTGTGTGTATGTGTATATGTGTGGGGGGGTATGTGTGAGTGTGTGTATATGTGTGAGTGTGTGTATGAATGGTTGTGATTGTGAATGTGTGTGTAAGAGTGTGTGTGTATATGTATGAGTGTGAGTGTATGTATGAATGTGACTATATATGAGTGTGTGTGTATGAATGTTTGTGAGTGAATGTAAATGTATGTGTGAGTGTGTATGTGTGAGAGTGTTAAGTGTGTATGTGTGAGTGTGTGTATGAGTGTGAATGTGTGTATAAATGTTTGAATGTGTGTGAATATATGTATGCTTGTGTGTGTGAGAGTGTGTATGAATGTGAGTGTATGTATGAGTGTGTGTGTATGAATGTATGTGTGTGTGAGAGTGTGAGTGTGTTTATGAATGTGTGTATGAATGTGTGTGTGAATGTGAGTGTAAATGTGGGTGTGTGTGAGAGAGTGGGTTTATGTTAGAGTGTGTAAATTTGTGAGTGTATTTGCATGAGTGTGTGTGAGTGTGTACATGTGTGTGTGTATGTGTAAAAGTTGAAGACCCCCCCACCCCAAGAAAACCATAATACAGAGGATAGCTGTGAGGTCACCAGGTGAAGGAGAAAGTCTCTGGTTGGGGGACAGAGCATTCTCCATATTGCTCCCTTAACTTTTAATGTTGCCTTATACTTTCTAAGCTGTTCCACTCTGCATTCTCCTTCTAGTCTTGTTCTCTTCTCCCGCTCTGATGTAACAGTGCCCTTGCTCCCAATGCTGTGTTCCCAGTGCTCTCTCTCCAGTGTTACGCCTGCCAATGCATCTTTCTTCCTCTCTGTACTTTTTCTAGGAGAATAGATGACATGGTTTCCCCAAGTATTACTTTTTTTAAACAAAAGTTCACTAGAAGTTGAAGCATAAATTCAAATCATAAATTGAAGAAGTTTGCAACAGATAATGTTTACATGAATATTCATTAAGAGTAATCATTTGTCATTAGCTCTACCAGTTCATGGAGCGTTAAAGACCATAACTTTTGTGACTAAGTTATTAGTGAAGTTGTATATAGATAACCATTCAATATTTTGTCTTCTGTCTTTGTACCTATAGTAGTAAATCATTAGTCCTCTACCCCTTTCTTTGATCACCTTTGGTTAATGGTTTTGCAACCTCTTCGAATGTGCTCTACGTTGCAGATGCCTCTTGCTATCTCAGATGCAATTAACTCGATGACACTTGAAGACTGGCAGAGAGCTCTCATTGCAGTTTTGATATCAGAAAGGACTTAATAGCCATTTTATTATAAAAGATCTTAATAATTACTAATATAATTTTAGGAATACTTATAGGATCATCACTAAGAAGTAAACCATCTATTTGTCTGTACAGCATCACTACAAAGACAGTGCATCTTCATTGTTCTGCAGAAATTTGCTCAAAAGCGTGGGCTAACCAAGTGATTGTTTTATATATATATATATATAATATATATATAATATATATAATATTATATATATATACACACATACACATATATACATATATACATACATACACGCACATATATATACATACATACATACACAGATTTTATATATATATATAAACAGGACAAGCACATTAATAGCAGGAATCTTCTTGGCCTTGCCTAGAGAAATCATTTTGTCATTAACTTTAACAGGAATAGCGCCTGCTAGTTCTTAGCTCCTACATGGTTCCTGGCATTGGAGATTGGCAGAATTTGCTGTCTCTTGACACGCAGGAGATGGGGGGAGGGTTTGGGATGGAGCACAGATGTGTGGTGGTACCCATCACTGAAAAAGTCATGGTAGATGTTTGGGATTTGATGCAATGGGTTTGGCTTAGTTGTGGTACTCCCAGGGTAAATTTGCAGTATTTGCAGTAGATGTGTAGACGAGAAACTAAAAGACAGAAGTAGATGTGGGTGAGTTGGAGATTTGGAGGTAATAGTTGGATACACGGAGCACATGGGATCATGAAAGGGAGAGCATGTGGGATGAGAAGAGGGGTTTTCCATAAACCAAGGAGCAGCAGTTTCTCAGGAGCAAGAAAAAAAGCAAAGGGGTGGAGTGTCAGGAGGGTGAGCTTCAGGGGTACTCATGGGGAGACAGCTCTGCCCCACCCCTTCAGTGTCCCACAAACAGCACAGCTCTCCCTGGAGTCGGGGAGGAAGTCCTACACATTTCTGTTCCTGCCTCAATTGTTTTCCTATTTTGTTCTAAAATAAACTTTCAATTTCAGGATAGTTTGGATTCAGTAGAACAAACGTCAGACTTCTGCATGCGGCTCACCCAGTTTCCCGTTAAGATCTTGCATTAGTGTGAGTGACACAGTGAGTGAGCCCATATCCGCACACTGTTAATGTCTTGGTTAAGTTTCTATCACTGTGAAGAAAAAAACAAAAAATGCCATGACCAAAAGCAGCTTGTTGAAGAATTTAGTCAGCTTACATATCCAGGTTACAGTCTGCTGAGGGAAGGCAGGAACATGACAGCAGAGAATGACTCAGAAGCCGTGGAAGAAAGCTGTTTGCTTGCTCTGCACACCGCTCTCAGCTTGCTTGCTTATACACCCAGGACCACTTGTCCAGGAATGGCACCACCCACAGTGAGATGAACCCTCACACAGCAATCACCAGTCAAGACTTGTCTACAGGCCAATCTTACAGAGGCATTTTCTCAATTGAGAGTCCCTCTTCCCAAGTGACTCTTAGACTGTGTCAGATGGACGTTAAAACTAACCAGGACAGTCAGTAACTAAATTTCCTTCTTAATGAGATTTCCTTGGATGCTCCCCCACTGTCATTTCCCCTGCCCCCTTTCCCAAGGCAGTGTTTTGCTATGTAGCCCTGGTTGTCCTGGAGCTTGCTGTATAGACTAGGCTAGACTATAGAACTTGCAGCATTCCCCCTGCCTCTGTGTCTTCAGTGCTGGGATAACACATAGGCACTACCACAGTTGGCCTCTGATGTCCTTTTTCATCCCAGATTTCCATCCGCGAATCTGTATTGCATGTCTGTGTATCTAGGCTCCTGGTGGCTGTGCCACTTTCTCAGACTGTTTGTGTTTGATGGTCTTAATAGGTTTGCATTCAGGATCTGGTGTATTGTAGGATGTCCCTTATGTGAGCTATGTCTTGGAATTGGAGACAGGAATTCTTTTGAGCCACACAACCTTTTCATTGCTTCAGAGGGCACATGCTACAAACACAACTTTGGTCCCCTGGCTCAGTAGCGGTGGCCTGTTTCTCCACCATGAGCTCCACCCCCCCACCCCCCCGTGTTATAGATGCTCTGGAGAGAGGTCTCCATTCTCAGCCTTCCAGTCAGCCTCCAAGTCACCTTCTGCTTGTGGTGGTGAGTGGAGTTTTCACCTGCTCAGGTTCTTCAGTTTCTATGTGTGGTTTTGCTCGTTTGTTTGGTTTTATTTGTTTGCTTTTTCAAGGCATGGTCCCATGTATTCCAGACTAGCTCCAGACCTGTTATTCAGCTCAGATGAGCTTGATCATCCTGCCTCTGCCTCCCACATGCTGGGGGGATAAAGGTGTGACCGGGACTTTTCTATATGTCTTTTTGGCTGGGAACTTTCTGTACACTCTCTTGGCTGTGCCTTTTGTAATTGTGCGTTGATATTATCCCTCCACTTTACAGACAAAGACAACTTGGTCCCCTTCTCAAGAGCACCTCGGAATCTTGAGAGGCAGGTCTGGGAATTGGACTTTATATTTTTAGAGTGAGCTCTCTTAAGGGTAGTGGTGACCTCTTAGTTATGCTGGGTACCACTTGTGCCTTTTCCTTGGGCAGGGTAAGGCTCATTATGGGAAGGTAGAGAGTCTCTGTGGTGAGCCTGCCCTTAAGATAGAACCAACCAGTGTAAGTTGGGTTAGACCCACTTGAGTATCTGGGTGCCTTTGCACTATAAAGAGTATGTGTTTAGTATAAATACACACCCTTGGCAAGTTGAATGGGAAGAGAACATCTATAAAGCAAACTGCCCATTACACAGATATTTTATGTAAATCATGTTGAGGTCAGAAAATCCAGCATGGGGAGCCCGTGTCCTGACTAGGCTGGGGTTTGATGATCTGAATACTTCCCTATCTCCAGGCTTTTTCCAGAAGGGAGAACAGCCAGGTTACCATGCAGACCGTTTTTCAGTAGAAATCAAAGATGGACCTAATGTTTTTTTAAAAACTATTTATTTTATGTATATGTATACATTGTAGCTGTCTTCAGACACACCAGAAGAGGGCATCGGATCCTGTTATGGATGGTTGTGAGCCACCATGTGGTTGCTGGGAATTGAACTCAGGACCTCTGGAAGAGCAGCCAGTGCTCTAACCACTGAACCATCTCTCCAGCCCAGACCCAATGCTTCTAACACTATGTAAACATTAACTGTTCTCCTTAAAAGTCTGGGCAAGTAGAGATTAGAATAGCTTGTGTGTGTGTGTGTGTGTGTGTGTGTGTGTGTGTGTGTGTTACACAATGAATACCTGTTGCAGATTGTGACTGACCTGCAGTGTCACATTTTTAAAGAAAAAGATTGAAACAAATCACAATTCGTTTCACTGAGACCTAGTCTAAATCTGACCAGTGTGGCAAATGTTCAAGCAAAACACTAGCTAATTCCAGATCAAAGGTCTCCTTCTACCCTGCTGACTTGAGAGCGATTGAGCAATCATGGGCTCCTGACCCCCAGCTTCATCCCGAGCCCATCGCACAGAGGAGATCAAGAGGTCAGCAAGACCAAGCTGGAATCCGTGTGTTACTTGGCCAGCTCCAGCCTGGTCTTGTTAGCGTTGGCACCTTCTGCAGGGTGCTGGCCTGTGGGTGAACTCAGCAGTGAGCTGCAGCCCTGCTTCTTCAGCTAATGTGACTTGTTTATTTCCAACCTATGAGTTGGCAACAGGCCAATCCTGAGGATTGAATCTGGAGGGTGTGGGCAGAAGCCTGGACTATATAATGTCCTTCAGAAGGGACCACAAGGGTTCCAGCCTGGCTCTCTGTGTCACTTGGGTGTGGCTTGGCTGACAGAAGCCTCTCAGTATATTAGGCGGATTTAATATTGTGCTCACACAGTAGAAGGACATCAGAGGAGGCTGAAGGCCAAATACATGTGCACTCCCTCTCCCGCCCCTAGCTTCTGCTTCATCCTGAAACCCACTCTACTGGAAGCTCACCCATAGAGAAACCGATGGGTGATGATGTCTTAGTTAGGGCTTTACTGCTGGGAACAGACACCATAACCAAGGCAAGTCTTACAAGGACAACATTACATTACGGCTGGCTTACAGGTTGAGAGGTTCAGTCCATTATCATCAAGATGGGAACATGGTAGCATCCAGGCAGGCATGGTGCAGGAGGGGCTGAGAGTTCTACATCTTCATCTGAAGGCTGCCAGTGGAAGACTAACTTCCAGGCAGCTAGGGTGAGGGTCTTGATTTAGCCCAGTGACACACCTACTCCAACAAGGCCACACCTCCTAATAGTGCCACTCCCTGGCCGAGCATATACAACTCATCATGACAGGCAAACAGGAGAGCCCTCAAGTGCCTCCTGGTTTCATGTTGTAACACACATTCATCCTCTGCCCTGGAACCATGGCTCGGAACGGGGCTTGAACATAGGGCCTGACTTCCCCACATGGAAAGGGACTGTGTCAAGTACAGAGTGGGTGGGAGTGCCCCTGAGGCTCTGTACCTGTGGGTCTCATAGTGGAGTTGAGAGGAGCAAGGGTAAAGTGGAGCCCCCCCCCCGCGCCCCATTTCAGGGAGCATTCAGTCATATCTGGATACTTTCTTGGTTGTCAAAGGCTAGGGCGGAACGGCATTTGGTTCTTGTGTTTATAGGTCAAGAATTCTGCTGACCAGGTTATGGTGTCCACATCAGTCCCAAGTTTTCCAGGTCCAGTGACAAGGCTGATGGAACTAGGGCCCTGAGTTTGACCACTGAGGGGGTGTGGCCAGGAAAGGGGAGCTGTTGGCCTCGAGTGGCCCAGTGACCAGGGGTGGTAAATCCAGCAGCTATTTCTGCTGCACAGGTAGCTGTTTTCCTTCCTTTCTCGTGGTCCTCACCAGAGAAGCCTCCTGGGTGAGTGCCTGTCATTTCAAAGCCCCGGGGATGAGTATAAACCAGGTTGTGTTTGGGGAAAACAAGGTGAGAAAAGGAAGACCTGTGTTCTCCTCAAATGCAGGTCTTCAGCTGCTTAGATTTTATGGCTCTGTGTGTGTGTGTGTGTGTGTGTGAGAGAGAGAGAGAGAGAGAGAGAGAGAGAGAGAGAGAGAGACAGACAGAGAGAGAGACAGAGACAGAGACAGAGACAGACAGAGACAGAGACAGACAGAGATACAAAGACGCGCGCGCGCGCGCACACACACACACACACACACACAGAAAGAGAGAGAGAGAGAGAGAGAGAGAGAGAGAGAGAGAGACAGAAAGACAGAGAGACAGACAGACAGAGAGAGAGAGAGAGAGAGAGAGAGAATGAGGTGGTGTGGAGTGAGGAGGAAAAGAGGAGAGGGAGAAATACAACGTATTTTGAGTGGTAACAGAAGGTGCCGCACGTGAATTAAGGTATACTCTTGCTTTGATGGGTTTCTCCACTGAGGCTCCCTCCATACCTGGGAATGTTTCCCTTACAGCCTGGCATCTGTTTGCCCCGTATCCTGCCTGTGGGGAAGCGAAAGGGAACCGCCAGACTCCACCTCTGCCTCCTGAGGCTGATGGGCCACCATGAGCTGCCCTGTGTGGCTGGAACAGGGTCTCCCACACTCCACTGCCCCCAGAATTGTGTTGGGGATTTGAAGGGCACACACACACAGGTGACAGCCAGCTTGGGCTGATGAAGAGCCGTGTCTGTCTCTTTCTCTGTCACCTAGGTGTGGTTTCCTTTGTGGGTACAGGAACCTTCACAGATGTTGGATTCTCTTTCAGGGCACGCGACCATCACTAACTACCTGCTGAATTATTTCCCTGGTCTGGATCTAGAAAGGAGGAACATATTCGGCTTCACGGCCCTCATGAAAGCGGCCATGCAGGGAAGAACGGAATGTGTGCGAGCCCTGATGCTGGCAGGTAAGGCCTCCTGCCCTGCACAGTCTTAGACTAAAGAATGCATCTTGAACAGACCCGTGCCTCTCTCACAGAAACAGCAGCAGTAAGGGATAGATTTTTTTGGTTGTTGTTGAGCTGTCATCATTTGGCTGTTTAACAGCCAAAAGCAAGCAAGGATGTCTAGGGTTCAGTCAGCAGAATGCTTGTCTAGTGTACACAGAGCCCCGAGGCTTGGTCCTAGTGCAACATTAACTGGGTGTGGTGATGTATGTCTGTAATCCTAGCACTCAAGGTGCAGAGACATGAGGGTAAGGACTTCAAAGGCATCCTCAGTTTCATAGCAAGTCTAAGGCTGGCCCAGAACACAGGAGATCTCCAGTGTTCTTGTCTATGTCTGGGAGGAAAAAGCCCAAAGTAAGTGACTTCAGGGCTGGCTAAGGGTTGGTCACAGCACTGGCTGTTCCCTGAGGCCCCGTTGCTCCTTGCTGGCTTCTCCCTTTACCCCTGTGTCTGTCTATCAACATTCTAGCAGACTCCATAGAGAGTGTGTATTCTGGGGGCCGGATGTGTTGCTCAGTGGGCAGAGTTTTGCCCCCCATGTGTGAGATAGAAATTGGATTTGTAGAGCCCCACATAACCGCTCAGTGGGTGTGGCAGCCCAGTGTGTAATTCCACACCTGGAAGACGAGGACAGTTAGGGGTTCTCGAGAACAAGCAGACTAGGTAGGCTCGCTGAATGAACTAAGGGATCAAGGAAGATTCCAGATCGGGTTTGGGCATCCGTGCGCATGTGCATATGCACCTAAACACATACATGTAACAAAGGGAGTGTTCATTCTGGCCTTGCCTCTGCCTTAAAGACACGTGTTGAAGATGGCAGGGATGCTGGGACAGAGGCTGAGCTGGGCTGCTCCTGGCAGGGCCTCCAAGGGGAGGGATATCCTTTGGTCAAATACACTTACTCCAAAGGTTCCCCACCCGGAGACATCCTTCCATGTTCTGTCTTCTTCTCCCACCCCCTTCTCCCTCCCCCGAGGATGTATATGCCACGACTTTGTAGCTGTTGACGAACGGCATGTGAAGGTCCCTGTGACCGATCTCTTGTTCTTTTCCGGACTTGAAACTGAAATCGTTGCTAGGGTAACCCGAACAGCATCTTCGGGAATTAATTGAGAAAACAAATGTAACCTGCACATAACACTGGGTTTGGAGTAAGCACCTAACACCTCAGAGGGTGTTGTTGTTGCTTAATGTGGCTCTCCTTTAAATTCTCTTTGTTCTTGGCGTGGGGTGTGGCCAATCCGGAGGAGCCGGTGCTTATAAACAGTATCTGCCGGCTGTTCTCCGTTGTAGAGCATGGGAAACCCAGCACCAGTGCGTCAGCAGCTTTGATGTCTGGCAAGGAGTCTCTGCCGAGGTTCTTTTAGAAGGGCAGTGATCCCAATTATGGGGACTCGCTCTCAGGACAGAGGATGTCATCATATTGGGTACAAAGCTCCAGCAAAAGAGGTTTTGAAGACACCATGGTCAGAGCACAGGGCCCCTCCCATCCTAGTCACCTAGGGGTGGCGACATTGTTGTAGGTCTTGGTCCTTCCATGAGTGGTCTATTTCTATTCTATTATCCCAGCTGATTCCACATGCAGTTCCCGCCTTGGAGGGGGCTTCAGTACGAGCTGGTTATGATTCGCTGTCACTACCATCCCTTTATGCCATTGGGAGTCATTTGCGAATGAATGAAAAATAGAGTATATTTTTTTTCTTTGTAAAACTTAGCCTTGTGGTGAGATGTTTGTGCTAATGGGCACGTAACTTCTTGCCACTGTAGCATGTGGGGGTTGCTTAATACTTATGGAGCCTTCCTGCCAGTGCTGGGTGTGAGCGGCTTCCATGGCTTCCACTTACCAGATGACTGGAGTGTTTTGGGACACCCCAAAACTCTTGCAGAGATTGCCAAATGACCCTACATATGTGGCTGTCTCCCATCAAGGCCACAGATAGAGCTAATTAAAATGGATTAGGATTTTAAAGAGTCAGAAGAGACTTGTGTGTCCTCAGACACAATCATCCTTCCCAGCCTGTTCTGCTCCAGAGGATACTGGCATGGTAGCTCCTTTAAGGTGCATTTGAGCTCCCCAAGACGCCTTAACCTCTAGAATGTTCTCGCACACACCCGTCTCGTTAGCTCTTAGTTCTTCTCAGGAAGTTGGCTTTCCTTTTTGTGTAGATGTGTGCATTTGAAGAGAAACCGGTGTGCCAGGCGAATGGCCTCCGCAGGATTTTCAGGCTGCAGTAAGGATACCTGTTGACATATTTTAAGAATTTACGTCGCTGTTTTGATCCCAATTTTCATTTAAAATACCAGTATTAAGTAACCAGAGGTATCACGGGACCAGTTACACGTGCTTTTCTTTAAATGGGCCCTCAGCACAGAGTGTGTTTGTGTGTGGTAGACGTCAGTGATTCAGTGGCAGACTGCACCTGTTATAAAAGCAAAAGGCACATGCACTGCTACACAATAACAGAAAAACACGTCTCATTCTGTTGTTATTTTGTTGCTGTGAGAATTCAGCATGCTTCAGTTCCTGGGTGCTTTTCACACAAGATTTTTGCTTCTGCCTTGCAATTTGATTACATTCCGTTGGAACCACTTCACCTAGAGATGCTGAGCGATTGAACTGGCTGACCATCTAAACTCTTTAGATTTTTCCCAGAGTCTATAACACACAGGCGCACGTCAGCCCTTATCTGCATTGTCAGATAGAATAAAATAATGTCGGAATTATCTGGACTCTGTATGTAATGACAAATGCAGCCGATTCTGCAAGCCAACCTGGTGGCTGTTTGGATTAGGTTTTCTGATAATGTCAGCCATCCTGATAAGAATCGAAAGGGACACGCAGCACCTTGTCAGCCCAGTGGAATATTAATGCACTGAAGTGACAGGTCTATTTCTGTAAGTGGCTCTGAGGAGCTGTGTCAATGATGTTTTCCCCCCATAGAGTTTGCCAGGTTCCAGACTTGCTCAGCGGAGCTCACTTTATTCCTGAAGTGTGATGTAATCGCTGCAGCCTGTAGGAGGAAGAAAGGAGCACAAAGCGGAAACCTAGCATCCATCCTCCCGTGCTTCCTGGGAACAAATGGCTTGGAGGGAGGCAAGGAGCACCCGGCAGTCCCTGTTCCTTGTGCATTTGCTATCATCTCAGACGAGCATTCAGGGCACGCTTCTCAAAAGCCAGGTGACTTGTATCACCACATAGCTGCTTTCAGTTTATACGGAGGACAGGAATTTCCTGTTCCGGTCATGAGCCGGAAGGATGCCTATGAGCAGGAACTCTGCATTGAAAAGGTCGCAGTGTAGTGTTTGTAGACTGTGACCTTAGCAAGAGGTACAGAGGGAAGGAGGTGACAGGGACTGTATTGTGGGCCACTGGGCTGCAGCC
Source organism: Micromys minutus (assembly GCF_963924665.1). Classification (NCBI taxonomy): domain Eukaryota; kingdom Metazoa; phylum Chordata; class Mammalia; order Rodentia; family Muridae; genus Micromys; species Micromys minutus. Next base: position 45,524,836 of record NC_137955.1, on the reverse strand, counting down.
CAGCCTCTGTGTGACCTAGACACCCCAGGAGTGCCAGCCGACAACCTAGGTGAGCTATGTTGTTATCCTGGCAGTGCCTGGACCTGGGTCTTTCTGCCTCCTAGAGAAGAGTGGTCCTGAGTCTGAGTGTTCCACCTGTTCTCTCCAGCACTTGTTTGTGGGGCTTTCTCTTTCAAGTAACAAAAGTCCCGTTCTAGGGATGATTCTCATGTGTCATTAGAGGTCATGAAGCCAACAGATCTGACCTTGGTTCCACAACACAGACCCTGTTTCTTTTCTCTAGTTTGTCAGTTCTCTCACTACTTCCTTTTCCTCTCCCTCTCCCTCTCCCCCTTCCTCCATCTCTCCCCCACCTCTCTCTCCCCCTCCTCTCTCCCTCTCCCCCTCCTTTCTCCCTCTCCTACTCCTCTCTCCCTCTTCCCCTTCCTCCCTCTCTCCCCCTCTCTCTCTTTCTCTGTCTGTGTATCTTTGTGTTCATAGACTTGTGCACATGGGTGTGTGGGTGTGCATGCATGTGAACATGCCTATATGCAGAGGGCAGAGGCTGATGTTGGATGTCTCCTGTTGCTTTCCATATAGTGTTTCGAGACAGGGCCTCATGCTGAACCCAGAGCTTTCTGACTCAGCTACAATGTCTGACCAGCCTGCTCCAAGACCTCTGTCTCTGCCTCACCAGCACTGGGATTGCAGGTGAATTCTATGCCCAGTGCCTGGCTTTCTATAGGCTGAGAGTCCAAACTCAGGTCATGGGCACCGCCTTCTCAGCCCAGGTTGACACTTGTTGGTTCTGTGGCAGTTACCAGACATCTGGGCTTGTGATAAGTGTTTCCAGTAGGGGTCAACAGCAGCAGGAGGCAAACAGCTCTTGGGGTTCACTAACCAGGACTGGCTCTCCGGCCACAGGAGGCTGGCTGGCTGGGGAACAAGACTGCAGCCCTCAGGTTAGACCAGTGATTCTAAGATGGAGCATGTCCCCTAGGTGGTATTTGACATGGCCAAGAGTTTGACTGTCACAATAACCAGGTTCCTACTGGCATCTTTTACAGACTAGGGGTGTTCTCAAAATTCTCGAAGTGCACAGGCTAGCCCCATAATTAAGATTAACTGGCCAAAGATTCCTGTACTTTGAACACCGAACAACCCTAGGACAAACCAGTCATGATGCATCGTGTAGAGCCGAGTATAACTTCGCTTTGAGTGTAGAACACTTTGCATAGGCAGCTTACAGCACACAGCATGGCAACAGTGAGAGCCCAAGTCACACGTGTCTGGTTTTGTTCAGTGGGTGAGCCGGTGCTGCTGCGAATGAGGGCGCTGGTGATCCGTGGCAAGCAGCAGTTCCCGATGCTCTCCCTGAAAGGCAGCTGTATAAAGTGTGAATCATCCTCCAGGATGGTAGGGCACTTGCTTGGCATGCACAGGGTCCTGGGTTCAGTCCCCAGCACCGCAACATGTTCTGCCAGCCCGCGTCTCGGATTCTCTGTCTGTGGGTTCAGCTAGCTCTGACAGAAAACACGCACCCACACACACACCCATGCTCACACACACACACACACACACACACACACACACACACACACACTCACAAAACAACCTTTTTTGTTGCCTTTTTCTAAACAGTGTTATGGTGATTGTATTGAGTTAGGATTATGGGTAATCAGGAGATGTTTCAGTGTATCAGTAAATAGCGGTGGATTCTCAACCTTTCTAATGCTGTGGCTCTTTTCTACAGTCCTATGTTTTGGTGATTCTCTCTCTTATATCATATATATATATATAAGTATTTTGATGCTCCTTTATGTCTGTAACTTTTGGCTGCTGTTATGAATTGTAAGACAAATATCTGATAGGCAGAATATGTGATCTGCATTGGGGTTGTGACCCACAGGTTGAGAACCGTTGGCATGTAAGAGGTTGATCTGTGTGGGTACTATGCAAACACACCATTTTCTGTGTGGGACCCGAGTCACCTCAGAATTTGATGTCCAATGAGGATCCTGGGCCCGAGCCGCTGTGGAGGCCAGGGTGACTGTACATTTCTCCCAGTTCGGTCGCTGTTGTCCTTAGCAGCAGGTTCTTGAGAAAGTGGGTCAGTAACTTGGAGCGTGTGACTGGGGCCCAGGGCCGCCGTGGCAGGATTGGCCTGTCTTCTTGATTTATAGCATGTGTTTTCTGATCATGTTAAAAGGTTAGAGGCAGACTGCTAAGCTCTGGACAGCCATTCCTTTCATTTTTCATTAGCATTTGAAAAATGTCTCTTTTGTGCAAGTGTTCATTACGGTTTTAATTTCGCAGTTTGTTCCCTTTTAACGTGACATGCAATTAATTAAGGTTTAATGTGTCATCTATTTTTGCAGTGGCATTTTTACTGCCCCCTTTTCATTTTTGCTAGTTTAGAAATTGTGCTCTGGCTAATGAGTTCCTCCTGAATTCTGGCTCCAAATAATTGCCACTCTTCTAAGACAACTATTCTTTAATGTGTCACCGGACTGAGGCTGTTAGCAGGTGAGCTTAAGTGAGGCGGTCTTCTTAGCCATGAGGCTGCTGTGGGCCTGCATGGCAGGAATGTGGCTGAGCCCTACACTCTAGGCTCAGAAAAACTGAGCAGCCAGCATGTGTCAGACTCGTGGGTCTTTGTGAGATACAAATGCAGATGTGGCTGCTGGCTGGGTCCCTGGGGGACTCAAGGGCTAATTGCCCCAGCTCTCCTGCAAGCTTGGCCTGTAGCTAGCAATGGGCTTTGAACTCCTGAATGATTTTTAACTATGTTGCGATAAGATTGGACCAAGATGAACTGAACAGCAATTTTGTATCCATTTCTGAAGGCAGAAGTAGAAGTGTATTGCTTATCTCGGCTGAGGTGGGGCTTTAAGTCTGTACTGTGTTTTGCAGAAGGGGCCACCACGGTAGAGATTTTCAGCAAGTGACCATCTAAGGAAGACAGGGATGTCTTTAAAGAAACAACCCATAGGGCATATAAATAAAGTGATCCATTTTAGTTGTCTTAGGCAATTGTAGGGATTCAGAAGTCTGAAATTTGTAGAGAGTGTGTAGGCAGGACACCCATCCTTGTTCTTACAGCCTGCATCTGATTGGAGGGGGCTCAGCACATTTGGAAAGTAGCCCTTTTGACTAAGAATCAAATCTCTTCAGGCTTGTGCTTAGCTTTGAGTTTGATAAAAACAAACAAACAAACAAACAAAAAAACCCAAACCACCAAGTGCTTTGGCCTAGCCAAGGGAATACAAAATGAGCCAGGATAACGGTGCTGCTTGGGCTGGAAGCCTGTGGACAGGAGTATAGGGGACCTGAGGCAGGGACTGTTTGGCTTCCAACTGTGGCTTTGCAGCTTCAAGTAGCTGCCTCAGCTGCTGGGACACTATTTCATCAGGAGTCCTTGTTAAATTCTCAACATGCAGGGTAAGATGTTTGGAGATGTTATGTTACACCTCCATCCTGGAGTGCCCACTGGCTTGTGTGAGCAGCTGTCTGCCCACGGGAGAAGCAGACATCACCTTGTCCGTAGGACGAGACTCTACCATAGCTATGCACAGTGAGACAAGAGGGCAGCAGGACAGCCCTCGCTGGTAGAACGCTCTCTTGCTGTTCAGGTGATGGTGGGGCTTGTTAAAAATTCTTTTAAAAATTGCATTCATTCACTTATGTGTGTGTATTTGTGTGTATGGGTGCATGTGGTCATGTGTGTGTGTGCGTGGCAGGGTAGCACAAGTGCCATGGCACACATGCAGGAGTCATGATCATGTTGGGTTCCTGGTATGAAATCCAGGTTGTCATGCCTGGTGGCAGGTACTAAGCCGTTTCACCAGCTGCATGGAGACGTCTTTAAAACACACACAAGCGAGCAAGCCCGTTTGCTCACTTTTGGCCTTTTCGAGACCCACGTGTTTCGATGTGCAGCCTCAGCTGTCTAGAACTCAGTATTTGGCCCAGCTGAGCTTCACACTTGAGATTCTCGCCTCTCCCTCCCAGGTGTCTGGGGTTACAGGCACTTGAGACACCTTGCCTGGCTTCTTCGCAGGTTTTTATCTAGGAAGGATGAATCACCTGAGAGGCATTTGCAAGGCTGTGGGTGGTGGAGCTTTGTGAGCACAGGCACTGTGACTGGATTGGGCCAGGTTCCCTGTAAGTACCGTCCGGTTCTGCCGCCATTCTTTCCTGTGAAAGAGCGTCTTAGCTACAAGTGTGCTTTTGTTTTTCAGGGGCAGACATTCAAGCAAGGGATCCCCGACGCGGGCTGTCACCGCAGGAGTGGGCTGCATATACTGGCCGAGCGGAGGCTGTTCGCGTCATGCAGAGGCTGATGGAGCGACCCTGTCCAGAGCAGTTTGGGGACAAGTACAAGCTAGAATTGCCACTTCCTGCTGAGGCGGTCTTGAAGAAGGCAGGTTCCAAAAACTGCTTGCAGAGATTCGCTGCGTTCCTGCGGTCTGCTCTGACCTCCCGCTCCGGCCAGAGCCTGGAGGATGGAGGCGTCCTTGACCACATGGTCAGGATGACCACAAGCATCTATAGCCCCGCGGTCGCCGTAATCTGTCAGACTGTGTGCCCGGAGAACCCTCCCTGTGTGGGGAAACGACGCTTGGCGGTGCAGGAAATCCTAGCTGCGAGGGGCAACGTGGACGCTCAAGCGCAGGACAGCAACAAGGTAGAGGGCTCTGAGCCGCAGTCCCAGATTTTGGAGACTCCCAGAGTCAGCCCCCGGTTTCCCCAGACGCCCGGCTCCGGGTCCAGTCCTGCTCCGGTCACTCGGAAGGCCAGCCTCCTGCCTTTGCAGTTGCTGCGGAGGAGCAGCGTGCGGCCGGGCGTGGTGGTCCCCAGAGTGCGCATCAGCAAGGCACCTGCGCCTACCTTCCAGCCGGAGCGCGCAGCGCCCAAGGGCAGCTCCAAGGACAACATCTACCTGCAGATCCCCAAGTGGCGGTACAAGGAGGCCAAGGAGGAAAAGAGGAAGGCGGAGGAGGCCGAGAAGAAGCGCCAGGCAGAGGCTCAGAAAGAAAGGCGGGCGCCACGCTGGAGGAAAAGGACGTGAAGGGGGCTACGACTCTCATAGCGCCTGTGCCTGGTGTGGGAAACAGTGTAGGGATGCTGCCGCGAGGCTGCGGGTGCTGTAGACAGCACCACGGAGACGGATGCTTCTGTCTGCTATGGGGTGCACGCTGCATCGCACAGCCTCGGGGCCATTCACCTTTCCTGGATCCCCAAAGGACGGTCCACATTGCTCCCAAGACAAAACTGGGAAAAGCACAGGTGGTTTTGTTTAAGGCCAGTTCCCCGAGCATTCTCATACACTAAGAGGTCAGTTTACCTGGAAGTCACCCTTAAAGAACCCCAATTAAGAATTAAAAAAAAAACCCAACTTATCAAAGGGCATTTCCTCATAGTTTTGTATTTTGTTACTTACGAAAATTACAGCATTTTACAAGTGACAGGCTCTTTGTAATTACGTCAGTTTTAATACTTGTATTTGAAAGACCCTCTGTTTAAAATGCTGTCTCTAGCAATAAATCCTTGTAATGACTGTGAGTTACACAGAAAGGGATTCTCCCCTTGTGGTTTGGTTCTGGCCTCTGCCTTCTTGTGTCCTATGGACACTCCTGTGCACTGGCTTCTCCTGTTAACCCGAGTGATGCCAAACGCCTGTTTTTACTTGAGAAAGGCACCGACCTCTACCCGCAGTCATCAAGTGAGAGGAAGTTTTACGTCTTTCATTCTTTAAACCTTTGCTCCCATCACCCCAGCCCCACTGTCCAGCGTCATCTCCCAAACACTGATTATGGCTCACTGCAGACATATTATGTCCTTAGGGAAAAACCCACCTTAGATTGGATAGACCATCTTCTGGGTGATTTGAAGGAGGTGATCATGTCATGGCGGCAGGTTTTAATGAAGTAGTAGGAACAAAGTCATATGTGCTTACACACAGCCCGTGTGAATCCTCAAAACTGTCTTGAGATGCAGAGGGTAGGAAAGTCCGAATGCTGCCAAGTGTTGACGGGCAGACGGGTGGGTTTTAGAATGGGCGCTACACTGGATACTAGACAGGGTAGTTTGGGGAAGGTTTTCCTGGAGTGGGGCACACTCTGATGGCCACCATCTCCTCCAGATTCAAGTCCAGAGGATCCCGTGTGTTTTTCTACCGAGAGTTGCCCTTTGATGACTGGCCCTGGCATTTGGCTCGTGCCCATACCAACTTTATAGAACTTCCAATATGTGGGGACTTTGGCAGGGGCAGAGGTGGGATTTTTGCCTGGGTGCAAACACGTCAGTGAAAGTTTCCTTTCTATACTTCCGTCTCCAAAGCACTGAGAAATCCCATCTGGGTCTTAGAGTATCTGTCACACATGCACTTTCTTTGAATATTTAATGTAAATACTTGGAAGCTGTGGAGTCAGAATAACACAGACTAATTTGGAAACCCTTTGCTGAGGGTCTGTCTTACACAGGTGGGGGAAGGGGGAGGGAGAGGGAGACAAGCTGGCTTAAACTTATATCTTCCTAATTAGTACCATTAGGTACTGTATAACATTATCTCATGCCAGCCTTCCCCCAAACTATAATACAGAACCTTAGGCTGCTCCCAGGTGGATTTGACTCTGGTACTACCAGTCAGTGTTTAAAAAAAAAAAAAAATTACACTTTAGTAAGTGTCTCTTTAACCCTAGAAAAATACCAAGGTGAATGCTGGGGCCTTTGTCCCTCCTCTAAAACTACTGATAGCAATTGTCTGGGTTCTTCACCCTTGTGACCTAGGACTTTGGTTTAACTACATCTCCCTGGGGGCTGTGAGGAACTGCAGCCAACCTCAGTAATCTTTTGGGGTCACTTTCCTGTCTGTCCAGGCATTGTCTAGCTTGTACCTGCTAACCAGGGCAGTGCCACAATGCTTCCAACCCACGTCCCTCATGCTGGTTGTCCTCAGATACAAGAACAGTTTTAACCCATTTCCCTGCTGCACATGGGGAGCTGTACCCCAGTATTGTATCAAGCACCAAGGTGACTAATGCCTTGGGATTGGAACTGAGGCTTCTCAGCTGGGGCTGTGGGTACCCCTTATTTCCTTTCAGGGGGCTCTTCTGGACATCCAAGTTGAACTCCCGTAAAAGGTTCCATTTCTGTATGTTGCCTGGTTGTTACAGCCAGTTCAAGGAAGCTCCTGCAGAGGATGACTTGGTGTCTGGCGTCAGTACATTCTGTTTTCACTATGTTAACATCACGTCAGATGACACATTACCCCGCCACGCCTGGGTCCCTGCTGCAGACCAATTAGAGATGCACAGTTTGGGTCCCTCCAAATCTACCTGTCCATGGTGTTGCAGCAAGGGACTCACGGGGGTTTGTTTCCTGAGTATTTGGACGTGTGCCTAAGTGTGCCACCCCTATCTAGGCACTAGGGAGACGTTGGTCCTGGCATCTGACTATGTGACCTCTCCAGAGGTATATATGTGATGAATAGCCCTTTCTCTGCTGTCTCCAGCAAGTGTCCCTATGGCTTTGCTGGCATACCTGCTCCCTGGCACCACCTTTCCTCCCACTTGCTTCCTCCCCCAGTTTATCAAACTCCTTACTCATCCTTGCACCAGATGCCTTGGGGTCTAATAAGGCAGAAAAACAAAGGCCCTCGAGAAGCCGTTGGTAATCTCTGCATTGCAAGGCTGGGACCTCTAAACCCCCAGGAGTGGGTAGAGGGCAGAGCTGTGGCTTCTGCTCTATGTTTTCAGAAGGGAGGTCCAGTCCATTCTTCTAATTTGGAAGAGCAGGCTCGGGACTAGGCTTGCACTGTGTTTATTAACTGTAAATAGTGAACTCCAAGCTGACAGGTGTCTTCTCAGGGATTTATACATAAATACAGTTAGGGGAAAAGTTGAAGTGTATTTTAAATCTTTAAAGTTGAAGTGTGTTTTAGATCTTTTTGGTGTTTGAGTCAATTAGAATTAGGCTGGGCAGAAAAAATATTTCTGAGATTGTGTCTGTGCTGTTGTTTCTAAGTGAGATCTTGGGACTTTTGTCTTTGTGGAGATTTATGGGGACCACGGCCATGGGACTGACTGTGCGTATGAAGCCAGAGTTGTATGCAGTTGCTTCTTCTGGCTGTGACTCTTGGGTGAACAGTTGCTTCCAGCTGAGCAGAGACAACTGTTTCCCAGATGGGCCGTCCATAGCTCTCTCCAGAGCAGTTTATTTGCTGCTCTCGTTTTTTTTTTTTTCCTCCTTGCTTTCAAGAATACAATGTTTTGTCATTGTGTAGAAAGTCAGGAAGCTCATCGGGAAGGATGGGGAAAGTCCTGCACACTTCGTCTGCCCTTGATGGGGCAGTGTGTGCTTGCTGTGCTAGAGGAAGACAGCAGGTGACAGGAGGGACTTTGTGCCTCTTCCAGCTGCTACCAGGCTCCTGGCCACACTTGATACCTCAAGGGCAGGAAGATGGTCCCCTCTCAGCTTTGTAGTTCCCTGACTCCCAGGCTCATCCTGCACATCTGCAAAGAGGGCTCATGATGTGGTTAGAAAATGAGTTTATAGACTCAGAAAGTGTGTCAAGTAGTTTCTGCCCATTCCTTCCCAGCCGGCAGCTGGAACCAGGTCTCTGGAGTAGAGATAAGGCAGTTATAGGTGTGAGAGAGGGCTTGTGGGGAGGGTTGGCTTCAGTTCCCAAATGATCGAAAGCCTACCATCCCATGGGAGTCTAGAAGCATCATCAGTTATCCTGCATGCAACTTGAGGGATGGCATCTTATTGTAAACCCCTCCTCTCACTACTGTTTGAGAAATTCCAACAGGTCCCCCAACTGTTCTCCAGTGTTGGTCACTGCCTGGATGGTGGTTTGTGCTGCCAGCCCTTGGCCCCTTCAAACTGGGCAACCCCGTGGAGGGCTTCTAGAGAATGAAGGAACCCTGGCCGTGATGGATCCTTAACAACCAAAGTCACATGTGTAAGGGAAGGAGAGCTGGGACCATGAGAGCGAGGGCAGAGTTAACCATGAAGGATGAAACGTCACTTCTTAGTCACCCATCAGTGTAACTGGAATCAGATATTCAGTTCTTCACCCTAGGATCTATGTGTTTATTCCTGAACATGCTGGATAAGTGGCTGGAAATGATTCTGCAGGCATTATCATCATCATCATCATCATCATTATTGAAGCAATGATGCTATCAGGAATGCTACCTGGATTCAGTGTTTTTCAGGTGTTGCTATTGGATACAACACATTCTCACCCTCTGCCCCAGCCTGAGGCAAGACAGTGGGGATGGTGAAACCTCTGTCTGTCGTACCTGCAACATACCATTGGCAGCTCTCAGCATGAGGCTATGTTAATGGGGACCTTGCATGGCATCCACTTAAACATGAAAACTGAAGGGCCAGAGCTGTGCTGGTAAATGTACTAACTGGGGTGGCTCACAGGGACCCTCCCCCTCCCCCAGGAATGTGTCTATAGCCTGTTCCAATGGTATATATTTAGACAGAGTCAGAAAGTCTACCAGGATTCCCCAAACAATGTGAAACCTGGTATGGCTAGGGTTTCCGGAACCTAGGCTGTTCCACTAGAAGATGGTGCTGACCCAGGTGGCTAAGAGCTATAGTGTGGCCGTATTAGCAGCAGCTCTGGTTTGCATATGTGACATTGTAGGAGGGGCCCATACTTGAGAGGACTCCCCCTGGAGGGCTCCCATGGCCTCCAGCCTACCGCTTGGGAATGAGGGTAGATTCTGTGGGACCTGGTACAGGTTCCCCCTGGGATAGATCTAGGGAGCACTGGAATTCCTAGTCTGCCTCAGTATTAGATCTGCTGCTGACCAGCGCTGGCTTTGAAAGCATTCTCATGGCTGTGATGTGATTCCTGTTGTTTTAGAAGAAAAGGAAGGAGAAAGATGAAGCTGGTCATCTCATATAGACCAGTAGACTTTGAATAATCAGTAATCAGACAGGCACCAGTTAGAAAGTTCTAGAAACTGGTTCAAGACGGTCCAACTCTGAGTATACTTGTAGAGTGTGAGGGAACACTACATGTCCAGAGCAGCCCCATCTTCCCACCCCGCCACCCCAATCTTGGAGCCTGCTATGGAGTTAGCTGTCACTTGAATGGAGCTCTGGGTTCTAAGTCTACTATGATTGGAACCTTCTTGGCTCAAATGACAGTTCTAGAAAGTAGACAGAGTCCCGCCCAGCGTTTGCTGGGTACGAAGGGTCTTCAGCAGTGGTGGCCAAATGAGGAACGGAAGCAGACTTCTGCCCCACCAGGGTTCTTGTTCCTCTCCTCCTGGTTTGAGCATTGTTTTATTATTTTTTTTCTTTAATGTGAAGCAATTTTCTTTGTCATTTCTAAAAACTCCTGTCAGTATCTGGATGTCCTAAAGCTGTTGGAAATGGATGTAACTGTAAATTCCAGAGTGTTTTATTTTGAAATGAGAGTTTTTGCTACAGTTTATACAGGATATTTTCCTATTTAGACCTCAGGGCTATCTCGGGACCCACTACTAAGTGTGACCCTCCAGCAGCTTCAATTCTAGATAACGAGTTATATAACCACTAAATGTGACGTTACTGAGCAGGAAGAATGTGCTTCTCTTTTGGCAAATTTTGTTGTAAAGGTCTAGAAAAAGACACTAGAAGAAAACAGAAGTAAAATAATTAAAGATCAACTGCAAAATAAACATTCTCATGGTATAGAATTGTGATATCTGAATAAACTTATGTGCATAAATTATTTTAAAATGCTATGAAACGTATGGTATTTTCCTGTCGTTTGGGTTGAATGTTTTATCTATTTTGTTTGTGCTTTATTTTTCAAAGCTGAGGGTCTTACATGTGGTGTTTCATCATGAGTGCTTCCGCACACCTCAGTGATCTAGTCGTGATCTATCCCTTCCAGGAGGGGAGCACCCCTCGAACAAAATGTACCTCTCTTTTCCTGTGTCTCTCTTTACCTGAGGGGCACGTCATATGTGGTGGTGTTCAGGGCTGTCCCCCATCAATTAAAATGTCCTTGAGATTTAAAAATAATTTAGAAATATATTTTTATATTGTGTGTGTGTGTGTGTGTGTGTGTGTGTGTGTATGTGTGTGTGTAACATGCTGGTGTGTTAGTGTGGTGGATTAGAGGACAGCTGTAGAAGTTGATCTCCTTCCACCATGTATACACAAGGGATCAAACTCAAGTTGTCAGGCTTGGCAGCAAGCTCCGTGATCCACAGAGCCAGCTCACCGGTCTGAAGGTGTAGTTCAGGTTGACCTCAAAGTTGTGATCCTCCTGCCTCTGCCTCTTTGGCGTATCCTTCTTGCATGCAGCACCACAATTGGTTTAAAATATTTTTAAAATTGGTTTTAATGGCAAAAACAAATATGAGGGGACAATCTAGAACTGCGTCTTTTAAAATTTGATTTCACTTTATGTGTCTGGGTGTTTTGTACGCATGTGTACCTGTTGCCGCCAGACTCTCCAGAATGGGTCACAGATGGCTGTCAGCCACCATGTGGGTGCTGGGACTTAAACCTAGGCCCTTAGAGGAACCACCAGGAAGTACTCATAACAGTTGAAACATCTCTCCAGTCATGTGTCTTTGTTTTTAAAACCTGAATTTCAAAAACAGTACAGCAATAATTAATAATAGTTAATATAGCAATACAACAATAGCATAATAATATATGTATATATGTGATGTCAACATCTTAATAGAATTTGATACTTTTTTTTTTATAGTACAGATAGAGTTTGTTCAGGGCATGGGGAGGGGAGTTAGGAGGGTAGTAGGGGCAGAGTGAGAGAGAGAGAGAGAGGAGAGAAGCAGAGGCTGGCCATGAGCATGTGGAGAGGAGCGGGGAGGGACTGGGGAGAGGAGGAGGGAAGGAGGTGGGGCGGGGAGAGGGAGAACGGGAGAGCAAAGAGCAGGAACACAAGAGACCAAGAGCTTGATATGGTTCTAAATAGAAGGAAAAGAGAAAAATTCAGGTTATCAAATCCCTCCCCTAGAACAAATTTATAAAAATAACTTCCCTAGGTTGGGTCAGTGTGACTAGTCATGTCTAATTCCTATTTCACGAATGGTTGGTGGAATTAAAGCCCAGATTCCACACTCCTTGCCTCAAAGGTGTAACACATGCCGGATTCTTTTGAAGTGCAAACTGGTTCTTGTTCCTTCAATGCACAGAAAGTTAGATTCACATATCCACCGTGAAACTAGAGAAAATAAGCTTTCTGCCCTCGTTCACGTCTGCGTGGGCTGTCGCTGGAACTCCATCTTTCGTCGCCCACTGTTACCCATACTCACAGAGGCATGTATAGGCATCTATACATTATAAGCACATGTTCTATCTGGACACTGGCTTGTCTAGAGTCGTGTTTTTAATTTCTTTAAGATTTATTTCATGTGCACACTTGTGTCTGGTGACCTCCAAGGTCAGAATATGTTCTGGTATCCCTTGGAACTGGAATTACAGGGGGCTGTGAGGCACCATGTGGATGCTGGGAGCCAACCACTGAGCAGCTCTCCTGCCCCGGAACTGTGTCTTTAACGTGCCTGCCTTTGTTGTACAAACAAGCTCCTTCTCATTGTCTATGTGGTGTTTGTTGGGAACAAACTGTTTACAGGGAACAATTTTAATCCCTCAGTTTTCTTTACTGTGTAATATTCCTGACTGTAGTGACTGTGGATTGGTCAATCATCCTTTCATGGATTGGCTGTCAAATGCTCTTGGATTGGATATTGCCATTTATAGATAATACAAAACAATTTGTGTGTGTGTGTGTGTGTGTGTGTGTGTGTGTGTGTGTGTGTGTAGTATGAGTAACGAAACAGCATTTGGTGGAAGGAAATAAGACATTTTACTATGTCTTCATTTTTTTTCATTAAATTTTTTCATGCAGTCTATTTGATCATATTCCTCCCCTCCCCCAGCTCCTCTCAGCTCCTCCCACCTCCCTACCTACTTCATGTCCTTACTTCCTCTTAAAAAATGAAAGAAAGCAACAAACCCCCAAACCCAAGAATCAGAACAAACATATAAGATAACAAAAAAAAAAAAAAAAAAAAAAAAAAAAAAAAAAGGAAGACAAACCCCAAGGCAAATGAACAGGAAAATATGAAAATATGTTGGAGTACGGTTCATGTGTTCAGTGGCTGTGCTCCATTAGAGAAAACCCATTTCCCCTCCCCAGCAGGTATCAGTTGCAAATGGTTTCCAGGGTAGGAGTGGAACTTTGTGTCCGCCTTCCCCTCTCAGTGCTGGGACTCTGTGTGGCTTGAACCTGTGCACTGCTGTGTGTGCTGGCATAGTCTGTGAGTTCATGTGTGTCATATGTGAATCAGCCCTGTTGTGTCTGGAAGGCATGGCTTCCTTGAAGTCACCCACCCCCTATGGCTTAAAATCTACCTGCTTTTCCTTGCTTACAGGTCCTCTCGGAGCCTTGTGGGAAGGGGCTAGATGAAGCCCTTCCGTTTGGGGTCAAATGCTCCGAAGTCTGTCACTTTTTTCTCATTGATCGTTTTGTTACCTCTCATGTACTTCAAGAAGCTTCTGTGAGGAGGGTCGAGTGTTGCTTTACACCACAGGCACGGCAGTGAGTCACTGGCCTCAACTTCGTTGCTATGTTTCTTTAGCAAGATAACAGTAGTAGGTTTTCCTCTAGGACCCATTCTCTAGGTAGTCTTAAAATTCTTGGCCTCTTTAGCGGTGTCAGGTAAGGGTTCATATTTCATCTCATGGAGTGGACATCAATCCAGGTTTTAAAAAATGGTTGGTTGCTTCTGCAACACCTGTGCCACTATTACACCAGTGAGTCTCACTGGCAGGTCTCTGTTATGTCAGGTTTATAGCTGGATAACATTGATGGTTACTTTTCTCCTCTGGCAGTGCACAGAGCGCCTCTCAGCACCATGAGTGCTAGCCAGTGGGGGTGAAGCTTTTGTCGGATTCTTGCTTGCATTTTCTATATTCAATGGCAAAAGGAAATTGAGTCTTCAGTAATAGGGCCTTACCACCAGGTTATGAAGAGTAACCACTTGGTCATACCTGTGATGTTTGGGAGAGTTTCTACGCGACTGTTTTGGCCAACAAGTCAACCACATGGCAACGAATTCCTGGCACTGCAGGTTTTGCTTGGTGCACTGTCTCTGATTATATGCGGATGCCATTTGAATTCCATTCATGTATGTGTGTAGTTGAGGAAGCTTCTGTGGTAGTTGGAATCCTGCCCTCTCTCTTTTTAAAAAATTATGTAGTTGTAATAATCTTCTCCATTCTTTACAATTTGTTGACTGTTTCATGCAAGTATATAGTGGACTTTAGTCTTTTCTGTCACCTGTCCTCCTCCCACTGCCCCTATGGTCCCCTTTATCTGCTGGGTGGCCCTTTCCAGGGACTCTGCCTTACTCTCAGCCACCAAGAGAGGGCGATAGAGGTCTAGCTCTGCTGTCCGACTTCCCAAGGCCCACAAATCGCGAGGCTAACACACCAGGTTCCGTCCTCTTCTGCACAGTTCTTGCTGGTGTTGTAAGCTTTCGTGTTTCTCACCCATTTTTGAAACAGTAGTTTAGTGTTCTTATTGATGTTTGAGTTTACATTGTTTTAGGTTTTACTTTTCATGACATCTCGTGGTTTGGAGGCATTTGTTGTGTATGCCACACGGTTGTTTTTCTCCCAATTTATCACATACGTTTTCGGTGAAAGTTTGGGGTTACTTAATCAAAACTTTCAAAACTAACTTTTATATGTGAATATTTAAGAAGGTCTTTTCTATTCCTTCAGCTCAAATCATTTAGGTTGCTTTACGTGGAGCTGAAAACAGAAATCATCTCCCATGGGAAGTTTTACTCTGAAGAGGGAAAAACGGAAGTTTATTTAAAAGAAACAAACAAAAAAAAAAAAAAAATCACAATTCGATGGTATTTTAAAGGAAAGACTTAGGAAAGAAAGTGTAAATGATGCTTTGTTTTTAGAATGATTACTGGAAATTATTTGTGTTTTGTTGATGAGAGTGAATGTGTCTGTGATGTTGAAATACTGCTTCGGAAGCCGTTGATAAAGCATCGTCCCCATAAGCAGTCTGAGAACCTGGAGTTAGAAAGTGGGGCGGAGTGGCTGGGAAAAAGTCGACCTTGTCCTTATCCACTGGAAGTGCAGGGGCAGGCTGAAGCACCAAGGTCCCTCCCGTGGGATACACCTGTGCTCCTGAAGGGCCCACTGTCAGTGGCTCTTCCACTGTGGGGGGTAGCCACACAGGCTGGCAAAAGCCAGTTAAGGGCACCTGCTGAGGATTTGGTGAGCAGGTCCCTTCCTGTGGTCACTGGCTTCTGGTAAATCACACTTGCTGTCTCTCTTGATGAGGACAGGCTGGTTTCCAGCCAGGCACGCAAATACATGAAAGGTAGCCCACAAGCCTTCTGGCTGTTGACAACTCTCATATACAAATTGTTCTTGTAGATTTGCAGTTGCTAGCCACGGAGTCAGCAGGGTGACTGTCTTGCAGCAGGACACAGGATCAGCCTGCCAGCCCACTAAGGCCACCCCCAGTGTCACCTGCGTGGCTGGGCTCTGTGCCCAAGCTTGCTCATGCTCTTCTTTAAAAAACAAAACAAAACAAAAAAACCAAAACCAAACAACTCCCCCCCCCCAACTAATTAAAATACAAAGTGTGACAAAATTTAGCACATTCTTCTGTCGATCAGTCAATCAAACCAACTGATCTAATTTAAATCCACCTTCACATCTCTTAAGAGTTATTTTAAAGATAAGGAGCTTGAGACCCTCCAGGGAGGGACCTGTGATAAGGAAGTTACCTCCTGGACTAGAGACGGACAATGAAATCCCGTGGGCAAAGTTGCCCCTCAGGAGGGCTGCCCTGTCTGTGACCGGGTGTGGTAGATGAGAGCGCTCCCACGATATGGGGCCAAGCGACTTGGAGCATTCCCTTGAGTATATCCCGTCGTCATCCGACTCTCCTGCCTCGCCGTCAGCTCTCCCTGCATACATGTGCCCTAGCTCAATGTTCCTCCTCATGGCCACCAAAACAACAGAGCCGCACATCTTCCCCCTTCAAGTTCATTTCCTCGGGTGTTTTGTTACACCAACAGAAGGCTAACAAGGACTAAAGTCAAAGCCCGACATTAGGCACCACTTTAACAATTAACTTAGCCAGGCCAGACTTTCAGCCCCAACAGTTTTGTCACTCACTGTATCCCTACCATCTGCCCCTCCATCCACAATGACCTGCTGGCTGCGTCTTTGTTTTTCTTGGATTTGCTTAGCAGCAGCTGTTCCACTGTAACCCTCATGACCGAGGGCGAATGAAGTGAGCCCCGTGTTTGCTTTCTAACGCGGGGCTGGGTCTTCCCCAGGCGGAGCCATGAGCAGAGTCCGGCTTTTGACCTTTGAGAGCCTGAAAAGCATGAACTGGAGGCAGACCGTGAGGCTATCCTGCGTCATGGCCAGGGTCTTCGGAGACCTGGCAGAGCCGAAGCATCCCACTCCTAACCCGACTCCTTATCTGCTCCCAAGCCCCCTTACATTATCCACAGCCCTCCTCTATGACCTCCTGGGTGCTTTAAATGGCCAAACTGAAAGACAGATGACTACGGTAATAAAATATAGTGAAGGTGCCTAGTGCCCCTGCTGACAAGAGCAGTACAACCCATAGAGCGGAAGCAGAGCCAGAGAGAGCCCCATGACTCAGTTTTCCAGCCCCAGGGTCTCGTCCCCCACCCCACCCCCGCCCCCCATCCCTCCTCCCCCCGCAGGTTAGTCATTCTGTTTCCTTCTGTGCTGTGGTGTTTCCCATCATTCCCTGTGGTGAGCGCTCATCATCCTGAGCCTCTCACAGGAAGTCAGAAAAAGGGCTTGCGGTCCATTAGCCTGGATGTGGTGACTGTCCTTTAAAAGGCCAGTCTGGACATTGCAGATTGGGCCATGTTGATAAGGGCACTGACACTTTGCTAGGGGAATGTTGAACAACAGCAGAAACCAGCTAAGTCAGCTCAGCTGAAGACACAATGTGGAAAACACCCAGCTTTATTAGACCCAGTCTGGCTCCTCTCCCAGAAAGGCATACAGGAAGAAGATGCTTGCCTTGCTTAATTAAACCAAATGACACCATGCGTATTCTAAGCTGTGTGAGGAAAGTCTTTGGAGGCAGACAGACTGGAGTCCAGTCCTGCTTATATTTTTCCTCTGTGATCTGCATTTTGTTAGTGAATCCACGAATTCTGACCCCAGGCTTGAATCTTGGAAAGTATCTTCTGGGAGCTACCCTACGCACAGACCCAATGTCCACTTTCTTCAGAGTCCCCAGAGGTTTCAACCCTCCTCTGATTTCAAGCCCTTAAGACCACCAGGGATATCTCTCAAAACCACCAGTAACTCCCTGTGGAAAGTCAAGTAGCAAAAAATGGCCCGCAGGGAGGTGAGATATGTGTGTTTTGGGGGCTTCCTGAGTTCTGTTCCTTTGGGGAGGCTGAGACTCATCGAGACCCACTCAGCCTCAGGCTTTCGTGAACTCTGCAGCCAGCGAGTTGCGCTGGACTCAGTCTGCAGGTGGAAATGTGGATTTGGCTTTTCCCAGGACCAATTGTGGTTGTGCTCCATCCACAATGCACAATCCATAATTTGTACAACTATGTCAATATCCTCAGGACCAGAGACAGAATTCCCACCCTTGCAACCAACATCTCTCTACTTGTCTTGAACCTCGGGAATGGTGGCTGATCACAGAACCTGCCATGTTCCCCATGCCCAGTGTGTGGAGCTTGGCTGAGGGTGGGCTTTGGTCCTTCTGGAAGGAGAGCCTTTCCCCGCCCCACAGTGGGGCCGTGTCTCTTGCCTGCCCTCTGCTGTCCAGCTACATGGAACTGCGAGCAAAGCCGGGCAATAGGAGACACAGCCTACTGTGAATGGGAAGGCCTCTACAGTCACGAATCCAAACTAAGCGCATAAGCCACCGGACCTGCTCACTAGCCCTGCCAGATCCCGAGGTTAGAGTCACACACTGCTTCCAGAAAGCAACCAGCAGACCAAATAAATATTCAAGTACTTTGCACTTCCTCCCCTCATCTATAGGCAGGAAATGCTCATATTACTTCCCTAAAGAAATTTCAGACATCTGGGATGCTACAGGAAACCGAAAAGGAAAACCATGTGTTACATTGTACTGAGGTAGCCTGGGGGGTTTCTTGTGCCCACCTCCAATTAAAGAGTGTGTGAGAAAGTACAGTTCATGACCTCCGTAGAGAGTAAGCAAGAAGGGTCCTCCTGTCCCTCGAGGGCCTGAGTTGGCCTGTCTTTATTTTGTTTACGTTGCTCTAATAAAACACCACGGCTCCATGCTGAAGGAGGAAGCAATCCCAGGAGGCTTTCTGATCTTTCCAGAAGAATCCTGGCACCAGGTCACACCCGAAGGTCAGGATCCGAGAAGAGGGCAGAGAACACAGCTGAAGCAGAACTGGAAGCTCACTTCACATCCAGTGATGTGGGGCTGATGCCAGCTTAGGGTACAGAGATGTGTTCACAGCAGGCACCACACAGAGAAACACCACCAGACATTTCTCAGTGGCCTCAGCTCCCCACAGCCCCATCTGCGACTCTTAAACTTTGGACCTCCTTTTCTTCCTCCTTGGCCTTTCCTTTCTCTCACATACCCCTGAAGATCTTCTTTCCTGTGAAACCAAACAACCCCTGTCTGAGCAGGCCACACACTACAACATCCTTGCAAGTAGCCTCTGGCTGGCTTTCCTTGGGGTTCCATAGAGGAACCAAAGCGAGCAAGGAGGTAACAATGTCTCCTCCTTCTTCCAGAGGAAACTTGGGCTTTGTGAGCATCTGTACCAGGCAGATTTAGGGCCAGTTCCATGTAATAGATAACACAAAACAGTTACAGAGTATCTTCTGCAGGGACCATAAGTAGGTCAGGCATGTTAGAATATAGCAACACAGTGACTGTGTGATTATTTGTGTCTTACAGATGGGCAAACTTAGAGACAAAGAGACAAGTACCTAGGGGGTCTCGGTACTGTTATTCAACAGGAGATGCTGAGATGCAACTAGGTGTTCATTCTCAAAGCTGATACTTCAGTGCTGTAAGCTGGGTGTGGTGGGACACGCTTATAATGCCAGCGTTGGGGAGGTTGAGGAAAGAGAGTCAGTGTGAGAGAGGCTGGGGCCATATAGTAAATTTGTGAATTTGAGGATAGCCCAGGCTAGCAATGATGCCCTGTCTTAAGAGATATGGAAAAATAATAGCATTAGAGAGTATAGAACTTGGTAACAGATCAACCAAAGCTTTGCCACCTAGTAACTGTGTGAATAAGGCTTGACATTTTACTTCACTAAGCTAATTTTTTTTTTTTTTTGGCCTGAAAAATAACAATATGTAGCAAGTAGGGCTGTTAGGAAGGTCTGGCACTTAGGAAGTTCAATGAATGTGAAAACCTGATAAAGATGGTGGTGCTGAAGATGGAGATAAAGATGGCGGTGCTGAAGATGGAGATAAAGATGGCAGTGCTGGAGATGGAGATAAAGATGGCGGTGCTGAAGACGGAGATAAAGATGGCGGTGCTGGAGATGGAGAAGCCAGTGTTGGTGGCACGGGGCTTCTCACGATGAGGGAATGATAATGGAAGCTGTGTGGTGACCACACTGGCAGTAGTTTAGCCCCAGACTTTCCTCCAGGGGATATCTGTCTAGTTCATTCTCCCTGTGATTAATGAGATACGGTGTTTCCATGGTTAAGTTTATGCGGTTTATACAAAGCAAACAAGTGTCTACCATTCATCATTATCTCATTAACTCAGGTTATCTAAATGTCCTGGGAGAAAATACCTGCCCTTCGAACCACCTCTCCTTCTGAGACAGGCGAATTCTTGTGCCTTCGATGCAATAATAGTCTCTTCATTTTGTTGCCATGTCCTGGGCTAATTTTAAAAATTTACTCTGTGTATGCGTTTTTGTGTATGGTATAAATGTGTGTGTTTGTGTATGGTGTGTGTGTTTGTGTGTGTGTGTGTTTGTAAATGATGTGTGTATGGGGTCTCTGTGTGTGTGAGATGTGTGTGTGTGTGTGTTTGTGCAATGTGTGTGTGTGTTTGTATATGGTGTGTGTGTGTTTGTGTGTATGGGGTGTATGTGTGTAATGTATGTGTGTGTGTTTGTGCAATGTGTCTGTGTTTGTATATGATGTGTGTGTGTGGTGTGTGTGTTTGTATATGTGTGTGTGTGTGGTGTGTGTGTAAGTTTGTGTGTGTGTATGGTGTGTGTTTGTATATGATGTGTTTATGGTGTGTGTGTATGGTATATGTGTGTGTTTGTGTGTATATGGTGTGTGTTTGTATATGATGATGATGATGATGATGTGTGTGTGTGTGTGTGTGTGTGTGGTGTGGTATGCATGCCACAGGTCACACGTAGAGGTCAGAAGACAACTTTGTGGAGTCAGTTCTCTCCTCCCACCCCTAAGTGGGGTCTGGGTGGAGTCAGTTCTCTCCTCCCACCCCTAAGTGGGGTCTGGGTGGAGTCAGTTCTCTCCTCCCACCCCTAAGTGGGGTCTGGGTGGAGTCAGTTCTCTCTGCACACTCCTAAGTGGGGTCTGGGTGGAGTCATTTCTCTCCACACACCTACCACTTGCTCAGGTTGTCAGGATTGCTCAATGAGCATCTTTACTCCAGAGCCCACCTTGCTGGCCTTCTTCTCGGATAACTAGGAAATTTTCCCTTTGTGATAAGGACAGCTATAAGAACAGATAGATAATTTAACTGGCTACACTGAAGAAAATTAGCATTGCAGCAGGGGAGCTCTACTGTCAGCTGTGACAGCAAAACAACCCGTTTCTGAAGGAGTCACTTGTCGACAGTTGCTTTAGCACACCCCAAGGGGTGTTAACTGAGAGGAGAAAGACACTGCAAGTCATTCAAAGTGGGTTCCTTATTACACGTTATGGACATGCGACTGTCTAGGTTTGCCTTGTCTCTGACTGTTGTTCCTGATTTGCAAGCCTCTTACTGTTGAGGTTCTGAGGGGAAGCACGTCTCAGGCCGAGGGCTTCCTGCACTGGACACTGGTCAGGTCAGGGCACTGGGGGCAGCATCGGGTTGGGGAATAACGCTGGGGAGAGGGAAGCAGGCTTTGGCAGTTTGTGCTGTCCAGTGCTCAGACCTGTCTTCACAGCCATGTGGCTTCACCCAGCCGCAGCTGAAAGCCGGGCAAATGGACGACAGCTCATTGCAGGAGCTGTCAAGGAGCCATGGTCCTGTGGTCATCATCAGGCTGTGTGGGGTTAACTGAGTTCATCCCACCAGGTTTCTCCTCCTGGAGGGGGGGAGGAGGAGGCTTACCAAACACAAAAGAAAGTAAGAGAACTCAGAAGAAAGGCACAACCTCTCCAGGGTATATCACTGCTGGGGGAGAGAGTCTTAGAGCTACCTGCAGGCTGTGCAGGGGGCTCCCGAGATGCAGCATTTGTGAGTGGTACCCATGCTGAGGTTGGCTTTCAATGATGCAGCTACCTGGAAGGGGGCCCTCACCCATGCTCTTGTAAGGAAGCCCAATAAAGTCATAGTTCATCACCAAGCCAGGCTTGGATGATGGAGTCTGGTCAACAGTGTCCTATCAGTGGTGGATGGGCGTTCATTCAGACATCTCCAGGAACTCTAACCAGTTAAATGAAGGTGTGTTGAGGACAGTGATTTGTAGGGACTGTGCTAAAAGACAGGGACACTGGGCAAGACCAAGGTCCCTTCTACCCGAAGGCACTTTACCTACTCACGTTTCTTTCCCAGCAGCCAGTTCTATAAGCGAGACACCTGTTTCTCTTCTTTGTCTACATGCGCTTTCACAAAGAGTCCTGATAGCTCTGAGGTTAATCAGCTCGAATACTCACTGTTCGCTGTGGAAAAACGGGCTGCAACCCGCAGGAAAGAGGTTTCTAGACCTTTCTTAGAGGAAATTTAAATAGCTGAGCCAAAAGCCCGCAAGCTTGTCCTGCCTGCCCTCTGCGAGTTGGCTGGGGAAGCCACCAGGGGACGTTTATCTCTGTTCTCCTTTGTATGAGCTTCGGAGGAAACAACCGTTACACTGTAGCTCTGCCGCACGCTCTCCCTGAAGGAAGAGATTTGCTCTATCTAACGCATCCAGGAGCGAGTCTGCATCACGGCAATTTGCTCCGCAGGGCTTCAGGGACGGGGAGCTCAAGAGTGAGGGCTATGGCTGCGGCTTCCACCAAACGTGCCTTCAGCGCAGCAACGTGGATTATGCGCTTTCGAGATTCCAGACTAATGGGAAATTGCCTTTGAGTGTTTAGTTACATGTTTATAAGCCAGAGGCAGGCTCATACGCTTTTAATAGTCTTCCCGCTGCAGACCTTTTGAGTGGGGACACTCTTTGCATGAGGGGATGTCTGTCCATCTATGTCCTGGCCTCTACCCACCAGATGCTACCAACTAGAGAGGTCTTCTAGGTCAGGGAGGTCTCCCGGAGTCAGAGAGGTATCACAGAGTCAGGGAGGTCTCCCAGAGTCAGAGAGGTCTCCCAGGTCAGAGAGGTCTATCACAGACCAGCCCTGGGCTCCCACTGTCATACCAGCTCTTCCCAGGTCTGCATCTGGCCACTCCACACAGTCTTCATAGCCTCATGAGCCAAGTCTTCTAAAAAGGTTTGTCTACTGAGCAACATGGTTCATACTTGCATTTTTTAAATATTTAATTTTAATTTTATTTTTAGATGGGCTTTCTACACATGGCCCTGGCTGTCCTGAAACCATGTTCACTAACTAGGTTGGCCTCAAACCCGCAGAGGTCCGCCTGCCCCTGTCTCTCGAGTGCTGGGATTAAAGCTGTATCACAGTTACTTGTGGTCCCAGCGCTAAGAGAGACACAGGCAGGAAGATGGCCAACATGGTCTAGCCCACCGACTCCGCCATCACCCGCCACAACAGAAGGAAGTGGAAGTAGGAGAGGCAGTAGTTGGAAAGGCGTGGTTTGGACCAGAGTGACAGGAGAGGGAAGGCGTGGTTTGGACCAGAGTGACAGGAGAGGGAAGGCGTGGTTTGGACAAGAGTGACAGGAGAGGTAAAGTAAATCTGGTCGAGACACATCTTGTTTCTAGAACTGGGAAGAAACTCCAGAAGCCACGTTGCAGGGCTGAGAGCTGGCTTAGCAGTCAAGAGGGCTTGCTTCACAAAACTGAGGACCCAAGCACGCCCACACATGTGCATCTCTCCCTTGCTGTATAGATCAGAAAGAGGTGGCTTGCTGGCTGCCTGCCTTGCTCAGCGAGAGACCTCGTCTCCAGAGAATAGGGCAGAGAATGAGAAAACATTGCTGCCTTTCTCTGGCCTCTGCCTGTGCTCTGGGGCATAGTTCTCCACCAGGTATCCACAGACTGCATACACACACACACACACACACACACACACACACACAAATAAAAAATAAAACGCAATGTACACGGATATGAAACTGTAAAAAGCATTAGAGCAAACAGGTTTCTATGAATGTACTTCTGCATGCACATCTGCAGACACTTACCTGCCACTTCAAACAGCTGTTTGTTCTGAGAAAGGAGCGGTGACACAATATTGCCATTCTCAAACCCCGTGGGTGCTTACACAGTCCCTAGGTGATGTCATCTCAGGGAAATCCCCAGCAATAGAGACACCGGGAGGCCCACTATTGGCTACAATGTTATGAGCTGTGACTGTGCCGTCACGCCCTTTGGCTCTGGTTCTCTGGGGACCCTAGGTCCAGGGCACAGTTAGTTCGGTGAACACAGAAATTCCGAGTGCTCAACACTCTGCTGCTGCTTCCTGGTTCCTCAGGAGCACACGGCTGTGGACGCCCCTCTGCAGCCTTGAGAAAGGCATAGCTTTTTTGGTTTGGCTTGTGTTTTGATCCTGCAGAGACCAGCAGGATGCCCTGTCTTGGGGGGAAAATTTTACTTTTGAGTTTGTAAAAAGTAACGTTTAACCACCACAGCTGCTGGGAAGCCAGGGACCAGCAGAAGACCAGGGGCTGTGCAGGCAGATGTTCAGGAAATATTAATTAATCACAAACCTGCTGGGTTGGCAAGTATCTGCCCACTCCCCCCACCTAGTTCCAGGTTGCACTAGGCCAGGATATGCCCTCTGTTTGGCTGATGGCCATTCCACGATCCACCAAGAGCTACAAAAAGCCTAGTTTCTGCTCCCGGCTGCACTCGAAGGCTCACCTGGCTTCCACACTTGCTCATATCGAGGAGTGAGGAATGGGTGTGCAGGGTAACAATATGTATCTTCCAGGCAGCTGCTAAGCTTGTGGTGGCAGCTCTGTTCCTGAGCACACCCCAGGGTTGTTCCCCTTCTCTTCCCCCACCTCCTCTTGGAATTGGGTAACTGGACAGAATTCACAGTATCTCCGATCTTGTTTTATAAACAATGTCATCAGAGAACCCACTGTCTTAGTGTGTACAATGCTTATCAGGGAACTTCTGGGAGGTTCTGCAAAGTTCCTAGTTCCCTGGGTTATGATGATAAAACTGAAGCTTAGAGAAGAGAAGCAAGCTGCCCAAGGTCTTCTGGAAAGCAAGCAGACAAGGAAGAGCTTAAATTGGGGCCTACTCGGAGCCCTGGGGTCTGCTATCCCAGACACTAGGAGCTCAGGAGAACCTATAAAGTGGATGGGTGTTGATTTACCGAGAACAAATCCAGGACTCATTTGAAGTTGGCATTTGTCCTCCTTGGACAGGAGGAGGCAATGCCAGCTTTCTTCTCTGCTCTAGGCTTCCTGGGTTATTTATAGAAGCCCATTAGCCCAGGATCACCTGCTTAGCGTCCCGGTCCTGTTCCGTCTGTCTCATCTGCCATGTGTGTATTCTGGCATGCCTCTCCACCCTGCCCACCAGCATCTCTGCAGTCACATCTGCACCGTTCCCAGGGGAGTGTCCCCTCCCCTCTCCTTCGCCAATCCCTAGCCTTTGATAGCGCTCCCACACTGATAGACCCCAGGCTGCTTCTGGCCTTGGCGTCTCTCCCAGGCTTCATTTCAACCTGTCAACTCTCTAATCAGAAGCCCTGCCTGAGGCCATGCAAGGCGTAGTCTCTTCTCCCACCCCAGTTCTTTCTCCATTCACACTCACGTCCGCACCACCATCCCCAACATCTCGGCTACATGTTGAAGGCAGGGCAACAGCGTGGCCGCTGCCTCCCCACTATGACCAGACAGGCAGCAGTCCCTCCTTCCATATGGCCAGAGGCTCGAAGCTCTGTGGAGAAGACGGTTCTGGAGTCAAACAACGTGGACATGAGCCTCAGTCCTGCCGTCACCCGACAGTAACTTTTAAAGAAACTATCTTTATTGAGAAGTGATTTCCATCATACACATCCACCCACCTAAAGTACAAAACCTGAGTTCTTTACTCAAGCTGTGTATAGACCACCCCCTCGGATCATTTTAGAGTATCTCCACACCCTCAAAAGAAACCTGTGCTGTCACTTTTCTTTAAAAACATTTATTTAAATTTATGTGTGTTTGTGTGTGTGCAAGCATGTACGCAGGTGTTCAGGGAGGCAAGACGGGGAATGGGATCTGCGGTTGGCGGCCCTGAGCTGCCTGACTTGTATGCGGGGAACTGAACTTGTGTCCTCATTGAGATCAGCAAACAGTCAGCTGAGCTGTCTCCATGGCTCCCCGCTGTGACCTTCCTAGTCCCTTCTGCCACAGCCTCACCTAACAGCCCCTCCTCTGGACTTCCGTTCTGGGTTGCACAGGAATGGCCGTATGTGCCGTGTGATGTTTTGTGACCGGTGTAGTGTTTTCGGGGCTCGTCTGTGTTGTAGTGTATCATATGCCATTCCTTTTTTATTATTGTGTTAGATTCCATTATGCGGATATACCGAAATCTATTCTTCAGTAGGCATTTGAGCCAGCTCTGCCTTTCGTATAATGCTGCCGTAAAGATCACGTGCAAGCTTTGTGGAGGCGTGCCCTGGTTTCTGTTGGGCTGGGAGCACCATGCTGAATCGCTCGGGGAACTGCACAGAGCTGCATGAGAACAGTGCTCGCCACACGCCCTTGTCTGCTCCTGTAGCCATCGGTCGTGCAGTACTTCACGTGGGGCCGAAATTCCATTGCTTTGATGACTAAAGACATAGACATCACTCTACATTCTTTTCCTTTAAAAAAAAAAAATCTTTTTTTTTTTTTTTTTTTTTTTGACAAGCTCTCACTTTACAGTGCAAGATGATCTTCACCTCATGGTCCCCTTTTCTCAGCCCCTCAGGTGCTGTGGTTATAGGCATGTGCCACCATGCCCAGCAAGGACATGTAACTTTTTATGTGCTTACTGGCCAATGGTGTGTCTAATCAGAGAACTCTTTGCTAACGAGATACTGAACTCTGACTACTGAGATTTGTCTTCCCTCACACTAGAACATGCCCACTCATAGGTCACAGACTTGTGACTGAGCCATGAGTAGTGTACGCCACTGCACCCAGGCCAGAGAGCTCAGAGTAGGGCCCCAGAATTCCTGTCCCCCTTTTCTTCTCTGCCTGTCAGTGCTGGGTCTGGTTAGGACCCTACAGCAGGTCCCGGGCTCAGGAGTTTGGAATGGTGGCTTCTGGCTTCTGCCTGAGGTGACATCCTGGGCTAAACACTGCCTCTCCTGACACCCTAAAAAGGAAAACAATACTCAAGGCCCCGCTCTCATGATCTGTAGATGTGACTTCAATTGCAAATAAGGCCTTTGCAGATGTGACTGGGGAAGACTGTACTGGACTTGAGGGGACACTGTCACCATTTGAATGGGAAATGTTTCCTCCAGGAACATGTCCCCCAGCTTGCGGTGTTGTTTGGGTGGTGTGTTATGATGCCCACTGACCACATTTAGTTACGGAGAACAGCTCTCTGCCCCTGGATGCAAAGCGAAGATCTACACTGCTGTCTTCATGAATCAGGATGCACAGATACCCGCCATGGCCTCCATGGGGGACAAACTAGCTGGGGAACAGGAACATCTGCCGTGCAAGGTGGCCACCGGCTCATGGTTCTCCTTTCTTCCTTCTCAAGTCCTCCCTGACTCTGATGCAGCTGCGGAGGGAAAGACTTCAGCTGCCTTCATGCTGGGGCTTGCCCCTTAGAGGTTGGGTTGACTTTCCTGTCTTGGAAGATCTGAAATAGGTAAATGTCTTGCGTATCAGAAGCTGTTCAGCATCACCCCTATGCTCAGTAATATTTCTAGGTCTGCCCCCGAGAAACCTTCCCAGCACAGGGCCAGCTGCGGCACCCAAGCGGACTGGTCAATCAGCTACATTCAGCTTCTCCATCTCCTGACGGATCCAGAGGCAAACACGCTCCTGTTACCAGGTGTCCAACAGCTCAACCAACTCTGAGAACATCCATCACACGTGCCTGTTCATACTTCCACCGAAACTGCCCTGGGAAGCAGTAAGAAGAAATCTCTGAGCCATAAGAGAGACACCGAGGCAGAATGCAGGAGCTTTATTATATAATCGACATATCCTCAACGTCAAAGATTAAGAAATCCATTCAGGCTAACACGCCACCTTCAGTGACCCAGAGTCCAGACACACAACAGAGCTAGCAGAATACACAGGGTGGTCCCTCAGCCTGCTGAACTAAATGGGATTGTGGGCGCTTCAGGATGAATGCAGCACAACTTGGGAAGGCTTGCACGGGAGACCTGCCTGGTGTTGCTGGCTTTAGGGTCTCTTCCTAGATTTGGTTCCATATGGCCTATTGAAGCTGTGGCCTGCAATCCTGGGTCTCCACACCATTTCAGTAATTACAAAGGAAGAGACTGACAACACAGTCTGGGGGCTGTGTTCTGCTCCCTTGAGTCCACTGTGGGGGTACTAAACTGCTCATAAGGAGGACCCCATTCCTCCTTTAGCCACATGGTGCAGGCCTAGTTAAGTAGTCCCAGAAAGGCTGGTGGCATACACGGTGCTCACAAAGCTGGAGCCACGGTAGGTCACTGGGACAGCCCGGAGCACCTTCCCAGAGCAGCACCCCAGAAGGCTCTGCATCTGGCTAAAGGAGCTCTTTGACTTTTCTGAAAAGCAGGGATCTGCAGCCATGGACTGGGGACAGGAAGTGAGCATGGCTGTTACAGAGCACACCACAGTGCTTTGGTTTTTCTTCTCCAAACTTTATCCAATCTCTCCAAAGTGGCCTCTTCCTCTTAGGACTTCAAGTGACTGCTATAGTGTGAAAAACCTTCCTTTCACTCAGGACTTGCCACATTCCGCTAACGGCACTTCTGGGGTTTCAGTGACCCTTTAGTGACACCCGACTAGGACTCTTAGAAACAAAGTTTGGTGTTTGAGCCTCTTCTAGTTTTAAAGATGGGGATCTGACACAGCTGAGGCCCACTTTGCTTTGTCTTAGATCTCTAACTTTAGTAAGCTCTGTGGAAAGTGTGGGAGTTGTTTCTGCCAGGGAAGCATCCTGCAGGCGGCGTGGCTGCTGCTGCTGCGGTGCCGGGGTCTGGGTGCCGGTCACTTGCGAGGCTGTTGGATATGCTGTGTTCTTGGGGAAACGTGTTTGTCCATGGAGGCATGTGGCTTCTGGTGGGCTACCTGAGCAGCCGCTGGGGGGAAGTCTTTGTCGCCCTGGGGGGTGGGGAGAGACAGCAATATACCACCTGGTTAACAGTAACTGGATGGACTAGAGAAAGTCCTTCAAACCCAGGTCCACCGGTTTCCTGCAGGGGTCAGGGGTGAGTTGCCTTTGGAGTAGTGAACTACCACTGTGTCCAGCAAGGCCCTGCAGGCCATTAGACCTGGGAGCAGACAGTGGCATGAACTGAACGTCACGGACAGTGAGGATCTGTGCAGGCTTTGCCCTAGAAGACCCAGCTTCCACATGGCTTCTCTGCACCGACCTGGGGGTGGGCAGGCTGTCCCTGCTAGGTCTGTTTTTGTGCCATCTGACTTGGAAGCAACACAGACCAAATCTAGAGTCTCAGAGTGGGATTTGCCAGCACAGCTGTGAGGATGCCTGTGTACTTGTGAGGAAGAAAAGCTCAGGTCAGGATGGGACCAGGAGACTGAGTCAGACACAACCTGTGGGGGCCGAGGGCTGGGCTATGTTCCAAGGAGGGTTCAGTTGGCTTCTTAGGCCAGCAATGAATTTTGATCTGGCCAAGGGCAGATCATGTAAGCAAGGAGTGAGAATATTCAATGAAGGTATTTAATATTCTTGTGTGCAGCAAACCTGCCATGGTCTGGCCCTATGTCTAAATGGCTGTGACAATTGTTACCCAATGCTGTCCCCAGTAATGCTGTTTTCCTCAGACAGTGGAACTTAGACCTTGATAGAAAAGTAATCCTCAGAGGTACACAGTGTACCTTTGTGTGCAGAAAAC
Source organism: Micromys minutus (assembly GCF_963924665.1). Classification (NCBI taxonomy): domain Eukaryota; kingdom Metazoa; phylum Chordata; class Mammalia; order Rodentia; family Muridae; genus Micromys; species Micromys minutus. The sequence goes on along the minus strand of NC_137955.1, from coordinate 45,495,483 downwards.
ATGAACATAGGCCAAGGGCCAGCAAACAAAAGCAGCCAGACGGGACACAGATGCGCATGTCTGGCTGCATCATACTAAAACTTTACTCAGAGATACACAACTTCTTTTTACTTAGGTCTCCTGTGTCACACCCTGTATTGATGTTGGGGAAACGTTTGCAGGCCAGGCCACCTAAGGCCCAGAGCCATAGCGTGTGAGGTCCGGGTGATTCTGCAGCGTGAACGGAGGTGCTCAGCTGTGGGAGTCACAAGTTCCTACTCACTGACACACTCCTGGAAGGAAGCGTGTCACTGAAGGTCACCAGCTCCAGACAAGATGGGTGGCAGCTGTGCTTAGAAGAAGGCAAAGGCAAGAAGAGACTGCACAGGAGTTCATGCGCCCACTCTGGGAGCAAGCCAGGCGCAGGGACCTCAACCCCATCCCCTCCGCCCACTGCCCATGCACTTACCCGGGCAATAACACCAGAGATGAACACTGTCGGTTTAGGCGGGCTGGAAAACAGAGAGGGGAAATGAGGATTTAGTGAGTGACTCACACAAGGGGGAGAGGAGCAAAGTGGTCGCAGAGGAGAACAGTGGTGGCTTCTGCCACACAAGGGACTGACTTCAGCCCTCTGTTACTCCGTCAACAACCAGGCTGGGAGGGAACTGCTGGGCTCGGGGCACTTCTGCGGTGAGTCCAGGAGCAATGAAGGTGGGAAGAGATTGCATCAAGCAGCAGGTTTGTTTGCTGCTGAGAGTGAGAGTTTGTGAGACTGGAACAGGGGCTTCCCTGAAGCAAGGTCAGAAGCAGCTTCCCACAGGGTATTCCTTCACAGGGTCCCCCGGACAGCCATGGCTTCTGGAAATTTCCAACTGGAGAGACTCAGATGTGATGCCAACTACTAGCTCTGCTGTCCCCCTGTCCCCAAGTATCATAAAGGCAAAAGTCCTTAAGACGCCACTGCCACTTAAAACATAAAATATAATGATAATAATAATAACAATAACAATAACAATAACAACAACAATAATAATAATAACAACAACAATAACAACAACAATAATAATGATGTGTATGGGTATGTTCCTGTATGTACCAGGTGACCAGAAGAGGGTGTCAGACTCTGAGACTGAAGGTACAGTGAGAGCCACAATATTAGTTGCTGGGCATCAAACGTAGGTCCTCTGGAAGAGAAGCCAGTGTTCTTAACTGTTGAGCCATCTCTTCTGCCTCACAACTTTAAAACTAAATGTGTGTGTGTGTGTGTGTGTGTGTGTGCTCTCTCTCTCTCTCTCTCTCTCTCTCTCTCTCTCTCTCTGTGTGTGCTTTTGTGTGTATTTGTAGGTCGGAGGTCAAACTCAGGTGGGTACAGTGGACTGGTGTCTCTGAGACAGGGCTCCTCTCTAGTCTGGAACTTGATGATGAGGCCGGTCAAGGTGGCCAGTGAAGCCCAGGGATCCACCTATCTACAGTGCCCCAGCATAATGTGGTTTTTAAACTTTGTCGTCAGCACATGTTAAGTATAGGTTTTCTTTGTGTTATCATCAGTTCTTAGCATCTTACTTCATATATAGCTCCTTGTCAGCAGTACCGAGGGTAGAATATAGCATCCAAGTAACACGTGTTTGCGGAGGGAAAGAGACGAGTCCAAACACGCCCAGCTGAGTAATCCCACCTCACCAGTGCAATGGGTCTCTTTCCCATCTTCCTATGGGTCTGTTCACACTCTTTTCTTATTATTTTTTTCTTAAAACTAGTCATGCTTAAAAAGTAGAATCTGCTATCTGAGCTGAGAGTTTGCTGAGCTTATCTCTACATTTGAGATCCTGTTATGTTGCACTGAGAATATGCTGAGCATATCTCTACATATGAAGTCCTGTAATGTGCACTGAGAATATGCTGAGCATATCTCTACATATGAAGTCCTGTAATATGCACTGAGAATATGCTGAGCATATCTCTACATATGGGATCCTGTTATGTGCACTGATTATTTGGAGAGATGCATGGTGCAGTTTAGAAACACCAGGATGAGTTGGGGGTAGAATGTGAGGACAGTGAACTCTTGTCCCCTGAAAGAACCACACTTGTGTTAGAGATTCCGAGTCCAAATGATTCTGGGCTCTCTAATCATTTTAAAAACCATTCATTGTATCCCCCTGCACCTGTTTTAACATCCCTTTGACTATTAGATAAGACCCTTGGAATGTGTTAAATAAGTAAGACCATTAGCTTCTACCAACTCTGAAGCCAAGAATGTCCTCAGACAATGTCTGAAACCTGCAGCAGAAATGTTTTGCTGTGACCTCCCTGCCTTATTTAACTGATAGGTCCATTGTCTCAAGTGTGCTTGGTGTGTGTAGAGGCCAGAGGACAGACAACCTTGGGTGTCACTGCTAAAGCACTGACCACTCTTTGTCTGTCTGTCTTTCTGTCTGTCTGTCTGTGGCAGGGCCTCTTGCTGGCTTAGAATTTGTTAAGCAGGCTCAGTGAGCTGGCCAGTCAGTCCATGGAACCTGCGTGTATCTACCTATCTATCTCAGCACTGGGATCACAAGTGTGGATCACAAGTGTGGATCACGAGTGTGCTCTACCACATCTCACTTCTGTACTGGGTTCCGGGACTCAGGCCCTCATGGTGGAAGGCAAAGGCTTTACAACTGGCCTCTTTCCCCACTCCAGTGCACCGACATAGGACTTTCTTTTGTTCTTGTAGCTGCTTCCGTACTATTGGAAGCAGTCTGATCTCATGTTGCTGGACCTTATTCCCTTCTGTTTGTCTGGGGGAGAAATGATTTCTTCTTCCATTTGAAGCAGGAACTGTGCTCTGTTTGTGTGTTTGTGGGAGACACTCGGAGGAAGACCGGGGACAGGAGGTAAGGACAAGGCCACAGCCCCAAAGGACTGGGGCTAAAAGGAGGCCCTGGGGACATGGCCATGCTTAAGGCCGGGTCTGGCAGGCAGCGGTTGAGGAAGTATCCCAGGAGCATCAGCTGATCAATTGCTCTGCTACTTGTCTGTGTTGAAGGGAACCACAGTTGGGTTTTGTGTGGGTGTAGGTGAAGGGCTTGGTTTTTAGGAAGTGTACTTCTGCTTACGTCCTGGAGACTTCAGTAAAAAGCACCTGAAACTCCTTAAGTGATTTCTGTTGCTCCATGTGCTGAAGGAACTTCTTACCAAACAACTCAGCAACATCCTGGGATCACTTTGCTGGGTGCTTGTGGAGGAGCGAACTGGGCTGGGGTTTATCTATTACATGTTCATTTAAGTACAGAGAAGAGTCAGTCTGCTAAGCCCAAACCCCCTCATGTGGTGAAGGGCTGCAGAGGTGCAGTCTCAGAATTTGCTGGTTACTTCAGGCACGAGCTGCAGGAAGGACACTAAGCCCATCATCCTACATGCAGCAAGCATTGAGGAGTCTACAGGGGAGCAGCTGATGTCCGGAAGCCACGGTGTGAAACAAATCAGAGAGGAAATAGGGACCGTCACGAGCCTAACCCCTTCCAGCATCCCAAGAAACCAACCGCCCTACTCCCAAGAGCCTCTGCTCCTATGACCCATTCCGATATCTAGGCTTTGTTTAAACAGTGCAAAGGCATCCTTGCTGTGTCTTATGACTTTACTGTGCTCTGGAGAACTCATAGCCCTGGAAAGCTGACCAAACTGCCTCTGCCTGTACGAGTCTGGTTCCTCTGTCCAGCCCAAGAGCCCACAGGATAAGGGAGGGCAGACAGAGCGGACTGTGCTCGGATGCCCTGGGGTTTTTAGGGTCCATTTGCTTCAACTGCTGACCCTGCCCATGGGGGCTGCTGGCTGTGTCTGGGGGCCGTAGACTGGACTCCAGCATTTTTCAGTCACTTGGAAAGGAATATGAAATGGTCATCACTTTGGATGCCCTTTAAAACTCCCAGGAACAAGCTGAAGTAGGAGCAGTGATAATTAATTCCACGTCATGGTTCCCTAAGGTGCAGCTGTGAACTCAAGTCCAACTGCTGCAATCTTTCTTGCTTTTGATTTACTTTCTAATGTGAGTCAAGGCACCTCAGGCAAGAGCATAGCAAACTCAGCCCCTGCAGGAGAACTGCACAAGAAAGTCATCCTGGCAGTGAGTCTAGAAAGAATTTGAGTATGTGGCCGAGCTCATCCCTCAGCCCTACCAGAGTCCTAGAAACAGGAAGCCTAAAACTCCCCAGTCCAAATCTGTATACACACACATACACACACACACAGACACACATATACATAGACATACAGATACAGACACACAGACACAAACACACACACACAAAGACATACTCACACAGAGTTGAGAAGCAGATAAGCTAAAACAGTTAAAATGGCTTGAAACTCTGAAATACTTTGTAACAGCTGCCACCCAAGTCTCCTGGAAACCAGGTTACTAAGGGACCTCCCATCAGCACCTGCTCCTGGGCATCAAGGTCGTACCGAAAGGAAGCCTTGGGTACCTTACATCTACCTTCCTCCACTGTTTCCACCCCAGCCTGGCAGGTGGGCACTTGCAGAGTCGAGCATGAGGGGTAGGCAGGGCTTTGTGACTGACAGGAGGCGTGAGGACCAGGATAGGAGGAAACATGATCTCTCCCCTCTTTTCCATCACAGGGAGGCCGGGGTGGGGGGCACAATAGTCACAGGTTCTGAGGACCCATAGGAGGCCCAAGGACAACATTGTCCTTGATGGCTGAATCCTATAAACTCGTCTGCCACTGGACAAGTTACTGCCCTATCTCAAGATACTCACAGGGACAGTGTCCTGTACAATGTAGCTCCTTAGGTGGGGGGAGGGCGCTTGTGGACACTGTATGTGAAACTGACTAGAGGCAGGAAGAGGGAACAGAGGACAACATTCCCAACAGTCTTGGTCTCAGTGGGGTACAGATAGCACAGAGACGCCATGAGAAAGAATTTGAGAGGGAGTAAACATTGCAAACTGGAGAGGGAAATATTAAATTTTTATATTGGATTAACATTAAATATTAAAAATTAGTAAACACTAAAAACATGAAGTAAAAAGTTCAAATATTATCTTTTCAAATACATTTTGACCATCTTATTTTTTTTAAAAGATTTATGTATTTTATGTGTATGAGTACACTGTAGCTGTCTTCAGACACACCAGAAGAGGGCATCAGATTCTATTACAGATGGTTGCTGGGAATTGAACTCAGGACCTGTGGAAGAGCAGTCAGTGTTCTTAACCACTGAGCCACCTCTCCAGCCTGACCATACATCTTAAAGTGTGCATTCTCGTTAGAGACTGTGGCACTCTGCAGTGAGGCTGAAGCAGACGTGTTGGAATCTGCAGTTCAGAGGCAGTCAGGGTCACATGGTACATCCCAGGCTACCCTGTCTCAAAAACAAAACACAACACACTCTTGGACCTTTGGTCCACATCCCACGCCCACTACCACCAGGGTCTCTAGAAGCCACTAGGCTCTGGGTGCACAGCAATCCTGCCACAGTGACTGAGGAGACATCTGTGGCCACACTGACCCTCTCTGGCCATGTAACCACAGCAGGACTTCAGGTGTCCAGATGGGGATGGACCTCTGATTCGGCCAAGTGGTTGGTGAGACCCAAGGTCTGAAGTCCCAGTCAACAGAATTCAGAATGGGGTGCATGGGACTTCCACTGTGAGCAAGAAGTTCAGCTGCTGCTGACCTAGCAGCTGGGACAGTACCCAGCCACAGTCCCAACAACGAGCATCCTGATTACCTTGGGGATAAAGGATGGCCATTCCTAGGACCTCGGATACATCTGATGCTAATATGAAAGAAATTACCAAGGCAAGCGTTGTGGCACACACCTGAAATGCCAGCATCTGGGAGATGGAGGAAAGAGGTCAAGGGCCGCCTGGAAACCTGAAACTGCCTAAAAAACCCTAAACTTAAAACAAAACAAAACCAAAATTGAATGAATGAATGAATGAATGACAGATAAAGAAAGGTACCATATAAGTAGGGGAATCCCCCAAGCCCAGCATGTCTGCAGTAGAGATTTCCGCTTTAAGACGCACATAAGTGTTCAGAGACCTGCTGTCTTGTAGGTTTTCTGGGAGAGGTAGGAGAGGCTAGGTGGGCTTGCTCTTCAGCAAAGTCCTTCTAAAAGCAGAGTCTAGACATTCTAAGGTGGCTTGAAACAGTTGAGAGGTTAACAAAATCTACCCTTTGTATCCCCCCCCTTTTGTATAGAATAGAGTTTATTCAGGTCATGGGGGGAGTTAAGAGGGCAGTAGAAGCAGAGAGAGAGAGAGAAGAGAGGAGCAGAGAAGTAGAGGAGTAGAGGAAGGCCATGAGCACGTGGGAAGGGGAAAGGAGAAGGGAACGGGGAGGGGCGGGGCGGGGGAGCACCAGAGAGCAAGACAGCAAGAGAACAAGAGCTCCTTTGTCCATTTTTGCAGCACCCAGTTTAGTGAGGGACAGAGCAGCCACCATGTTCTGTCAGCATGTTCATTTCCCAGAGGCCCTGTCTCCTTCAGAGAGTAGGAGTACGCCTCTACCAACACTGCCTGGTGGTGCCTCCTATGGCACAGGGCTCTTCCTAGGCAGGGTCTGTCAACTGCCTGCTTCTATCAAGCTCAGGAAAAGACCTCCCACGCTCACTGCCCTTTCTGAGGACCATCAACCACACCTTCAATTAGTGAGTGATTGTCTCATGCATTAATAAAGTAATTCCGAACACTTGTAGACGGGATAACGTAAGGAAAAGTTCTTGACTGAGGGGCTCTGCAGTGTGGTACAGAACTCAAGTTGAGAATGCTGAGGCTCTGTGCTTTGATCACCCTAAGTCCGAGGTTCTACAGCCACAAGAAGTACTTTGGGGTGTCCTTTCCCCAGAGGGAAGTCCTGATAGATACTGTTTGGAAGGCTCACCATTGTTTTCTGTCGGGAAACAAATGTCACTTCTGCCCTTCCTTGGCCTGGAACTCTCCACTCTTTAAAATCACTTAGACATTTTAGAATGTCACAATAATGAAGGCACAGCATATCCAAACTTATGAGATACAATGAAAGCAGTGCTAAGAGGAAAACTCATGGCGCTGAGCGCCTCCAAAAAGTAACTGGAGAGAGCATACACTAGCAGCTTGACAGCACACCTGAAAGCTCTAGAACAAAAAAGAAGCAGATTCACCCAAGAGGAGTAGATGGCAGGAAAGAATTAAACTCAGAGCTGAAATCAAGCAAATAAGAAACAAAAAGATCTACACAAAGAATCAACAAAACCAAGAGCTGGTTCTTTGAGAAAATCAACAAGACCGATAAACCCTTAGCCAGACTAACTAGAGGGCACAGAGAGAGTATCCAAATTAAAAAAATCAGAAATGAAAGGGGAGACATAACAACAGAAACTGAGGAAATTCAAGAAATCATCAGATCCTACTTAAAAAAAAAAAAACTATACTCAACAAAACTGTAAAATCTAGAGGAAATGAACAGACAGATACCAGTTACCAAAGTTAAATCATGATCAGATAAACCATCTAAACAGCCCCATATCCCCTAAAGAAATAGAAGCAGTCATCAAAAAGCCTCCCAAACAACAAAAGCCCAGGACCAGATGGGTTTAGTGCAGAATTCTATCAGTCCTGCATAGAAGATATAATACCAATACTCTCCAAACTATTCCACAAAATAGAAACAGAGGGAATACTACTCAACTCATTCTTCAAAGCCACAATTATGCTCATTCCTAAACCACACAAAGACTCAACAAAGAAAGTAAACTTTAGACCAATTTTCCTCATGAACATTGATGCAAAAATACTCAATAAATGGTGAGAAACTTGAAGCAATCCCACTAAAATTAGAAACTAGACAAGGCTGTCCACTCTCTCCCTACCTATTCAATATAGTACTGGAAGTACTATCCAGAGAAATCAGACAGCAAAAAGAGGTCAAAGGGATACAAATAGGAAAGGAAGAAGTAAAAAACCATCACTATTTGCAGATGACATGATGGTATATTTAAGTTACTCCAAAAATTCCACCAGGGAACTTTTATATCTGATAAACCACTTCATCAAAGTGGCTGGACATAAAATTAACTTGAAAAGGCTGAGAAAGAAATTAGAGAATCGCCACCCTTCACAACAGTGGCAAAGAATATAAAGCACCTTGGGGTGACCCTAACCAAGCAGGTGAAGGATCTTTATGACAAGAACTTCAAGTCTCTGAAGAATGAAATTCAAGAAGACCTCAGAAGGTGGAAAGATCTCCCATGCTCATGGATTGGAAGGATTAACATAGTAAAAATGGTCATCTTGCCTAAAGCAATCTACAGATTCAATGCAATCCCCATCAAAATTCCAACTCAATTCTTCAGAGTTAAAAAGAGCAATTTGCAAATTTATTTGCAATAATAAAAAAGCCTAGGATAACAAAAAATATTCTCAACAATAAAAACACTTCTGGGGGGAATCACCATCCCTGACCTCGAGGTACATTACAGGTCAATTGTGATAAAAACTGCATGGTATTGGTACAGAGACAGGCAGGTAGATCGATGGAACAAAATTGTAGATCCAGAAATGAACTCTCACACATATGGTCACTTGATCTTTGACAAAGGAGCTAAAAACATTCAATGGAAAAAGGGCAGCCTCTTCAACAAATGGTGCTGGTTCAATTGGATGTCAGCATGTAGAAGAATGCAAATTGATCCTTTCTTATCTCCTTGTACAAAGCTCAAGTCCAAGTGGATCAAAGACCTTCACATAAAACAAGGTACACTGAACCTAAAAGGACAGAAAGTGGGGAAGAGAGCTTAGAACACATAGGCACAGGGGAAATTTTCCTGAACAGAACAGCAATGGCCTCTGCTCTAAGATCAAGAATCGACAAATGGGACCTCATGAAATTGCAAAGCTTCTATAAGGTAAAGGACACTGTCAAAAGGACAAAACTGCAACCAACAGATTGGGAAAAGATCTTTACCAATCCTACATCTGATAGAGGGCTAATATCCAATATATACAAAGAACTCAAGAAGTTAAGACTCTAGAAAATCAAATAATCCTACTAAAAAATGGGGAACAAAGCTAAACAAAGAATTCTCAGCTGAGGAACATCAGATGGCTGAGAAGCACCTAAAGAAATGTTCAACATCCATGGTTATCAGGAAAATACAAATCAAAATAATCCTAAGATTGCATCTCACACCAGTTAGAATGGCTAAGATCAAAAACTCAGGTGACAGCAGATGCTGGTGAGGATGTGAAGAAAGAGGAACACTTCTGCACTGTTGGTATGATTGTAAACTGGTACAACCACTCTGAAACTCAGTCTGGCAGTTCCTCAGAAAATTGGACAGAGTACTACCTAAGGATGCAGCTATACCACTCCTGGGCATATAACCAAAAGAAGCTCCAACATATAACAAAGACCCATGCTCCACCATGTTCATAGCAGTCTTATTTATAATAGCTAGAATCTGGAAAGAACCCAGATGTCCTTCAATAGAAGAATGGATACAGAAATTGTGGTACATATACACAATGGAGTACTTACTACTCAGCTATTAAAAACAATGAAATTCCTAGGCAAATGGATGGAACTTGAAGCTATCATCCTGAGTGAGGTAACTCAGTCACAAAAGAACACTCATGGTATGGTCTCACTGATAAGCGTATACTAGCCCAAAATCTTAGAATACCCAAGAAACAATTCACAGACCTTATGAAGCTCAAAGAGAAGGAAGGCCAGAAGGTGAATACCTCAGTCCTTCTTAGAAGAGAGAACAAAACACTCAAGGGAGGAAATAAAGGGACAAATAGGAGAGCAGGGATTGGAGAAAAGATCATCCAAAGACTGTCTCACCTGGGGATCCATCCCATATGCAGCCACTAAACCCAAGCACTATTGCTGATGCCAAGAAGTGCTTACTGGCAGGAACCTGATATGGATGCCTCCTCAGAGGCTGTGCCAGAGCCATGCTGATACAGAGGAGGATGCTTGCAGCTAATCACTGGACTGAACATGAGGATCCCAATGAAGGAGCTAGAAAAAGGACTGAAGGTGCTGAAAGGGTAACCAAACCCACCACAGCTCCAGGGACTAAAACACCAACCAATGAGTTCGCATGGAGAAACCCATGGCCCCAGTTGAATATGCAGAAGAGGATGGCATTGTTTGGCATCAATGGGAGGAGAGAGCTTTGATCCAGTGAAAAGGACTTTTTACCCCCAGTGTAGGGGAATGCTGAGGTGCTGAGGTGGGAGAGGGTGGCTGGGAGAGGGAGCACCTTCATGGAGGCAATGGTAGGGGAGGGGGGAATGTATTGGGGGAAGAGGATAACATCTGAAATGTAAATGCAGAGAACATCCAATAAAAAATAAAAAGATTTCAAGGAACTGCGGGCCAGGAGGAAATAGTTCCCATTAGAGCTGGGAGTGCTTCCTAGCTGCTGCTCGCTGCTTCTTTGTCCCATCTGGGACAAAGCTCAGTATCCTGCACTCCAGACCACATCAAACTCTCAACAGGGTCAACTGAGCCACAGGTTCGTCTTCCGTTATTCCCCACACTCTCTTGTTGGACACCACATGTTCTGCCATTACACGGTACCCACAGAAGGCAGGATAAAACACCCACAATGCTCAGGGGCTCAGTGATCTTCTGTTATGCAGACATAAGGAAGGCTTACATCACATACTCCTAACTCCCCTGAATCCTAGGATAGCAATTTGTGAAATCAGTTTCAATATTTTACTCAATTATATGCAGAATGCTACTATCCCAATGTGTCATGGACATTAAAATTTACTATCGACTTGATGTGATTTTTGCATGTTTATAAGATTTCATAAACTCCCTTGTCAGTAATAACCTCTCTGAGAGGCTAAAGTGACAAGCTCTTTCCACCTATTGGGCCTGACAGGATTCTGATGGTGATTGTCCTAACTTCCTGTACTATGGAGTAGGGTACACAGTGCCCAGAGATGCTGTTTGGCTGGTACAGATTTCTCCCAGGTGACAGATCTAGGAACCACACCTACAGGACATCCTGTTCTAGGCTGCTCACCCCTGGGCACTGTGGCCATTTTATCTTGCCTGACAAATTCGTTTTTTCTTTTACGCTCTTTCCCTCATCTTCGTTTCACCCAGGTGTAAGGTTTTCCCCAGAGCTTCACCAGGTGCTTGTAATACCCACAGGAACCCGTGTTTCCAGATTACGCTCCCCTAAGCTGCAGAGGGCAGGTGAGCCTGGGCAGATAGCCATGAAAGTAGCAACAACTAAGTACATTCCTAAGGCCCTGACAGCTTGTTCTCCGGGAGCTCTGTATTCAATGCCGTGCCCAGCCTGGGTTTCTAGCTAGTAATGTGAGGTCCTTTAACGCTGGGGGACTGCCACACTGCGTTTAAAGCTGCTGAGCCCTTTGTCATCCAAAATAGAATTCTGTGTGGTGTGGGGTTCAGCATCCCGGGACACTCAGCTTGTTCTTCCCAAGTATCCTGTCAGGACGTGGGTAGGAGACTCACCATGCCAAAACACCTGTCCACATGCGTGTCTGCACATACATGTACACGTCAGAGAGTGGGAAGCAAGGAGAGCTGAAAATGATAACGAAGGCATTCTGGAGTTTCAGTAACAGAGCCATTTCCATGTGGTGGCTTCTGACCAGAGTTCAAGATGTTGAAGCTATTTTCTGCAAATGCCATTCTCCTAAGCCCAAGCAGCAGGATCCAAACTGCCTTCAGGCTGCCCAGCAGGTAAGTGCTGGGGGCCAGACTCAGATCCAACATTGCACAGGGCCTATGACCACCTCATAAGCTCCACACTTTGAGGTATCATCTTTTATATCTGACATAAAAATGCAGCCTTTTAAGTTAGTAATTTAAATGCAATGCAAAAGTCCCCTATTTGACAGGACTTATTCAAATCTATTTAGACATTTGCTTTCTGACTTTGCAATGTTTTTTTTTCCTTTAAAATCCACTGCATATGTCATAAGTAGTTACTTAACCAGTATCCAAGGAACCTGTGCATAGGTTACTAACTCATCTGACTCCCCTATCAAGTGGTACTTCAGTCTGATGGAGGAAGCACCAGGCCTGAGAGATAGCAGGCTTTTTCTGAGTCCTGGTGCTGAGCTTTTAGGAGCTCTTAGGCCATGCTCTTGCCACTAATCTTCCCCAGTGTCACAAGCAGCTCAGTCCATGAGCTCCAGGGGAGTGAAGGCTCCAAACTATGCACCAAATCAAAGGACAGGAGAGGAAGGACAGGGGGAAAGGTGACTTCTGGTTGTTGGGGGGGGGGGAGGCTGTGTTCTCAGATCAATCAGTTGGTAGGCTGTGACAACCTTTCTGTGGCTCAGTTTCTCATTTGCAACATGTGTATTGGGACAGGACAGTGCTGATTCAGGATGTCACAACTGAGCTCTGTAAGTACACACATCTGGGACTGGTCTGAGGACTCCATGGTGGGAAGCAGCAGTTGTCAGGACAGAAAGAGACCGGGTGGCTGGGGCGCTCTCGAGGAATATACTTTTCTTAGATACCCTCTGCATGGAAACAGAACTAGGACAGTTTGGAAGCAGATCCTGGAAGTTTCATTTTTGTCTTGAACCGGTGGCCTTGTGTGCTCTCGGAGTTCCCACTTGGGGTATTTTCTGAAACGTCTTGCGGCAAACAGATGGAAGGCTAGTCCTTTCCTGCCTCTCCGTCTCCTTCATAGCATCCTGGCCTGTTCTTCTATTACTAGGGTTATTAATTTCACAGATGCCTGAACAGTCATTAGCACGGCTGGTGAGAGGAAGCTATGGTCTCACACCACTGCACCCACAGAGCTTTGTAAAGGCATTCTTCAAATCCGCCTGCTGCCTGATGTCCCCACCAGATGGCGCTGCTGGTCCTTTCAGAACTGGTGAGGGCTGTGGCCAGGTGGTTTCTGGAAACCCAGCGTCCCCAGTGGCCAGCAGGTGGCTTCTGAGGAGTCACAGAGTGTCCGGTGAGAACTCCACCTGGGTACTTTCAGTGTGACTAGCATGATAGAAGGACCCACGCCTCTGCCTTAGGTCATGCAATTGTCCTGTTTATCAAGAGGACATGTGCAGGGGCCAGGCTAGCACATACATATGGCTCATGTTCAGTCTGGTTTAACTGCAGGTGCTTGCAGTGAGGTGTTCTGTCACTGGAATTAGTCCTAAGTGCCCATTCCCTCCTGTAGACCTTCCAAATTCAGGCCTGCCTGTTTTCCCAAGGGTTCGAGAGGTGGCCAGGACAAGGGTCATATATGTTACAGCACCTCCTGCTTGAGGACCTAACATGATCCCCTCTTAGTTGCTAGGCTAACTGGATCTTGAGGGTCCTAGTCTACTTGCTCTACACAAGGGAAGTTAAACCTCCCAGGGCTGAGTGTGGGCTACCCTGGCTTCTAGTTAATGCCTTACCATACTCAGGACACAGTGTGAGAGCCACTGTCTGCTGCAGGAAGGAGTATGGCCTTCACCTTGCCTCTGGACAGTTCCAGAAAGTTGCTCTTGGGCTCCAATAGGGAACCTGAATCCCTTCTCTTCCTCCTGTGTTTACCTCCTTTCCCCTCACTCCTTTCACAGAGGACAGATGTCGATGCCACCCCATGACTAATCTTTCCTCACTGTAGTGGTTTGCATATGCGCCGCCCAGAAAGTGGCACTATTAGGAGGTGTGGCCTTGTTGGAGTAGATATGTCACTGTGGATGTGGGCTTAAGACCCTCATCCTAGCTGCCTGAAAGTGAGTATTCTTCTAGCAGCCTTCAGATGAAGATGCAGAACTCTCAGCTCCTCTTGCACCATGCCTGCCTGGATGCTGCCACGTTCCAACCTTGATGATAATGGACTGACCCTCTGAACCTGTAAGCCAGTCCCAATTAAATGCTGTCCTTACAAGAGTTGTCTTGGTCATGGTGTCTGCTCACAGCAGTAAAACCTTAACAAGACACTCACAGGCTCCATATGGCGGCCAAGAGTAGCTACCTTCATCCCACCATAGAGGAGAGACCTGTGGGCGTGCAGGCCCAGCACTGCTTTTCCCACGGTCTAACCATTCAGAAGCACAGAGCAGAGTGTGTGAATGGGCACTGGAGGGCATGCATATGGAGAGGGGTTCTGGGTTCAGATGGGGGAGCCTCTTGGCCTCGTTATCTATCCGTAGAATGGGAATGAGATCCACCTCATGCTATAGCCTGAAGCTTAAATGAACAAACCTATGGCCACATGCGGCGCACATCTGTGCACAAGCTCATGGTTAGTGGCAACAATGGAATTCGTTTTGTTTTCTGGACTGTGACATAAGAATTTCTCCTGGGGACTGGAGGGACGGCTCAGTGGCTATAAGGCTGACTGCTCTAATGGAGGTCCCAAGTTTGGTTCTTAGCACCCACACTGGGCGGCTCACAATCACCTGCAATCCCAGAGGATTCAATGCCTCTGGTCTCTGAGGGGCAGCTGCCTTCCTGTGCCCAAACTCACAGGTATGAGAAAATAAAGAGAGGAATTTGTCCCTTGTTCCTTCCTTTTCTGTCTTCCTCCCTCATTTTTTTTCTTGACTAGAGAATTTACAGGGCTTCTCAGTGCTCACCTGAGGAGTGTCAGGATGTCTACAGGGTCCCCATTCTTAACTCTAAGTGTAGCTGGTACCCGGGGACTGGCAGGAATTGGGAGGAGAAAGGCATCTTTCTCCAGTGCTCTGAATGTGAAGCCGCATCTGCCCCACTCCCGGCACACCCTGTACTTCCAACAGGACATGTTGCCTCCCTTTGTCAGTGTTCCAGGGAAGACGATTTTTTAGGAAGAATGTGGACCAAGACCAAAGGTAGGAACACATTTATAAATAGGCCAGGTTGGACTGTGTTCTATCGAGTGGTAGTGTGGGAGCAAGAAGCTTGAGGGCAGGGACCCTGCTGTTAGCCTCAGCCCTGGGGTGAAGTGTTTTGGTTGGTGGAAGGCAGCCCCTGTCTGTGCTGAGTCAGGAGTTGGACCTGTCTGTAGCACTGAAGTCTGGAGAGCCTCCGAGAACGGGGTAGAAACTGCCTGTGTGCTGTTACCTCTGCAGCCTGAGATAATCTGTGTGATCATCAGCCTGTGTGTAAAACCACGCACGCATTAAAAGCTTTACAAGTTACTTGATTTCAGTAAGGAACACACTTAAAGCTATCCCATCATTGATTCTGAAAGCAAGGATGTTTTTAGGCGCATTCTTTCGAATTTCAATCACAAGGAAGTTATACCAGGGAACAGTCGATGCTGATTAGGCGGGTGCTGAAAACCTGAGTATTAATCGTTACATCTGGAAATAAAATTCAGGCTCAAGGGTCACGCTTTACAGTGGATAATTTCTGGAGGCGGGGGTGCCCACAGTTCAAAGGACAAAGTGTCTAGCTTTGAACTGAACGCAGCTATGGCTTTTAAAAAGAAGAACCTAACAAGTCCTAATAGAGTGCCCACCAGGAAGGATGAGACAGCCTCCACCTTCCATCCACCCGCTTCCACCGTTAGGAGTCAGAACCCAGCAAGGAGTGGGAAATGATGGCTCCTTATCCTTGGGGCCCTCAGCCAAGCACCAGGCCAGGAAGATACACATCTAGCAAGAACCAAAGCATGGCCAAGAGGGTAAGACAACTGGGTTGAAGTCTGGCACACGGAGCTCCACAGAATTATATATCTGTAACCCTGTCACATGGAGTGGAGAGGGAGCTGGGGAGCAGAGAGCATCAATCACCTCCAGCTCCTAAGATGACAGATCAGGTGCCACCATGGTCCAGAGATGTGCAGACTCAACGGCTGCCGGTGTGGACATGTAACTCAGGGACCCCTGAACCACAGCATGCACCTGGGCCTTTTCCAGAATTAGAAAAGAACAAAGTAGTTTAAAAAGTACAAAAAACAAAAACACAAAATCAACACATCACCAATTCTGCTCCCTTTTAAAAAAAAGCTGCTAGGGAAGAGGACAATTTCCATCTCACAAGGTTGCCCTGCTACTCTCATGTCTAACGGGCTGTGTGGTGGCCAGGCACAGAGTACAGCAGGGCAGGCTGGGTACAGACGAGAGTCAAAGTCCCCAGTCTGGCTCTGCGTGCACTTGGAGCTGCAGGCAGAGCTGCCACTCTTCCCTGACACGGACCAGACGTGATGCTCCTTGGTCTTGGCTCACTTGTGTCCACTGGTGTTTAGGGCCCTAAGGTTGGCTTCTGCATGCATAGTCCAGAAAGTGTTTGTGCCCCCTCTGGAGTGCTTCCTGTTCAGCAGCTGGAGGGACGGTGATGTCATCTCCCTCCTTGTCCTAGCAAGAAGATAGTGACCTCCACCAGGGACCCTGATCAAAGATGGAGAAAGGCAAAGACTGTTCCCAAAAGGCTCCTCTAAGATCATCAAGAGGCCAGGGAAGCAACCTGTGGTCTGCCAGAAGCTGAGATGAAAGGACATTAAAATTTTCCAGAAACATTATCCAGTTTCGGTGCAGGCCAGTCTCTGTGGTAACCATGAAAAAGCTGAATGTGTCCTTGAGAACAGATAGAATTTCCATGAGACAGAGCCAGTTGGAGCCTGTTGTAGCCCATTGAAAAGCACACTGTCCCATGGGTTGGATGCCTGTCCCCTACCCTACCCCTACCAAGCTATTCTTGGGCTACAGAACCACAGCACCCCTGTAAGCTTGGCAAACATGGGTTTCAGGAGTTGAAAGGAGGAAGAGTAGGAGTCAGTTATACTCTAAGCCATCCAGAGCCCTCCTCCCCATCCCCGCTAGCCACTATATTCCTTGGGGGTGTCTCCCTCCCTCTGCTTTTCATGGGGCAGTTGATCTCACCAATGATGCAGTCTGGCTTTATTGTTGGAAAGTGAGAAGGCAAAAGACAGACCAAGGGGCACTCTCCAAGTCTGACAGAGACCAAGGCCAGCGGGCAAGGTGCATGGCGCTAGGGTTTGGGCCCCGGTTCCCCTTATGAAAGAAACAGGGAGCCAAGCATCCTCTCAGGAGCTCTGAGTAACCTGGGAAAATCAAGTCATCTCCATGCATGAAGTGTGACTCAGGGAGACACCTGCTAGTGAGGAACACAAAGGTGAGGCAGAGTCCAGAGGGCAGGAGCAGCAAAGGAAGCAGAGTCGTAGCTGTAGCACACGGGGGTAGTAGGACAGGACCACAGCGACCTGGGCAGTTCCTTTGCAGAGCACAGACATAATTAGGGAGATGGCCACAGCATCAACAGGGCAAGGAGGAGAAACCCTGGACTGACCCCTCAGCTGGATAGAACACGCATCCAAGAGACATTCGGGTTAAACGGAAACTTGTTCTTTAAGCGGCTTGAGGGGAATTCATATTTATAATCCTTTTCTTGAGATAGTGTTTATGAACAGGTCACTTCTTCCACTAAGGCTGGGAGAATATCAAACCATATTCATTTTCTCCCTCCCCCTCCCCCTCTCTGGCCAACCCCCACACCTTAGCC
This sequence comes from Micromys minutus, assembly GCF_963924665.1. Lineage (NCBI taxonomy): Eukaryota > Metazoa > Chordata > Mammalia > Rodentia > Muridae > Micromys > Micromys minutus. Next base: position 45,478,060 of record NC_137955.1, on the reverse strand, counting down.
CTATTCATTCTGAGCAGAAAGTAGAAGGTGAGTGAGGCATTACAGGAGTTTCTGAGTTGCTGTCACTGTCACCAATGCGCCGACAACATTTGCCAACCAGCACACCGAGACTGAACGATGAAGAGCACACATTAGGTTGGGGCTAAAGCAGAGCAGGAGACAGAGGATTGCCAGGGCTGGGGTGAAGGCAGGTTCAGTGGGAGAGCAGCTCCTGCCTGGGAGCTCCAGAGTGGTCCTGGGGTATAGAGTACAGCAGTCAGCCTGTGGAGACCTGTGCTCCCCAAAGCATCCGTAGTCACTGAGCAAACCCTAGTGTGCACCACAGTCTTGGGTGCTGTGGACCCGGCGGCAAAAATACAGAATGACTTCATAAAATACAAACCAGGAAGGTGCTGGGATCTAAGGGAGATGAGGACTCAAGGCGGACTTATCCACCCTGCAGAGTGACTCAGGCCTTGTGTCTTGGCCAAGTGTGTGTGTGTGTGTGTGTGTGTGTGTGTGTGTGTGTGTGTGTGTGTCTGTACATCTGTATAAGTCTCACTCCACTAGGAAGCCTGCCCTATAGCTTTGTGTTGTTAACCCCAAACACCACCTCGGGTCTTGTGTGAACAGTCAAGGAGAATGTTTGACAGTGGAGCTGCCCTTAAAAACCTGTGTCATGTGTCCCCTGATCTGTAGTAACAGGGGTGTGAAGCCCCTCCGCTTGCGCTGAATGTATGTCCCGGAAATGAATCTGAAATCCAGAAAGCAGGACCGTAGAAAGAGGAGATGGCAGTTTGAGAAAGAGCGTGGGGAGCTGCTTGAGCACGCAGCTGCGGCCTGAAGCAGGTTGTCTTAATTCTTTAAAAAATTCATTTCTTTGTGTGTGCTGTGTTTGTGCACGTACATGTGCATTAACATGTGCATGCCCTGGCACATGTGTAAGGAAAAATTTCAGGAGCTGGTCTTTCTTTTTACTAGTTTTGTCCCTGAGACTAAACTCAGGTCATCGGGGTTTTACCTGCTGAGCTGCCTCACCAGCCCCAGTTTGATTCCTGTGACTTGTCTCTCATTTGAAACGAGGAATATGAGCAGTGCTCCCATGAGAACATCCGCACCTCTGCTGCTTGTTTTATGAAGGCTGCTGAAGACGGAGCGGGAGGATGCAGAGCATGGCTCCGTCACTCTCAGGGATGCAGGGGAAGCCGGGCTTCTGTTCCCGTCATGATGCCTTACTAGAGGACGGAGAGGATCAGAAAGAAAACTCCAGCATCTTTTACTGCTCAGTAAGGAGGCTGTGAGGAGCCTGAGGCGGTTATGGGGTCCATGCTTTATCCTCAAACAACCGAAGCACTCCCAAGCCCTGCTGTCTGACGCTATGCGAGGGGGCACTGAGTCTTCTGCAGGATCGCGCCTCCAGAGGACAGTCTGGGTTTCTGGGTCTGCCCATGTGTAAAGATCAAGGGTCCTCTTTCATTCTCAAAGCCACACCACACCAAACACACTGTAGGCCATTCGAAGTTGAGACACAGTCTAGAATGCCCCTCACCTTTACTCGGGCTCGTAAGACTTCCATTTTCCTGTGGAACCAATGCTCACACTCCCTCTCCCTACTCTGGCCTGATACTGGAACAGCTGATAAATGCCACCTCAAAGGCGACCACACACGCTACCTTTCTGGTCCTTTCCCTGACCCTCCGAGGGCAGAACCGACACACCCCCAGCATCTCTGTAAGAACCTCCCACTTAACCAAAACACGATACTCCAGCTCCCTCTGAAGGTCAAGGACTATGGGGAGTTTGTGAACCCAGTGTCCAGAACACTGCTTGGTGCACACAGATGTTCCTCAGATGATAGGGGCAGCATCAAGGAATGATATTAAGCTTAGCAAAGGCTTTTAGTGCCACAGAGGCAGTTAAGGAAGCAGAGGTGGCTAACCCCTGCTCACACCTGAGAATGGTCTGCAGATGGTTGTGCAAGGAAGCAGAGGTGGCTAACCCCTGCTCACACCTGAGAATGGTCTGGAAATAGTTGTGCTAGGAAGCAGAGGTGGCTAACTCCTGCTCACACCTGAGAATGGTTTGCAGATGTTTGTGCAAGGAAGCAGAGGTGGCTAACCCCTGCTCACACCTGAGAATGGTCTGCAGATGGTTGTGCACTATTAACCTCAAAGGCCTGCCTTGGGCCATGGGCTGCTACTCTGGAGCCCAAGGGAATGGGTTCTCTCTTCAGCTTCTGTTCAGTCTTGTGCCTCCCACAGTGAGCTCAGGCTAAGGCGCATTTCTTCAGAGAACTGGAAAACAGGGGAGGGGCCAGGAGTGGAATCCATGAAGGATAGGAACATTGAGTGGGAGCAGAAAGGAAGAGATTTGTGTATCTATTCAAGAGCCTACATAAACTTATTAGGAAATAGCCCTGTCTCCCTGCTGTACTCTGACTCATGGCACTGCCCAGCATTGGCTGGGTTTCTTCATAGGACTCTTGTATGTTCCTAAAACTCTGGACTCGTTCTGAAAGTCCAGGTGACCAGCATCTGGCACAGAAGTCTACCATGTAAAGAAATGATGTCCTTCATGACTAGAAACTCAACTCAGTGTAAAGAAGACCTCTGCATCCAAGGCCTGTCCTCAAGACAGATGTGAGGCTGCCAGCCTTGTCTTCCACTGAAAATCTGGTATGCCCTGACTCCACGGCCAGTGAGCATAACACCAAAGACTCCCTTCTTATCTGGACACCTTTCAACTACTGGGCCAAGTTACCTGTGTGGAGACAGGAGACAGCCATTTCCGTAGGTGTGTTTTGTCACTGAGTAGTAAGGCTGTTGGGAGGTCCAGGGTCTGTGAGGAGGGTGTTGGGCTACACCGAGAAGACAGCATGCTTCCCCCAACAGGAAGCTTACTTGATAAGGCATGGAAGGATCTTTTCTTCTTATATACAATGCATTTTGCTTTGGGTCTCTCATCGGCTTTGTCTTACACAAAATCCAAATGTAGGATACTGAATGTTTGTGTGCTGATCTCCAGGGCTCAGGGAAGAACCTGGCTCTTTTGGAGCAGCCCTGCCTGTGTAGAGAGAGCAGACCTCAGACTCCTGTGCAGGGAGGAGTGTGTGGGATTCAATCTTAGAATTCTGGAAGTGCCATTTTGAGAGAGTAACCTGGTCGAGTTAGCTCTAAAAAGACTCCCCTAACAATTAAAAGCAATAGACTGAAGGAGCCATACGGGATGAATAAATTATTAAACTACTAGGAAGTTGCTATAAATATGCATGTGATTCAATAATTCATAATGGATGAATACAACAAGGCTCTCCTGGCTTTAGCAGCAGCTAGCATCCTGGGGCATGTGCCAATGGCCTCTTGACAGACAAGCCTGAGTGTGAGGAGCCTTCTGCCTTCTGGAGAGAAGCCTCAGCACTCCTGCCATGCTAGCGAGGAGCTTCGGAGCCCTGAGAGCCTTTTGCTGAACGGAGGGATGGCATGTCCCTCAAACACGCAGGCCAGGAAAAGTACAGTTAGCTCTCAGCTCCCTGCCTCAGTTTCCACTGCAGCTCCAATCTCTTCTACCAGAAACCACCAGGACTTCCAGAACTCGGTTTCTCAATTAAAGAAAAAAAACCATTTCTTATTACCGTATGGTATGTTGGAGGCGGGCATGTGTATGCTGCACATTTCTTATTACCGTATGGTATGTTGGAGGCGGGCATGTGTATGCTGCAGTGTGCATGTGGAGGTCAGAAGACAACTTTTAGGAATTGGTTCTCTTTCCACGTTATTGAGGAAAGCTATCTGCTGTGTGGGATGCTCTGGGATGCTCCTGGCTAGCTAGTTCACGAGCTTCTGAGTGACTCTCAGGTCTCCACCTCCCATTCTGCTATCACAGATGCGACTGCACCAAGTTTTTTGGAGAGGCGAGTTCTGAGGACTGTGATTCGCTCATGAGGCATGCAAGTGCTCTTACTAAGCCACCTCACTGGCCCCGAGTTTCTCACACTTTACAAAGGGAACATGCTCTGTAAGTGTGAAGCATACCCTAGGGGAAGGCCCTTCACAGCACCCCACTTTTATACTCATTCATTTGTCTACAGAAACACAGCCCTGTTCTGAGGAGGATAAATAAAGGCTCACCTCCGTGGCACCTTTGTGAGCACGCACATTTCAGCCAGGACATGTGGAGACAGATTCTCAGGTCCCCTGCCTGCCCCTGGTGATGCTGGCCTTTCTGTTCTCTGGACTCTATGCGTTTCTATGTTAATACCTCACCCATCAAGACAGAGGATGAACCAGGCAGAGACAACATGGCAGAACTGTCAGCAGGCAAGGAGAAGCGTGGGCCTTTCCCTTGACTGCACGAAAACTTACAGCAGTCCTGCACAGATCTGTCAGAGCGGCACTGGCTTCTCAACATACCTGCCATGCGGAGGGGATGGTGCAGCTGCCAGCCTCGGCCTGCTCCTTTCTGCCCTGACGTCACTGAGTTACAAACACTCTGGCTGTGGCTTTACAGTCTTTCACAGATGCCTGTGAGTGTCTGCTCACAGCCCCTCAGCCTTCAACTGTATGCATGCCAGGAACACTCAGCACCGACCTCATCACATGCAGGTGAGGCAGATCGAGCCTGTGGCCATAGGGCTCTGTGTATCTACTGTAGCCTCAGGATGATGGCCCTCAGGATGGTGGACCTCAGGATGGTGGACCTCAGGATGATGGACCTCAGGATGATGGATGATGGACCTCAGGATGATAGATGATGGACCTCAGGATGATGGATGATGGACCTCAGGATGATGGACCTCAGGATGATGGACCTCAGGATGATGGCCCTCAGGATGGTGGACCTCAGGATGATGGACCTCAGGATGATGGACCTCAGGATGATGGCCCTCAGGATGGTGGACCTCAGGATGATGGACCTCAGGATGATGGACCTCAGGATGATGGATGATGGACCTCAGGATGATAGATGATGGACCTCAGGATGATGGACCTCAGGATGATGGCCCTCAGGATGGTGGACCTCAGGATGATGGACCTCAGGATGATGGATGATGGACCTCAGGATGATGGACCTCAGGATGATGGACCTCAGGATGATGGCCCAAGACACCTAATGGTTGATCTCTTTGGTCTTATGGTGTGATTGCTGAAACCCATGGTCATCAAAGCTTTAGAATTCTGCTTCCTTATGTGTCTCTTGCAGAGAGAGGACAGACAGACACACACACCTACACACCAAGTTAAAAAAAAAAAAGCTGCCTATTGTTACATAAGCAGTGCCAGAAGATCAGGATTCAAACTCTCAGGTTTGTCACCAGAGCCTGGGCTTCTAGCCATAGATGATGCTCTTCAAAATTCAAGGCCTCAAATGCAGCAGTGTCTCCTGAGCTACATGGAACACCCCCAGGCTCGCTGCTGAAGAACTGGTCCCCAATTGGCGGTGCTATTTTTGGAGGTTCTGGAAACTTGTGAGAGGTGGAGGTCTGCTGGAAAGAAGGTCGCTGGGGCATGCCCTGGGGCTGGCCCTTGTTGCTGCCCTGCCTCTCTGCCCCTTGCCTACATGTTCCTACTGCCATGATGCTCTTTCTGCCTCACCTTGGATCTAGACCCAACGAGCCAAGGACTATGGATCGAAACTGTGAGCCAAAATAAATACCTCCTCCTTTTAGCTTGTTTCCTTTGGCATTTGTCACAGTAACGGAAGGAGTGACAGCTACACTGTAGGGCTGTCAGGAGGGTGGATCCGTGACAACAGAAAGGCTGTGACCACCATCACAGGTCCCCAGAGCCTGGAACCAGACACACTATAGCATGGAAGGGGGACGAGCTTTCCAACAGACTGGCTTAGCTCTTTCACTAATGTGAAGTTCGTGTTTGCTGGGGGAAGGACCACAGATGACAGGAGGATATTAAAACCCTTAAGAACACTAGATTTGGAAGGGAATTAGAAACATCCTATAATAAAAATCTGTAGAGTAATAACAAACACTTGCTGTGCATTAGTCATGTCTCCTGTAGACAGTGGGATCTCAAGGGAGCACCTCGCTGGGAGCACCCCGCTGCTTTCTCCTGCAGTGAGGGCACCTCTTGCCAGTGGTCATTTGCTGAGACAAAGCACACATGGTCCTACGAAGACAACGATGAGCTGCTTGCTGTGCACACAGAGGCCCAGGTCCAGTGGTGCACAGCTGTCCTGTCCGCACCACACCGTGCCTGATGTAGAAGATCCAGACAGGGGCGTGGCAATCAGGTGAACTGCCACACAGATGCCACAGGTGGAGAAGGCTTGCACACCCTCTGTCACCTCCCAGGTAAGGTTACAAGGATTCTGCTGGAAGATGTCGAGCAGTAGATAGAGCAGCTCTCTCGGGTGCCCAGAACTGTGTGTCTTTCTCTAAGGCAAGGGCTTCCGTTTAACTAGGTCCCTAGTTAACTAGGAACTATGTTAACTGGGGGCTATGGTGCACTGTGTGTGAACAGGAGGGAGCTTGTCTGATGCCCAGGACCCATTGACTATGAGACTCGTTTATAGAAGTGCTTGTTAGGGCCACTGTACCAAGATGCTGGCTTCAGACAATGCTGTACAAAGCAGGTTCTCAGCCCTGTGCCTGGCTTAGCTGGAGTCTGGGGCAGATGGTGCCTCTCACTGGAACCTGTGGCTTGGCCAGGGGAAAGTGCCCGGGCTGTGGTAAAAGTGAGTCAGGCTGGAAAGCTAGGATGCTTGCCAACTGCTGTACCTTTATGTTTTCAACTCAAGTGTTTCCAGCCCCAGCCCCTCTCAGGGGAACAATCTGATAGCTGTGGGTAGATAAGTTGGTCACAGCTGACAGGACACCCATTGCATACCCACTGCTGAGAATGACCAGTGACCACCACCCATAAAATGCCGCATCTTTCCACGTGACAGATTTCTATTTTATTTCATTTCTGACCCAGAAACTCAGGCTCTAGGGGATGGGATGTCTTTCCACCTTCACACACCTGAGGATAACAACACTTAAGGCTTCGTCCCCTAGTCAAGCACGCACCACACTAACCTGCCCCAGGGCTGAAGGGCAGTCCCTCCAGGAGGCTGCTCAGTGTACTAGGACAGGCCTGGAGCCAATGAGGTGGCACTGGCTCCTCACTGAGAAATGACTAGGGCAGGGAGAGAGGCAAGCCTTCTGATGGCAAGTGGAAAAAGCACAGGGTCAGACGCTGGACGGCCGGGGACACACTGCATGGGGAGCGCCTCAGTCTTCTCAGTGTTTCCCACTTGGAAAAGGGAATTGAGCCTGGCTATCTATCCCACAGTCCCCGCTCTACCCTGAGGTGTAGAAGCAGGCCAGTGAAGGGTTCCTAGGTGGCATCTGTTGACCTTGGGACCCATTACTGCAAGGTCCTGAGGACCTGGCAAATGTCTTTTTAATTTTGGTGGAGCTGGAGACTGAACCCAGCTTTGTACATGCCACACCGATGTTCTCCTGAGCACTGAGCTATATATCCCTAGCCGCCTATAAATATTCTTTGGAGATGACCTCATTTTACTTAGTTTGGTTTTATGTGTATGGGACTTTTGCCTGCATGTATGTCTGTGTAGCACATACATGCCTGGTGACCTTGGAGAGTAGAAGATGTTAGGTCCCCTGGAACTGGAGTTACAGATGGTTATGAGCTGCCATGTGGGTGCTGGGAACTGAACTTGAGTCCTCTGGAAGAGCAGCCAGTGCCTGTAACTGCTGAGCCCTCTTTCTATTCCTGCCCCCAATACTTGTTGACAATAGCTATTAGGCCAAAACTAGGTGAACAGCACCCCATCAAGCAATGTAATAATGCTTAGGCACAGGCAGCATGGAGTAAGTCTGGTGGACCAGTTCTCTGACGTCACCGGGAAGAGAAGGCAGGCTGCAGCAGGCAGAGAGGATATCTGCCTAGCCCATCACCTGTGCCCCTAACCCTGAGAACCCGCCATGGGATTTCAACGTGAGCTATTCATCACATTCTCTGCACACGTCAAAACGTCACATGGAATAGTTAATCTGATGGGCCTAAATTGCGCCCGACAGCACATCTCTTGATTCACCCTGCCCAGGCACAGCCATGATAAACAACGTTGTTAATTTCTCCAACAGGGAAAGCTCACGTTGGCCCAGGTTTGCTTGGTGTCCACTGTCCTGGCTAAGGGAGCATTGTGGCCAGCACTACAAGCATGCTAGCCAATGGCTGTGTAATTATTACATACCATTTTTAGGGACAAAAAGAAGGCGACAGGGAAATATACAAACCACAAGCCATCCAGGATCAGTAATGAGGCCAAATAGGCTCCCGAAATGTAAAGCAACACAGCACAGAACAAACAAAAACATCAGAAACACAGCCAGCATGCGGGGCAAACCCTTTGAAGTCTGAAAATGTCCGTGGGTAAAAGAAAGACATCTTTTTAATATAGATCCTCTCTCTCCATCATGGTGACTCTAAACATTCACTTCTGCATGGGGGTGGCTGGTACCTGCCATCCTCCACCCAGGCTGGGTCCCACAGTAATGCCACCTGTTGAAGATGCTTTATCCACTGACAGCAATGGCCTCACTCTTGCATCCACTTATGCCGACTCTTCAGAGGTTAAGCTTCCCCGTCATCCTCTAAGGTCATCAGCGGGGGGAAAAAGACCACAGAGCCCCACACCAACCGCCAGAACCACAACGCCATCCTCAGCACATGTTAGGCTTCCAGCCACTGTAGCTACAGAATCCCGACACCATAAGGGACAGCCACCCCTCAGAGCTGTATTCCTTGATGGCATGTCAGTGGTGAAGCAACACAGACTTGTCCTGCACAGCTGCCACAGCCACCACTAAGGAAGAGCAAGGCTTGAAAACAGCTGAGTGTTTAGTCTAAGGCAGCGTTTGTGAGAATTCTCTAGCCTGACACAGAGAGAAAACGCTGGCTTGATAGCTTCTCAGATACAGAATTAGAGAATGTTGAAACCCACGGGAAGTCAAACCAGACAGACAGACAGACACACACACACACACACACACACACACACACACACACACACACACACACACTTGATATTTATTGTTTGCTGGCAACCCAGGTCTTCTAATGGGTCTTGCATTCTCCAGGATGCCTTATGTAAGAGCCACTGTACTTGTAGAAGAGAAGTCCTTTACTTTCTACTTGCTCTTGTTAACCATGTGTCCCGTATGCCCGTGGGACACTGGCAAGAGGCAGAGCCTATGAGAGAGGAGGCACCAGCAGATTCGACCTTTAGAATAATCGGATCAAGCCATAAAACAAGAGTTGCTGGGTTGGAGAGATGGCTCAGTGGTTAAGACCATGTGTTGTTCTCCCCAAAGATCCCAGTTTGGCTCCTAGCACCCACATCGGGTGGTTCATAATTTGTAATTTCAGCTCCAGGGGTTTTGGAGCCTCTGACCTCTAGTTACCTGCACTTATATGTACACACAAGTGCTGACACACAGCTGAACAAACAAGAAAGGAACAAGAGTAAACTAACAAAACCCAAAACACCCTAAGAGGTCCTGAGCATTTCCAGTAAAGGGAGACTGCAAGCTATAGCCACTAATTAACACAGCCCTCTTCAGAGAGAGAGAGAGTCTGTCTCAGGCTCCAGGCCAGACACTCAGGCAAAAGAATAAATGTGTGAAACCAGGCTCCCATCTCATTATAAGTCTCTGGACTACAGCGGCTGTGTGTTTGATCATGTGCCTTCTTTGCACCTCATTAGACTGTAGGATCATAATACCTTCTGCGCTGGGTACCGAGAAGGGGACTTGTCTATGCGGCTCTGCATCTCAGGGACTGTTAGCTAAACCGCGTCTGCCAGGTGTCTATCTGGAAGATGATTGGAGCAAATGGCAAAACACAAGTGGCCCACAGTGTCTGGGTGACCCTGTAAAAAGGGACTAACGAACGGTTGGGCACAGCACCTACTTCCTGTGCTCTGTACAAACGCTGCACAATGACTTTCCATGAAGCCTTTACAGCATGAGGCTGGAGAGGCTGCCTGGTTGTTTACAGCCCTTCATGCTATGGGATCACGTGGCGGCTCACACCCTTCTGTAACTCCAGGTCCAGGAGGGCCAGTGCTCTCTTCTGACCTTTGCAGGCAGCAGACACCCACAGGGTACACATAGATACACATATACATGCAGGCAAAATACTCAGATGCACACAACAAACAAATGCCAATGTTTTTAAATAATAGAAAATGGTATAGCATCTCTAATCCTGGAGTGGAGTCATTTTTAAACATCTGGAAACTAGCTTCCCAATGGAGATGTCTATACAAGGGCCAGCCAGCAAGCTTTCTGTAGACCACCTTCTGCTTCCCGACTTCTTCCAGGAACTCACAAACATGGGCAGTCACTAAGGCATGCTGAGATTTGGCTGCTTGTCAAAACTACAGATTCTCAGTTTTATTTTGTTTTCTTGCTACCACAAACAGAAGAGAAAAAGACACATGGAAAAATTCTGAGCTCTAGACAAGGAAACAGGCACCAAATCTTAGTGATCTACCTGGGGGCCACCCAACAATCATGGGCCAAGACCCCAGGGACAACTGGGGACCGTGCCCTGCCCACTTCCCTCCCTGCTTTTCTGTCTGTCTGTCTCAGAAATTTCCATTTTGTGGGCTCTGACTTGCCAGGGTTAGACAGTCTGCTTTTCTTTCCCATCTACAGTCCCATGTTGAACAGACTTTGGCTCAAGGAAATCAACCCTTTTATTCTTCAGCCATCTTTGCTCTCGGGGCCCCACTGGCGCTACCTTCTCATTTAAGGCAGGCCTTTTCCACTTAGCGTCATAACGGGCTTTAGTGCTGATGAGTCAGCAGTTTTTACCCCGACTCAAACTCCTTCCATTTGTGTTTTCCCTTTTTGATCTCTTTTCTTTGCAGAAGCCTCCTATGTCTCCCAGCTCTGAAATCAGGGTGACCACCCGTGTACCCATGAGTCCAGTTTGAAAGTACAGGGTCTCAGATCCTGGATTGGTTGGTTCCTGTGTGGGCTGTCATTCCACACTAGCAGCTGAGAGAACACAATTCTTCCACAGAAGCCTGTGTCCCTTGCATGCACACTCACACACACACACACACACACACACACACACACACACACACACACCGACTGTCCCAGTGCCCTGTAAGCCTCGACGCTGACACTCAGGGTAAATGGAAAGCTACAAAAGTGTCCACTTCTGAGGTGCTCTCAGCTGGAGACCAGTGCCCAGTAACACAATCCTCTTCTGGCAAGCCATTTTACCCCCTACACCTTTCCTCAATAACCGGCCCCAGGTCTCTGGGGAAACACCACTGATCACCAGGATAGAGGCGGTGTGGCCAGAGTGGCAATCACCTCTGCGATTCGAGCTAAATCCCAGCTCTGTCGGTCTGTCTGTGTGATTGAGAAAGGCTTAGCCTCTCTGGGCTGAACTCCTCAACCATTAAACGGTGCTACCTCAGCTTTCCTGCAGATGTGAAGATGGAAAAGAAAAAAACCCACCTACGTGAGTCTGAACGTAGCTTACATTTGCCATTACTTGCCTTTCTGAACAAGGCTGGATTGCTTGTTTAACATCCAGGACAATCTTCTAAACCTCTTATCCTCCAGGGCCCAGGGAGGACGCCGTGTAATTACAAATTCAAAAGGCTGAATGACATACTTTGCAAAGCAGATTAGAGTCCTGTGGAAAACATTCTGAACACTACTCAGTGGGCAGTTCCTCTGTGTCTGCCCCCTTCTCTCCTCAGGAGAACCTGCAAATCCAGAAGTCCATTAGGGGGTTGTAACAGCTTCCTCATGAAGCAGGTTCTCCCTCCGAGGGCCCTGCACAGGCTGGCTTATGTGTATTACTTGGAGGCTCCCCCACTAAGTGTCTTGGGAGTGAAGAGGAAAGGCGGTTTAGCAGATCCACCGACACAGGTCAGCCTGTGATCTGCACCCACATTAGTCTGAGAGGTTCAGCCCACCCCTGTCTCCCAGAAGGGGTCACTGCTGGTAAGGGAATTGGCTTGGAACTCAGGAGATCAGGATTCATAGCCCACCCTCTCTCTAGTGTAGCACTGTGTGTGTATGTGTGTGTGTGTGTGTGTGTGTACCATACATGCCATGCATACACACTTAAGAGAGAGCAGAGATCTAAGGTCTCTTTTCTCTCCAGTTCATGGGAAACAACCACCATTTCCAGATAAGCTGGAATAAAAGCCAGGGCAGGGATCTGTAGCAGCAGCCCCTCATGTAACGATTCTTACAGTAAGAAGGTGGCATCTGAGGGACCAGATATCACCTGTGTTTGCTAGTGGGATCCTCCCAGGATCGAACCCCTGAGATGAGGGTGGCTGATGTTCGCAGGGCTCTGGTGCATCCCTTTCTCCTCTCTGGAGACGGGAGACAGCTCTCCTTGACTGCAGACACCAGCATCCCGCTCAGGTGTGAGGAGTGAAGTCTTTCCTCCCCTGCTCTGGATGTATCTGGGAAGGGGCAGTGTAAGCCTCTGGTGAGCTGGAATGCCTCCGTACATAGCAATGGCCATCTTGGTGGTGTCTCTTGGCTCTAAGGATCCAGGCTGCAGAACTGTGAAGGTATCCATGGAGACCGGACGCTCAGCGTGCCAGGACAGCAGGTGGCTGACGCAGCGGGACAGGAGTGAGGCAGCACCAGGAGCTCGTGAGTAGAGAACTAGAGAGTAGTAGCTATGACAGGGACAACCAGGGTCCTTATGTAAACACCAACTCCACCATCCTCATCCAAGAACAAGCCATCTGGGAAGTGTTTCCCAGTCTGGTGGGCCAGTGTTCAGAACTAATGCAGAGCCACAGCAAGGAGATGTGAGGAATACGCAGGATGGGGCCTTGGCCTTGCCTTCAGTGAGGAGGGGACTGTCTCCAGGCATTCAGGATGTGAGGGACAGAGAAGAAAGGACTGATTCTTTGGTTGCAGCCCTAGGAGCTCAACAGGGAGCCTGGAAGGCAAGAAGGAGAGGCAAGCTCAAGGCGAGAACTACAAGCTTGGTTCGCAGGCAGTCTGGTAAGTTTCTGCATCCAGCCAACTAATATGCAATTAATAGAAAAGAAACAGTACCAGGGTAACGTTCTCCCCTGCTCTGGGTGTGCACAAGCATGTGAAGCCAAGTCACTGGGTATCTTCCTCAGTGGCTTTCTACCCTATTATGTCGAGACAGGCGTCTCTGTGAACCCAGCTCTCTACAGCTCAGCTACGCTAGCTAGCTGCTGAGCCCTAGGGATCTTCTGGACGAAGTCCCGCAGAGCTGGGATCACAGGCACACAGCACCATGTCCAGCTTGGTGAGGGTACTGGGGACTGAAACAGTTTCTGTGCTTATGTGACCAGTACTTAACTGACTGAGTCATCTCCCCTACCGGGGAGATAAAAACGTTTATCTTTTTTATTCTTTTAATGCCAGAGAAGTGTGTGGCCTTGTTTTGTATTTGTTTGCCACTGGTTTATTTACAAACATTTAGTCTTTTATGAATTGTTCTTCTGAAGTACAGGTAATCTGGTTTTCTGATTCATTTGTTTCAGGTTTCCACTTGCTTCGACAGTCTGTCCAGGGCTTCAACGAGATGGCAATACTTCAGAAAATGAAAGCACAGGATCCTTCAGGGGCTGCGGAGATTCAGCTCCCACCAGGGATGGGTGACAATGTCTGCCCCAGCACCACAAGCTTGTGTTCCATTTTCTCAGAGCTTCCGGAAAATGAGATGCATGCCATTGTGAGAGCCCAGGGTCCAGAGGGAGTGTGCAGGTCCTGTGGTGGCCTCACTGACAAACTCTTCCGGAATCTGCCAGTCAGTCTGGGTAACACACACCCACCTCTGCTGCTTCAGTCCACATGCACCCCCTCTGTGCCCTCACACCTCAGGGCCTGGCTGTCACTGTGGTCAGTTAGGAACATTCCACCTGGCTGGCCCCATGCTTTTGTTTTCTCCGCTGTGTGGTGTGGATATGTCTATTCAGAAAAGCATAAACTCTTCAGTCTTCCAAGTTCAATTTAATGGCAGACCAGAAGTAGATCCTGTCTGAAAAGTGGATGACTGATCCCTGGCACCAGCTGGAAGCCTTGGGGAGCCACGTGCTCAGGTGGCGGTGTTAAGTGAAAAGGAAGGGACAGGGGGTGATCCCGGCCTCACTCCAGGGTCAGCATCATGGTGTGCTCTTCAGAAGCACCATCTACACCGATCCCCTTAACTGGCACGTTCCTATACACTCACATCAAGATTCTGTGCGCTAGGGTCAGTGACATGGCTCAGCAGGTCAAGGCGCATGCTGCCTAGCCCGACAACCTAAGTTTGAAGTGGAGAAACAACCCTACGGGAAAGAACTGAGTCTCCTAAGTTGTCCTCTGTTCTTCACACATGACATAAAACACACACACACACACACACACACACACACGATGCATGGTGCCACACCTTGTAATTCAGCAAAGGCTACGCCAGCTGCAGCCCACCCAGCTATAAATCTCCAGAACCATTAGTCAACACAAGCCTTTGCTTCATAATCCATCAAGTACAGGGGTCTGGTTACAGAAATGCAAAATGTAGCAAGACCGCAAGAAACCAACAACCTTTCCCTGTGAAGAGCACAAACTCAAAGCAGTAAACTAGCTCCTGGGACACAGGTCACTCAACAGCCCCTTCCCTCGTGACCCACACAAATCCAACACCTTGCTAGCGGTGGCAGTATGACTTTTTGACTGCAACAGAAGAGGTATACTTGAAAGATCAAAGACAGACTATTTTTCTCTAGTGCGCTGTGTGCTCGCCCCACGTAGGGTTCTGCTTTGTGGAATCGCAGGGAAGGCTGGGCCAACGGCGCCTGGGCCACACACGGGGCAGCTCTGAAGACTGTACAGCATTATCAGCCCTTAGGCTTGGGTTTGCCATAGCTCTTGCAGTTCTGACTGCAGAGGTCCCATTCTGGCATTGCCTTAGTAGAGAACTCATCTTCCCAGGGACACAGCCAACAGCGGAGCAGAAGTGCTCAGCTGCTTGAGCACTCACAGGAACTTGGCTTGGTGACCTTCCTGCACTGGTGAGGTCATAAGATAGCCCCCTCAGCTATGTCCCATGGCCTGGGACAGCTGTCCAGCATCTATCATCATTCAGCATCTGTCTTCTTGTCTGTCTATGCCCATCACTAACAAGGCCCTGCTCATCATTATGGATGTTTAAGAACATGGGGTCAGGCTGTAGCTTTTTAGGAGCTGGAGGGCCCTAGATGCCCTCCGGTGTGAGATTTCATTCTGGTGATAAACATAACTTTAATTTTCTAAACTTACAGTCTCCAAAGGAATGCAAGCTCACTAGCAGGCCCCACTCAGGGAAGTACCTGGCACCCAGCCATGCTATGAGTAGTACCCTGGGGACAGCTGAAAGCTGCTGTTGAAAGCTGGTGGGATGTCAGATCTGTGACCCATGCATATCTACTAGAAGACTTGGGGCAGGAAGAGTCTAGCAACTTAACCAGTGCTGTCTGGTTATTGCCAAGGTTGCCTGTAATGACTACTCTTGAAGATGTGGTCCTATGTCAAATATTCATTGTGCTGAAAATGACAGGTCTAAAAAAAATCTTAGGCATGCTCGAGTTGGGCACAGTCATGTGACTAAGTTCTGACCAATGGCTTTGCTAGGTCTTCTGGCATAACACCTTCCTGATCTTAAAAACAGAGATGAGATGCCTACTTCCTCTTCTGAGTACCATTCCTGTGGATGTGGCCCATCTATCTGATGGCCAGAGGGCCAGCCCTCCATGAGTTCAGGGCTTTGGTGTTGCAGTTCGGCTGCCCTGGCCCTTCCTCAATGAGACCGTCGTGGCCAAGCATCTGTCTTTTCCCTTCTCTCAGAACTGTCCTGGTCCCCCTGGGATTGTTGCCATAGTCCTAGAAAGTCTTTTCAACACTTGAATATACACGTTCCCAGCTAAGACATAAGGCTGGTCTACCACTAGGGCTCCCCATCCCCCTTCCTGAGGGCTCCCCATCCCCCTTCCTGAGGTAACAAGCACAGAACATGACCATCTTCACTTCAGCCACCTAAGTTGTACACTGTGACAGCTGCACTCATTTTCTTTGGCGCCATTGCCACTTCCTAGTTCTAGAACGCTCCATCACCATCTCCCAGAGAACCCATACCTGTTAAGCGACAATTCTGTATGGGTTCTCTTCTCCCAAACACCAGTGGCCAGCAAGCTGCTTGCTGTGTGCAGACTTCTGTTCTTCCCACAGATGATTCCAGAGCCATGGCCGCTGGTGTCCTCCGCCTCCTTGGTGAGGTTTTCAAGTTCACCTACTGTAACAAGACTCAGCCTTCGGTCATTCTCTTGGCTAGGTGATACTGCACCATATGGATGGAGCACACTCTTCCTGTTCACCGCATGGCACAGTATCCCCTTTCAGCTCTTATCAACAATGGTGTTTTAAACACCCACAAATGGGCTTTTGTTTGTTCGTTTGTTTGGAATCCTTTTCAGTGAACACCTGGGGGATGGATCTGCTGAGTCATAGGGTAGTTCAGCTTCTGAGCCACCAGACCACATCTGGGGGTTGGGGTGGGAGGGCAGGGGGTGGGGTGCTTTTTGCTGTGCTGTGCTCCCGCATTCACAGTGGTGAGGGACGTGATGAGACTGACCACCTTTTCTGTTATCAAGCGTACAGTTCTGTGTAGGAAGCCGTTGGCGCCAATAGATGGCGCCAGCTTCCCGCCCATTGTTCAGCCTACAAAAACCTTTCCCCTCGTGTTGCTTGGCAACCACATAAGTCACAGCCCACTCTTGGGGCACATGATTGAGCTACAGGAGGATGTACCAATCAGGTAGCAACACAAGTCTCTTAGGCATATATAGCAGTGCATTTTCTCCCCCACGTGGAGAAGAAGAGAGTGGAGAGATTGCGGGAGATCCCGCGTGGACAGAGACTGGACAGAGAGATCGCACGTGGGGGACTGCGCGTGAGAGGTCGCCTAAACAGTAGAACCCGGTAGGGAGTCCCCGGCTCAGAGAGAAATTTCCTGCTCAAGAAGCCCCCTGCTCAAAGTGCTGTACAATAAAGGTTATCTGCAGAAGAATCTGTTTGTTTGTTGCATGCCTGTTCCTAGCGGCGGGAAGTGTGGGCGTGTGACAGTTCTGCACTGCTCAGTGTTCACAGTGAGAAGACAAAGCTCCAGGTCTGCGCAGGTCTGTACGCTGAACACTCCCTCCTCACTCTCTCCGCAGTCACTGCCTTCCATTCCACTTCCTGCTCCACAGCTGGGCTTTCCCCAGACCCGACAGTGGAATGCTGCGGCCAGAGACCTGGTACCCTGGCTCCTTTCACTTGGCACAGTGCATTAAGGTCCACTCATGCTGTGGCAGGAGACACGATTTCTTCCTTTTAAACGCCCAAAGAATATTTGAGTGTCTCTTCTAATAGAACGATTATTTTGGGGTACAAACGGCCTTTATAGGTTACAACGATGAATGAGGAGAGGGGACATGTCAACTATACATACTCCTGGGACGTGTCCACAGGTGCAGTCACTGTCCCATGAAAGGTAAGAGACTTTTTTGAGTGTGACATTACTTTCAATCTTCCAAGCTACAATAATTTACCTTTAATGACTAAACCCTGTCCCGAGGGATGAACATGAGCAAAAATCAACGACCCCTTTGCTCCAAGAGAGCTCAGTAACAACAGAACATGGCCAAGGAGGTGAAGGAGGCTCTTCCCGTCCCCGTGGGCACCACTTCCTGCCAGCTGGGGGTGTCAGCAAGGCAGTGGCTTTCTTGGAGATTCATCTTTAAAGAATCAGCCAGGCATTTTCTCAGGGCTGTGTGACTGGACAGTTGAAGCCAAGAGGCTTACTTAAGAGTTAAAAGGGTCAGGTAACCATAAGGCAGAAGACTCAACCAAGGCTCTGGTTTCCATGTAGTTACTGTTACACATTTTATCTCATAAAGACAAGTTGGAGATTTGATTTAAACTCGGCCCACATGTTTGAGGTAAGCTAACGCTCCCGATGGACAGGATAACTCTTGCAGTCTTCACGAACTTGAGCGGACAGAGAGGCTGGCCCTCCTGTGGACACACAGAAGTCTCATTTCCTTTTTCCCCATCCATGTGCTGAGAGGGGCTCTATGGAATGGAGGTTGCAGCTGGCTCCTAAGGACCACTGAGAAGCTGACAAACCACCTCTGGTTTTCATACCTGCTATGGAGCCAAATGTTCCATAGATGCTGCCTCGGAGCCCAGTCTCAGCAGTGTGGCCCCAGGGAAAGCTGAGATTTCACATCTCCTTTCTCATCCCTGTGATTTATGAGAACCCACACGCTTGGTCACTACATGGAGACACTTCAATTCACTGTGCACCTAAGGCAACTCTCCTGTGCTGCCCAGCGTGGATGAGGCTCCTGCCGGGCTGTCTGCCACACATACCCTGCTCCCTGCTCGCAGACGATTCTGACTAGAAGGTCTTCGACGTTCTTGTCTCTTGGGCTAAACCTCATGCCCCGTGTGTTCTGAAGAGAGGTTTAACTTCTTGTGCACAAGGACAGGATGGGCACTGAGGCTGTGAATTAATCTGTGAAGAAGGTGGGCCCTTGAGCTGTAGATGGTTATGGTCAGTCTGAGAGGGAGATGAGTGTGGGAACCCAATGTGTATGCTTTGCTGCCTCTAAAAGACAAACCATACCTAGTTAAATTGCCACCACCTAACACGTGGACTGATCCACTTGTCTGCAGGCAGACTGTCCATTGCTAGGTCTCATGGGCAGACAGGGTGACCTCCTCACAGAGCCAAACCCCTCCATTTTCCCTCAGTACCCTACAGTCTCTGTACAGCTGTGTTGTGGCTGGTGGTTTCCTGAGGCCAACACACACCATGACACACCTTCATCCTCGACACACCTCATGAGCCCACAACTATGTTCAAATGCTGTCTTAGGAACAGATCTAACTAAACTAGTTTTTACAAAGCAGACATGTGGCTTACAAGGAGGCTAACCCAAATGAGCGCTTGTAAGCAGAAAGGAAAGAAAATATTCACATCTCAGCTCATCACTGACAATGTGGTAAATGCTAATTGGGTCTGATAAGAAGCAGTCCATATCCACCAAACCTGACATTACCCAGAAGGTCATTAGAAATTTAAAATCACATCCTCACTAATGGGAAACTTCA
The DNA here is from genome assembly GCF_963924665.1 of Micromys minutus. NCBI lineage: Eukaryota > Metazoa > Chordata > Mammalia > Rodentia > Muridae > Micromys > Micromys minutus. The sequence goes on along the minus strand of NC_137955.1, from coordinate 45,458,907 downwards.
CTGCAAGGGTGGTAAGACCTTGAGATACTTGCTGGTGGTAGTATCAAGTACTATTGTTGATTTCACTTCCATCACTTTGAGTGCCATCTGTTTTGTAGATGTTACATAACTTATAGAATGGAGGTATAGTGTGTGTGTGTGTGTGTGTGTGTGTGTGTGTGTGTGTGTGCGCGCGTGAGTGCTCTAAAATGATCCAGGCATCAGGAGCCTCTAACAAAAAGATCTCATGTTTAAAGTCAGCCTAGACTACATAGTGAGACTTTTCTCAAACACTCAAACAGAATGAATGTAGAAAACATTATTTAAAACGGATGGGGCATGAGATTAAAGTGTGGGGGCCACACCTCCATCACAGAACATCCACAAGGCCTGGTTGCTATGGTGCTCAACCTGGACAGCACTAAAGGCTGGCCGAGGGGCTCCTTTGCCACAGGAGCTTCATAGTTAGATGATTTTACCACCACTGCCTTTGGGATGTCAGTGGGGTGTAGTGGAGTTTTCCAAAGAACCTATGTTGAGGAGTTAGCCTGCGTCATCTCAGGATGTGGCGTTGTCTGTGAGTACCAACAATGCAGTTGTGAAGTAGGCTGAGTTCTACTCCACCATGACTAGTAGCCTTTGAAAATGGAATTGGACAGACTTGCAACAAGTTGATTCCACACAGGTAGGGCTGGAGTTCTGTCAGCAGAAGCAGAGAGAACAGGGGCAAATCCTTCCCTGACACATCTAGACTTCAGAGCACAAGAGATCACAGTTCTGCCACCTGACACACCCAGCCTGCAACACGCTGCCGTTACAGCCCAGGAAACTTGAGAGAGACAGATAGGCAGCTCATCGCTTGCCGTGACAGTGGGCCTTTCAGTGACTCTGGGCAGTAGCCCAGGGATAGCCTGAGGAGTCACTGAGGCAGACAGATACCACACTGCCCCTCTTCTGGGTGCCAGTGGATGCAGCTTGACAGAATGCAGCTGATGCTCTGAGCCTCTGCTTCCTAATGGAGGTATGGAGCCAGTGTTGGCTCAGCCAACCTTCTGAGTAGTCACAGGTAAAATGGTGACTCTCTCATGTCCCTTGCTGTTACTCATCTGAGACACATTGCTCCTGCTCTATCTACAGACTTAGAATGAAGATATACCAGTCTTCATCACCCTGGTGAAGACCTGAATGACGGGGGCTACCGACCTCCCACTTTCCTTACCCGTGCAGAGCTGATGGCTCTCTTCCCCGTTATGGATATCTTAACCTCCCCCCATGTCATCTCTGTCCATAAATGGGGGCCTCAAGCCAGCCTTCCATAAAGACCTTCCCTGTCACACAAGGCCCTCACGGTGCAGCACAAGGTTAGGATGCACACACCACACCAACACCTGGGTCAGCAGCTATGTCACTGGGACCCGGAGACAACATTGGGCTTGATCCGCTGGCACCAAGCAATCGTGGCCTGCCTGTCTCAGCATGCATGTGAGGGGAAAAGGACACACTTTCAGAACACAGCTTGTGACTCGCCTGGACACAAAAGGCAACACCGTACTCACAGATGATCACATTAGTCCACCACACAGAGCCGTTAGGGTTTAAACACTCAGCTCACACTGAGATAAAAACTGCCAGGTGGGGGCCTTGTGACCTAAACAGCACCCAGTTGTGCCATCCTCTGACTCAGAAGTCTTGAGTTCCAAATTACTTATCCCCCAAGGACAACTTATCAGGAGAACTGTTAGGACTGCAATGGGTCACAGTTTGGCATCTGTTATGGGGTCATTCTGAAGGGGGCACAGAGAGACATTAAACCTTCACATTCTCAAACTAGGATGTGCCTTGGATACAGGGTCTTCGCAGAGACAGTTAAAGGGAGGTCACCAGGGTAAGCCCCGAATAAAATAGTAAATAAAAGGGGGAAATGTGTACACAGAGGCAGAAGCATTCACGGCACACATGTATTAGCCACCGAACACCACACAGTGCTGGCTGTGGAGCAACTGTGTCTTCCAGGCTAGACATGGCCAGTGTCACCTTGGAGGAGAGCAGCTGCGAGCCTTCCCATTAGACCTCAGGAGAAGTCTTCCTTTGACAGGGAACAGGGGCCTCTGGAGACCCGAGTTCCTATGTAAAGCCACAGGGCCATGTGTCCTCCCCTGTTATGTCTGCCCTGCACCTGCAAGCTCTTGTCGGGTCAAAGGGTCAGGCTGTCACGGTGACGGCCCCATTGCTAGTTCTCTGCTTCTGTTTCACCACTGCTGTGACCAAACACTCCAGAAAGAAAAATAAATTACTGAATGAAAGACCAAAGCTCAGTTCATCATCAAGGGGAGGGCTTGGCAGAGCTGAGGGACCTGTCTCATGGCAGCCATGAGACAGAAGGAAAGCCTACATAGCCAGCACAGAGATGAGACCATGGCCATGCTCTAAGCTCTGTCCACTTTCTGCCCTCCATCAGCACGCACTCCTCCAGCACAATGTGCGGCCCAAGCACTGAGCTGGAGGGCCACGCAAACCCCCAAAGCACAGCACAAATATCTCATTCTGCACGGTTTATGTCATGTGCTCTGCCGCAGTGACCAGGAGGCTAACAAGCACACCATCTTTTCAAAGCCCAAGCACAGAAAGTACATTTCCAGTCAGATAAGAGATGAAAGAACTCATCCCCAAGGGACCTTCTGTCAGAGACCATTTTCTGTCACTACAGAGGTAATCTAATTTTACAGAAAAGGGCCTTTACCTCTGCTCATGGTCTCATCCAAGGTCAGAGGCTGCACCTGGCGAGAGTTTGTAGGAGATGTGGGGCAGCTCAGGGGTATCAGATATGTATCACTCCTTCCTCTCTCCCTCTCCCTGTCCTGTGTTCTGTCTTGTTGAGCTACTGGAATTCCACCATGGGGGTTCAGGCTACGACATCCAATACATAATTACCTCTTAAGGGCTGCTAGTCTGACCACCTTTTGACTTTCTCACTGCCTCACAATGGAGGCTGAATTCCAACACGTGAGTGTCTGAGGGGCATACTTAACCCATTTCCAAGCTCAGCACCTTCACTATGGAGGGCGCCAGACAGAATAAGTAAGTGGACATCTTCAGTGCATCATAAAGTAGTCATACCTTTAAACCTCTTCAAGACTATGGACTGTAAACAGCAAACATAACTATGCACAAGGGGGCTGTAGTCCCTGGAATGCTAGAGCCTACTCCGGTGTGAACGATGGCTAGAGGTCTCTCTTCATGTGTCTGTGCTCAGTGGTATCGTGTTTCTACTTCAAACAGGCCGTGTGGGAGTATTTACTTCACAAAAACAGCAAGTGCTACAAACCAGGGCACCTCTGGAGAGGTGTAATTAGGCAGTTCCCAGCATGCTATACCAGAGTCCAGAGAACACATGGAGCTCAAAGAGAGAGGGGATAGCAGGAACACACACACACACACACACACACACACACACACACACACACACACACACACAGTCTGTGTACTGAGAGTACAGAAAGAATACAAGGAATACCAAGAGAATGGTTTTCGAACAATTACAAGGTTCTCTCTTTTCACACTTTACTATTTTATATATGAGCATTTTGTCTGTCTTTATGTGTATGCACGGCTGTGCCTGGTTCCTGTGGACATCAGAAGAGCCATCAGAACCCACGCTGGAGTCACAGAGGCTTGTGGCGCTGGGAATCGAACTAAGTTCCTCTGAAATAATAGCCATGATTTTCATGGTTTGGATATATTCTTTCTTTTCCCTTAAATGTAGTGTCTCAATACAGTTTGGTGACATAAAGTGTTATTTTTAAATCTCTGGAAAATTAAAGATTAAGGGAGTAAGGGATTCACAAGCTTACTCCAGGAAATAATTACCAGGGAGGATTGTGGGTTCTCTGGGTCACATAACAGCCCCCTCGGGGCTCTGAATGTTCATTTTCTCTGTAATTCCTGTTCTGCCTTCAAGAGGAAGAAGGAAGCCACCAGAAATGAGTCAGTAAACAGTGTTACACATGCAGGAAGTGTTTAAAGGGAGCTTGCAGATGCAGACAGCATGCTTATTTTCATGTTTGGAGAACATTCTATCAAAACGTGCAAGAACGTAGAAGCCTGGGAGTATGAGAGTGTGCAGTCAAGCTGCATGTCCAATGCGACATCAGGGGGGATGACTATGTATTTTATACATCCTGAACACAAGTAGGTTTTTCCAGATACAGAGTGAAGCTAGCCGGGTCCCCCGCAGCCTTGCTGAAAACTGAGATTTCACCCTTTCTTTATGGCAAAGGTGCAGAAGTAAGGGAGGATTATGGGTTTGAGAAGAATAGACTTTGAGAACTAACTCGTCTTAGACTGAGAGGGATCCAGACTGCCCTCTGTGTAGACAAGGGGCTCCTGGGCTTCTCAGGCTGAATTCTGGCTATGACTGGATAAGCATCAGAGTGCTGGACAACCTAAGTCTTGTCTTCTTCATCCACACAGAGGCCGTGGTGACACTGAATTTCAGGTGGAGTCTAACCTGATGTGCACTGGTCAGCAAGTGTCCAGCTGAAATCAGGAGCTCAACAGGACAGCACAGGCTGGAGGCTGGCCGTGAGAAGCAAGGAGCCAGCTGCCTGCACTCTGACACTTATTTGTAAGCACCCAGGGAAGCTAAGACTACTTACTCTCCGGATAGTGAAGGAGTGGGTATCCTGGAGTGGGGATAACAGCCAACTCTCAAGCAGGGAAAATACAAGAGTAATGCGAATCCTGTGTATCGAGGTGCATGGGATGTCCAGGCACACACGCAGGCTCCTTACACACCACACATTAGCAATCATGAGTTTGTATGGTGGCACACCTGTAAGCCTAACATGCAAACAGTAGCAGAATTGTGATTCTGAGGCCAGCCTGGGTTGGATCAACTTATACCGTGACACAGGGCACATGGCCTGCTGCCTGTATTGGCAACACAAATCAACAGCCTAGTGTCCACAGATTTCTCCCCCTTTTGATATGCTCCCATTAGGTCACATGGTTCAACCCACACTGTGAAGAGCCAAGCCAAACTAATATACCCGAAATGAACGCTGCAGTTCTACAGAGTTCTACAGAGGTGGAGGAGATCACCCTTTGGGGTGAGGAAGATGCTGTCATCAAAGGCAGGCGCGTCCAACCCTTCCCTCACCGACACGCACTCTCCCTTATTTAAGCTTCTCACCTCCTCCAGATGTTCCATTTCGCCTCACAGGAACGTCAGGAAGACATGTAAGAGTAGCCTTGTTAATTACAGACCTGCCTGCAATGTTTCTGAACTGAAAAAGTTATTGTGTAGACAGCAACAATTCCACTGGTGTGAGTGATCACAGGGGTGTGCAGGGGGTTTCATTCTGCAGCCCTAGTGAGAGCTGTTGACCACAGATGGGCACTACACATGTGTCTAGATGGGGCAAAGAGACCTGAGCACAGAGATCCACCAGGCACACAAATCAATCAATTTCCTCTGTTCCAGCATCGTGACCTGCCAGGATAGGTGGAGGCTGTTTGTCCCACCAGAGTCCCAGAATAAAGTGTCCCAGGGTAAGGCAGCGTCCTGCCCAGCTCCTAGGCTCAGCAGCCCTGACTCTCTCCTGCTAGCACAGAGCCCTGCCTCACGATGGGAAAGGAAAACACATAGCACGGGGCTGGAAGCTCAGGATTTCCCAGAAGCACAGAACAGATATTAACATTTAACCAAGTGGTCAGTGGACAGTGTGCCCGAGTCACCGGCATCTCCTCACCTGGTACTTTCCCACTCTTGGTCATCCTTGTCTTTCTCTTCCCTCCCATCTCCGGTGTGTGGGTGTTTCTGCACGATCCGCATCCCACCGGCTTTCACTGAAATACGAACAGAGGCAGGGGTGACCAGGGTAGCAGTGTATCTACCTGTATTATAGACTGGATTCCAGGAGCAGTGACAAACCGTAGGAGGGTGGTGTGACGTAGAGCACACTGGACACAATGGAGCCCTCGGCGCCCTCTTATTTCTTAGTTGCTCCCCAAGGCTCCAGTGTTCTTTTCCGATCACCTCTCAGGGACTTTCTAAGCACAGCAGCATAAGCAGAACACAAGCCATGTGACAAAGTGGCTGCTGGATTAGGCCCTGTATGTCATACAGACGTAACACAGGCCACACAAACCCTGCCTGGTGACCTTAGTTCTTTGGAAGGGTGACATAGTCTTGGCTGCCCAGGAGGTTCTGAGAATCCATCTATCTCTGCCTCCCTAGCACGGATCACAACGTGAATCTTGCCCAGTGTTTTAGATGAGTGCCAACAATCGGAACTCACGTCCTTGGGCTTTCAAAGTAAGCACTGGACTGAAATGGCCGTTTTCCCAGTCCCAGATGGGATCTTCTCAAGAGTCTGCTACTGGGCCAGCCTCGGAGCCCAGATAGGGCCTGCAAAGCAGTTCAGAGCAATCCTCCCCAAAATGAGCTATGGTGCGCCTGCTTTTTAAAAGCAGCTTTACGGAATCAGAGTTCCCCCGTTTAGACTAATACAGCCTGACTTACATAAGACCATCGCTGTGACTGCGTTCATCACCCCGTGCAGAAGCCCCGTGCCCATGAACAGCCTTCCTGTCCATCCCCCCTTGGCTCCTGGTAACCATCAGTCAGACTTTCCTATTCTGGACATCTAGGGTAGAGAAGACCTCACAAAACATACAGAATATGGTCACTGGCTCCTTTCCATATTTTCAAGGTTCACCTGTTACCCCACATACAAGGGCTTCATTGCTTCTTAACGCCAAATCTGCTCCTCTGCAGGGACATACAACGTTTTAGTTTAGCCACTCAGCAGGTGGTGGACATTTGTGTTGTTGGCAGTTTGGGCTGTTATGAGCTCTGGATACCATTTGTACCATTTTCTGTGTCTGTGTTTTCGTCTCCTTGGTTCTGTATATGGGAATGGGATAGTGAATTCCACAGAAATTCTGTCTACACCACCGAGCAATCAGCAGGCATGCACCAGGATGAGGCCTCCAATGTCTACACATGCGCCCACACTTGCTATTTCTAACTGTGGCCATGCCTGTTGTAGTGAAGTGGGATCTCTTTGTGATCTGATCGTTACTGACTCAGTGGCTGATGCAATTATTTTATAAGGAGGGGGGTTGGGTGTGGAGATTCTGGGGTGGAAGGCACAAGAGTGTGGGAAACGCCAGGTAGGTAGAACCAAGTGTGTGAGTGTGGTGGCCAGAGGTGGACCCTGGGTCTTTTCATTTCCCCTCCTGCTTTTCTGAGGCATGGGAGTTCTGGGCATCAATCCATCTCCCTCCCTAGCAGTGGGATTACAGATAGGAATTAGCTTTGAGGTGGATGCCAGAAACTTAGATCTCTGGACTTTCAGAGCAAGCACAGTACCAACTTGGCCAACTCCCAGCCCCCAAAGGGTTCAAGAAAGCATCCATCCCACCCCCAGCATAACCCCCCCCCCGCAATAATCCTGGGGTTCGTCTTTTAGAAGCAGTGTTTCACAACATGGCTTGCAAGTGCTGGTTCTACAGGCACACAGCCTTGCACATTCTTTGAAAAGCTGATCTGTCTAAAGACCCTAGAGAAGGCCTGGCCTCGTCTGTATTGAGTGAGCACCGAGGTAGTGAACAGAGGGGGTCTTGTGGGCTGAGAGTTTAAATGACCTCGCCTGTATTCAGTCACTAACAGCCATTGACTTTCAACCTCTGTGTATAACCTAATGTTCTCAGGACTTGGCTAACTCTGAGAACGTATTTCTAAGCAGACCAATAGCCTCTACCAGACCTAAAGCTAAGGCTGCAGCAATGTCCAAAACCTACAGGAAAGGTTTCCCACCTGTATGGCCACCTACTTGATGCTCCCTACGTGGAATATGCCCACCGTACTGACCTATGGCTTTCCTCTGTTGCTACAAAAGCTTGTCACCTCTTTCCAGGGGTTATGTCAGTCACCTACTGTGTTCCTGAGAGAGTTATGCCAGCCTGGTCCTGGATAATTCCTTTACAATATATTTTCATCACCGAAATGGAGACCTCTAAATAAGGACAGTAGTGTCCCCATGTGGTCTTCTTCAGTTGCACCCACAGAGCTCTTCCCTTCCTCTGGAGGTAAGCTACTGCACTCCTACCACTTCACAGCCTGTATCTCATGGAGGGGAGTAGTCAACGTGTCTCTGGTGTTCCTCCTTTGGATGGATCCTGCTGGGTCACAGGGACAGGCAAGTTTACAGTGGACCGGGAGGAGCAGGCAAAGGCCTTCTCAGGCTCGGACTCTGATTTCTCCGGAAAACATGGAAAGACAAGGACACTGGCTTTTCGTGATCAGCGGGTAAAAGAGCTGTCGTCAGAGGCAGAATAGATCAGGAGACCAGGTCTGTGCTTGAACAGTATGCATGCCAGTCTGTGGTGGAAACTAAAACCTCAGTGCCTCACCCTTTAATACGGGGACTCCAGGCTACTTTGAAAAAGAAAAGATCCTCTTTAACAATGCTTTCAGAAATCTGCCTTTTATTTCAAGTTGATTTTTTAATAACTTAACTTCTTGTTTAAGAGCTTAGCTTTGTCTCCACATCCTTGAATCGTATTTGTTGGGGACTTGCTCTTCCCTCATTTCTAACCACGATTTTGTTTCAGGCACACCTGTCTTACAGTTGCCTGTCCAGCTCTTCAGTCACCTGAGGTCCTGTGTGTCTACTCTCGATGTCTTCCTCTATCTGCCGATCTTGTTCCTGGGCTGGATGGCTGTGGGTCATGTGTTTTCTTCCCTGAACTTATTAGGATCCTATGGGGTCCTGGTGCAGACAACAGCTCTGTGGAGAGGATAGAACTGTTTTGGTTCAGGTTCTGTCATCCTTCAGATGGGTTTCGTAGCAAGGAAGGGTCACAGATGTGACGGTTGGGATGTGACACTTCTCACAGGGCTGTGTTTGGAGCTTTTGGCCTCCAGTTAGTGGCTCTGCTTAACAAGGCAATGGACCTTTGAGACATGGTGCCAAGGTCTTTAGCACTGAAGGTTATCATCAGCTCTGGGTCCAGTCCTGGGCGCTGACTGCCAAGAATGAGAAGCCTTCACTACACCCTTCGGTCACCATGTGTGACTGCCACCACATCTCTTTGGCTTCAAGAGACTGAGACTGTGAGCCAAAATTAATCTTTCTTCCTGTAAATTGCCTCTAGACGATATTTTATCATAGACTAGAGAGGCAATGGACATGACATTTACTGTATATTTCGACTTAACTTCCACTAAAATCATTCCTGTGTTTACAAATTCTCCAACTTTTACTACCATTTGAAGCCTGGGCTAATGGAGGTCAGCTTCTTGGTGTCTCGCTGTGAGGCTGGACAAACCTCTCCCTAACAAGGTTTGATCTCTAAGTGTCCAGCTTTATGCTATGGTCTGGTACCCTATACCTGTGCTGTGGTCTGGTGTCCAACACCCAACCCATGAAGGCCCAAGTCTCATGTCTCACCTTCAGATCCTTCTTTGTTGTTGGTCCTTAGGAATTTCTCTCACTTTGAGTTCAGATTGAAAAGAAACACAAAACAGAACAACCCCCACCCCCCAAAAAACTAAAGAGCACAAAACAGCCAAAATTTTAATCTAAGGCTTCTGCCTCACTGAAGTACTTGGGTTAAAACTCTGTGGTATGTTAAGATATTTTTCTGTCTGAGAATAATCTTCCCAAAACAAAGAGTCTAGAACTGCTCCCTAAGTGGTTTTAGAACATAACGTCCTCCTTCCTGCCCATGCTCACCAGAACATGATGAAAGATGCTGTTGTATCATGAAATACATACGGTGAGGCATTAACCAGCACCACCTGAACATTGTAATGGTATTTGGCATAAAAAATACGGTAAAGTATCACTAGCCACGGACTGGAGATTGTGATATATTTGGCATCAAGGCCTCTGAAGAGATGAGCTAGAATCGGAGACAACTCCAGTGCATCAGAACTTGTGTACCAGGATGCACGTTCATGGAGAAAAGGTTGCCAGATCTGAGGTGTGAGCAGGAAGGGAGGGAGAAGGAGGGAGAGAGAAAGCAGGCTCAGGAAACCAGGCCTGTCATCACCTTGATCTTGGACTTCTAGCCTCCAGGACCACGAGAAAGCAATGTGTATTGTGGGAGCTGTCCATCCATGGCATTCTGCTACAGGAGTGGTAGTGAAAGCATGAACGATCGTTGAAAAATGGTGTCTTTGGAACGTTTCAAATATGGCAGCTTACAGATACGATATGCTGCAAAAACTGCCTGCTAGGGAAATGGGCTAGTCCAGGAAGACAAAGAAAGCTGGTGGTGAATGTCAAGGTGACTTCTGAAACGACCACATCTCTGGGGGCGCCCCCAGAACAGCCTGTCCACTCCCCGCAGAAGCGCTTGGTGCCAGAGCACAGTCACCTAGCGTCAGCACTCGCATTTGATTTCGTTTCTGAAAACAATTAACCTCATTAATTCATCTCAGTATGCTTGTGATTAATGCAGCAATAAAAGTGGCAATGTTGACGATAACTCAAGGCCGAGGCAGATTCAGTTTAGCTTGCAAGGATGCAAAAGCGTTGGAGAGCATGTCGTAATGGTTCTATCAGCTTATCTAGAGTTCTGTCTGAAAAACTAGAAATCCGTAGAATCATTTGCAAAGCTAGGTGTTTTGTTTGGCTTTTTTTTTCACTAGAAAAGAAAATTTCAAGATTGTGGGGTGTACTTATTACTGAAAGATTCACATTTGAAGAGTGACATATTCCTTTTAGCCTGACTATACTGCTGAGGTTAAGGGCTGGGTGCTGGGCCTTCAGGTTCAAACCTCAGCTCGGCATACACTTGTGTGAACGAATGCATATGCATGCCTGACACTCTCTGTGCCTCGGGGTCCTCTATCCGTGAAGAAAGGGTGACAAGTTCCCCCCTCCCAGACACACCGAGGATAAATGAATTAGGTCCTGAGACATCTCTTGAGAGAGTGTGGCGTACAAGATGTGCTCCACTCTGCCAAGCGGATGCTGAAAATGACAATTCTGGGCTCAGAAAGGTCCCGTGTGCTCAAATCTTTTGTGTTTGAACATCTCACTATGGAGGTAACAGAAGTCACAGGGAAGGAGACCACTGTGGTTCTGACATGATTGTTGACAATCATCGGACCTTCGTCGGGACACCAGCCCTAGGAAAGAGGGTAGACTGGTCAGACTGTCCCTGGAAGCAAATGGAGGGGGCCAATGACTACCTGCCATCCAGGGACCAAGCTCCTGTCAGCTGTTACAGTGTGGAGCGTTGAGAGGGAGTTGCTGGTGGCTATTGCTAAGGCTCAGAGAGTGGCTGGAAAAACCTGCAGCAGGATGGTGCAGTGGGGAGAGAAAGTTCTTCCCGGATCCCGCAGGCACTGGGCACAGCACCTGATGGGGAGTGGGGACAGCTGTTTATGATGCAGAGCAATGCCTCTCAAGCCTGACTGCAGATCCTACAGCGTGCTATGCCAGGGCAGCCACCTTTGTTCTTCCTAGAGAAGAGCTGCTGACATGGTATCTAAAGGGAGGCCAATCCACCCTTAAGAGGTGAAGGGTTCTGACCATCGTTTTGGTGGAGAGAAGACAAGAAAACAACCTGTACGATGTGCGTTAGATTAAACACAGGCAGGGTACTGCAGAGGCACATGGGCGAGAGGAGGTGGAATTTGAACTCCCCTGGGATATGTGAGACAGGAGCGTGAAACAGAGGGAACAGGAAATGCCGTCGATCTTAGTAGAAAGGGTGGCCCTACTAGGGAGAGACAGAGATCACCGGGAAAGGGGTACGACGTGTCTGGGACCCCAGGCTGCTCCTTTTTGGAGGTTCAAGAGGGAAAAAAGGAAACTTTGGTTCCTCTAGCTCACGTGCTGTACCTCACAGGGTTATTTTTACAAAAGCAAATAATACCTATGTCAATGAAAAGATGTCTGGTGTATGCATGGGAGAGAGCCACCAGCATCAGGACACAGAGGCCTTTTGTGGAAAAGGACACACACAGAAGGTTCCAGAAGGGGGAAGTATCCAGAGATGAGCAGAGGCAGCATATACCAGAAACCAGTCACTACAGGGTCTTCTGCATGCTGGGAGTGAAAGCAGAGGGCTCTTGCTCCCTTCCACCTGTGGCCAATGGCTGGTTCACTGGCTGAACATAAGGACTAGCTTATCATGTACATGACCGGAAGCTTGCTACAATAAAAGGCAGATTCACTTCCCATTTCTAGCAATAGAACACTCTGGATAATCCAAAACTTTCACAAGAAAGTACTTCAGGGTCGATTATCATCCACGGGCTTTAATACATCCTGAAGCCAAGTCTGAATGATTAATGTAATGGAGTTGAATTATCTGTGTTGCTGAAAATAGCAAGTGGTCTATTTCCCGCTGCACTTGACATCCATAGTCATACTTATGTTTTAATTTGTCTCAGTTCTGTGGGGGACCACAACTTTTGGGGGAAACAGAGAAAATCAGCAGCCTTCGATGGGATCATGTTATGAGATTTATGAGACTTGACTTACTTACAGTTTTGGCTCCCCTGGGAAATGGGTGCATGTGGTCAGGGCTATACGCCTGAAATACTATTTGCCAAACTGTTTTTCATCAGGTCACATGGGGACTGGCGGGGATGAGTCACCATGTGCAGTGGGGGCTGCTGCAGGGCTACCTCAGTCAGAGCCCTGAGAAGAATGCTCTCACCTCATCTCTCCACACACATTTTCCAGTGAAGAGCAGCAGGTGGGCACTGTCCTTCAGTCCTTCCCTCCACGTCCCTTTCGCAGATCCTCCAGTAAACCCACAGCTTGAGAGTGGCATCTGGGAGTGACAACGCAGTCAGGCTGCGGGGTCCTGGGTGCCAATCTCCAATAACTGGCACTTAGGGGTTAGCCAGTCACCTCAAACCGCTCCACCAGTGATTAAAACTGCACCGTCCACGGTTATCTTGACTGGGGGCCATGGTAACGAAAGTGCAGAGCAGGTATTTCCATAAGTAAAACGCTGGTGTGTTGTCACAGGGACCAGGTTCTGGTTACTGTCTCCTCCCTTCTGACTCTTCACAATCCCGTGTAATGCGGAAGAAAGCTAGGGACAGGCCACTAGAGCAAGGCGGGGACAGGTCCTGCGGAAACGTTCCTGGACCTCTTTACTGAGTACTGTGCCAGCTCCCCTTCCCCACAGGTAAAGATGTTAGTGAGTCTGGAAGCCGGAGTAGGAGACAGGAGGTGGAGGTGTGGTGAGGGAAATGGGGGTGGGAGGGGTTAGAGAGAAAACACCAGAGAGGACAGCAGAAGAGAACTGAGAGGATTTTATTATTTCCAGTTAAAGATTCAAGCACAAACGTGGCACACAACTTAAGCACTTAACGAAAGTGTTCCAGAAGTTTTTAAAGCAGTCATTTTGACTTATAGACTGTGCTCTTGGCAAACCTTTATTTCTTCCTTACTAGTGGGTGGCCCTTTCTTCTTTAAAAAAAGATTTATTCTGCAGCACTGTTGCTCTCTGGCACTGCCAGACGGAAAAAGCACCCTATGGCCTTCCAGCCACCAACAGGCAGCACCCTCGGTCTTCTGTGGATAGGGAGAAACATGCACACTAGGGCCACCGCAGAGAGTCACTTCCACCGCTGCCTACTGACAGTACCTTCCCACCCACCCCTCTGGCCTCACAGGTCTAGCTGGACTTGGGATATGCAGCATGTAACAATGACAGCTAAACTTCCTGCTAGGCTTTTGGGTCAGGTAAATGAAAGGGCTTAAGGTCACCTGAATGTATCTGTTTGATTAACCAGAGGAACAAACAGAGGCGAATAAGCCAAAGATACAGCCCCAAGGCTGGGCCCCACGGGTGGCTAGCCCTGAGAACAACCATCTGCTACAACCTCTAATTTCAGGTAAGAAACCCAGGGTCCCAGAGGAGCCCCAGCGATACTCCTCAAGACTCTAACGATGTGGCTTTCTCTGCAGGTACAAACAATGTATTTCATTTCTAGTCCAAGAGCCCGTTTACAAACTAAAGAAAATCAGAACTCTCGAGTCAAATTTCCCCCATGTGCTTTTCTTCCTCTGATCCTGAGACGTTCATATGAAATAGTCTCTACGTGCAACTTAATTAATGATATTGTGACTCAATGTCTTTCCAACAGCACTTACTAATAAACTCCTTATCTTGGGAGAATCAGGAATGTGATCCTACTGTGTGAGCCACAAAAGCAGCTCAGAGCCACAGGCAGGTGAACACAAATTACTCCTAGGAATTAAAGGTCAGGGTTTCCCTTAAAGGAAATGTTTCTTGTTCTTTGTTTGTGGTTTAGTAGATTTTTTTTCACACAATATAGTCTGAAGATGCCTTTCCTCTCCCCTAATTCTTCCCCAAATTCCCTACTCACCCTGCTTCTTGTTTTTCTTTAAAAAAAAAAAACAAAAAAACACATTCTCTCTCTCTCTCTCTCTCACATACACACACACACACACACACACACACACACACACACGCACACACACACACACACAGTCCACGAAGCCACAAACCAAAATACACAAGCAATAGCCTAGCAAGATCTTCTTAAAATGCCCAAAGAAAGCCACATGAGACAGGAAGTCTACAAAAATACCACTGGGCTTGTTTTGCGTTGGCCATCTATTTTCTGGGACACAGGGCTTACCCTGAAGTGTGGTTTAATACACCCAGTGAGACTCCACTGGAGAAACAAGCTGGTACCAACTGCCAACAGACTTGGTTAGGGATAGGAGCCAGGGTCTTAAAGGTAACCTTTCCAAGAGCTGTTTTGTATTGTGAGAAGGACGGAACCCAGAGCCTTCCAGACTCTACATGGTATATTACACTAAACCCAAAGGCCCCATAGCTGTAACTCCTAAACCCAGTTAGGTCCCTTGGGAAGCACTGTCACAGTGAATCAGCTTTGGGATGCAGTACATTTTAAAGGACCTTCCCTCTCCCCTGGAACTCCTGCCCTCCAGTGTGGCCAGCAGCTGGAGAGGATGAGTCTTTACTACAGAAAGATGGCACCTATGTGTCCCTATCCTCCACAGCCCTCTAAGCTTTGCTGGAAGAAGCCCTGGTTTTGGACCACCAGCATGTGCAGTCAAGACCCGGAGGAGCTTTAAGTAGGCTTGGCTTCTGGGACCCACAGCCTTCAGGCTGGCTCTCTGTGGTGCGTCCACAGGTAGCCCTGCCACAAGAAAGGGCAGTAGAAATGCCAACTCCTCTGGCCAGGGAGGAACAAACAGGAACTGAGTGGAGGCTGCTGCCCAAGGCACACAAAGGTTGCTTGCCATTTCCTAAGAAAGGTGGCTCTTTACTGAACTGAACTGCCATGGCTTAGAAAGTTTCAGGTTTACTTAAAAAAAAAAAAAAAAAAAAAAAAAAAAAAAAAAAAAAAACCATTTTAACCACTTTCAAGAGAAAGTTGGATGCGAAAAGAAAATGAGTAAAGGAAGTCATGCCGGGTGATTAATGATCGTAATTATTTCCGCTTCTTTGGTCTGTCAGTGTGAAATGCTGTCAGCCCACGATAAATCATCGTGATACAACACTACCTTTTAATTGTTGGGGGGTCTTCTCCCCCAAACATCTGTGCAAGCTCATAGAAATTGCCTACGTTTAAGTTTTGACTTGTACAACTAGGCTTAGTGCGGGCAGTCGGGGTGACTCCCGGGACGGCTGGGTGTCCCCCGCCGGGGAGTGCTGGATCCCGCGCCCCACTCACCTGCACCCCTGGCCCGCTCACCTGCGCGCCTGCGCACCGCACTGGTACGGGGGCACCGGGACCCCATCCTGCCCCGCCCCCGCCCGGCGCCCCGAGACGAAGTGCAAACCAGTCAGTACCGGCGGGCGGGTGTCCAGCTTTGGTCTCTAGCTTTCCTTCTGGAGGCGAAGACATGGCGCCGCCGGTTTTCTGAGGGACGATGGCAGCCGCGGGTGGGCGGCAGTGCGCGCGCGAGGCCTTCGGGAGGGATGGGGTGAAGTGCGCGCCTCTCGGGAACGCGCACTGCCGCCCCGGGCCGGGGGCGTGGTTCCGGACCGCTGCGTGGCACGGCCCCGCCCACCCGAGCTGCGCGGACCGCCCCGCCTTGCCCGGCCCGTCCGTGTGGAGCATGCGCAGCGGCTAGCGCCACGTACTACTCTTAAGCGGCTGGATGGGAAGGGTGACGGGGCGCGTGTGCGTGAAGGGCGGGGCAGCCCCGCGGTTGACGAGGGGCTGGACCCGCCGTGCGGTCACTGAGGGAAGCGTCGCCTGCAGGTGGTTCGAGACCCCTGCGCGGGGGTTCCGTTCTGAGACGACAGCTCCTGGCTCCTTGGCCCACTTTGCTGCACAGGTCATCTGGTGCCTCTCAGGAGCTCTGCAGTCACAGATACAGTCTGAGTTCCCCTCTGGGAGCGTTCTATGCATTTGTGTATACTGAACAGATTCTAGACTGGTTGACTGAGTGATGTTATTTGAATCTCATAATGGTTCTAGGAATGAAGCCGGAAGCAAACACACAGGAAGGAAGGAAGGAAGGAAGGAAGGAGAAAGAAGGGAAGGAGGGGGAAAGAGAACGAGAGAGAAAGAAAGAAAGAAAGAAAGAAAAAGAAAGAAAGAAAAAAAAAAAAAAAAAGAAAGAAAGGCATTTCAGTTTGGGAATGTGAGCTGGGCCCAGATACCATGTTTCTCAGCCCAGCAGCATTTCCTCCCAGTGTTGGCTGACTTTTGAGTAAGGTTTTGGGGGGGACATTTCCCCCCTTTTCTCTAAGTAGGTTGTTTTCTAAACAGAATCTGGAAAGAGGGTTTGAAGTAACAGGAGGTACAAATTCTCCCTGCCATTGTCTGTTTTGCAACCTTGGCCACCTCACTGAGTCTTCCGGGGCCTTGGTGTCCCTGTCTGCAAGAAGGACACAGGAGGGCTGTACCCCTGGTGCATGTTAGCTTCCCAGCATTTCCACAAACACCCACAGTAACTCACGTGAAAACGGAACCGGCTGGACACATCAGACTTCAGTTTTACGCTGCTTACCTTGGTTCTATCCCCACTGCAGAATTAAGTAAAAAAAAAATAATAATAATAATAATAAAGTCTTGAGGCCACAGTTTTGGAGCTTCTAGCACTTTCCTTACTAGCTCCATTGCTTTTGGGCCCGGGACAGAACAGTAGATCAAATCTGTTCACCTCATGTCTAGTGAGCAAGTGAAAGAGGAAAAGCCCAGAGTTCCACATGCCCTTCAGATCCCATCAAAGAGCCAAAAGTTTCCTATCAGGCTCCACCTTTGAATGACTCTCCCACCAACCATTACTGCCAGACTGGGTGTGCCTTTACCACACACACCCGCGAGGAACAGTCCAGATCTGAACCACGATGGCTGTTGGTGTTGTGGGGTTTCGGGGCTCAGTGGTGATGCTCTTCTGTACCAACCCAGTTATGTCCCCAGGCGTGGCCTGTAGGAATTGGAAGGGGAGGCCTGAGAGAACCCTGCTCTTTCCGTTGTTCCGATTGCATGTTTGAAAGTTAATGTAAACCATCATACACTGGAGAACATACTTCTGTTTCTGCAGCAGATTTTTTTTTTTTTATCATTGTGCAAGTGCCCCAAGGTGTATAAAATATCCCGGTGCCTCAGTCAGTTCGATGAACACTGAGTCTTTATTCCAGGCGAGCCTCTACTTTCTGTCTTTCTGAGCTGCTGCCTTATGGATGAGAACTTTTATATTCTTACTCTCACACCACAGGAAATTGTTGACTTGGCTCATAAAGGAAGGGTAGCTGTTTTTCCTGACTTAGCTCCATAACATCCAAGGCATTTCTTTATTATGCTATAGAAGTTATAAATACAATTAAGTATAACTGATTTGATATCCACACAGGTTCCAAAAGCCAAAGAATAAAGGAAATTGTTTCATATATCACACACACACACACACACACACACACACCACACAGAGGCACAGAGGCAAGCAATCTTTGGGGCTTTCACTTGGATTTTCAACTTGTTCTCCATCACAGGGTGAGAAGAGATCTGAGGGATTTTTCAGAAGCTATTCAATAGCTAATAAAGAACGTGGAGTCAATTTCAGTCTCATACAAACGTATAGTTTAGAAAAAGACATTTGAAGAAAGAAATGACCAACCCGAACCTTGGCAAATATCCCTGTTATCTTTACCGGGAAGTTAGAAGATAGAACCATAAAAAGGATGGACGTCCCAGCCCGATGGATACCGATCCCCCGCCGAACTCCCCAGCCTGCTGCCAATTACATAGGAGAGGATGTGCTTAGTGGAGAAATGAGGGAAGGGTTTCCACAAACAGCATTTCCAGTTTGCCCTCTGAGCCACAGTTTGACCTTGTGGAAGCTCCCTATGTAGTTTGTGATTATGATTCTGTACTGGAGACAATAATACGTGTCTTAGGCTTTCAAATAGTTATTCAGAATTATGGCTTAGCATTTATCTTGCTGTATAAAATTTCTTGCAAGGGTATATGAATTGCTATTAAGTATAAAAATAAACATGACAAAGAGGCTGAGGATAAAGAGGCTCTCAGCAAGACAAAATAATCTTAGGAGAGCCCGGAATCTAAAATTGAATAATAAAATATTTTTTGTTACTCTGCTTTTAAAGAATCTATCCCGGAGACAGCGCTACTGGGACATGACTTTGCCCTTAAAAATACATAAAAGCCTTTCAGGAAGTTCTTTGGCTGTGAGCCCATTATTCTTAGAAACCACACATGTGGGATGAGGGGCAGGAGCCTGTTGAGGTCATCGTGACCTCTGAGCCCACAGGGCTCTGCCTGGACTTTTCCTATGGGGTAGACTAGAGAGAAGTCAGTGGGGGAGATCTGTAGACACATTAGGACCCATCCTGGCTGCATGTCAGCTTATGAGCTACAGAAAAATCCATCCTCCATGAGGCTCAATGTCCCAGTCTTAACAGAGAGAGTCACGTGCCCTCTAGGACGTCTCTGTGGGCTGACAATATGACATATTGGGGACACTGTGTAAACCATGAGGATTGGACACAAGTCTTCCTGAAGCATATTGCTTGTTTAGAGATTTTTAGAGAGAAGAAGGAAGTAAAATGTGTTTACAACCCAGACTGGTATGTGATGGATGCTCCAGAACACAGCAGGTCCCCTCTGGATGGCAGGTCCCCTCTGGATGGCAGGTCCCCTCTGGATGCTCTAGAACACAGCAGGTCCCCTCTGGATGGCAGGTCCCCTCTGGATGCTCTAGAACACAGCAGGTCCCCTCTGGATGCTCCAGAACACAGCAGGTCCCCTCTGGATGCTCCAGAACACAGCAGGTCCCCTCTGGATGCTCCAGAACACAGCAGGTCCCCTCTGGATGCTCCAGAACACAGCAGGTCCCCTCTGGATGGCAGGTCCCCTCTGGATGCTCTAGAACACAGCAGGTCCCCTCTGGATGCTCCAGAACACAGCAGGTCCCCTCTGGATGCTCCAGAACACAGCAGGTCCCCTCTGGATGCTCCAGAACACAGCAGGTCCCCTCTGGATGCTCCAGAACACAGCAGGTCCCCTCTGGATGGCAGGTCCCCTCTGGATGCTCTAGAACACAGCAGGTCCCCTCTGGATGCTCCAGAACACAGCAGGTCCCCTCTGGATGCTCCAGAACACAGCAGGTCCCCTCTGGATGCTCTAGAACACAGCAGGTCCCCTCTGGATGCTCTAGAACACAGCAGGTCCCCTCTGGATGCTCCAGAACACAGCAGGTCCCTCTGGATGGCAGGTCCCCTCTGGATGCTCTAGAACACAGCAGGTCCCCTCTGGATGCTCCAGAACACAGCAGGTCCCCTCTGGTTTGTGGTGGTTCCAGGAAAAGTAAGAAGAAAGATGTTCTGAGGCAAGAGCAAGGACTCGAACCTTTCCACTTGACTGGAGGTGGGAGGGCGTTCATGTACAGGAAGTACAGAAGGTGGAGGACAGAGGACCATGTCCTCACCACACTTGATGTGAAGGCAGAGTGAGCAAGCACACTTTCAAACCTATGCTCAGTCCTTGGTCATTTCCCATCATGTAGCCATCAGAAAGCCACACCAGACCCTCGAGACAGAGTGGGAAGCAACAAAGTTTTAGTATATCATAAACATGGTCACCTCTTAGTTCTTCTGTGTAGGTCAGCCCTCCTTCACTGCCACCAGATGTTTGAGAGCTGTTGCTGGAGATCAGTCCTTTGACACTGGCTGAAGATGAAGGATGAAGATAAATCTATGGACTGAGGCGGTGATGGAGCCGTGAAAGCACTTGCTGGCTAAGTGTGAGGACTGCAGTTTGGATCACCACCAAACCTATGAAAAATGTCCGGTGGCCCACTGTAATTCCAGTCTCAAAAGGCAGAGACTGGATTCCTAGCGCTAGCTAGCTAGCAGGACTAGCTACTTGGGTGCACTGTGGGTTTTTGATCAAGAGACCCTGCCTCAATGAATAAGGTAGAAAAGCAATAAACGGAGGATGTCAACCTTGGGACGTCCACATGCAGGCACACTCACATGAGCATGCTCACCTATACACGTACATGCAAAAAACCATGCCTTCACATACAAATAAATCACAGTCACACAGAAAAATAGAAAAAGGGAAAAACTTAAAAACAAGACAAATAGCATTCCAAACCTTGGTCCTCAGAGCAGCGCCAGAGTGGAGGCTTTGGGAATATCAGCACCACATTAGACTAAGAACAAGAGTGCCAGTCAACAGGTGAACCCTAAGACCTCCCCTCCTCTTCAGCCTCAAAGATGCTGGACCGCCCCTTCAGTAGAAGGCTGCATGGGTTCTACTGTAGCTCTAGATGCTTGGCCATGCACTGCAGCTGTTTCTGGGCTGCTCTGCACCTCTGTGTGCTGGTTGTTAGTTCCAGAGCTCTGAGTGTGTTGGTGCACCACCTTCCTTATCTTACAGCTTCCCTGAGAAGAGGGACTAAGGGACTCTGCCACGAGGGTGCTGTCACTTTGTTCCCTTCAGAGCTCTATGCTGGGCCCTCTCTCAGCTGGCCACAGGGATGCCTGGACTGCTTCCAGGAAAGAGTCGTTATGAGAGAATTTGGATGAAAATCATCCAACCAGGTTGGAGAGATGGCTCAGTGGTTAAGAGCAAATCCCAACAACCACATGGTAGCTCACAACCATCTGTAATGAGATCTGATGCCCTAGTCTGGTGTGTCTGAAGACAAAGACAGTGTGCTGATAATAAACAAACAAACAAACAAATAAATAAATACATCTTAAAAAGAAGAAAGAAGATGATCCAATAATGCCCTTTGTAAACCCAAAAGAGAAGAGTAATACCTGAAGAGAAAAGCAAGCCAGCACTCCTCAGCCTACCCATCTGTGGAGCCAACCACTCACCGTGTCCTTCTGTGTGCTCAACTCGACCACCAGACAAGAGTGATGTTTTTCTTGCTATCTCATTTTGTTGAGTGTCCCTCAATTGATGCTGGATACTTTCCTCATTAATAGTGGCCACAGGTTCAGGGAGGAAGTCCCTAGTATGTCATCCTTACACTAGGAAAGGGAATGCATGCTGTTAGCATGTCTGTCTTGTTACAGGAAATGCCGTGCTTTATCACCCACTGGTCTACAGGGTTTTAAAATACAGCAATTTCATAAGGTGAAAGTTAATGTATTAGTGTGGCCAGCTCTTTATTAGTAATCACTGTGAACTGGCTGACATTTTGTGTTTGTATGTGGTGTCAATAGACTTACGACTACATATATGGAAATTTCTTCCTCATAGAAAGAATGGAGGCTTGATATAAAGTTACTGTTTAGAGGTGGAACATTCAGGAATGGATTGAATTCATCACTGTGGAGGTTCTACTATGTATCGTTGTAGCTTTATAAAAAGGGGAAGAGAGTTGAGAACACATACACACGCACATGTGTGTGTGTGTGTGTGTTCACGTGTGTGTTCTCATTTCTTACCTATGATTCATGCACTGGCCAGAGATTTTGTCAACAAAGAAAGTCATCAATATACGAGGCAGCTGATTTTATACTATTAGTTAAAATAACGCCCCCTCCTCCTTATTTATTTATTTTTTGAGATACTATTTCTTTGTGTAGTCTTGGCTATCCTGGAATTCTCTCTGTAGAGTAGGCTGGCCTCAGACTCACAGAGATTCTCTTGAGTCTGCCCCCTGAGTGCTGGGATAAATACCTGTGCCCCCACCACCTGGTACCTTTTCTTTTCTCCAAAGAGGTCTACCTCAGGTCTTTCATGATAGTAATGAAAAAAGCAGACTATTGCAATCTTAGTTTAAGTCCCAGAATAGTTACACAGAGCCTATATCTGGACAGAGTTCTGGAAGATACTTCTGCGGGCTTATTCCAACCTCTTTCTTTCTCCAACCTCTTTCTTATTGTTTCTGTCCTGAGCTTGTTATTTCTACCAAATTTAAAGCCTATTTTTCTTACTGAAATTACTCGAATTTCTTTCAAAACCATTTTTCTTCTCTGTTGGTGATTTCCCATCATTGATTAATTATTCTGCTCCCGCCAGTGTGTCTGTGTGACTTTGCAGGCGGCAGAAGGCTGTAAATAATGACTTCTGTCGCATCCTGGTCCTCAGTGTCTGCAGCAAAGCCCGTTTTGTGCTTGTTCAATACTAGAGAAAGTTCAAGCTTGAGAAATGCAATTGCTGTAAATCCAGATAAGGACAAATCTCCATCTATTCTTTTGGGGTGGAAGGACCCTCTGGGTGCTGGGGTGGAAGGACCCTCTGGATGCTGGGGTGGAGGGACCCTCTGGGTACCATTCTGGAGCCTTTCCCTGGCACAAATTAATAGACTACCTTTGCTCATGGAAAAAGAGAAGATACAATTTCAGCAGCTCGTTGGGGACCTTCCTATCTTCTTTATCTTAATGAAGAGCCATGGGACATTTGGGGAAGAAATGCTACACTTGAGCATCCCATGCAAGGCTGTGGTAAAGATATGGCTTAACAAGACACCACTCAGCAAAAATACTGCAGACTAGTGGTCTGGGCTAGTCTTGTCTGTGTCTGCTCCTCTTCTGTGCCTTTCTCTCCACTACCCATCCCGAAAGAGAACGTTCTCAATCCTCATGGCGATTTTTTTTTTCAGAACACAACAGGGTATCCTGAGGTTAAGTAAAGACACTGCAGCCTCAGCAATGACCAGGGAAGCTCTGGACATGCCAACAAGAGTGTTCTCTCTCTGGATGTTTCCAGTGACTGACACAACACAACGCTCCATCTTAAGTGTTAGCTACAGTACCAGGTGTTTGGTCAAACATGATTCTAAAGGATGTATAGAGGCAGTTTTAAGGTGGGGCAGGTATTTCAATTGGCAAATTTGGAGTAAAGAGGATGACCCTCCACGATTCAGGTGTGCCCGATGGTGGGAAGCCCGAGTGGCGGAGAGACCAACTACAATTCCACAAGCTGACCTTTTCCAACTCTCTCTGTTGGTGTCTGTGGAGATTTGAATGTGAAGTGTCTTCCATAGGTTCCTGTGTTTGAGCAATTGGTTCATAGCTGCTGGGGCTTCATTGGGAAGTTATAGGATCTTAGAAAGCAGAGACTTGCTAAGAAGGTGAGTCTCTCGGCTCCATCCTTGAGCCTATAGCCTAACCCCACTTCATGAGACACTTACAATATAGAATATCTCAGAGAGAGGACATGCCTATTCGAGTGCTCAGCATTTCCTGGTCGTTCCTTGGGCTAAGGGTTGCAGGGATTTCCTTCAGTTCAGGAGACTGCTGTATCTACAGATAACCCCATCATTCTGCTTCCGTGGACTGTACCTTCACACTACAGGCCAAAAGAAACACTTCCTTTCAGTTGCATCCCATTGGGTATTTGGTCATAGCAGTGAGAAAAATGTCTAATGCAGTGTCCCTAGGATTTGTCACTGCCTATCTTTATCAATCCATGTGGTGTGTGTGTGTGTGTGTGTGTGTGTGTGTGTATGTGTGTGTTAGAGATGAGAGAGAGAGGTGGGGGAGAGGGCTTCCTACGTAGTCCTGCTTCTCTGCAGAGCCCTTACTCACACATCTTATCCCTCTCTTATGTGACCAGGGGCCTTAGCTCACTGGAGACCAGGGGTTATGCTATGTGGCCTTTCTCAGTGTCAATCAGTAAATGAAAACACAACACTTACAGCCTAGTGTCAAAAGCAAGAGGTCGTTTTTAAAACTAAAATCCCAATCGTTCGATTTACTGAATGAAGATTCAAGAGCCAGACCCTGGGATGAAATCCTGCTAGCTGAGAGAGGCAGAGAAAGCGCCCAGCTGACCTTCCTCTTCAACCCACGTCCCAGAAGGAAAAACCCAGTTCTCCTTCTTCGTACTGTTTTTAAATTCCTTTCGAATTGAATGTCTCCCCTTTCTACTTTCTGTGCATCTGTCTGTCTGTCCTGACTTGTGCTCACTCTGTATGGGTTTCCTTATATTCACTCCATGTCAGATGCTTGTCAATAGGTCAGTCAGTCCTCTTGACCTATGGTTGACTTTCTTTAATCTTATTTACAGTAAACAGAAAGCTCTTGGATTAAAGGTGAGTGTTAAATATGAGCCACACCACATCTAAAGACAGGTTTTCCCCAATATACAATCCTGGGTTTCACAGTGGGATCAAATATTTTACAACAGCAAGGGGCAGGAGCCTGGTTAGCTGACTAAGTGGGTCTCAGGCTACACTGGATTTGCTTATGCTCTGGGGATCTGTTCGAAGGTTCTGATGTACCCTCTCCAATTGTTCTGTAATTTGATGTCACTAGACAACTCTGTCTTCTGGTGCTGTCTTTACCCCCCACACCTCTGCCCCCAGGAACACAACCCCAGCCTCATACCTTGTGTAGGTAGTTGGACAACTTAGCATCACGCCGTCCCTGGTGGGGAACTGGTTCACTTCACAGGAGTGCCTACTGTTAATGAGCTAGCTCCTTTGCTTTAGTTACTTAGCCAATCACTAGCTTATATATCTGTGTAAATTCTCTTGGTAATTAGAAGATTTTCGGACCTTGGAATCTAGTTTTTTTTTTTTTTTTTTTTTTTTTTCTCTTTCCAAACTTGTGAAGATCACAGAATTCTGGTGGCTTATTAAGATATGAGAGGAACATGGAACACCATAGTGACCTTTTAACAAAGCAATTGATGGGATTGTTCCCAACAATCTCAGTGTTCATAACCTTCTGAATGTACTCATCTCAGACGGATCAAGTGCCAATCAATTTGACTGGCATCCTCACGTCTCCCTCCTTCAGCTCATACCAACTTTACATTTCTCCCTCAAGTGGAATTGTACAGTATTTGTCCTTCTGTGAATGTGCTCTTTAACTTGAGACATTCCCTCAAGGTTCATCCAAGTGGTCTTTGCAACAACATCCTTAGCTGGTTCTAACATGCCCAATCCAGTTGCTTTCAAAGAAAACAAACAAAAGTAATGGTGAAAGTCAAAGAAAGGGTTTCAGTAAAACTGACCATTTGTGGGAAGGTAGAAAGCATGCGTTTTGGTCATCTTTGGGGTATTGTTTCAGGATCATATAGAGGGAGAAATGGGGTAGGGCATAAGTGGAGTGTGTGGTTCCGTAGTCGTGGTCACAGTGAGGTTGGAATAGTCTTTATTTCAGTTCTAAATAAGGTTTTCATCGCTTGAGATGATGAACTGTTTTCTAAGAGATAACTGCGGTGGTTCTGGGTGATCTTGCCTGTGAGACTCTGCTGTCCCTAGACTACCAGGGGATCCATGCCCACGAGGGTGACTGCAGACCTTCAGGATAGACCAGGACACTGCAAAAGCTGATGGTACAACCTCTCAGCTACTGTTATCTTGTGCTTTCAGCCTGGAAGGGGGAGGGACAGGCTAATCTCTAGGTTTCATGCTTCACTGACTGAACTATCCAGGCAACCCATTATCAAGAGAAGACACTTTGAGTGGTTAACATGCCAACAGCAGGCTTACACAGAAGTCTGACTCTAAGTTTTAAGACGAAGGAGCCACGTAAAGCACAGGCAGAATTGCAGGCCTTTGTCTTCCATACGTGATTTCCAGGTGCCTGTTACACACAGGGCATGATTTTTTTGTTGTTGTTGTTTTGTTTTTGTTTTTGTTTTTCCAAAGGCATCTATATAACTACCACTCTTGCTTCTGGGTAACTGACTCTTTACTAAATATGAATTCTTTTTTTTTTTAAGATTTATTTTTATTTTATGTATGTGAATACACTGTTGCTATCTTCAGACACACCAGAAGAGGGCATCGGATCCCTTTACAGATGGCTGTGAGCCACCATGTGGTTGCTGAGCATTGAACTCAGGACCTCTGGAAGAGTAGTCAGTGCTTTTAACCACTGAGCCATCTCTGCAGCCCTAAATAGGAATTCTTGAGCCTCACTTTTTTCTTGCTTCTTCTGGCTAGCACTACCTAACCAGCTGATCTTTCTGTTCCGGAGACTGACCTCCCACCAGATACAATGCCTTTTACAGACCCTGTCCACTAATGGTTCTAAGGTCTCAGCCTTTGTCCCAGAGGCCCTACCACCCTTAAAGCAGCTGCTAGCAACACCTTAGGCATTGACTTTGCCAAGCCTGCCTGCTATTGTTAGCTACTAGGAAACACTGCCCCCCCCTTTCTTCATTCAGATATTTACCAGAGCCTAGATGCTCTGTCCCTGGCCCTTGAAGGACACTCACTTCCTCTGAAGCTCCCTCTACTCTTGTCACATGGCTACTTGCCTGCCACATAGCTGACCCAGGTAGCATGGGTTCATCTCTTCTCTATCTCCTGGGTCCTGAAAGCTGCTGAGACTTTCAGCTTCCCTGTCACCTTTTTCTTTTAGTCAATAACAGAACTGTCCCTGAGCTTCCTTCTGAGTTTTTCCTTAAATTCTTTTATTAGTGAGACGAAGAACCCCAAATCTCATGGTAACACGTAACATCTAATGTCGGGGTCCCGGAACGTTCCAGGACAAAAGGAATTCTGTCCTTGTCATCTTTCCAAGTGTGGTAACCTTAGCTATATAAGCACACCCTCCCTCCTAGGACCTCTTCTTGCTCCTAGAATCCTGGGACTGTCATGGTGAGGAGGAGGGGAACTTGGTTGGCTACCAGGCTCCAAGGCCTAATTTAGATATCATAAGGCAAGAAGGAATTTTGATCTTGTAGACTCTCTTTTATTCAACAAATACTTTCACTATATACCGAATTCCAAGAGCCTTTCCAGGTAGGAGAGGTCAGGTTTCCACTTTGGTCTTACTCACTGGAGGCTGTCAACAGCGTGCCGCATGCTGACAAATGACAGCAAAGCTGAATAACACCTCACGTCCTAAAGCTTTGTGACATTCATGTGTTGAGTTGTTTCTGATCAAATGCCCTCACGGATCCTTGGGACAGAGTTTCAGAGGTAAAAGGCAGGTGCCTCTGCCTTTGTGGCTCCGATTGTGCCCAGGAAGACGTACCATGTGGGGAGGGGCTGCCTGCATAGACGTTAGCCCTCTCATTGCTCCTCCACACGAGTCTTTTGAAGAGTCTTCCATTGTCCACGGAGGGATCAGTATGATTCAGCCTGCTGCTGGTGTTGGTACTTGAAGCTTCCCGGAGCACAGCCCCACCAGACACGCCTGGGCTGCTGATGCTGGTTACCTTGTGGCGGCTGCTGTTCCTATGGAGGTGTCTGCGCTGCAACACCAGACATACTTAGCTTCTCAGACCTTTTGCAGCCCTCTTCTTGTAGCTCTGAGGGCAGGGTCCCCAGGCCAACAGTGTTTGTGTCACCGAGAGTTTGCAAAGCTGTCCAGGTTCTCAACCAGCTTCAGACTCAGTAAGAATCTCTGACAGTGGGGCCTTCCTGGTGGTTCCTGTCTCTGGCTAGGATTCAGAACTCGAACCTTCCAGGGAGTCAGCAGCCTGCAGTCATTCTCCTTACCTTCTAGAACGCGTGATAGTGTAAGTGATTAAGAAGGGTGTTTACCCCGCAATGATCAGCAGTTGATTTTTATAACATAACCAGTTCACTGGTATATGAACATCATACTCCTGTCCCTTCTTAGGCTAAATTTTGTTAGATTAAAAATTGTTTAAATATAGTTCAGAGGATGGTGTTAGGCTGTGTGTTAGTGTGTGGTGATTGTCCCTGCCTCCATCCTCACTGGGGTGATTTTCGAGGCTGCGTCTGAGGATGTTCCCCAAGAGTGTTCTGTCTTAGCCCACCTTCTCCTATGTAACAGTGTACCACGGCCTGGATGTGTCACGGAGGAAGAGATTTATTTCTTACAGTTATGGAGGCAACAGACCAAAGTCAAGGTGAGGCCTTGTCTGTATTATAACATGGTGGAAGACGAGCACACAGGAGAGCACTGAACGTGCTCTGACCCAAACACTGGCGAAAATGAACGCACTCCACTGATCATACTAACCCATTCAGGAGGGCTCTGCATAGAGTCTCAACTGAATAAGAAGAATGCTTATACCACGGGTGCATGGACATATACCAAACTGAGCTACTGAAGACACAGTGGAAACGAGGGAATAGGAAGAGACAGCCCTGGGAGCACTCGATCAGTCTGGTCATACTGATGCATTATGAGTGAGAAGATGCCAGACTTCATCGAATGTTTGACTTCACTAACTTGTTTCTAGACACCAATGTTTGAAAAAGAAGCTGACCAAACCGGCTCTTCCTTTGTCTTCATTCAGGCTTAGTAATTATCACAAGACTTTCACTCACACTGATTGTGTCCCCAAGCAGATGGGATTTCCTAATGAGTCTTTGTCATGTGACCAACCAAAGCATGCAGGAGTTGTGTGAGCTTTGGCATTATGACATCATGTTGGAAGAATAACAAGAGAGAAAGCATTGGGTTTTGGCCTAGGATGTTGGACGTTTCAGTCTTGATGGACTCATGCTTTCCGGGCCTCTGTGTAGTGAGGCAGAATGGTACACAGGGGAGAGGCTGCTCATTTCCTGGTGTGCAGGAGGCAGAGGGAGCAGAGCACTGACGGGCTTCCTTCTGCTTTTGTTCCATCTGGGTCCCTAGACGATAGGATGATGCCACCCACATTCAGGACGCGGTGGTCCCCTTCAGTTACTACCACACACATGAGGTCGTCTCTGGAAACACCCGCCAGCCTCCCTGGAGGTGGGCTTTGCTGACCGTATGTACTTCTCTGCACGTGGTCAAATCACAGTTAGCCATCACGACATTGGGTTAGTTGATTAGGAAGAAATTCATCACCAGACCGAATTCCAGATCTTTCCACCTTCACGTCATGGGTTCAGCAGTTTCGTACCAGTTTTTAAATGATTATAGATGGTGGAGTGCGCAGTTCAGAGCAGCAGCATCTGGACAGCCTGTTAATATGAAATCTGTAGATGCTGTGGCAACCCTTTCTTCTCCTTCTTTTGGTAGATCAACTTTTGAAAGACATGTTGGCTTAATGCTTTGTCAGAAATAGCACATTAATTATGTTGGGCACTTGGCTTTAATACTTACCTTATTTTCATATAGATACATGCTGTTCTCTTTGCAGGGCTACTAAGGTATGACCCATGACGTGAATCTGACTCAGAACCAGCATGTTTGAGTCCCACATGAGAGGACCAGTTCACACCCCAGAGTCCTGCTCTCTCTTTACTTTTCCCTCTGGGATGAGGCAGAGGGGAGGCTCACACCAGGTCTTGCCTTCTCAGTACCAGACTTTCTGGCCTCCAGAACTGTGAACCAATGCACTCTATCTTAGTAACTTTTATACAGCTGTGATAAAACACGGTGATCAAGGTGACTTATAGAAGAGAGCCTTGGATTGGTCTTACACTTTCAGAGGTTTGGACTCCACCGTGGGGGAACAAAGTCATGGAGGCAGGAGGAGTGGAGAGCCCACATCTTAATGTGTAATCAGGAGGCAGAGAAGGCACTGGAAATAGATCCAGTATTTATTTTTGAAGCCTCAAAGCTTACCCCGAATGACACACTTCCTCCAAAAGGCAAACAAGTATTCAAACATATGAGCCCAACCTTTGTGGGACCATTCTTGTTTTCTAGGGTTTGGTGCATGACTCGCTGTAGGATACCTCGAGGACCATGTAATCTTGAATGGCCCCAGAAGCTAATACATACACACACACACACACACACACACACACACACACACAACTCTCCATTCCTGTATTTCACAATATTCTGAAAAACAGACAAATGTCTCAGGTGGGTTTTCATGTCTTTATGTTCAGATGTAATTTAATAACATGAGTCGGATGATAGCCTCGTGCACAAAAAATGGCTAATAAAATATCAGACAATGCCCAATTTGGACAAAAATGCCTTATCTATTTTTTTTATTATAATGAAGCATCACAGATCCCAGAGTCTGGACTGTGTACAAACTCAAGCTTCAGCCTGTATGCAGTCTGGTGACCAGCTCTCACGCTCCATTAGCTCCCAGAATCTGCCGTGGCCTGGCAGAGATGCCGCTAGCAACCAGGCCTTTGCAGCTGTCACTGTCCAGTGTCCTTGCCAGTTTTACATGCTGCTGGCCCCTGCTGATTATTAGCACTGACAGTTGTCAAGTGGCCAGCAATGCCAAAGGATTCTCTGTGGCCATGGGTTAGAGTGGCGAGGGTGGGCACGCAGGACTTGAGGGCCATGACCTAGGTCTAGATGGAGACCAGGATTATAAAGAGAAATCAGTCCAACCCGTCCACATGTGTGGACTCCTGAAATAAAGATACTTTCTCTACATGGGCATGAATTTGAAACAATCTACACATGGAGGCACACACAGACACACCTTCTTTCTTAGGTCCCATGTCCACGGACGACAAAGACAGCAGAAGGCTTTTTAAACAAAGACTGGATAGTTGGGCGAGAGCCTAGGGCAGGAACACACAGGTAGCACATCTGCTCCTCACAGCTGCTTCTCACGGCTGGTCCATTGGCAGTTACTGGGTCTTGGCACCATCTTCTGGTGGGGTTCACTCTTTTAACACGGCATTGCGAAATGGTAATCTAGGATGGTATTGGGCCCCAGTCATTCAGCTGTGTTAAGATGCATGAGCTGTGGGCTGCAGATTAGACTTACGTGGTCTACATATCTGTAGCACCCCATTGGTGGATGAAACAGCAGAAATGTATTGTTTTTCCAGACCTGGGGGCTGAAAGTCTGACGGAAAGGTGCTAGCTGATGTGTTAGCTTTGCATACTGTGACATCATACTCAAGACGACGGACCTCATGAAGAAGGTTTCAGCCCATGGTGGCTCGGTCCTGTTGATTTGGGCCTTTGGCAGCAAACTGAGTCATGACGGAAACATGTGCTAGAGGAGATTGTTTACCTCACTGAAGCATGCGGCAGAGATTGCTTACCTCACAGTGGCTGAAAGCCAAGGTGATCAACACGGAGGGGGAACGTTCTCAAGAGCACACCCCTCAATGACTTAACTTTCTCTGACTAGACTCCACCTCCTAAAAGTTCCACTACATCTTCAACTGCCTCAGACTGGGGATCAAGCTTTGACCCAGGGGGCTTTTGGGGATAGTCAAGCTCCAAACTATAACAGCAGAGTCTGTTCCGACATCTTTCCATGCTTTGTAGGAAGCCATTTTTTCCCTTTGAGCAGTACCATTGTCTTGCACTAGGGCATGCCTCTGTCCAATTTCTTTGTGTTATGAAGACATACCAGCCATATTGAATGGGGCCTCCTCCTCAGTGACCTGATTTCAGGCTTTCTCACCCCTGTAAAGATCTTAATGCCAGTAAGCATTAGAGGTCCTGGGAATCATAAATTCAATATATATTTTTTTTGGCAGGGGGAGGGGTGGGGAGAGAGTCACAACCAAATTTATATAGCAAACCCTTCACCTAAAGGTTTTTCAGCATTCCGAGGTTAGCCACTCTGGCTGATGCTTGCAGGTGCTGTCTGTGCTAAATTTGCTATGTGTACCCTTCAGTTCCCTTCCAACCTCTGAAGGCATTACTCTAACACTTGGTTCAGTGATGATAAAAAAGAGGCTTAAAGAAACTAGGCAACTTCACCACACTCTACATTGGTAGATGGGAGGATGACCCTCCAGTCTAAGTTGGAATGATCCCAGATACAGTGCTATTTGTGATGGTTTGTATATGGTGGGCCTGTGGAGTAGCACTATTAGGAGGTGTGGCCTTGTTGAAGTAGGCGTGTCACTGTGGGTGTGGGCTTTAATACTCTCATCGTCGTTGCCTGAAAGTTGGTCTTCTCCTAGTGGCCTTCAGATGAAGATGCAGAACTCTCAGCTCCTCCTGCATCATGGCTACCTGCACGCAGCCATGCTTCTACCTTGATGATAATGGACTGAACCTCTGAACCTGTAAGCTATCCCCAATTAAATGTTGTCCTGATGAGACTTGCCTTGGTCATGGTGTCTGTTCACAGCAGTAAGACCCTCACTAAAATACTATTCATACTGGATGTTCAACTGTTGCAGAACAACAAACCAGCACTAAAGCCAATATTTGTTTAATGGTTCTTCCTTTTGTAGCCTGAGCTCATGGGTCCTCTTTCTGTGTGACAGTTGATCATAAAAGATTCCCTGGCCTTCTGAAAAAAACAAAAACAAAAACAAAAAACTTCAGGGAGCATCCACCTTTTTTTTCTGGATAGAAAAACCTAGATCTTTTGACCAGCCAAGGGCCATCTCCTTAGAGCCTTTTAGTTTGCTGAGGAGCATCGAAGGCTTTCCATTGCAAGCTGGGGGTGGATCTGGACACGATATTCTCCAATTGTAATGGCCTAGTGTGTTCTCAATAAGTAAAGCCTCGTGGCTACTGGGCTTGGCGTTTCATTAAGCCAAGTTTTGTCTTTCTGTGGAATCATGCCAGAACACAAGCTGAACACTTAATACAAGTAAGTAACATGTCCAGGTCATGGCAACTACCATGATGGAAATGACATGTGATAATGAGGTGTGTGTGTCCTTTCTAGGGTCTTCTAGTGAGACTCCCTCACCCTTCTGGCTTTACTGACAGTAACTTTTATTACTTTGACACAGCAGCAGGTTCCCTGCATCAGTCTCTCTTTTACTTCATAGAGTTCTACCAAGTAGTTCTTGAATTTCCTTAGTTGTGAAAACGAAGGCCTTACACATGCAAGAAGGTGACTTACAATGAGAAATACTTCTTGCAAGTGTTACCCCTGAGCCACACATGATCCTGGACAGCTCTGTGAAAAGACCCTTTGGACCTCTCTGCTTGGAAAGTAAGACAGAGCCATGAGGCGGCAGTCCAGAGGTCCAGGGTGGCCTTGGTTTCCTGTCCCCCCTCCCTTCCAGTCTTCATTTCTGTTCTTCCTCCCCCCTTTTTTGCTATTGTTTTTATTTAAACATCGCTGAAAACTGTGTTTTATGTCAACCTGACCCAAACTGAAGTTATTTAGAAAGAAGAAACCCCAACCGAGGAAATACCCACTAGATTGGCCTGAAGACAAGATTGTGATGCATTTTTTTTTTTTTTTTTAAGTTCATAATCAATGTGGAAAGGCTGAACTCACTGTGGGCCAGGCCACCCCTGAGTGTTGGTCCTGAGTTCTGTTAGAAAGAGAACTGAGTAAGCCAAGTTTTCAGTGTATGCCTCCAGGCTCCGGCTTATTGGCATTTGGTCTAGGCTCTGCCCCAGAGTTACCTGGCAATAGCCGGGTGCGCCTGACTCACTAAAAAGGGGGCTACTTGCCCCCTCCTCTCTCTCTTTCTCTCTTAGTTTAAACAAATGCCTCAATTTACAACTTCCTTTGTTTTGTTACCATGAAAAAGTCATGGAGCACCTTCCACGGAGAAGCATCATATTTGGGATTACCTGAACTGATGTTCCTGGGGCATAGACCTTCACATTTCAGCTCTAGAATAAAGCTTCTCTTCTTTCAGCCGAGAGCTTTGTTTTGTCTCAACACACTCTTATCATTATCACTGGGGCCGTCGGCTTATGCTTGGAGGTCAGTGCAGGGTGAGACACTCCGTTTCTAATCTTTTCCTTTGTCTGTGACCTGGCTGATTTTCTGTAAAGGATCTCCTGTGACCACAGTATATTCAGTTCATTTACCTGGGGGAACTTTGCTGATGATACAGAGAGATAACCAGTTGTGAGGTCTATATTAGAACTGAGGATCTCGTCTCCCTCAAGAATACAATCTTATTGTTTGAGGCTCCATTGCTTTTGGGTAAATACAGTGTGTTTTCTATTCCTCTATTCCAGTGTGCAGCTTTTCAAATGGACTGAAACGGAGCTTTCCTCTCTCTGTGTTTATGTTGTGAGCCTTCTCAGGTTTGCATCCCGAAAACCTAATAGCCCGAGCTTCTAACAATCCCGTGGAAGCAGAGGCATGAGGAGAAGTCATTTCGTGAGCATTTTGCAAAATAGCAGTGCAGGGCTGCTACCTGCAGGTCTTAGTCAATTTCTTAGGCAGTGGGTGTTGCTTTTGTCCACAGTGGCCTATTCCCCAGGGGCTCTGGTGACCATCAGTCTGCAGAACTGCCTCACACGCGACCAGGGAGAGGCTCTCCGTACTGGTGTCTTCTAGAGCAAGCTGCATTTCTAACATGATTTCCTACCCACACCCCCCTTTAAACTCGGTATGATTATAAACCGTTCAAAGTTACAATCAACAAAAACCAGAACAAGGCAAACACACCCCCTGAGAGTAGCTGTCTCGCAGACTGGGTTCGGTGCTATTTGTCATTTTGCCAGTTTCTGGAAGGAAAAGTCGCTGTGTTTGTTAGCTGTGTACTGTGCCAGCAGTCAGAGAGAAGCTTCCCTCCTAGAGATTCCCCTACCGTTCTTGGTTTACTGGATAAACAGGGGCAAACAGATTAAGGAAGCAGCAGCTGGCAAATGAGATGTTGGGGCATCTCTGTTTCCTGTTGGCTTCGGACATCCATCTTTTAATGTGTGCCATGCTGTTCCTGGGTATCTGCTTGAGCTGGTGCTGTTTCCAAGAGCTGCTCACCAGAGTCTTTAACTGTTTTCAGTGACCTCACACTGGTATCTTGAACTTGCCCATGAAGGGAATATTTACACCATGGAAATAAGCAAATTCTACAAGTACCCTAAAGTCACAACTGCTTCATGTCTAACTGCTAACATCTTCCTGTGACTAAGGCTATTAGTGCTCCACGTTTCAAACTCTAGATGGCGAATGTTGGACAAAAGGTTGACCTCCACAGTCTTCACAGGTAATACTCACTTTATACTTACAGCGGCCCACTGAGGACGGCTACTTAAATTCCCAATGAGTCTTTAGAAGAAGCCTCAGAGAAGGGAAGTAACTGGTCCCATAGCCAGAGAGCAGCCACGGCTCAACTGGAAACCAAATCCCTAAGCTACTTTTTATTCACCTCTTATGTATCTCTTTCACCATTATTATAACTCAAATGCATTCAGAAAGCCCCATCTTCCCAGGCAAGGATGACGGTGTTGGTGTAGACTCTGTCACTGGGGAGCCTTCTGTGTTGATGGGCACTAGCATGTTCAATATCTGATTTCTCTGAGTAAGGAGACATTCCTATCACGTTTGCTCGACACATAAATACCCAAGGAGGTGTCTGTCTGCTAAATCAACCTCTTGATCCATCTTAGGGGAAAGTAAGTCTGGCAAGGGTAGGGAGGGAGGAATGAATGGAGGGAGGGAGAGAGAGAGCGCTCTTTCCACGTGGGAGCATCATATTTGGGATTACATAAATTGGTGTTCCTGGGACGTAATCACTCACATTTGAGCTCCAGAATAAAGTGTCTCTTATTTTCATTTAGTTGAGAGCTTTGTCGCATCTCAACATACTCGAGAACGATTTTCCCAAGGGCCTCGGACTCAGCCAGGGCAGCTCAAGTTTATTCCATCTCCTCTTCTTCTCTGGGATACAGTCCATTCTTCCGTGGATACTGTGCATCGGTTCTCCTCATCAGGGAACAAAATGTGGCTACTGGCCACGGAAGTGAGCTACAGGAAGAGGCCCACACCATGTCAAGTGCTGTTGCTACTGAAGTTGAGCCCGGTGCTGCACACAGCCGCAGCTCACAGGATGTTCAGAGAAGATGCCTTGTACAAAGCAGGCGCTCAAACAATGTGCTAAAGAACAAATAACTCTGTCCCTAGAGGCTTTGCAGGTGTGGCTGCTGTGGCACATGTGTGTCAGTAGGTGGCAGAGAGCAGAGAGGCTGTGTCGACACTCTGGTCTGACCTGTGAACATCTGAATGATGCCCTAACATTCCCTGAAAAAAATGAGCCCGAGGTCACCACCAGTCTGGAGCCAGACAGGTGCCCGGGATGGGGAGCAAGTGGAGACTAGAAAAACCCTGCCTGGGACAGGCGTGTGTGTGTGTGTGTGTGTGTGTATGTGTCTGTGTGTGTATGTATGTGTCTATGTACGTGTATGTGTGTGTGTATATGTGTGTGTATGTGTGTGTGTGTGTCTATACATGTATGTATGTGTGTGTATCTTTGTATATGTATGTGTGTGTGTATGTGTGTCTGTGTGTGTCTATGTACGTGTATGTGTGTGTATATGTGTGTGTGTATGTGTCTGTATGTGTGTGTGTCTATGTACGTGTATGTGTGTGTGTATCTATGTAAGTGTATGTGTGTATGTGTGTGTCTGTGTGTGTATGTGTGTGTTTCTTTGTGTGTGTGTGTATGTGTGTCTGTGTGTGTCTATGTACATATATGTGTGTGTATATGTGTGTATGTGTGTGTGTCTATGTATGTGTGTGTCTATGTATGTGTATGTGTGTGTATGTGTGTATGTGTGTGTCTGTGTGTGTGTATGTGTGTGTGTATGTGTGTGTCTTTGTGTGTGTCTATGCATGTATGTGTGTGTGTATGTGTGTATGTGTGGTTTGTGTGTGGGGGGATGGGGGATAGCCCCAGGACAGGAATCCCAGTGAGGTTCCAGTATCAATCGAGTAGCAGAAGCCAAAAGCCTTGTATCCAGACCAACATTGTAAGAACATTCACAAGCACAGAAGTGTGGACAAAAGGGTCACAGTGTGGGACACACTACAACTTCTACAATGAGGTTTTTTTCTCTGTGGGGGGCATTGCAAGGGTACAAGGGGAGGAGATGAGTGATTAGGGTGCATGATATGAAATTCACAAAGAACCAATAAAAAGGAAACAACAACAGCAACAGCAAACCTACCAAATGACTCAACAAGGACACACTGATAGCACTAAATGTCATCGGTCTGCCTGCATTAAGCAAGAAGCAACCTTTTCCCAGCAGGATCTTCTTAGAGGTGGGACCAGGCCATGGTTACTTTCCTTCTTTTAGCTGCAATTTCTTGTTTGTCTGGGCAGGCAATGGCATTTTATTACTGACTACTCAAAGCAAATATGCTTGAATGCTACACGCTTGTGAATTTCATAGTGAAAAAGCATTCCCCTAGGATTTCCTGCTAAGTCTACACCTTCTATCTCTTGACAGTCGGCACAACGGCATTTCTTATTTGGTTAATCAGAAAACTACTGCAGGAAACAAAGACACAGATGGTTGGCTTCGCAGGGAGATGGCCAGTTTTCTACCTGCGGCTGTTCCTGGGTTGTCTGGTATATAGCACTGCATAAGATCATCGCCTGCTTGTAATTATACACAAAGAATACGTATATTAAGAGCAGCCTGTTTCAGAAATTCTATTTTTTTCTGATCATATATTTTGGTCTTGAGTAGAAGGTTGTAAAGCTTTAAATATTCTATAGCTCTGAGGGGCTTGGCTGGAAATAGCAACCATCTCTTCTGTGTGGCACAAAATATAAAGAGATTCTTTTTAACTTTTGTAGAAGAAGGGTTTCCGACACATCTCAGTTAAACCTAAGTGTGCTCTCTCCATCACGGTTCTCAGAAATGTGCTAAAGGAAATTCCTCAGCAACAAATCTTGGAATACATCTTACTTTTCTGTGCTCTGACCATAAACACAGCAATGTGTTTTAGGCCCTTTTCACACAGTACCCTGCACTACCATGCAGTACTGTGTACACCATGCACCGCCATGCACCTCCATGCACCGCCATGCACTGCCATGCACCACCATGCACTGCCATACACCATCATACACCACCATGCACCACCATGCACCGCCATGCACCACCATGCACTGCCATACACCATCATGCACCACCATACACTGCCATGCACCACCATGCACTGCCATGCACCACCATGCACTGCCATGCACCTCCATGCACTGCCATGCACCACCATACACTGCCATGCACCGCCATGCACTGCCATGTACCACTATGCAATGCCATACACCATCATGCACCACCATGCACCACCATACACTGCCATGCACCACCATGCACTGCCATGCACCTCCATGCACTTCCATGCACCACCATGCAGTGCTATATACCATCATGTACCACCATGCACCACCATGCACCACCATGCACTGCCATGCACCGCCATGCACCACCATGCACTGCCATGCACCACCATGCACTGCCATGCACCACCATGCAGTGCCATATACCATCATGCACCACCATGCACCACCATGCACCATCATGTACCACCATGCACCTCCATGCAGCACCATGCACTTCCATGCAGCACCATGCAATGCCATACAGCATCATGCACCACCATGTACCACCATGCACCACCATGTACCACCATGCACCTCCATGCACCACCATGCATCACCATGCACCGTCATGCACCACCATGCACCCCGCCATGCACCATCACGCACTACCAAACACTGCCATGCACCGCCATGCACCCCACCATGCACCACCAAGCACCACCATGCACCCCGCCATGCACCGCCATGCATCACCAATCACATAGTTCACATGCACCACTTCTGAATCTGGGCAGCTGGCTGAAGTCGCCCAGTGTCAATGATAGCCATGACCTCAACTTACAATACCTTCCTTAGTCTGGTCTATACCTTTATTTTCAGGTATAAAGTCACTGCATTCTCTTACACAAAATTAAGTTTTAATTTTTATAAATATGTATTAGTGTTTTCACCTGTGTGCATGCATGGGCGCTCAGAATATGTCTGGTGCTCATGGAGATCACTGATGCCTGAAACTGGCGTTGTAGGCAATCGTGAGTCACTTAAAGTGGGTGCTGTAAACAGAATTGGGTCCTTTGTAAGAGAACAAGTCTTTTTAAATACTGAGTCATTTCTCCAGCTGTCTCCTGTCCATGGCCTCCTAATCAAGAATGTGTTTACTGGCATTTTCACGCAGTCTTCCTAGGTGCGCATTAACAGTCACAAAAATTGTGACTGTTTATATATGCTTAGCCCAGGGAGTAACACTGTTGGGTGGTGTGGCCTTGTTGGAGTAGGTGTGTCACTGTGGGTGTGGTCTTAAGATCCTAATCTTAGCTGCCTGGAAGTGAGTCTTCCACTAGCTGCATTCAGATGATGTAGAGCTCTCAGCTCCTCCTGCACCATGCCTGCCTGGACGCTGCCATGTTCCCACCTTGATGATAATGGACTGAACCTCTGTACCTGTAAGCCAGCCCCAATTAAATGTTGTCCTTATAAGACTTGCCTTGGTCATGGTGTCTGTTTGCAGCAGTAAACCCTAACTAAGACTGAAGTTATTGTGATTCTTTTGTATAGAGTAGGAAAGACCACACTTATCTTACACAGTGTTCCACTGGCTCTCAAATTCAGCATATGCCCATTAATACCCCATTCTCACCTCTTCTTCTCCAACCCCTCATTATGGGGGTTTTGAAGGTCTTCCTATCAAAAGGTGGGTTCCATTTCTTGACCCCTGGGTATATATACACACACACACACACACACACACACACACACACACACACACACACACACATCTATTTATCTCCCAGTTCATGACTTGCACTGGATCCAATAAGGCAACAAATATGGCGGTATAGTAGACTTAAGCCTGGGTCTACAGAGTTCTGACAAATAATCCATGCACACTCATTCTCCTTGGATTTGCCATGACAACAAGACCAAGCCAGCTCATTAGATGATGGAAAGCCATGTGTGGTGGAGCCAACTTGCCCCAGCTGAAGTCCGGCACAGAATTTGGAGGCATCTGGTTAATTATGAATAACTAATTGATACTCCTGAAGAACAGTAAGCAGTTTGTAAATATAGTTAAGGTTTTTTTTTCTGTTGTTTAGTCAGCATACTAAATAAATCTTAGTTTCACCCCTTACTGTGCCCTCACCCCCCATGACTCTCTTCTTGATTTCCCTCAGAGCTTACTGTCTGCTGAGCACAGGCATTTGTCGGTTTCACAACTACTACCTAGGCATGGTTTCTGCACCCCTTTGCCATATAAAGCTAGAGAAGGAACAAGTACAAAGAGATATAATAGAATATACCGGATTCTTAGAACTGTATTAAATTTGCACGCCAACGAAATCAAACTGCGAGGCTAGAACATTTGGTCCCAACCTTTCTCTTTTAAGCAGGAACAAGCATCAATTTCTCCCTCACAAACATCCCAGGAAATCTTCAAAATGCTGAGCAGGAAAGAAAATATGGTATGGAATGGAATTGAATTAGATTGACAGACAATGGATAATTCTGGATTTCTCTCCCCAACCCCAGCCTTATTTCTCCCCTCTTAAAAAATTTCCCTTTGAAAATGAGATTGGAAGATGGATTTCTAACACAATTAAATTAAACACAAGGCCGTAAATGTTCTGGCCATTAGTAGACACGGTTGGCTTGTTGTTTTTGTTGTTAATGAAGTAAGGAGAGATTTATTTTGGTTCATCTTTCTAGAGGCTAAAACCAAGGTCTCAGGTCCAGTGGGTTTGAGGAGTCTGGGGAATTTGGTGCACTGTAGCAGGAATGTGTATCAGAGTAGACAGTCATACATCAAGACATCAAGGAGAGAAGGAATATGTGTTGGAATGTGTGTGAACTATGTTGAGCATGCATATGCCTGTAATGAGTCAAGTACCTTTTACTAGGTTCAACTTAAAAGCTCCATGATGGGAGCATCCAACATCCGAACACGTTTGCTGATTTACCACATGCTTGTTTGAGATGTCTTTAGGGAGATGAGCACTGTCTGTGCAGGCAGTTTGGATTTTATCAGTCGTATGGATAAGTTGAACTGGCTTGTTCAAGTTCTTCTGTATCCAAGGGCACAGCCTACAGCATAGGGGAGTGGGCATGGGGCACAGATTATTACTTGGAGCTAGAATGACTATTCTCAATGCAGTGCCCCTAGAACTAGGAAAGCAAGGATCTATTATTGAGGGGAAACCACACATATTCTCACAGGAAAGAGTGATCCACATAGGCAGAAACAGGCACGCAAGCCAGCATGCACAGGTAAATGTCATGCATGCATGCTCAAATGATGATAGATTCTGGAAGGCCTTGGGGTGAAAGATTCAGTCTTAGTAACAGCAAAGTTGACTCTAGGTCATGTAAGGAGTGAGTCAGAGTGACTCAGGGGTTTGGGCTTGTTTCTTGTTTCTCTGGAGGGCAATAACTGAAGCCAAAACAAACCCGACGGAGCTTTGTAAGAAAGTCAACAGTCTTCAGTTAACAGACCCTCCCTTCCTGCCCTGTCGCTGCAAATACAGGTCATTGTATGCAATGGCTAACACTTCCAAGAGGATGCTGAGGACATAACATGTTCTCCTGGGAAGAGTACCAAATCTCAGGGTTCTGCACAGGAATTCTCTGGAATCTACCCCCAGTCGGGGCAAAGAAAGCAGAGAAATGAGCCAAGGAGGAGGCAGAGCAGAGGCTACTGGTTATCCTTTACAGAAATGTCCGGAGCCCAGTCAAGACCAGAGTTGGTTAATTCAACGGTTTAATGAAAATCATCACAGAATGGGAAAAGCTTTGAAGTTCTAATCCAGACCCTCAGAGCAGGACTCTATCTGAAGATGGGGTGAAGTCTGTTGAGGCGCCGGGTGTTCTCAAGTCCAGTTCCATCAGGACCCATATAGAAGAGTTTACATCACAAGTACACGTAGGCTGACCAAGTGTACACCCGTGGAAAAGATGGCTGGTCGGACAACAAGGCAGGAGGCTTCAGAAGCAGACAGATGTCCTGACACCTTGCTATTCAAGCTTCACCAGGATGAAGAAGACCAGGCATCTGTGGTGCAAGTCTCCCAGCCTGTGCTGATTTGTTAAAGCAGCTAAGCAGGTTCACACTTTATTCCTGTGTCCAAGGGATTTTAACAGCTTCAGAGTTCTTTACAGTGAGGCTGAATGCTCCCCGAACTCTCAGGACCCTACAGCTCTGATCCTAACCTGTCCTTTCTGTTCTCTGTGTGTCCTGCTTATGATCCTGCTGGCTGGTTTCTGATCAGTGGACTTGGTTCTGCACCCTTTGGTAATGTATTTTCTTCACAGTGAACAGTTTTTTTTTCCCTTTCATTTCCCAGCTCTCCCTTCTGTATCTGTTGAACACATCAATCCTTCAGGCTTCCTCTGGTGCCATTTAGAGCCTTCCCTACATCCCCCAGTAAAATTCCATGATGGCTTCTAATCTGAGGATTGAGACCCGCCTATCTTTTCAATATACCCAATC
Organism: Micromys minutus; assembly: GCF_963924665.1. Taxonomy (NCBI): domain Eukaryota; kingdom Metazoa; phylum Chordata; class Mammalia; order Rodentia; family Muridae; genus Micromys; species Micromys minutus. Next base: position 45,416,445 of record NC_137955.1, on the reverse strand, counting down.
ACCTTCCTCTTTACTGCTGTTCTTAAGGTCAAGTGCCCCCCCCCTCCATTTTCTGGTCTGCGTAAAACGGCATATTTTCACAAATGCAGTGGAAGAAATGACAGGCATGTGAAATGAACCTGGAATACAGGTTAAAAAATCAGGCCAGAAATGAAGACAGAAGTAGTAAGCATTAATTAAAATGATACTGAGTGTAGGACGTCCCAGGGGAAAGTGAGAGACTGGGAGGAAGCAGCTCCGGAGAGAAGAAGGAAGTCACATCCTCCCTGAATGCAACACGCCTAACGGTATCTACAGCGGCTTAACACCGGTTTTCGAATGACTGTCCTGGAAGGAAAACGGTTGATGTCCAGAGACCACTCAACAGAGCCCTCGCTTGGAAAGCTGGCTGGAGTAGTAGTTCTGAAGTGCTTTTCCTCTGAGACTTGTAATGAGATGTCCTAGTGGAGGTTGAGCACCAGCAATGGGCAAGGCAAGAAGCTTACCCTGAGGGCTAACACAAGCCCGGAAAAACAAGTTAACTGTGCCGATTTACACACTGCCCAGACCTGCTGGACCCAATCAAAGGCAGAGCAGTTGTGGATTGGACTGTTTGTTTGCTGAACTGTTTCCCTAGGGTGAAAACTTAACAGCCAACACATGAGAAAAAACAGTGCAAATGCTTTCTCTCCGACGCCTTCAAAATCAGGACAGCAGCCTCTTTCTCACTTCTTCATGAAGAAATGCTGTGAGTTTGTGGAATCTGGTAGGGAGATGGATTTTCTGCCATAGGAAGCCTTTCATTTTATATACATCTCTGTGTGTACATACGTGTGCGCATGTATGCAGAAGCCAAAGGAGAATCTTGGTGGGCATTCCTCAGGTAACATACACCTCTGATTTTCTTTTCTGTACCTGGGCAGGGGGTGTTTCATTGGCCTGGAGTTTGCCTTGCAGTCTAGGCAGCTGAGCACCAAGCCCTAGAGTGCCATTGGAGGTGGCTTCTCAAACACTGCTATCACAAGTACACACAGCTTTCATTTGAGATCCAGGATTGAGCTGTGCGTCTCTGTATTTGCAAAGCAAGAGCTCCATTGTCTGAGCCATCTCCAAAGCTCCCTTCACCAGTGAACGTTAAACCCCCTGCCTGTCTCCCCTGGCCTGTCACAGAAGAGGAAGAACTGCTGAGGGAGGGGCAGCTGGAATGGAGAATGGCAAGCTAGAGTCTTGGAGATGGGTGTTGTATAACAGCAGGACCAGGCAGACTCCTCCAGGCTGGGAAGTGGCTGTGGGCACTAAAAGGCCTGACCTCACGGGCCAGCTGCTTTGAACTTGGTTCCCATGAATATAAGCAGCAAGGAAAGGCCCCCAAGAGAAGGGAAGATGGAGCAGGCGTGGAAAAGTACACAAAGCTGTTCGATCAGCTACTGCCAGATCTCAGAGTGATTCTGCAGCATGAATCAGACCACACAACCCATCCATGCTGGCCACTGGTCACTGGCACTGATGCCAGGAGTGGGGTAATTTCCCCCTGGGACAGAAAGAACATGAGTCAGAAAAGGGAACAGTAGGGCATTCTTGCTGTGTTTTTCCACCACTACCTCAAGTGCTTGGGACTAAGATGTTGAATATTATGTGCATATATGTGCATGCATATACATGCAAACATATATCTATCTATATCTATATGTCTATATATATATCTATAGTTATATATCTTAGACATGTGATCCCAGTTCAAATAAGAAACCCATTTATGTTCCTACATACCTATTAAACAAAGCTTTAATATAATTTATTACAGTGTCTTTAAATAAAGTCATAGTTTGAAATCCTGAGGTTTGGGATTCCAACACACTAAGACTTGTTGGGCTAGAGGGAGAATGACCATTTGCTCCGACTACAGCAAATACATTCTATTGTGTGTGTGGGTTGTGTGTTGCAGAAGGAGGCTGCCCAGGATGGATGTGGCCTCATGGGATGGAAAGTCCAGCTGGAGATAAATGGGAAAGAATGAGTATATGGTGCAGAGTGTGCACACAGTCTTCAGAACAGCAACACTTGAGCAATTAGTGGCTGAAAACAGGTTACGGTCTGTTAGTATTTTACCATGATGAATTTGCTGCTAGAGATGTGCAGATGGGAATTTCAGCAGCCTCAGAGAGTTCCCCTGTGTGCTCTACTGCTGACTGAATGCTATTGAGTTCTCCTTGGTTCTCTCACCTTTGGATTCCTAAGGATTATTTATTTGTAAATTAATTTTGTTTTAGGCTATGTCCTAAAGTTAAATGTACAAAATAAGATTTAAGTAAGTCTGCCTTCTATTTCTTTGTGCATTTATGCGTGGGTAGATGGTCATATATGTGCCCATGCATGTGGAGGACAGAGGTCAACATTGGCTGCCTTTGTCCATCGTTCTCCACTGGATTTTTTGAGGCAGGGTCTCTCATCTAACCTTGAAGCTTGGGTATAATGCAAGCCGGGTTGACCCTGCAGCCACAAGGACCCTCCTGACTCTGCCAGTCCAGTGCTTCAAGTGAGCACTGCTGTGGCCAGCTTCCCCACCTCCACCCACAACTGTGCAGCAAGTAGTGTACTGACTGAACCATCTCCACAGACCTTGGATCTTCCCTCTATCCCTTCAGTTCTGTTACCCATTCTATTCTGCTGCTTTTGTCTATAGGTGACTCTTTGCAGAGGTTTATATTTTTGTGTTTGAAAGAATTTAAGTGGATTGTCCATATATCCTTCCTCATGTCCCCCTCTTCCTTGGCCTACTCTATTCACATCTCTCCATCATTCCTGTTTGTACCTGATCACAGATATCATCCCATGATGCAAATACACTCATCCTTCTGCACAGCTGTATAGTACCTTAGTAACACGTGGTTCTGTGATACCCAGATGATTTTCTGAGAATATGATTGACAGGCAATTGGATTGTTATAAGCTTTGTGAATCAAACCAAAGATCCTGCAATGAATAGGCCTTGGAATTCTTATTTTCAAATTCTTGTCAGTAGCCCATTGGGGTTCAAGACCCTGATAGTCGGCTAAAGGTTCTTACCTTGTCAATTTGGGTTTCATTAGAGATTGCAAAGGGGTGATGTTTATCTTTATCCATAAGCAGGAGAAGGTTCCCTTGATCACATCTCTGAGCGTACCTAATAAAGTCAGAGTTCTGGGTGAGTTTTTCCTCTCTGTTTGCTGATGTTTACTGCAACGAACCAGCTCTCAAGCATCGAACACAGGTGACTGAGGAAGCTTTTCTTCTCTCATCTGACTGTGTTGTTATAAGCTTATGCATTCAACATCTGATGCATTTCCATTCAGTGGAATCTTGAGACGATTTTAATTGGCATTTGTCTTATTATAAGCAAAGCGGAGTATCTTGTCTGTCAGTGAGTCGGCTGCATTCATTTCTCCTCAAATATTCTGCTGATATTTGTATTGTTGATGACTGCCACTGGTCTTCTCTTTCTTTATTAGAACATCCTTACAAATTAAGTTTATTGGTGTACTGGCTGGTTTTGTGTCAACCTGACACAAGCTGGAGTTATCATAGAGAAAAGATCTCAGTTGAGGAAATGCCTCCATGAGATCCAGCTGTAAGGCATTTTCTCAACTAGTGATCAAGGGGGGAGGGCCCAGCCCATTGTAGGTGGTGCCATCCCTGGGCTGGTAGACCTGGGTTCTATAAGAAAGCAGGCTGAGCAAGCCAGGGGAAGAAAGGCAGTAAGTAACACCCCTCCATGGCCTCTGCATCAACTCCTGCTTCCTGACCTGCTTGAGTTCCAGTCCTGACTTCCTTTGGTGATAAACAACGATATGGAAGTGTAAGCTGGATAAACCCTTTCCTCTCCAATTTGCTTCTTGGTCATATTTTGTGCAGGAATAGAAACTCTGACTAAGACAACTGGTTTTTGTATTTTTCTTAGTATATTAAGTGTCATTTTTATTTTATTCACATGTTTTCTATTTAACCAGAAAGAAAGAACAATGTTAGGGGAATATGATCACAATGTAACTGTCAAATATGAGTGAAACAAAAAAAGTTTTTTAAAGATAATTAAATAAATTAATTTTGCATGAGTTTTAATCATTTTTTTGAGATTTTTGTACAGTGTGCTTTGATCATGTACACTCTCCCTTATCTCCTCCCTCCCCCCCCCCCGTTCTTTCCCACCCAACTCTGTAGCCTCTTTTTACCTTTAATCTCCAATTTGTGTTGTACAAGTACTCTTGAGGGTGTGGCTTCCCTGGAGCAAGCTGGGCTTGCAGAATTAATACTCTGATTCTCAAGAAGGAGCAGGGACTTCCTCCCCCTGCAGACATGTCCTTCTTCTCCTCTAGATTCCAGATCCCAATCAGGGAAATAGTCTTTAACCTCAAGCTAAAGAGAAATCTATCCACGTTTTCTTTTACTATATGTTTTTTTTTTATATTTAAATACCTATCATTGGACATTTGTCCTGATGTACAATATAAATAAAGATTCAGTTCCCCCCCCACCCCCATGTCATCTGTGACAAAGATAGTCTCTGATGGCCCAGTGAGGTATCATTTTATTTTATTGTGTGATAAGTTTTCAGTCATGTGAATCTGTCTGTGGATTGTCTCTTCCATGCTGAGTCTCTGTCTGTTTTGGGGACAGAAGCTTTGTGCTGTGCTTTAGGACCTGAGCTGTCTGGCTACCCTCAGGTCTTCCTATTGCTCTTCTTTCTTGATGCCAGGTTTGCTTGTCATTTCAGATGAACTGTAGAATCAGACTCCCTTACCTGTGGTGTTGCATTTTTTTTTTTCAAAAATATCTTCTACATATAGTCTAAGAGACTGGAACTTTCTTAGGACCTCACAGCCAGAGTTAACAACACAGTTTGAGGTCTCTTAAGACTTAAGACTGCTGTCCTACTGTGCACTCAGCCTGTTTGCTTAACCTGCCTTTAAGGGAACAATGATATAATCATCCTTACTTGCCTTGGATCTGAATAGATGTAATCTTAAGTTATGTGTTCCTCCATGCTGCGGATCCAAGAGTATGTGTGCATGTATGTATGCTATGATAATCATTTGCTGGCCTTATAAAATAAATATTCCTCATAAATACAGAAAGCAACACTCATACTGTTTAATAGATTGTGTGTGTGTGTGTGTGGAGAGAGAGAGAGAGAGAGAGAGAGAGAGAGAGAGAGAGAGAGAGAGAGAGAGAGAGAGATCTGGGTCATTTGGGGTCAGAGACGTCAGTTCTCATAAAACTGTTAAGATTTCTGTGAAATATCCCCCCTTTCTTCCCCATGAGATGTTTTCTCTGCTGCTCAACAAATGAGAGAGGAAAATCCCTTTGTTAGGGACACCCAGGGACAGATAACAGACATAGATACAAGGACAGACATACTCACAAGACGATATTCAAGCTAGCATGGATTCAGATTCATGCACCAGACAGGATGGGCAATGGAGACACAGAAGAGGGAAGCAGAGAACTCAGAGCTGGGATACTGTTCTGTAACGAGGCACCAACACGTGATGTACGTGACGAACGTGACGTACGTGACGTACGTTTACTATTGGTGAGCTCAAACCGACTGCACCTGTGTATACAGGATCCCTTGTGACTTAAGGTATGTGTCACATCAGACTGACATATTAACTGAGAATGATTGTTTTTTAATTTTTGCGGTGTTCCTATGGAAGAACCCAGGGCACCTTTGCATTTGCTCGTGTACTTTTGCGGGTTTTAGGATGTTTACTTGTTTGCTTCCTGTAGGCTCCTCCTCCTTAGTGCAAGTTAGATGCTTTGTTTGTACTGTTGTAAGTGTGGTCTTTGTAGGCACGTAGCACCATGGAGGCTGAGGCAGGAGGATCAAGCAGTTGAGGGCCTGGGTTACACAAAAGATCTTGTTTAAACAACAACAACAAACCCAGAAAAATATAAATGAAACTTAAGCTAGCAAAATAACAAAAATACTGTCTTCTGTTACACATTTTTATTATTTTTCAGTTTTAGTATACAACGACTGTTTTTAAGTATTTCAGTCTCACAAAAATTTTTTGGAGAATCCTTTCACTGATTACAATCAAATTTTCTGGAAACGCAATTACCAAGGAAAAAAACCTTATGGATATTAAAAACTTTATTAGCAATAATAAGTTAATTAATATATTATATGTTATTATTTTTTACTTGTTATATATTTTTAACTCACTTATATTACTAACTGTGTGTTTGGAACCCGATTCTCTGAGAAAGTGTGTCTCTCAGAGAGAAGGGCAGTCACTGAACTCTTCAGGAAACTATGGGGAAAAATAATTCTTAAGAAGAAAAGCAAATTTCAAGTGTGTAAATTACAGTATTAAGTTTGTGGAGTTGAAATAGCATTGTATAAATCTCTCTGTCTCTGTCTCTTCCCTCCTCTCTTGGTCTCTGTGTCTGTCTCTGTTCCTGCTCTCTTTCCCTTTGCTTCTCTTTCTTTATATAGTTGCCAAGGTCTTCAGGAATGCTCCTTTTCTCCTGGATCCTCCCAACTCTACCCCTTACAGCTCCCCGAGGTTCTTCTCTCTTCCTTGGTTTTGTCTTCTGTTCCTTCTCTTTCCACAGTGTCTCTGTGTCACCAGGGGCTTCCTGTACTCCACCTTCCTGTCTGTGAGCCTCCTAAGTGCTGGGACTAAGGGATCATGCTGGTCTTCACTCCCCTTTTTGGTCATGTTTGTATTTTACATTGGTAAAAATGCAATTAAGGACAGGACGAGACATTTGGATTGAAGGCTTATCCTAAATGTACATGACGATATTTCTTAATACACATTCTTTATTTTACTCCTGGAGAAAGGATTCGTGTGTGTGTGTGTGTGTGTGTGTGTGTGTGTGTGTGTGTGATGTAATATGTGCTATAGCTTATCCCGAATTTCACAGAAATTGGGGGAATGTTTGGGGGAACAGTCATTTAGTGGGAGATACAATGCGTGCAACAAGCACTGAAAGCCCGGTGCCATTCGACCTGCCTTTGTCCTTTTGTCTTCTAGAAGGAAGAGAGAAGACAACAGCAGATCCGCAGGATATAGAGGATCAAATATACACTGAAGATGGCTGAGGTAAGACTTGTGCAGGCACAAGACCAGGCTGTGAGGGAGAGGGGTCGGGGGGAGGGGGACGGAGACAGAGACAGAGGTCACTAGTTGCCAACAGTGCGGCAGGTTGCTTTCTCACTGCCATGCCAGGGCACTGTGGGCTGCTCAGGAGAGCTGTGTCTTGGTGTGTAAACAGAAGAACAGAATCTTATCCGCCTGGCTTCTTCTCTTTCTGTTGGTGAAGGTCACCTCGTGGGGCATTAACTCCCTTTCACATCTGTATCTCACATCTGCTTTCTAGCTTCTCAGTCTGTTGGACTGTGGTGGTGATGAGGTCGGTAGAGACTAAGAAACAAGAAACAAGCCAGTCAGTGAACCAAAGAGATGTGACATCCACGGGGACCGGACACGGCAGACTCAGGAAAGTTAAGTGGTGGATCACATGAAAACTTGTAAGTTCTTGTTTTCTTTTGTTGGCCAAGAGCTCATCTATTTTGTAATCCAGGTGGGCCTTGAGCTCACATGCTAAGTCTCCTTCGTACTGAGGTCACAGACCCGAGCCCCTGTTGCTTCCTGGTTTAACTTTGGCTTTCACTTGCCAGAAGATATGAAGCCAGTGGGGGAGGGTCTTAGAACCGGAGCACGAGAATTCCCAGAGTCATTAGCCTGGATTCGTGGAAATGAAATAACGTTCTGAAGTTGACGGAGCCGGGACTCGAACCCAGTTCTTATCTGGAGTCTGTGCCCTGTGTGCTGCAAGCATTTCTTTCCTGACGCATTATGTACTTAACTCTGTCTACTACTTATGTCTGTTTTAGGCCCACCCTCCTTTTGGTGAAGAGTGAGATTGTGTCTGAGCTGTGGGTTTTTATTGTCACTTACTCCAAAAGTAAATATTCATCCCTGCCCTGTGTGTGTGTGTGTGTGTGTGTGTGTGTGTGTACACTGTAAGTTGTACCTTGGACAATAAAGAAAGTGGACAAGCATCCCTCCAGTCTCAGAAAATTTATAGTCTGCCTGTAAAGAGAAGACAGGGGTTGTATTGAAATTGTTTATATTCAACGATTTTCACTTTGGGGGGATTCTTGCTTGTCTCATTTAATTACCTCAAACAAAATCGCCACTTCTTTTTTTTTTTCCAAGAATCTTCCCAACCGAGAAGTGGAAGCAGGAAAACAACAAACAAAAAAACCCCCCAAACCCATGAGATTTCCTTTTTGATCTTATGGATTTTGACTTCCAGCTCAACGGCTCACGTAGCTCAGTAAAAGACAACTCCCCGCATGCCCCTAAGCCTTGCAAACCCCACCTGCGATCGGAAATCCAGCTGTGCACTTTCTATTTCTCGCCTCGTTGGTAGGAATAAGGATTCAGCAATCCTGGCTTTGGTGACAGAGCTGCCTGCAACACCTGCGGCAAGGCACAGACCAGCCTGGCAGTTCTGGCCAGCAAAGCCTTAGTCAGGAAGAGGAGATGCGCTGGGCACCTCCCTCTCCCTCACTCAGAGCTTCAGGTACTCCATTTCTGCTCCTTAAGGTCATAATCTACATCCCACATTGTGGGAAGCCACTGTATTCGCCATTACAAGATGGCGCCCAGCCCAAAGGGAGGGTGGCCAGTTTTGAGATAAACAACCTAAGTGCGCATGCACACCTGCCTGTTTTTGCTGAATCATGGTGACTCTGAGTATGCTAATTAGGGCGCACAGAATGCACCAATCAGGTGGTGGCACAGTCCTCCTAAGCATATATAAGGAGGGCTGGTTTCTGGGCTCGGGGTCTTTCGCTACTGCAATCAAGCCCACAATAAACGCCTGTAGAAGGATCCTGTTGTGGCGTGTCTTCCTTGCCGGCGAGATAGGCGATCGCTACACCACATCTTGATGTGGAGACGTGGCATGACCGACAGAGAGCATGGGGTCTAAAGACTGGGCTGTTTCCCTGTGGCCACTGTTTGAGTTCTTCTCAGGACTCAGACATGACAGTGAGGCCCCTGGCCTTTCTGCAGGTGTCCTGGAAAATACCTCAAACAGGATTGTGGGTACTGATTCAGGACTCGTGGGCTTGAGGCCGACCTTGGTCATTATCTTGCCGCTGGCTGCTCACTCTCCAAGAATTGAATGGTGAAGCGACCTAGCTCTGTGAGGCCTTGTGGGTTTCTTTTGGCTCTTGCAAATCTGTAACAGAAGAGCATATGTAGACTTGACTTTTATAATTTGTAAAATCTCTGTTAGGAAGTTCCTTCCAGTTCTGCTTGGTTTCATGGTCTATGTGAACATCCAGGCTCTCTCAAGCCACAGACATATCCCACCTGTGACCCTCCCAGAAACAGATGAGTTTCATTTTAGCCAGTTTGTTCCCAATTCAGTCTTCCTCCTACACTGTTTCTTCTTCTTTTCCTCCTTCTTCTTCCCCTCCTCTCCCTCTTCTTCAATAGGGTTTTTCTATGTAGACCAGATTGGCTTTGAACTCGTGATCCTCCTGCCTCTCTCTGCCTCTTGTGTGCTGGGATTAAAGGTGTTTACTTCTATTCTGACTCACATCACCATTTTTAAACAGCTATTATTTAATACTCTATGGTTTAAGAATGTTATCCTTTACTTAACTAAGTAGGTTAGCTTCTCACTGTATGGTATGAGTAAATGAGTCATTCATTCCTTCATCCATCCATCCATCCATCCATTCATTCATCTGTCCAGCCACCATCCCCTTTCATTCATTACATAAACATTAAGAGCTTATACCAGGCACCCTGAGACGCAACACCCGAGCTGCTGCTGAGGGAGGCTGGTGGTTCCGGGAGTGCTATCTTTTTGCTGATTGCTTCCCTGTCTCAGTGTCTCTGCTGTGATACTCCTACAAGAGCCTTTCAAGAGTTATGGCTTACTTTTCTGATCAAGTTTTTAATACCCTAAAAACCGACACGGTTCGGTGTGATAATTAGGAACCCTTTGACATCTGTATGCAAGATCCTTTCCAGGAGACGTCAACTTCCTGTCTAAGGTTCAAAAAAGATAGAAATGAAATTATTTTAGATTCTCTTTTTCCTTTTTCCTTCCTTTTTTAAAAAATTTCTTCACTTCCCCTTTATTCTAGAGTTTTTTTTTCACTTATCTCGATAATTTCTAGTTCTGCTCCTGTTTTATGCTAATAATACGGTTTCCTTCTTGGCGATTGAACAGAGGTTTAAAACATCCGTTCCTGCCCTCCAGTGCTCGCTCGCAGTCTCTCTGCCACCATGCCTATCTTCGTCCCGAACACCAGTGGCCTCCGTGCCAGAGGGGTTTCTCTCTGAGCTCACCCAGCAGCTGGTGCAGGCCCTGAACAAGCAGGCACAGCACATCACAGCGCACGCGGTCTCGGACCAGCGCGCACGACTTTCAGCGGCACGAAGGACCCCTGCGGCCTGCACAGCATCCGCAACAGGTGGCGCCCAGAACTGCAACTACAGCAAGCTGCTGTGCGGCCACCTATCCGGTCACCTGCACATCAGCCCGCACCGGGTCTACATCAACTGTTACGACGTGAACGCAGCCATCGTGGGCTGAGCGGTTCCAGCTTTGCTTGAGTCCTGGCCTCTCTTCTGCACCGCTGTTCTTCCAGCCTCGCTGCACCCAGAATGATGCTCAATTTCCGGTCGGGGGAAATAAATGGTTTAAGAGACAAAAACAAAACGAAACAAAAACAGACAAACACCAAGCCATTCATAATGCGCTACGTTTTGGGAACTGTTACCCTTTGCTTAACAAAGCAGGGTCTCACGCTGCACCACACTTTCTTTTTTCACAGAACCCTTGGAGACCACTCCGACTTGGAAGTGCTCTGTGGTAAATGTTCCAAGGACTTGCCACAGATACAGTGCCGATAAATTCACTGTGATGCGGAATGATCCGATGGTGACCTCTAGTGATCTCATAGCTTCCCGAGCGCTCACCTATTGTATGGTCTCAGGTCAGTGCAGGGCTCAGCACTCAGCAGTGTTAGTTCCTTTTCTTTCCAGGTCAGGACCACAGCCTAGGAATGACAGAGAGGCCCATCACCCCTTAATCTCCACTGGCTCTCCCGTCCCATAGCATTGTTTCCTTGAAAACACAACTTCTGTGTTGGTCCAGTGGGAGAGACATTCGGCTGCTCTATTGGGAGCCCAGGTGGAGGAAGCTGCGGGCAGACGTTTGTACACATTAGCGTCCAAGAAAGTGTTCTCAGTCCTTGAAGAAAACCATTACTTGGCTCACTGCAAGCTAATTGCATTTGTTCAGTCGGTGTGAAAATGAATGCAGACGGGATGAGCTATGAAACACCCTACTGCTAAATCACAGAATAAAGCCACTTGTTCAGGAGACATGGCCCAGGATGAGGCTTCCACCACGAAGTGGGAAATTGCTTGGTAAATTTCACTTTTATGCTTAAGTAACTCTTTTAATTAATTTCGACTGACCTGCTCCTCCTCCAACAAAACAGGTGTGAAGAGCTGGGGCTGTGGGGGATGGGAAGAAGCCGCTTTCGTTTGCCCTGCACCGAGCCCCCGGAGCTGGGAGGAGCCCCCCGAGCCCGGAGGAGCCTCTAGCTGGTGCTGAACCCCTTGGCTTTAAGTGCCAACCTCAGAGGACACAGTTTAGGAGTGTGTTACCTCCAGCTCCCGTGATGAAAGCTTACTTTCGAGATTAGAGGTCATGCTGAGACTTAGAAATCATGGAGAATCAAGTTTTAATGGGGAGAAGTGCACAACATCAGGGTGCAAATAGGCGAGGACAGTGAATTTAAAGGACACGCGTCAGGACTCCAGTAGTATCTCCTCCATCATTGGCGCCAACCCATCATTGCTCTGATTGGCTGAGTCCTTTCGGTCCTCTCTTCCTTGGCAACGAAACAGAGGTGCTGCGTCATTCAGTTACTTGTGGAAGGAACTGTGGTCGATCCCCGAGTTTTCAGGAAGGTGTCAAGGCCAGTCAGCGTTTTTTAGAACTCGGCTGGTGAGTGACATCATCGTCCCCTGGAGCCTTAGCCAGCGTTTGAAGAGAACCATCTCCATGGAAGCCTGTATTGTTCGTTCATGTTCAGTAGTGTAGAGAAATACTTAAGATTATGAAACAGTAATTAATTAGACGCTCAATAGGATGAGCAATTTATTTTGCTGGCTAGAGTACACTCCAGCTCTTCAGGCGGTCTGGATTTAGACACAGCACTGGACTACAGTTTGTATAAAATAGAAATATTTAGCATCATGTATGATCTCCCCAAGGAATCAGGTAGGACACAGATAATGAGGTGATTTAGATATTCTTTGAGCGGCTGCTCAAGGATGATCCACGGTTAGGCACTCCAGAAGAGAGTCCTGAGTTAGTCAGACATGAATCTATTTTTTTCTCAAGATCACACAACTCCTTCGAGTGGAACCAAGATACGAGCCAGGTCACCAGATCCTGCTGGGGCTGCTCCCTGCATTTCAACAGTAGGATGGGACTTTGTCTTAAGACAGCTTAAAGGGTCTGTGGAGAAGGGACAATCTGAAGTCTTGCAAACCCGGGAGGCTATATGTGTGGGACAGGTACGTGACTATGCCATTTCTGGTAGCTTGCTCCAGCTTCATGAGAAAGAAGAGTAGGCATCAGTGTGGCTGTCAGGCCAGGGCATAAATATATCTTTATGGCTTCCCCAAGGTAGCGTGGCTTCTTCCATGAAACACTAGAGTATTGGTAACATGTAGGGAAAGAGTCTTAGGGCGGTGAGAAACCCGTCTGATCCACCCAGTACCCAAACTGAGTTCACAGTTCACCAGACATCGGACACACTGGAATGAGGTTCTTATCCTATCGACGATGGAAAGAAGCTATAAATTGCATCTCTCTTTCTCCCTCACTTACACACACACACACACACACACACACACACACACACATACACAAACAATGTGTAGACACATAATTGAGAGAGAAGGAGACAGGAGAGGAAAAATAGAAATTATGACCCTGACATGTTAGCCATCTTGCTGACCTCATGGATATTCAATTACATAGAGAGAAATGGTCTTTAAGAATATGTTAACTGTTCAACACACACACACACAGCTAAATCTATTCACTGTACTGTACTGAGGAACTGATGGTGGCTTCGTCCTGCTAACCGGATTCGACAGGCAGCACCCATGTTTCAGAAGGAAACTGGAGACTTGTTTTTCTTTGCAGTGTTGTGATAACTCAGCAAAGGCTGAAAACAAATGCTTCAGAGCACAGTGTGCCTACAGCTCCAGAGTGTAATCTGTGTACAGCTCCAGAGCTCAGTGTGTCTAAAACTCTGAGCGCAGTGTGTCTACAACTCTAGAGTGCAGAGTGTCTCTAAGTCCAGAGCCATGTGTCTATGACTCCTGCTTCTTCCTGAGTACATTTGCACAGCAAGAGACTGCTGACACTTTATTAACTGCTGTTTTATTTAAATTGCTGAGTTTGAAGCAACGCTTCCCCTCTGTTCCTATTCTCCAAAATGCAGAAATCATTAGCTAGTTATTTGGGAAGCCGCATGTGGTACTTCTCCAGTTGATTAATATGTGGAGTCCTTATTTTTGCTTTATTTTAAAACATTCTAATACATGGTTATTTTTTCATTTTTTTTCTTGCCTCTCTTTTACTTTTTCTTTCTGGCATGAGTGCAGTAAATGTTAAATATTCCATTTCTAGCAAAAGGGGAAAAGAACCTTACATTTACTTTTTGGGGAGGTGCGTTCATTTATGTATGTTACTAACATAATAACATATCATAGGCCAGCCTTACTGCTTCTGTTCTCAAAATGACAGTGACCATCTGTGGTCTCATTAGTTAAATAAAACAAAACAAACAGACAGACAATAACAACCACCCAAACTTCCTATATTCACTTCCAGCTTTTGATTTTTTTTGTCCTTCTTGACCAGTCAGTCTTGAGATGGGCTATGAACTGTTACCCTACTGCAAAGACACCTTCTGATTGTTGTGGATACATTGTTTATGGCTGATCATTGGATTTAAAATGAACAGTTTCTCCAGAAGCTAGAAGAATCTAGAGCTGGGGTTGAATCCCACATTCTTCGGAATTACTAGTGGCTTTACGCACTTTCTCAGTTAATTACCACTATTGTACTAAAAAGAAAATGAAAAGTCTAAGTTAAATGAGGCTATGGAAAAAGACCCAGCAAAAGTCAGAGGGCAGAGCCATGTCCCCAAAGCCTTGGAGTGTTCACAAAGCCTGGGGGTGCCATTTCCTTCCTGTGAGCCCTGTGTAATGTAGAGACAGTGTCTTAGATGTGGGGTAACCCTGGTGATGAACGTTAGAAACTCATGCTCCAAGTGTAAGAAGGGTCTTCACATGTCCTGGTCCCTGGCCCTCTGCATGTGTGCCGTCCTCTCCATCTCTGGGGACAGATGCGGGCTGAAGAAGTAAAGAGCGAGGAAGGAAAGAGAGAGCACATTTTTCTTCTGCTCAGCCTCAGATTTTCTTAAATGATTCCAGCCACCAGATTACCCTCAGGATAAGGTTTAGAAAGAACGAAACAATAATTCTTGTGCCTCCCCTCTCTCCAGTGCATATCACGTTACTACTTAGTCTTGGCTCCCTCAGGTTGAATGTAGACCCCGGAATTTGCATTGTAAACGCACCAGGAGACAGAAGGCTGTCTGTCCATGTTCAGATGCTGCAGTTGGAGCCTAGCCTGCTTTAGAGAGGGAAACAAGCGTAAGATGCTTCCCGGAAAAAGACATGGAAAAAAGAAAGCTAGAGCTCCAAGGGACCTGGGTAAATCTAGGGGATTTAGCTTGGTTCTAGCCATCTTCCCTGGTTTAGTGAAGTTCAAAGGAAAAAGTGACCTTAAAGATCAGCTGGTTCAATCCCAGCATTTACAGGGAAGACTGCCTCTGGAGTCTGATGATGCCTGGATAGCAGATGTGGGTCCAGGCTGGGCTCCTGATTTGCACAATTCTTTTCATTGCAATGCGTGTTTCCCACAGGCCATGTTTCAATATGAAAGCCGTGGATAATCTTTCCTGCCTGGGCTCTGTATAAGGAATAGGTCAGCAAATATGAAGACCTAGAGAGCAAGGAATTGGGCAGCCATGAGGACCCTTGATCCTACAGACCCCTCAGCTGTGCTTTAACCGCAAGAACCCACCCAGGATCACTTGTATAACTCACCGGGCTTTCTGTGTCCCCGTCTGTAAATACCCAAGTTCTCAGTGACTTAACTTTGGTCTAAAATTTGATTGACTTGTGGATATTTGCCTAGTTGGAAGTTTTAAGAATTATCTGATTTTTGCTCAAGCAACTGTGCTTTGCTATTGTTCTCACCTCTCACCGTCCCTCGTTCTTCAAGTTCAGACAGAATCTGTTGTTCTTGAGATTTTTGCTCCCTGTCTGCCATGCCTGTTGAACACCAGATTCTCAGGAGTGGTTGCCGTGGCGTGTGGAGACTTATGTTTCACTCAGTGCAGTCTTTGGAACGTGATAGACATGTCTGTAATGAGAACCTAACGGTGGAGGTTTATGTCACCATGGTTTCATTACCTGATCTGAAGCCGTGGGTTTAAACTATGTCCAAATCTCTTCCTCCAAAAATGAAAATAGGTCAGCTAGATCTGTTTAACTCACAGTGCTGTGAAAAGGAAGTGTAGGTATCAAAACACACTTGCAGGTATGAAAATACTTGGCAAGTATTAGATGCAACAAAGTTGAACCTTCCACAAGTGCAAAAATTCCTGTTAAATTCAACAGACTTAATGATTTTTAAAGTTACAAGTACTTTTAAAAGAACTAATGTTTAGAGAGGGTCATGGAGTTTTGAACAAAGGAAAATGGATCTGTCTTAGAATTGTCTTGTCTGTCCCCCTGGGTTACAGAGCTTATTGCTCTGTGCTTCTTGGAGTGCTGGGGGAATAGACAGGGTATGGGCAGATGACCAGTTCACCACTGAGTGAGGAGCAGAAAAGCTGATGCTCTCTCCCTTCCAAGAGCTCCCGGTGAGAGAGGCTGTGCTGGCCGCCTCTGGTATACATGCTTCTAGACAATAGGCTTCACATACCCAAATGCTTCCATGCCATTTGGGAATTCCAGAATACAGAGATAACTAAACCCTCACAAGTGAAATACCCCCCCTCCCCCAAGGCCCATGGGTTGGTGTTCAGCTTGACGCCATTCAAAGGCAGTAGAAACCATCAGCATTGGGCAGCAGTTGAAACCAGGACTGTGTGGGTGTAATGCTCAGAACTCAGGATATTTAGAGATGTGAGCAGCACTCATCAAAAGGCTGGTGCAGGCCAGGAGTATGGGGAGCCCAGAGAGCTCAGGAGCCCAGTGAGCCCAGGGAGGAGCCCCAGGGAGCCCAGGGAACCCAGGGAGGAGCCCAGAGAACAGACTGAGGAGTGGGAGAATGTGATGCTAAATTTTGTTGCAAGATTAAGAATCAGAGAAATAATGGTTATTTTACCTGGAAGCACCATAGCGAGTGGTGTAGTTTGTGTGTGTGTGTGTGTGTGTGTGTGTGTGTGTGTGTTACACAATGAATACCTGTTGCAGATTGTCCTTTCTATCATGCTTTTCCATTCCTCAAGGTTCTGACTGTGATTCCTGCCACAGTCTCTCCCACTACAACATCGAACCTCTTCTCTCCTTTCTGACGTGAGAGCCCATTCACCCTGTAGACAGGCGAGGCTGTCTCTACTGATAACCCCAGGGTTTCACCGCTCTGAGATGTCGGCTGTGTTTTGCTATATTTTGAGGTCCCGGCACGGTTTTGATATTATCAATTTAGACTCTACACCCAAGCGACGCACAAAATTACTGCTTTGACTTCTCACCGGAAGACCCTAAAGTTATGTCTTTTAACCTTAATCCCCAGACAGAGATCGGTATCATCAGGCAGCTGAAGGAAGTTCCTACCGCCTTTTGTGCTAATTATTAAGGGGCGAGCACTCGGCTTCAACTTCACTGCCCGCACCGCGCATGGTGGCCCCAGGGCTGCAGTTCTCTAGGGTGCTTATCAAACCTATACACTTTGCCACCAGCTTTCTTTTAGCTTTGCTGGCCAGGTATTCAGAGTGAGAATGGAAGAAGGAGGGAGGGAATGGTCTCTTCACTCGCTGGCTGTCCTCAGTCCCTAGCCATCAACGTGGCCACAGTGCTCACAGCCACAGTGCTTGGCTCATTCACCGGTGCACGAGTTCTGGTTTCCAGTGTCTTTTCGAGGTATTCGGTTCAGCCTCAGAGACACAGTGTCAGATGCTGACCTTCTTTGAGGTCTGGATCTTATTTGTGTGGGGACCTTAATCCATGGTTTTTAAAAATAATCTCATCCTTTGTCAGGAACACATGTGAAGAGCAATAGCAGCCTATGGTGGGCACACTCACATCTTTCCTGTCTGGTGCTTGTGACTCTTAAATGTGAGCTGAATGACAAATGACGGGATAGCATGTCCAAGAAGGGGCTCCAGGCTCTGGCTTCTTGTGCCTTGCTTGATCTTGCCTCTTGTTTGCTCGCTGTCAGGGGAACTGGCTACTCTGCTACAAGATTCTCTGTGGTGAAGCCCAGTGATGAGGAACAGAGGGAAGCCTTGGTTAACGTCTGCCAATGGCTTACAGCTGATGAAGAACCAACCCTGATAGGAGTGATTTTGGGAAGGGATCCATGTCTACTTGATACCTTGAAGGGAACCTTAGAAGAAGCCCCAGCTAAGCCACGCCAGGATGCACAACCTACAAAAGCTGTGAGATCGATCAAATGTGTTCTTGGCTTTTAGCAGCTCTACTTCTGATAACAGAACCATATGTTTTTGTGGAGGCAAAAGATCTTTGAATGCATTGACTAAGAGTAAAGCCACAAGCTTCAGTTTTTCCTAGCCACTAAAGGTGCCAGAATTCATTCTCTCTAAACACAAGCATTTAGGCCTGGCCTCCACTTTTGGGCCTCAGGATCTGGGAGTACTTCTTGGGTAGCATGTAACCTCTTTCTAAGTGTCTAGAAACTTCTGGACATTTCATGCTGGGTGTGTGTTTGTGTGTGTATATGTGTACATTCATGTTGTATAAGTGTGTACGAATATGTGTACCTATACATGTATATCCATGTGACATGTGTATGTATGAGGTGCACATGAATATATGTACACATGCATGTGAAGGCCATGGAATAATTTCTCCATGCTGTCTACCTTGTGTTTTTGAGGCAGGGTCTCTCGTTGGCCTGGAGCTTCTTGGTTGGAGAAGGCTGACTGGCCATGAACTCCAGAGATTCTGCCTTCCCAGGAGCTGTGATTTTATGGCTCTATGTTTGTGGCATGTTAGTGATTACCAGATCCACGCTCGTACATGGATCTGGGACTATTCTCAGGTCCTTAGGCCTATATAGTAAGTATCTCAGCAACTAAGTCATCATCCCAGCTTTCTGCGTAGCTTTAGAACTTCTCTTCTAAAATATTTTGCACATTACCCAGGGTTTCTCTGCATTTTAGGAGGAAGTATGTGTCCTCAGCATCTTGTTCTTCCCTGATGGTCAGATATCAAAGCCAAGCTGCAGGCTCTGGCTGTTTCTATACAGGGTAATTAAGCATCAAGAAGTCTCTGTATTTCAATTCTCAATATCGAAACAGATTGATCTTTACCAGTTGTTAAAAGGTAATCTCTAGTTCCTAATATAAAAGGTCTCCCAGGATGACTGCCATTCAGGCAATCTAGTGGATTAATTGCTTCCTCCCTGATGACTTATGACTTGGAGCAGATAGGAAAGTAGGATATCAAAACAAACACTCGAAGCACAAAGATTAAAAAAAAAACCGTTAATAATTAGTAACAGCTAGAAGCAAAATTAATTCACAGTGGGCCCATAATGCCAGCTATTTAATGCAAATTAACAAATGACATTTTAATGTAAAGGACACGAATGCTAATATTCTAATTTTCTGAGTAAGATCAATAACCCACCAAACAATAATGTGCTCTAAAAAGGAACTTAGAACTGGAGCAATAACTTTACTTTAGAGATAAGTGAAATGCCACACAAGTTTATATTTGTGGTTCCAAAATTAGACTAAATTAGAATTAGGTGCCATAGCCTTGGAAGGAGGGCCTCGTAAAGAAGGAGAGAGCAAGCAATGCTGATCGCAGAGTGATAAAACTGGTCGCACAGTGCTGGATAATGAGGCAATCTCTCACTTCTCTGAAGGATTAGCAAGGGCAATTCTGAATTAAAATGGTGTTGTCTCGAAGCCTTGGCATCTTGTGTCTTAAATACAAGTTTCCAGAGTGAATGATGAAACAGCATTGCCATTTCTTGTGTTGGGTTGCTTGGGATAAATCACTTGAACGTCAAGTTCAGAAACGCACCCGGGCATTCAGACTAGAAGCTCATTGTGACCACAAGTGACCTGGTTTCTTTCTGTCTGGATTGTACA
Source organism: Micromys minutus (assembly GCF_963924665.1). Taxonomy (NCBI): domain Eukaryota; kingdom Metazoa; phylum Chordata; class Mammalia; order Rodentia; family Muridae; genus Micromys; species Micromys minutus. The sequence continues at coordinate 45,396,992 of NC_137955.1, read as the reverse complement.
AAGCACAGAATAAAACCCCTCAAATTGGATGCCTTCTATAGCCTGGTAGCTCGTAGTCAAAAGATGGACTTTCCCAGTTTATGCCATTTCTTCCTTAAAACAAACCTGCATGGTGGGAGTTCCTAGTCTTATAGTGAGAGAGTTGAAACATTAGGGTTGTGCAGGGTCACGCCTTTTGCAGCTTCACGATCCTCCTGGACTTCCGTATGGCCTGCCATGCTTAGGGGACTGGTGTTGCTTGTACTCCTTTCCTGTAATGCTGTAACCGATCCACCCCTCTGTGTGTGTGTGTGTGTGTGTGTGTGTGTGTGTGTCTGTGTGTGTGTGTGTGTGTGTGTGTGGTCTCTGAAATGGCCTGTAAGCCAAATGAGTATCCTTAAGCAATTCTGTAATTTGCAGAGGGCATTGTTTCTCATTCTGTTCTAAAGTATTTTTGTAGTCATTGGTTTCTTTTGAAGACAGGTCTCCTAGGAAGGAGCCATCTTTCCACCTCAACTTCTAGAGTAGTTGGGATGACCTCACTGTCTCAGGCTTTGAATTTGAATTGTAATGTGAGGTCCTAATGTGAGCCATAGATCCCTTCTGTACTAAGTTCCCTGCGCTTACCCTCTAAGAGTCGTTCCAGTCTCTCTTCTGCGGCGATGAGAAAAATACACTGAAAGTCACTCTTCATGGAGAGAAATGTACGCAATAAAAGTGCAGTGACGGAGCATGCCCACATGCCCGCAGCCTTGAATAAGGAACAAAAGGTGGGCAGCCCTCCAGAAACTCCCTTTGCTCTCTGCAGGTTGTGACTCCCTCCAAAGGTCAACTTTGCTCTGAGTGGTGTATAGTTTTATAAAAATAAAATTTGATTTAACAACAACAGCAGCAGCATGTGGTTTACCCCTAAGTCCCATGACCTGTTTAGCCCCAGGTTCCTGACTTCATTAACAGTATCAGGTATGGGTTCCAACCCATGAGTATACCTTAAATCCAATCAAAGAGTGGTTGGCTATTCCCATACTATCTGTGCCACTATTGTATTACCGCATCTTGCAGGCGGGTCAGCTCTCATAGCATGAAGGTTTCATAGCTGGTTGAGCCTGATTACTGTTCTTTTTTTTCCCTCTGGTAGAAGTGTATATTGCACCTTCTAGCACTGTGAACACTAGTCTGTAGGGGTGAAACTGTTGGTTGGTCACCAGCATGACTTCTCTGCATTCAATGATACAAGTATGTTGTGATCAGAAATAGGATCCTACCATTAAGTTATGGTGAAGGGTAAGCAATGATTTTGGCAATGGCCTGCAATGTTGAGTGGTGTCTGTGGAACCCCATTGGCCAACTACTCAAAAATACATAACTCATTCCTGGTATTGTGTGTTTTACTTGTGGTAGCATATAATGTACAGTCTGGGCATTGTCTCCTTCATTATATGGTGAATCCATTTCAATTTCTCTTATTATACACGCACACACACACACACACACACACACACACACACACAATTATATAATGGGAGGTTTACATATAGCTTTTCAAAACCCCGTTAGTGTTAATTGCCCCTCCCAATGCTCACTCAGTTACTCTGCCCTCCATCTCAGTCCCCATATAATTATCCTGTTTTTATTTTCTCTTTAGCCTTTTAAAGCACTATATTATATTTTCCCTTCTTTACTAGATGTCTCCTCTCCACTGTCCCTTACCAGGTAGCCAACCTCTGTGAATATTCTAAATAAAACGAAAGCATGAAATCTAACATCAGTATGTAGGAGAAAACATGCAATGCTTGTCTTTCTGAGTCTTTGCTATGTCACTCAGGATGTTTGCTTACAGTTCCATCCATGGACCTAAACATATAATAATTTCACTTAAAAAAAGCTGAATGATATTCCACTGTATACATAAACCAGACTTTTATTATCCATCAGTTGATGGGCATCTAGCTTGCTTTCATTTTCTGGCTATTTTTAATAGAGCAGCAACAATCATGGAGGAGTAAGAATCTCTCTAGTAGAGTGTAGAGTCCTTTGGCTGTGTGCCTGAGAGTTGGGATAGTTGACATTATGATAGCTTGATTGCAGCACCTTGAACGACCTCCACCCTGATTTTCGTAGTGCACAAGTTTGTGCTACACCAGTGAAGAAAGTGTTCTCCTTTCCCCACACTCTCCCCAGCATCTGCCCTCATTGGTTTTATTAATCTTGGCCATTCTGATTTGGGTAAAATGAGATCTCAAAGTAGTTTTAATTTGCATTTCCCTGGTGGTTAAAAATGGTGAACATTTCCTCAAGTATTTCTTAGGCACTTGTGTTTCATCTTTTGAGAGCTGTTTTGTCCTATTCCCCACTTATAATTTTGTTATTTGTTTTCTTGATGTTTGCCATTTTGAGTGTGTGTGTATGCATGCGTGTGTGCATGTGTGTGTGTGTGCTTGTGCACATCTGTGCTCATGTGTACTCTAGATACTAACTCCATCTGACATATGGTTGTGTAAAGATGCTTTCCCCATTCTATTTGCCACCTCTTTGTTTAAATGGATGGTGTTCTTTGCTATGAAGCTTTTTAGCTTCACAAGGTTCCATTTATTCATCGTTGATCTCAATGCCTGTATACCTCTTCGGTGTGCTTGCTTCTGATCATTCTTCTTTTTCTAGAGCTTTCTGGTGTACTTTAAATTGCTGGCTTGAGAACACTCTAATTTATTTATGGAAGCACTTAGTGAACTTTTCCCCTTAGCACAGCTCTCATCGAGTTCCATAAATTTGGGTATGTTGTGCCTTTATTTTCATTGCATTCTAGAAAGTCTTTAGATTTCTTTACTTTGTCCCTGACACAGCGATCACCGAGTAAAGAGTTGTTTCATTCCCATGAGTGCATATATCTTCTGCTGCTTCTGTCGTCGAAGTCCATCTTTAATACACGGTGGTCTAATCAGATACAAGGCATTATTTCAGTTTTCTTGTATCTCTATCTTGTATCTTTGTGACCAACTATATGGCCTATTTTGGAGAATGAGGTGCTGAGAAGAAGGTATATTCTTTTGTGTTTGGGGAAAGTAGTCTATAGATGTTTGTTAGGTCTGTTTGATTCATAGTGTCTGTTAGCTTTATTATTTCTCTGTTTAGTTTTTGTTTGGATGAACTGTCAGTTAGTGAGAGTGGGTTTTGGAGTCTCCCATTATTAATGTATTGAGTTCAATGTGAAATTTAGCCTTTAGCAATGTTTCTTTTATGAATGTGGGTGCCCTTGTGTTTGGAACATAGATGCTCAGAATTAAGATATCATCTTGGTATAGTTTTTCTTTAATGAGTATGAAGTGCCCTTTCCCGTTTCCTTAGATTAATTATGGCTGAAAGTCTGTTTCATTAGATATTAGAATGACTGTTCCAGCTTGCTTCTTGGGTCTGTTTGCTTAGAAAACGTATTTCCGGCCCTTTCCTCTGAGGTAATGCCTATATTTATTGTAGACAAGTGTTTCAAGCAGAAGGATGGATCCTGTTTTTGCATCCGTTCTGTTAGCCTGTGTCTTTTTATTGGGAAACCGAGTCCATGGTGGATAGATATTGTTTAAATTTAGATTTTTCTTAAAATATCTTGTTTTCTCTACCTATGGTGATAGAAAGTTTTGCTCAGTATAGTAGTTTAAGTTGGCATCTGTGTTTTATTCAAAGGTTACAAGATATGTGTCCAGGTCATTCTAGCTTTTAGAGTCTCTGTTGAGAAGTCAGGTATAATTCTGATATGTCTTCCTTTGTATGTTACCTGGCGTTTTACCCTTGAGGCTTTTGATTTCTTTCTTTGTTCTGTGGATTGTGCGATTTCATTATTATGTGGCAGGAGTGTTTTCTTTTCTGTTTCAGTCTGATTGATGTTCTATAAGCTTCATGTATTTTACAGGCACCTTTTTCTCTAGGTTGGGAAATTTTTCTTCTATGATTTTGTTGAAAATATTTTTCTGGGCCTTGAAGCTAAAACTCTTTCCCTTCTATTTCTGTTACCCTTAGGTTGGGTCTTTCTGTGGTGTCCCAGATTACCTGGATATTTAGTGTCAGGAACTTTTTAGATATAACATTTTCTTTGACTGACGTATCAATTTCTCCAACTGTATCTCCTAAGCCTGAGATTCTGTCTTTCATCTCCTGTATACTGTTGGTGATGCTTGCATCTGTTGCTCCTGTTCTCCCTAGGTTTTCTATCTCCAGGATTCCCTCAGTTTGTGTTTTCTTTATTGCATCTATTTCCACTTTCAGGTCATACACAGTTATATTTATTTACTTCATGTGTTTAATTGTATTTTTCTGTATTCCTTTAAGGGACTTATTCATTTCCTTTTTAAAGGCCTCTATCATCTTTATAAGATTTATTTAAGGTCATTTTCTTGTGCTTAGGTTGTGTTAGGATATGCAGGGCTTCCTGTAGTAGGGTAGTTGTGCTCAGAGAGTGTCTTATTGCCCTGGCTTTTGTTGACTGTGTTAGCCATCTGGATACCTTTGGTCTCTTGACATTCCTGTTGTAGTACTATGGGATGGGGGCTAAGCTTGATAGTCCTGATGTGGCAGGCCTCTGATGGGTATCTTTGGGCTGTATGGTTCCAGATCTGCAGGTCTGATGAAGATGAGTGGAGAGATTGTGTGTGTGTGTGTGTGTGTGTGTTTGTGTGTGTGTGAGATCCAGGGTGGATGGCAGACTGCTCAGGGTACTTTGGGATGCCCCAAGACGACTGGGGAGGTGGCTGGGAGAAGGAAAGCTAACCTGTGTGGTTCAGGATCCACAGATCTGATGAGGTGGGCAGACAGGTGGCAGGAGAATGGAGAAGATACACCTATAGCTGGATCTTCTGAGGAAGGAAGATCTACCTTTAATCTGGACCATACCTTCTGTTGGCAACCTGTATAAAGGACATGGGAGAAGGAAACTTTTATTTTTTGTCTGTCCTCACTCTCCCTGGATAGTCCATTCCTTACCTGGCATTAGAACCTACTTCTGTGGGATTCCAGCATATTCTGAAGACCAGCTGCAACATCCAGTCTTGTAGAATGAACAGCTAGTGGATTCTGGACAGACATTGTTAGACTTACTGGACTACAGCCTGTAAGTCATTCTAGTAAATCCCTTTCTTTCTCAATGTCTCTGACCCTCTCTCTGTCTCCCTTCCCTTTCCCCCCACCCCTGGCTCTGTGTGTGTGTGTGTGTGTGTGTGTGTGTGTGTGTGTGTGTGAGTGTGTGTTCATTCTATCAGTTCTGTTCCACTAGAGAACCCTGACTAATACACATTTCTATTTCTACAAGCAAATATTATCTTCTAGACACATTGCTGCGGTACCTGTACAGTTGAACTCATGGCACTGGCAACACCATCTACAAACCCTGCTCAACACCGAGCCAATCAAAAATCCAGCTCAAAGAAGGGAGGTGACTACACAGTCCCACACAGGCCATAACGTTAGTGACAATTTTCAGCTGCTGGGGGTGGAGACACTGTTCTCTAGGGATGTGGATCACTCTGGTGAAAGTTGATCTGAACCTTGGTAAGTTGATCCCTCTCCCGTGAAAGGCCACACATCCAAGAATGTTTGGGCAGCACAGTTGGTCTTGAACTCTTGGAAAAATAAGGAACAGAAAGTTGGGTGAGTAAGAAAGGGGCAAATGGGGGAAGAGGGGCCAAGTGAATGACCAGGGTCAAAATGCATCTCATAAAAGTCTTGGAGAACGGACACAAATTTTAGAAAAGAAAAGTGCCAAAGACAAAAAGACAAGTGTAGAGCATGTGCTGTCTAGTATAGAAATACAGATGTGGCACGCAGTGTGTGTCCTCACAGGCATGGTACTTCTACCCATCGCTGAGGATCTGCTTCTTTGAAACCTGGCTGACATACACATTCCTGAATGGTGAGGCTTTCTTCCACTCCGTGTCCCCCTCCCATCTGCCATTCCTCTCCACACAGCCATTTGCCTCTGGTTACAGCATCCTGCACCTGTTCGCTGTTTACATGACAACTGCTGCAATCTTCACTGATTTGCAAAGCTGAATGCATTTTGATGATTTAAATAACATTTGAATGCAAGCTGTGTCTGAGGAAATTTTTCCTTAGTATATCAGAATATATTTATATCTAAATTTGACCCTGAAAATACTGACAATAAGAAAAAAAATTCTTCCTTTTTTTTTTTTTTTTTTTTTTTTTAAAGCCTGGATGGTTCTTGAACTTATCAGTGCAAGAGGCTTTGGTTTTCTCAGACAGAATCATAGAGATCAGGTGACTTAAACAACTGGCATGTGTTTCTAACAGTTCTGAAGGCTAGGTATGCATAATTACGGGGAGAACATGGTCAGATCCTGAATAAGGCCTTTGGCCTGGCTTGTAGGTAGCCCACAAGGAGGAGAAAAAAGGTGGAGACAAAGGGACAAGGAGGGAGAGAAAGATAAGAAGGAAGAGGAGGAGAAGAGAAGGAGGAAGAGAAAGAGAGGAAATGAGGAAAAGGAGGAGGCAAGAAGAGGAAGAGGCGGAGGGGAGATGAGGAAGAGGAGGAGAAATGAAGAAGAGAAAGAGAAGGAATGGTTTTTGTTTTCTTCTGATGACGTCTTCACCTGACTGTATTTGCCCGCCCCCCAATTTCTCTCTGAACACTGTCTTATTAGCAATTAGAACTTCTGCATATGGACTTCTTTGGGTAGCAACAGAATACAAACATTCACTTCATTCCAAGAGATAAGAGACAGATGGAGGGCCAGTGAGATGGGTCAACTAGAATAGCCTCCTGCCAGCCTGCCACCTTGAGTCTGATCCTAGAACCCATAGAAAGATGGATGGGGAAAACCATCTCCAAGAGTTGTCCTCTGCCGTCACATGCGCACTCTCACGTCCTTACGCAACTCCAGCGCACAGCACACTGATCATAAATAAAATTGAATTGAGAAGCAGGTCCAGCTAATCTGTGGAGATTGCTGATGATGGATTAAATGATTCCTCATGGCCGAGTGCATTTGGGATCTGGCTGTTGGTGGGTCTCTCTGACGTATGTACTGTTGATGGGTTTCTCTGACATATGTACTGTTGATGGGTTTCTCTGACGTATGTACTGTTGATGGGTCTCTCTGACGTATGTACTATTTATGGGTCTCTCTGACGTATGTACTGTTGATGGGTCTCTCTGACGTATGTACTGTTGATGGGTCTCTCTGACATATGTACTGTTGATGGGTCTCTCTGACATATGTACTGTTGGTGGGTATCTCTGACGTATGTACTTTTTTGATGGGTCTCTCTGACATATGTACTGTTGATGGGTCTCTCTGACGTATGTACTGTTGATGGGTCTCTCTGACGTATGTACTGTTGGTGGGTCTCTCTGACGTATGTACTGTTGATGGGTCTCTCTGACGTATGTACTGTTGATGGGTCTCTCTGACGTATGTACTGTTGATGGGTCTCTCTGACGTATGTACTGTTGGTGGGTCTCTCTGACGTATGTACTGTTGATGGGTCTCTCTGACGTATGTACTGTTGGTGGGTCTCTCTGACGTATGTACTGTTGATGGGTCTCTCTGACGTATGTATTGTCAGGTGGTTAGGGCATCTCCTGCTCTCCCATGCTTTCTAAGGCTGAGGGAAGTTGTTCACAGTGAGAAACGCTTTATGCAGTATCTGGAAAGTGGTTTTTTTTTTGTTTTTGTTTTTTTGTTTTTTTTTTAACCAAGGATGAGCTACTGCAGCCAGGGACACCAGTGGAGAACATGCTGATGATTTAGAACAAAACACAGCAACCAAGTTCCAACTTCTCTGCTAGTGGCGGTGACCATGAAGGGAAATATAGACTCCTGCTGTCTCTCTCTCTCTCTCTGTTTCCCTCTCCCTCCCTCCCTCTCTCTTTTTTTCCTCACATACACACACACACACACACACTCCCACTGTCTTTCACACACAGAAGCACACAGACCCACACTTTCTCTCACACACACACACATACTCACACACACACAAACATACACAGCAGACAGACAGACAGACAGACAGACAGACAGACAGACAGACACACACACACACACACACACACACACACACCTAGCCTCCAACACTTACAGTCCTGCTTTTCATGATTGCCTGCAGTGAGTTCATTAACAGACAGAATATTAACCAAATGGGAAGGATTACTCTTTCCACTGAGGTGCAGAGAGGGCCGCTAAGCACTGAGCACACAAGGATGGGCTGCATAGGACAGAGTGTCTTCCTTGCCCCCAACGTGTTCCATCCTGCAAGGATTTTCCATACCTTCCACTGCATTATAAATCCCCTGGCCTAATCAGGTGAACTAGGTCTGGGCATTTCTTCTGGACGTCTTCAGTGTTTTCATCAGCAACTTGTATTTTCAGCAAGAGGTGACATGTGTCACTATAATGGAGACACACCTATAAAGCACTGTATCGGACAGAAGAGACATTCACCTGGCTTACACAGAGGGAGATTTCTTGACTCTGTGGCTACAACACCTAAAGGTGGGACTCTTCAGAGCTATAACTTTATCTAAAAGCCTAGTGAATCATGTCAGGATGAAAGATTTGTTCTATGTCTTCACTGTTTTTGGTAGGTTGGTGAAATATCAGGCTTTGGTACCAAGGATGCTGCAGAAAATTCCAGTCAATGATGCCATGGTTAAAGTGCACGGGTGTTTTGTGTCACTAGCTCCCTAAAGTCCCACCACAATGTCCTCCCACCTCCCTGAACCACCTGCCCACACCTACATCAACCCTGTAGCCAGGGAACTGTTCTGCTTTGACTGTGGCTCACTGGGAGCTAGGGTTGGAGTCAAAGAACTTGGAAAATAGGGAAAGCAACAGCAAGAGATTGGTTCAAGCTGTTAAATGTCCATCTACAGCCCTCAGGAGCCATAGAAAGACCACGGTCTGTCATGCAGTCAGAGACATAGAAGGGGCACTTGACTGAACAGAAGTTTGACATGAACACGCAGGAAAAAACAAAGTAGGAAACAGAAAGACCCTTGTGGTCTGGTGTGTGGAGACTGTTGCAGACTCAGTCTTGAGTCTCCTCTGTGTTTGACATCAGTTTCCTTTCTCCTCTGTGACCCTCTGCCCTCTGCTCTCCCCTCCTCTTTATCTGCTGTCCTTTCTTCCTCCCTTTCTCAGCCAGAGACATTAAAAAAATCCAAAGGACTCGTTAGAAATTTATCACAGCTCCATCTGGGGCAAGCAACTGGAATGTTGCCCAGGCTCAGGAATAGTCTGTCTATCTTAAAATGGTAAGGGACCAAACTGTGGACTGTAATTTGAGACAGAACACTGGACACTTGCTTTGCCACTAGTGCGAGCCCCAACCCACCACCTCCCCTGCCTGGGGACTCTCCAATGGGCAAAAGTGATTTTCTGTTTGTCAGTCAGCATGTTCCAATCTTTGGCGCTGGAGAGACAATCTTTCCCGTGGTCACCTGATGCCCACATTTGAGAAGAGCTCTGTTCTAGGCTTTTGTTATAACTACCAGTGGCATACTTTCTTTCCCTGTAGCATGAATCGGGAAGGGTCAGTGAGCTGGAGTTGTGGCCAATTTCTTGTGAGCCATGGGTCCCGAGCAAGGTCTAGGCAGGGCTGAAAAGTTCAGAGAAAGATGCTCCATCCCCGAGAGGCCCTGTGCAGCCTGGATCAAGCTGTGCCTGAAGCAACAGCACCCTTAGGAGTCTTTGGTTTTGTGAGCAAAGAAATCCCGTTTTTCTTCTCTTAAGCTTATTTGAGTTAGGGATTTTGTCACTTGTGGCCAAAAGAGTCATAACTAATATGGTTATGGGAAGCTGGGTTTGAGGGAAAGTCTCAGGTAATCTCCAAGATGGAAAGGCTGAGCTATGAGTAGAGACAGGTTCTAAAGCTCCGCTAGGCACGTGCTCCTTTTCCCCGGAATTCATAAACCGCACCGCTTCTCCGGCCAGAGGCGGTACGTATGCATCACGCTGCCTTGAGTTGTAATTCTAATCCTTGTATGGTGGGTACGGTTTGCACTACCATAGGACTCTGGTGTGAAGAAATGGAACTTTCTTTATTGTTTTATAATTGAGTTTAATTTAGCTCAAAGACCTTTGTGTCTGCAAATGGCAGAGAACTTTATCTTGCTGGTTCCAGCCAGTTCTGGCTTAAAGCTTAGTTTCTGTTAGGGGGATAATAAGTTAGTTCATGAAACTGAATAATTTCCTCCTGGCAGTGATGTGCTTTCTAGCAAGCATGGCAGGAAGGCAAAACTGTGGGTGGAGAGCTGACCTCTGACCGTGGATAGCGTGTCTCGATCCATCCAGTGGAGCTGGGCAGCCGTCCTGCTGGCTTCATCCTCTCTATGTATAAGCGCAACCTCTGCAGACTCTGCCTGGCCCTCTTCTTGTGTGCAGTTTGGGTTCCTGTGGGTTCCCGTGGTCCCTTGACCCTTAGCAAAGTCCTTTCTCCATTTGGGATCTTGAGATTCAGCCCCCTTAGCATCCTATTTTAACACCAGGAACTTCTGCCTGAGAAGACAGAGAGAAAGAGACAGACAGAGAGAGAGAGAGAGAGAGAGAGAGAGAGAGAGAGAGAGAGAGACATTGAGTCAGCTAGGTACCCTGTCTACCCAAGGTAGGTACAGTCCCTGATAAGTGCCCAAGAACCACCTGGAAGACTCCCCTGTGTCTCTTCTTCCCTCTTCTCCCTCCCCTCCCCTCCTCTCCTCTCCCCTCCTCTTCTTTCTTTTTCTTTTCTTCCTCCCCCCCACTGTTATCTCCATATGTACTTGGCTCTGGTTCCATGGGACCTTGTGAGGTAGCTCCCTTCTTCCTGATACCCAGAAAAACCAGCTGTGCTCTGGCCCCTTGAACTCTAAGCCCAGGATGAGTACTTGTCCTTGTGTGTCCTGGGCTGGAGTCCTTGTCCTAGTTTTCCTTACTGGATTTTATTTTGACATGAATACATGCCCCCCCTTTTTTCCCTTCCTGCACTGTGTGGTCACATCCCTGGGTTCCGAGATCCTTCCTTCCTCTAGTCTTTACCTCCGGATGTTGGCTGTACTGATCCTAGGTGGAAAGGTCAAGAGTTCAAGTCACTGCCTTTTCAAGACAGATTTGTCTCATTCCTGCAGTGGGAACAAGTCCCTCACAGACTTGTTTTAATGGAGAGAAAGGGAAAGTCTCAGTGCAGAAAGGATAAACTTAGAACTCCTGAGAAAAAAGGGCAGTTTGGAGAGATCGCTGTAGGATTTGGCTTTAAAAGCATAAGTGTTCACCCACCCTTGGGAGCCCTCGTTCCTCTCTCTCCATGAGGCATCTCTGTCTGTTCCTACCTCAATCGCCTGTCCTTCTGTCTGAAACACTGGTACCAAATTCTACCCACTCCACCAAGGAGCATCACCGTGGAAGGAATACCCCATCCCAGCGCAAGTGTCTTTTCCAGAAGGCTGAATGATGTTCTTTTAGCCACTTGAAATTAGTTCTCATATTTCATATTAGGAGCTCTCTGGTCTGAGAACCAACCTTGAGATTCTTTCAGCATTCCCCTGGGGTATGGGAGTCTCTCCATCTATGAAGAGTGTGGCCTTTAAAGTCATCCTCATTGGTTTGGGCTAAATTGTATCTGCCCCCAAATAGAACATGTTTGGAACAGATTCTCTGCCAGTGGAAAGGATCACCTTTAGGGAGTACCCACATTTAGGGAGCACCCACCTTTAGGGAGCACCTGTCTTTAGGGAGCACCTACCACAGAAGCAGGTGATCTCTGATGACACATATGGATAGAGATGTTTGGGACAAGATTTGCAGTGTTAGAATCAGGGATTGGAGAAACCCATGTAGAAGCTGAGAGACATGGAGCCCCAAAACCTAGAAGAGAGTCCCGAGGGAGTACAGTCCTGCCAGTGCTTTGGTTTGAGCCTCCATGTTCCCAGAGCTGTGAGAGAAGTTTATGTTGCTGGGAAACTACCTGCTTTGCACTGCTTCTTTCTAACAGCCCAAGAACGTGAGATGGTGAAGGAGATGACCTCGTAAGACACTCTTCTTCATCAAATCTCGGGGCTGATATTCTGAGGGCTTGAGACAGTGCAGGAGCCATGAGGCACCCAGTTCTATTGTCCCAGCTGGTGTTCCCAGGTGCTGGACATTTGGGATGCGGACAGCTCCAAGCTGCTGCCATGTTGAAAAAAAATCTCTCTGAGGAATGGTAGCTGCCCTGCCCAGGTCTTAAAGTACCCAAAGAGGAGGGTAATCCCTAGCCCATTACCCACCAGCCGACAGAGTGAGAGAAGCCATTTCCCTTCTTGTGGGACAAGAGTTTGGGTGAGTTTGCTCCTCTGTGAGGAATCAGACCTAGATGCTCTCCATCAGAACCTATACTCCAATATCTCCTCACCTCCTGCTTGTCCCTTTTCCTTCTTTTGAAGGGACAACATTTCCATGTGTACCGGCTGGTTTTGTGTCAGCTTGACACAAGCTGGAGTTATCACAGAGGAAGGAGCCTCATTTGAGGAAATGTCTCCATGAGATCCAGGTGTAAAGCATTTTCTCAACTAGTGATCAAGGGGGGAGGGCCCAGCCCATTGTGGGTGGTGCCATCCCTGGGCTGGTAGTCCTGGCTTCTATAATTAAGCAAGTTGAGTAAGCCAGTAAGCAACATCCCTCCATGGCCTCTGCATCGGCTCCTACTTCCTGACCTGCTTGAGTTCCAGTCCTGACTTCCTTTGGTGATGAGCAGCAGTGTGGAAGTGTAAGCTGAATAAACCCTTTCCTCCCCAACTTGCTTCTTGGTCACGATGTTTTTGTGCAGGAATAGAAACCCTGACTAAGACACCATGGCTCTCTCTGAAGACCCAAACTCTCATCCAAAAGCCTTCCTCTGAGGATACAGACCATTCTTAATCAGTGAGGTTCAGGTTCCCCTTCCTGCTTAAGAGTCTAAGTCCTGGGTGGAATGTGAGGGCTCGCACATCTAACAAGCTTCCCCAGCTCTGGCTGTTAACTAGGGGACCATGCTTTAAACCTCAGGCCTGAGCTTCCTTAGTTGATGGGATCTCAGAGGGTTGGATCTGGCAGGACCTATGGCCCAGGAGAGCAAGTCCTGAGGAGTGATTTGCAGGAGCTAATTTGCATGTGGGGGTTTCAATGCTGGAAAGGCCTACGGAAGTTTCCACATGTCCTGGGGAGGATTGGTAATGATGACAAAGGTTGATTTCTGAGTCCAGTTCCTTGACCCGGGGTCTCAGTCCTTAGAAGTAAACTAGGCAGAAGCTTAAAGTGATGGTTTCTATGTGACACGAGCTCCCAGCGTTATCCCTTCAGGCCAACGAGACAAGGTTTAATTTAGAAAAGAGGAAAGGAGGAACGTGAATTTTATGTGTGTGCACACATGCAAATGCACATATGTGCACACACATGTATGTGTATGAATAAGCATTCGGCAGTGTGCAGGAATACATGTGCACCTTTGTGCAGACCTGTTTTGGGAGAGACACACACATAACTGTGGCAGATTCAGCCACAGTTTCGACAAGCGTTTTTGCTTTACTTGGGCGAGACAAAGCCACTGGCATCTCAGCTTCCTCACAAAGGGCAAGAGTCCCTCCCTGAAGAGAATCGAGCAAAACCCTACATATGTGGATGCTCCCTGCCCGTGTGGCCGTCTATTTCCTGAATATCTTGCACCCGCTGCTTCCAACCTTGCTCCCCTACGCAGCGAAGCCTTCCAGTCAGCCTTTCCTCAAGCTCTGCTTTTCTGTGTGGATTTCATGGAGAGAAGTTTGGAATCCTTTCAGCTTTTGTCGACGTTCCCACCTGTGGCTGCTTGTTTTGAAGCTACAGATATTTTCCCTCACAGAGAGGAGATTTGAATGCTCGGATTTTTTTGTTCACAGATAAACCTGGGCTTGGAGCCCCGCTTCTTCCAGATGCACAGACTCTGTGCAGAGGCATCTGCCAGCAGGTGGCAGAGCGTCCATCCTGAGCTTCCAGGGTTTGCACTGAGCGCTGTCTGTCCCGACTATTATAAGTTACAAGGCAGGAGCTTGGGCCCCAGGGTCAACTGCGTTCTTATTTCTGGCACATTCCCACCACCCCACTGTCCGAGGTCTGCTCTGTTGTATTTTCTACAGTTTTGTCCGCTCCCAGCGCCCTCCTCATTTGTCCCAGGAGCTGGCTCAGAGTGCTCTTACCTCTGCTGCCTCCAGACCTGAGAGGGACCCTTGCTGAGAATGGCTCCCCTGCTCCAGCCAAGACTTGTGTGATAAGAGGTGTGAAAGGTCAGTCCCCTTGAGGCAAGAGGACAAGTCTGGGATGTGACTGATGTCCAATGGTTCCTACAAGAGGGTTTCCAGCCCCCCTCCCCCAGCCTTGCTCTGTTCTGTCCTGCTTCCTTTCTTCTTTGTTCCTGCAGGTCTCCCTCAGTGAGTCACTAACATCTGAACCCTCTCTCAGGACCTGTCTGGGGACCCAAGGTAGATCTGCATAGAATGTATAGGCATGTTTATATGTGTGTGCATGTGTGTGTTCATGGATGCCTGTGTGTGTCTGCATGCACACGTGAGTGTACACAGCATGTGTGCATGTATGTGTATGCATGTGTGTACATGTGTGTTCATTCATGCATGTGCATGTGTGTGTGTGTGTAGCTACTTGAATATTATTCTTCATGCTTATCCTCTCTGTGTGTCCCACTGAGCATTATGTGTCTGAGACTTCTCCTGGTGCTATTCATTCATCCAGCTCTCTGCTTGTCCTTGCTCATAGTAGAACTACCATTGTATACAGCCACAAATGGCAGTGGTTGCCCCTTCTCTATGTGACCACAGACAGCCTTTATGGATTTCCTTGCATGTGGAGCCTTGGCCTGGAGTGACAGACTCCTGGGTGGACAGCGATCAGGTGATCATGCCAAGACTGAGGGCAGTATGCCTAGCTTCCCGGAATCCTGCAAATGGCTCCCCATGGCTGTGCTGGTTCTTGAGAGTGTCTCTTCTCACACCCTCTTCTACAGCCGGAGGCCCAGCCAGCAGCTTATATTCTGGTGCTGGGTCTGCACTGCCATTCTGTTTTCTCCACATTGCAGGGGATGTTCAGCATCTCCACGTGTGCACGTGTCAGACAATTCCCATCCACAGAAACACCTACTGGCTTAAAAAACAACTTAAAGACATTCTTTGTTTATTCTAGACATTAATCCCTCATTGCTTTATACAGTGAACGTATCTCCGGTGAGTGGACCATCTGTTTCTTTCCCTCGCTTGTGGCATCCTTTGCTGAGCGGAAGTCCTTGGGAGTTACTGCCTTATGTCCTCACTGTGGAGATCTGGATGGAACCATTTTTTTATATCTCACTTGATGTTCGGAGCAGGTTGGAATCCATAGGAGGCTGTGCTAAAGGGCAGGAACTCTTCCACTCTTCCTAGTTTCCTGTCTGCACTCTGGGTTTCTATTCTGGGAATCTTATTTGTGTTTTAGAGCCTTCATGTGCAAGGGCCCTGGTGGGCCATCTCCCTGAACCCGAGAGGTGTCTTCACTTACTTGAATTACGTGGACAATCCATGTTAGCAAGCCAAGCTCGACCTCATACCGCTGCGCAAGCAACAGAAGCACAACCCCTCGGCAGCCCTTACTAAGGAATGTTCTGTCTCGGTGCCTCTCATTAGGTTCCCTGTCATCAGTATTGATCATCAAAATCAGGGCAATGGATGCAAAGCTGAGCAGCCTGTGGTGCCGAGGAGGCAAGTTTTCCCTTCAGTCTTTGGAGACTCCTGGTGTGTGTTTAGTGAGCACACTGGTAGGTTGGCCCTATGAGAAGGGAGACTGGAAAGGATAGCTTTGACTCCCACAGGAATGTCAGCCTCAGATTATAGGGCTGCCACTGCCTACGGAGCTAGATCTCAGCCTGGACTGTTGCCTCGGCCAGGACCCAGCACGTATTTTTGTGAGGAGTCAGAGAGTAAACACTTCAGGTCTTGAGGGCGAGTCTCCGTCACAAGGATGCTACTTTTCCAGTAGCACAAAAGCAGCTATACACATGTGAATGCCCCAGTGGGCTGGGGGTCAATAAAACTTTATCGACAAACCTAGGTGCTGGCCAAGCCCTGGTTATTATGACAGATATTCATGGGGGTGCCCATACATGGTCGAGTCACCTCCCAAGTCTCTGCCTTTTAATAAGATTATGCCAGTAACACTTATGCTTGGTGTATGTGTGCATGCGCACACACAGGCGTGTGACACTCACAGGCAGTGACATTTATGGCTGTGAATTTGTATGTTGTTTCTGGCTACTTTAGGAGTGTGACGGCCGGTGAGCTTGAATAGAAACAGTGGGCAGTATGGCCCTTGTGCGGTTTGATGCTGAGATGTCACCACAGGATCATGTTCTGAGTGCTCGGTCTCCAATCACGGTGACATTTAGAAACCATGGAGTCTTTAGAGATGAAGCCTGGTTGGTGGAAATAGGTCATTAGGAGCAAGTCCATGAAGCGTAAACATATGGTTCCAGCTTGTTCTTGCTGTTTCTTGTCAGCCAAGACATGAGTAGCCATTATTCTCTGACCTGCTGGTTTTCCCTTCTCTACCTCAGCGTTCAGTGACCTTCCTTGAGCTTCAGCCAAGTTCCTCCCTTACGTTGTTCCTGTCAAGTCTTGTGATGACAGAGAGAGGGTAAGAAACTAATGTTTCCCCCACTCAAACTCATGACATTTGCTCTCAAACCCTTTCCAGGGATGTGTGAGAATCCAGGGAGAGAAGGGATTGTAAGTCAGACCCGCTGTCTCCTTTCTGGTGGCGTGCACAGTCAGACTTAACCGCGAAGTGCACTTAACCGAAGTGCAGTGGCCTGTGTGGAAACCAGCGACGAGTCCAGCAGTCATGGTGGCCGCCACCTGTCCCTCCTGCTTTGCTGTCGGATTGTGACAGATTCAAAGTGTGGCATGGTAAGGCAGGGCAGCTGCTCTGGGCACCACCCACAGTCACTGCTACTGTTTTCTCTTGTCCCGTGTGTCCTGGTTGGCTTTATACCAATTTGACACTAACTTCAGTCATTTTGGAATAGGGACTCTTACCTGAGAAAATACTCAATGACTTGCCAGTAGGCAAGTCTTTTGGCCTTGGTTAAGGATTGATGTGGGAGGGCCCAGCTCAGGGGGGTGGTGCCAACTTTGGGCAGGTGTAGGAAAGCAGGCTGAGCAAGCCATGAAGACCTCCTGTGTGGTGTCTGTGTCATTTCCCGACTCCAGGTTCCTTCCGTGACTTCCACAAACGATGAACAAAGTGTGAGATGAACAAACCCTTCCCTCTTCCCCCCAGTCGCCTTTGTGTGGTATTTTACCACAGCAATAGGTTAACTAAGATGCTGTGGCCATTGGCTTGGTGAAGGATTCAACTCGGCTGCAGATAAGAGAAACGTCAAATACTAGTGAAGTTAGTAAGATGGAAGGTTAAAAAGAAATCTCAGCAGCGGCCATCATCACGTTGAAGCACGTCCTCAGAAGTCCTGGCAGCAGCTCCTGCTCATGTCTACTCCAGTGCTTTGGAGACACACCAGAAACCGTGCATCTGAAGACGCAGAGATAAGAGAAAGGCTCTTGTAACTGCAGAACCGGGAGTGAAGAAGAACCAAGGCAAGCCTAAAGGAGCAGTAGAGAGTTCCCTGCAGGCTTCCTAGGGTAAAGTGCTCACCTTCATCTTGCAAACACCTCGGTCTCGATTTGTCCTCCAGATCTTAAAGGCCATAGTTATGTTGCTGTTCCAAGTCCCTGCACCAACATGGGTCCCTGTGAATACCTGGGCATCTCAATGGCCACGTGGAGCTGAGCATGCAAAACTGTGTTTCCTATCAATCTTTGCCTAAAGGAAGAGTAGTCGTGCAGGTGGGTAGATACAAATGGGATACTGTATTATCTAACAAAACTATCAACTTTTCTCATCCTAGGGACATCCCCATTTCTAATTGGTCTGCCTTCTACAACATAATATCATAGATGGATTGGCTTATAGCGAAGAGAAGTTAGTTTCTTTCAGTTTTAGGTCTAGAAGTCTGGGATATGGACCCTGGTGGGTTTGGTGCACAGTGTGAGCAGCTTCCTGGTTCAGAGAGGGCCTTTTCACTTTGCCTCGAGTGTTCTATGTGGTAGGAGACCCAAGACTTCCCCAAGCCATACAAGGGGACAGATCTACCTCATCAGAGCTCCTGATCATCTCTCACGGCCCTACCTTCTAACACTGTAATCTCAAGGGCCAGAGTTTGAGCATTTGCATTTTGGAGCAACAGTCACTTGGGGTGTAGTATTACATCTACTTATGACAGCTAGCAAGGGACACATTTTTAAATGCTACACCATTTTTTCCTCATTCATATTTTTTATTTTTTTAAATTAACAAACTGATTTGACAAAGCCTCCTCCCACTCCCAGGTCATCTCAGCAAAGGAAGTAGATTTATAAATGGAACAACCAGATGCAGGGATGTGAAGGGGGTTGGTTCCATTGCAAAACCAGCAGATGAAGCTTCCACAGAGTGTGGCTTGATAGCCCTGGCCTGCTGGGCAGGGATGAGGGATGGAGAGCTGTTTTTCTCCGAACAAGCCAGGTGCAATTGAATCTCGGTACAAATGTGTCACCAGCTGAGTTCCAGGTGCTTTGTGTACTAAAATATTTAATCTCATGGCTACCATGCCAGGGTATGTGTGTGTGAGGGTTCTGGCCTGACTGTATAACCTGACAAATGAAAAACTTCTTTTTGCAGGAGCTGTCTGAAATTCTATGTGCTCCTAAGACATAAAATGAGCTTTTTAATCTATTTTTGGCCGTCTGCAAAATAGACTGGATTTAAGAATAAAATCTACAGGAAAGAAAAGGAGGGGAGGTGCAGTTTGCTCTTAGTCAAGACCTTTCAGCAGAGGGGTCTGGGAGGTAGAGGCAGCTTTGCTTCCCTCAGTTGAAAAACCGAGTAAGAATCTCGTTTGTGATGGGTACCATCACAAGAGATTTGGCCAGCTGCTGTGACAAACATCCCCCAGAAGCTCCATAGCTTGAAATCTGCAGATTATTTACTGCTCAAAGCACATGGCCGTTGTGGCCCCAACTAACCTTTATAGGGGCTTTGCAATACAGTGTTGCTAATTCCATAAATTTGTCCATTGCCCGGCATACAGGACAAAGGGCTCTTTGGAATGACCTTGAAACAGTAAACACATTGTGTCTAGAGTAGACAGTGGCTATTTCTGTTTGGATACATTGTCTCCACCTGTATCTTCTAGGGAATCAGGAACAATGCATTATGGGCCAAGACAGCACTAATGACTGCTATGGCCACCACAGAGCCCCTGCCAAGGCAGAGGCATTCCATTTTTGGTCCTTTATTCATTAGGCTGCAATTCGTTCACATTCATTCTGATTTTGGGATGCAGTACCTCTAGACATTATTTATCTTGATTATTGAGTTTTATGACCTTCCCATAAATTTATCAGACAAGCCTCTTTTTTTTTTTTTTTTTTTTTTTTGCTACAAATTGAAGGAGAATTAGAAAAAATTATCGGGGTTTTGACTGAACAGTTGCTTTTGTGATAGATCCCTGGGAAAGAGCAAACCTCACATAGTCGAGGTTTTAGTTGACATCAAACCCTCCGGAGTCAGGGTTGTAATAGCTGACACCAACATAAACATCCGCAGAGGTAGAAGCGCTGGGGAGCGGAACCGCAGGATGGGGAGGGACGAGGTCGGTTTGGGAGAGAGTCTCTGGGTTCCTGGATGTCACTGCTTCCTGGATGTCACTGCTTTGTGTTGTTAATGTGTCAGTGTGCCCTACAGGAAATGTTGTGTGTGCAGTTTCCCCGGTGACCTTCCAAGTACATTATGGAGACAATTAAAAGCATAGCCCAGAACCAGAGGGTTCCAGCGATCGGAAGGAGGTTAATCAGTGTGAATTGAGTGGGCAGCTCATTGGAGTGAAATCGATTGGGATCCTGATGAGCAAATGCTGTGCGGAATATTTGCTGCTATGATTCGCTTCTTAGGAACAGTGTGTGTGTGTGTGTGTGTGTGTGTGTGTGTGTGTGTGGTGTGTAAAGTTGTACCAGAACTGTATCAGTGGAAGCTCCCGTAAGATGCCAAGAAATTGATTTCGGTAAAGATCCTGGATAGTTTCCATTTATTGAACTGTAAACATACAGCGATTTAACTTATTCTGATGGGATGGTTTCTCTTTTAACCAGTCTCTTTCACATTTTGTGCTTCTGTGAGGTTCATGTGGGTGTAAATCTATAAAATTGACCCATTCCTCTTTCAGTCTCAGCAGAAGACTGATCTTCCTCTCTTTTTCTTCTCTTTTCTTTTGGTCTATACGCCTTGTGATGTACCCGTGGGCTTGCTTGATAAAGTTGAAAGAACTTTGCAGGCCAGATCATTTGCTAACTATGCTCCAGTTTAGACACAAATTCACCCATGTATGGCTCAAAAGGAAGACATATCTTCTAGCAAGGGCATTGCTTTACTCTTTGGTGTAAGTTTCAACACCTACCTAGCATCCCAACAATCGACACATTCACTGTTTGAGTATCCGTGATGATTAGAAAGGCTTGGGGTTTCGAGAAATACTTTGTGTAATGCTCTTGACAGGCAACGTGCAATGCTGTGAAGAACACAGACTTCGCTGTGACTGCGAGTCACGGTGATAGCATTATTCACTGTCATCTGGTGGGTTCACTTCCCCGACTGCCTTCCTGGAGATAATTAGGGTCTCAGAGTGATGTATTAATGTTGGTTACCTAGGAGTCGACCCACTGACGAGGAGCATGGGTGACTCCAGGGAAAGACTCATTAAGCTGATAATGGGAAGCTCTTCTCTTAGGCAGATGCTCAAGGTAAACAAAGACTGTGGGAGGACAGAGTTTGCCTTATGGGCTACAGCAGCCAAAGAACGTGTCCCTAACACCCAGGCTGGATCTGAAGCTTAAGTTGTTCATCTGGCTGATAAAGGGCAAAGCGAGGAAGGAGAATGAAGACCATGGGGACCATGTGGAGTCAAACGCAGGTCTGGTGGGGATGTCCCCAGCCCACTTGTCTACTGCCACTTCTCTCCCATCTCCCACCTAAGGTTACCTGTGACACTGGATGATTCTTCCAGGCCCCATGTCTCTTCTGAAAGAAAAAAGAGATATCTGGTCATGAGGAAATCTGATCTCCTCACATGGGGCACCAATGCTGTTAAAAGATGACATCCCGGGTTTCGGCACCAATGTTAGGAAAAGGATAAAAGAGTGGGGGCATATGGCCCATGGAGGTACAGTGAGGTCTGGGGGCAAGGAGGTTTCCTCTGAGGGGTCCATGTTGGGAATCCCTTCCCCCTGAGGGACCAGCCACACAATGATATAGTACAGAATAGAGTTTATTCAGGTCACGGGAGAGTTAAGAGGGTAGTAGAGGCACAAAGAGAGAGAGAGAGTGAGAGAGAGGGGGAGATGGGAGGAAGAGAGAGGGAGGAAAGAGAGAGGGGAAAAAGGAATAGAGGAGTCGAGGCTGGCCATGAGCACATGGAGAGAGAGGGGGGAGGGGAGCAGAAGAGGGGGTAAAGGGGGGTAAAGAGCAAGAGATAGAGAGCAAGAGAGGTGAGAGAGAGAGGAGGGGGCAAGCAGCCCCTTTTATAGTGTCAGGTCACTGGGGCGGAGCATACCTGGCTGTTGCCAGGTAATTGAGGGGTGGGGTATACCTGGCTGTTGCTAGGTAACTGAGGGGTGGGGTTTACAGAATCCCAACATCTTCCCCAGGCCCACAAACAAAAGGTGAAGTGCCCAGATATATAAACTATGTTTCTTTCATAGAAGCTCATGGTTCACAAGGCAAGGGGCTTCTTTGCTCAGACCTGGGACAAGCCCAAGCAGCAGACTCCCGGGGCCCATGGCTGTGAAGCCCAGCCTGATGTCACCGGCTGTGGTGCCCTATGGTGCCCTTTGCTTCACTCAGCTCTGCTCACTGTAGGGTCCCATCCCAGTTCTTCCTGGTGAATCTCTCCAGCCCGATCTCTGCCAGTGGAATGGGAAGCCTTCCTCAGTGATGTTCGCCAACAACAGCGCTGTTAGTAGAGTTTCAGGTGTGCAACATTCAGAAACTGTAAACAGAATTACGTGACTTTGGACAGCAGAGACAAAATGCTTTGTGTACCGCAAAATGCATTGTTTTGGTAACAGCTACTCCTAAGTTATAGGTAGAGAACAAGGAGACAAAGATGGGAGACAGAAAAGCAAAGAGGGCGAAAGGGTAGGAAACCATTAGAGTTGTTGCTACATCAAATCCACTGAATTACTGGGAAGCAGTAAACGGCTCCCAGCCATCATAAAGTCTCTAGAGAGTAACATTGTGAGGCAAGCTTTCTTGGTAGTCATACCCAGACATGAAGTGATCACACGCATTGTGAGGGTGCAACAGAGACAACTGAGATTACACAGGGGACAAAAGCAATGTCGAGGTCCAGAAGATGCCCTTTCACCTGATGCTTAGGGGTCCGTTTCTTGATAGTTGATGTTGGTTTAAGTTCTTAAGACTTCATCTGCACCACTGCAAGCCCAGTTTAGACTCACATACCCACCCTATAGGTGTGACGGTGAACATCAAGTTCTCAGGTTTGTGAGACACAACTATCCTCTTGGGTCTTTGGCTCAGAGCTTCCCCTGAGCCCCACATTTCCAGTACGTGTGGATTCCTTCACATCACCCCCTTTCCTCAGAAGAGTCTCCCTGTGGTTACCTCACCATTTGCACGGGGCCTACAAAGGGCCTTATGTAGATCAGCGGTACAGTCAACCCAGTGATCATGGACTCTTCTAGCAGGTCAGTGATGTCCTGGTCCCCAAGATAATGTTGAGGATACCATCCACTGACTGCACGCTGTCTACTTTTCTTGGGCATTTCCTCTTATCCCAGACCCCATATCTCATGAAAACACTCCCTGCGATGATCTCATGACTTCTGCAGAGACGCAAAACCCAACACAGGTGACTCTCCTGATGTTTGGATGATTTGGAGGAATGGTCAGCAAAACCAGTGATTCATGTTAGGGTAAAGTGTGTAGAGCCTCATGCAATTTCGTTAGCTCCTCTCTCCTGGGTTGTATATAATTATCCCTTCCAGCTTCCCCATGTACCCACTTCTTTCTTTTTTTCCACTTCCATACTTTTGTGGGTTTTTTTTTTTTTTGTTTGTTTGTTTGTTTTTCTTGTTCTCCACCTGGGACTTGACTATAACTTAGTATTATATGTGATGTTCAATTGCAACTTTAGAAGCAAATAGAAAAAGCCAGCCCACACACAGACCCTATATAGTCTTCCACAAAGGCCACTGCCCGCCAAGTCTCAGTAAACAAAGTTCTGGAGCAAGCCAGCCCTGGCTCCTGACAGCCATGTGCACTTCATCAGCACGGTTGGTTCTGTTTGTTTAGAGCCACCGACCATACCTCACATGCTTGGAGGCAGAGCCGCAGTGAGAACGGAGAAAGTGGCCAATTGTAAGCGTTTATGAAAGAGGCTCCCTGCCGCCATCACTGAGGCTGGGCAAACTTGGATAAACAGAAAATTCACGTCTGAAAGAACTTGGATTGTTTTTTTTTTTTTTTTAGGGAAGAAATAAAAAAAATTAAATAAAAGGATTTAAAAAAATATAGCCCTTTATAGTTAGTATTCTTTCTTTTATTTCTTTTCTTCTTTTTTTCTTTTTCTTTTTTTCTTTTCTTTTCTTTTCTTTCTTTCTTTTTTTTTTTTTTAGTTGAATTAGGGAGAAGCAAGAAACTGAGGAGGAGGTGACCCCATAGAAAACCTGAATCCCCCGAGATCTCTCAGACACTGGATCAGCAACCAGGGAGCACACACCCTCTGATAGGAACCCCGCCCCCCCACATATACAGCAGAGGACTGCCATGTCTGGCATTAGAAAGAGAAGATGCACCTGACTCTTGAGAGACTTGAGGCCCCAGGTGGTGGTGAGACTAAACTGTAAAAACAGATTAGATACTTTAAAAATGGAAAATGTAGCCTTAGAAAGGCCATTGAAAAAGAGAGAAAGCAGTGGATGTATGTAAGGGGGGGGCGGGAGGACCAACACACCCCACTGAGGGGAGCAACAGCAACCATCTCCACCTCAAGTGTAGCTTTCTTCCCACGCCAGTTCCTTCTCTTCTCCCTCTTCTTTGCCGAGCTAGGTTATGGAAATTATTTCCATATCTCCCTAGCAGAGGTGTGGTCAAGAGGTGATGTGCTTGGGGCACCTGAAGCTGAGATTCTTCACAAGGCCAGGTGGTGAGTTTTGGGAGTATTTCCCTTCTCCTTAGGACCCTGTAGCCTGGGCTGGCAGATACGGATTATTTTATGTGGCCCTGTTTAG
Organism: Micromys minutus; assembly: GCF_963924665.1. Taxonomy (NCBI): domain Eukaryota; kingdom Metazoa; phylum Chordata; class Mammalia; order Rodentia; family Muridae; genus Micromys; species Micromys minutus. The sequence goes on along the minus strand of NC_137955.1, from coordinate 45,372,661 downwards.
GGATGTAGAGTCTTGTTTTTCTGATCTAGAGACAAAACCGATAAAGACCCGGAAAGACAAAAGACGATGGAAAGAACGTTGTTTCCTGCGTCACCGTTAATAGTCTTGGAGCTGTGATGAAATAAAGCGCGCCATGGTCGTCATGGTTACGCAGTAAGTGAAGAGGCAAATCCCTCCTCTCGGTTGGTTACATGGACCTCTTGGTTTCTTTCTTCCAGAAGTATTGTTTCTGGGAGAGAATTTCTAGTAACTCCCGTGTCCCTTTCCCACACACTGCGGAATCTCTACCCGATGAAAACACCCAGAATTGGAGAAAAATAAGCAAAACTCAACAGCCAAGAAAGAGCTCCTTAAACCCACCGCTAAGAGCTCCATTTTCAAAAGCGGCTTCTGGTTTTAGGTTTGAAAAGACGAGAGATTAAAACTTAAGTTATGAAAGGTGAACTTTATAAATAAAATGCTGAAATTGTGGGGTATTTATATCCCTTTTTCCTTGTACCTGAGAAAACCTTTCAGATAAAAATATGTCTCTGGATAATTTTAGGTGAAGCAAAAATGTGTTAAGATTAGTATTATCAATTGGACAGTTTTGACTCAAGTGACCAATGTATCCAACTAAGTAATTTTAGAAGTGTATAGTAACTTACTCCATTTATATTAGAAAATTTTGACAGCTTACATTTCATTAGTGTTTAATAAAAATAAGCTGAAGAGATATGTTTGTACTCATGCAATTTTAGTTATTAAAAAGTAACTTCACTAGGATTCACACTTTCTCTCTCACAGACTCTGCCCAAAGTTTAGACATGAATCCAAGAGTGTGCATAATGATTTATGAATGTGTGTTGGTTGTTTCTCATGCAGAGACATTGTAGACAGCAACAAAATCCATTCTCCAAATCCTGAAGCTTGACATCCAAAGTTGAGTGTCAGTGGGAAGGTAATGGGCCGTGCAAATAAAATCTCCATCTTGACAAATGAGTAGAGGGACCTAGCAGGTGGCTGTTCCTGGTGAGTGGGACCTACCAGAAGACACTGAGTGGTTTCTCAACATGGCCAGGGAACATACAGAAAGGTTCTGATTTCTCTTCTCAGCACTTGAAAATCTCTTGAGTTAGTTTCTTATCATTACTACAAAAAAAGAAAAAAAAAATTACCACAACCGTTGCCTTAAAGTAACACAGATTTGTTCTGGAGGGCAGTAGACTGAAGTGTGTGGGTTTCATTGAGCTGATGTCAGGGCGCTGGCAGGGCCACATTCCTTAAGGTGGTTCCAGGGGAATGAGTCCTCTTGTAACCTTTGCAGCTTCTAGTACCCCCTTAAATTCCTTGGTTTACCCCCCCCCCACCTTCACCTGTACTCAGCCTTTTCCTGCCTCCCTGATCATAGCACTGGCTCCCCATGCCTTCCTTAATGAGTAGCATCTGCAAAGTTATTGTTGTTATAGGAATTAAATGATTTAGATATTAATGTGTGGGGCTGGAGAGTTTTCTCTCCCTCCCTCCCTCCCTTCCTCCCCCTCTCTCTACCTTCCTTCCCTTTCTTTAAAAATATTGGGGAATCATTAAATCCAGGGCCTCAAACTCTACTACTGACCTCTGCACTACTGACCTCTCTACTACTGACCTCTCAACTCTCACCCCAATAACTTTCTTAAAGTCAAATTATTTTGAGTACTTTGATTGTACCCCTCAGTAGTTAATCCTAATTGTATCCTATCTTGGTTCTGGGTTTTGAGAAGAAAATAAAACCCAGCAACGGCTCTGGGGTGGCACACTTTCTGATAGTGTCAGCTGGAGGACAATGGGAAGTGGGCCTAGGGTAGTCCTAGCCCTCCGCTGACCATCAGCCTGATTCGAGTTCACTTTTCTTCTTGGAGGGCTCAGCATAATGTAGCTGCTTCTCCAACGCACTGGAGGAAGGCTGGTGAAAGGAAGGATGTCAGCGAGAGAAGGGGGAGTGGAGGGGAAGAGTGAGGCTTGAATGTGAACTAAGCATATGACACACTTGAAACTGCCTTATGAAATCCAGCATTGTCCCCAATGAACACATGCCAATGAAAGAAATAAAACTACATTGTGTTTAAAACAAAACAAAGCAAGACCTAGGAGTTCATTTTCCTCTTGACTATTTCTGTGCCCCAGAGATGGCCTCTTCTAACTTTTGTACTGCCTAAAGGTCAGCTTGTCTGGTAACTTCTAGAAAGTCTCTCTCAAGAACGTTGACCCTCGTGGCTCCTTTTCTCCCCTGCCTCCTACAGCTACCATTATTTCGGAATTGCTTGTTCTGCCCTTCGCATCATTATTAAATATTTTATGGGTGTTTATCTATTATTTTTTTTCCCTCTCAAGCCGGAGACCCAGCTGTGTAGGAGTCAAAGTCGCCCTCTGAGTGAAAGTAGTTGCTCAATAAATATTTCATCAAGGAACGAAGAAAGAGTAGGCAGGGCAACTGAGTCCTGCGCCTGGGATGCTGAAAAAGAAACATGGAGAAGCACAAAGGAAGCTTGCAGCTGCCGAGGAATTCAGAGCCACCCCGTTCCCTTCTCATGCACCCTCGCTGAATCCATCACATTTCTGAGACTCAGAATACCAGCGTCAGTTTTTTGAGAGAGTCCCGGAACCCTTACTTAATGTTTCCGAATGTCTGAACCAGAAAGGGAGGGTCCTCTCACAGGGCCCAGAGGAGAGGGACCTGGATGAGATCACTCCGGTTTTAGTCAAAGCTCTCTGTAGCCCAGAGTGGCCTTGAACTTACTAAATGAAGCCAAGGGCGACCTTGAGAGTCTCATTGTACTGACTCTACCATCTAAGCACAGGGGTTATAAGCCTATGTCACCATGCCCAGTTTATGGGTTGTTGGAAGTTGAATCCAGGATTCTCCAAGTGCTAGGTAAGGACTCCCAGGCTAGGTAAGCCGCTTTTCCCATGCCCTCTTTGTTTTTTTTTTTTTTTGTTTTGTTTTGTTGTTTTTTTTTGTTTTTTGTTTTGTTTGTTTTGTTTTGTTTTTAGTGGAAATGGGAGCAACAGCTTCTGGTTTGAGCAGAAGCTGTGGGAACTAGATGGACAGGTTCAGACTCCACTTCCTTCAGGTTGTTTAGAGACTCATCATTTGCATAGATAAACTGGTGCACCTGGGGAGGGGCCGTCTTTAAAGAGCAGCTAACTGAGGATGGTGTATGCGGAGTCCTGATGAGCTGTGACCAGGCTGGATGGCATGCTAGGGGAAGCTGCTGAGCTTCAGGTAAAGTGAGACCCATGGAAAAGCACCTCAGTGGCTCAGGGATGTCTGTCACTCACCCCAGACAGATGATTTCGGATTTTTGTCCTCAGGTCTTGACAGAAGTTGTCCACTTAACATCCCTAAGGTTTCTAGGAGAGTAGCAGGGACGATCTGTAGTGCACTTGCTCCTAGAATGTTGTTTTCTGAGATGTGAAAAGGTTGGTAAAATAAACACTGCCAACTCAGCCCTGTTGGCAGTGTCTGAGAAGTGAACATGGAAAGCCTGGGATTCTGAGCTTGTTTGGGGGATGACAAATCATTCACAGCCACCGTCTGCCAACCATGGGTTTACTGTTTGCCACAGGAAGATTTTTAGGAACTCGTTAACCACGGGGTAGTCCCAAAGTCCTGACTGGAGATAAAATGATGTGGGGGTAGAAAGTATTTCTGATAACCAGAACTCAAGGCTCAAGATCCAGCCACGAGACCACAGGCTCTCCCAGCGTGTAGTGAGCCTGGCGATGCTTTATCTGCTTCCTTTCCAGGCTGAGGACTCATCCCACCAGGGCTGGCTGAGGACGGGCCTGCTGGGAGGACAAGTGAGCCCGTGCATGGGAAGGAGGAGTCCTCAGAGCCTGCTCCTGCTCGTTAAAGCTATACAGCACAAAGAATCCTGTCTTGGATTTAGGAACATGGGATCTTCCACTCCCAGATCATGGCCCTTTATGTAGTTCCAGGCTATGTCTCCTTCCTTTGTCCTGACTCAGAGCCCAATCTCCATCAGGGAAAAATATGCCATAAGCCTCTTACCCTGGCCTCCTGTTCTCAAATGGTGTCATACAGGGTCCCCTGAGGTATGCTGCGGGCTGTGGATTCCTTATCTAAAATACTTAAGGTCAGAAGCTGCATTTTTTTGGGACTTGACACTGTCGTATTTGAACACTTCTTATCTAAAATCTTGAGGAAGAGACCCGAGTCTAAACAGCAAATTCACTTAAATTCAACACATGACTGCCTATGACAGCCTGGATGGGACAGTGTGTGTATCTAGGGCCCATGTTTTACTACAGCCCATCAGAGGGTCGGGTGTGGGGTTTTCAACTTGTAATTCCAGGCTGGTGCTCGAAGTTTTAGACTTTGATACACTTACAATGTCAGGTTTTCAGGCTAGAGATGTATATATACACCCCAGAGGTGGGGTGGATGCCAGTCATGAGGATGATCTGGGTATTCACAGTCTTCAGTTATAGACCGAGCATCCAGTGGCTTCTCACGCACTTCCATTAACAGCAGTCCAGAGATGCCCAGGTCATTTTTAACAGCATTCGTAGGTTGCACCAGCCAGGAAGATATTCTTTTAAAGACCCACCAGATGAACTTGGGGATCAAGCTGAGCCCTGGTGACTATGTGAAGCCTTGCACAGTAGCAACTCCACAACACTGACAACTTTAGAACTGCTTTAAAGGTTAGTTGAGTGGTGTGGAAGGGAGGGCCTAATTATCAGTGAAGTTTTTAGGGTGTATTACGGTAGTTAGTGAAATTTTTAGGGTGCATTACGGTAGTTTTGGGTTTTCCATGCATGGAAAGGAGATGCTGACTGGAGTTGGTAAAAATAAGACTACATGATTTAGTCATGATACACATAACAAGGCCAGCTTTGAAGTAGACTGAGGAATGACTGGCTATTTAAAACTATGTCGCGCGCCCACGCTTCCCGCTGATAGGAACAGGCGTGCAACAAACAAACAGATTCTTCTGCGGATAACCTTTATTGTACAGCACTCTGAGCAGGGGACTTCTTGAGCAGGAAACTTCTCTCTGAGCAGGGGACTCCCTACCGGGGTCTACTGTATAGGCAACCTCTCACGTGCAGTCTCCCACGTGCGATCTCTCTGCCCAGTCTCTCTCCACGTGGGATCTCTCCGCAATCTCTCTTACCGAGTCTCTCTCTCTATGTGGGATCTCCCACAATCTCAACTATCGGGTCTCTCTCCACGTGGTATCTCTCTGCCATCTCTCCACGTGGTGTCTCCCGCAATCTCTCCACTATCTCCCACGTGGGAGAGAAATGCACTGCTTATAAATGCCTAAGAGACTTGTGCTGCTACCTGATTGGTGCATCCTCCAGTAGCTCATTCACGTGCCCCGAGATTGGGCTGTGACTTATGTGGTTGCCAAGCAACACGAGGGAAAAAGTTGTTGTAGGCTGAATAATGGGCGGGAAGCTGGCGCCATCTATTGGCGCCAACGGCTTCCTACAAAACTAATCATGAGATCCTACACCGAGAACATTCTGCTAAGTCGCCTATCATGTGGGCAAATAGATTTTCATGAGGCTCCTGGAACAGACTACGGAATCTGCCTCTGGGTGAGAATCCCCCCAAAAGTTAGTGGCAGGTTGACAGGGACACTATAGTAAAACCACATCAGCATAAGCAGGAAGCCAAGGATACGGTTGACTTCAGCTCTTCAGTGAAGCTAAGGTGAGGAGTGGGAGTATTTATTTGGTTTTCAGATGCCTCAGAAATGTAGAAGACATTTTTTCACACAGAATAAGCAGGCATTGAGAATGGGCTGGAGCCTGGGCCATTATTCAAGTCAACAGCTCAGCATGCATCGTTCACATGAGTGGGGCCATGATGTGGTAGTAGGCTGAGGCTTTGTCATTTGATACCCTCACGGTCTGGGTAAACTTGGTGCCCATCCTTTTTCAGAGACATTCCTCCTTTTTGATATTGCCAAATCTTGGGGTGACCACTACAACTTGGGATTCACTGCCTTGGTTCCAGGCATGGCCCTGCCAAGAGACTCTGTACAGGGACTAGGACTGCTTCCTGTTGCCTCTCCGACTCAGCTTTTCTCAGAAGTCTTGGTGGAATTCTTCATAACCTTTTAACGCGTGTGCTCTACTTACTATTCCTCCTTCAAGTGGCGGTGTCGGCTCAGGCAGCAGGGGAATTAACTCCCTTAGGGCAGTTGCAATTGCCTCTGGCTCCCTGGATGATGAGCCTGAAAAACAGTCCCTTGTGTTGTCTGTTTTGAACAGGACAACCTGGAGAACCTCTTTTCCACGGACAGATATTTTTGCTTTGTTTTGTTTTCTAAGTCTGTTGTCTGAACCTGAGATGGGTGGAGCTTTGCCAAGTCCTGAACCCTTCTCAAGGTATCTTCCCTCTTCTCCTGGTGCAAACTACGTTGTCTTTAAATGTTCTTGCATGAGTTGCTTTTCTAGTTGTGATAGAAGCGACTCGAGGAAGGGGAGAGGCTTCCTTGGGTTACGATTTACTCCTCATGGTGAGTGGGAACGGTGTTCTCCACGGATCACCCATGGTGGTGGGAGTTTGTGGTGTAGCTTCTTCACACATGTGCGTGTCACAGTTTCCGGTCAGACAAAGAGGCGAGACAAAGGCTTGGCAGAGTTGCTGAAATCCTTGTGGAGGATTGTGTGGTAGAGGTTCCTTACCGTCCAGCAGAGGGCACAGAGAGGCAGGGACCAGAGACCAGGTAAAAGACCCTCCTCTAATAATCTGCTTCTGTCCAGGCTCCACTTTCCCGCTGGTAAAGGAACATCCAAGACATAAGGCTGTTGGTGCATTTCAGATGCAAACTGCACCAGACTGGAGGACGAGACTTAAAATCAAATGTCTTATGACCGTTGGTTGAGAATAAAACCAGCCTAGTGGAGAGCGCAGAAGATGGCATTTGCTTGGGGCTAATTAGGAAAGTAATCTTGGAAAACACAGATTCCAGCAATTGTGAAACGGCTGTGAGGTTTTACAAAGTTTTGGTGTTATTTATAGCTCTGAACCAGAAGGGAGGGGTGGAAATCGTGTATCATTTGTTGGTGCCTGCCAAAGTTAAAGTGCAAAAAAAAAAAAAAAAAAAAAAAAACAGGCAAAATACTGTTTTAGTCTCTGAAGGATTAGGAGAAAAATTGTATAGAAAGTCAAGCAGAAATTAATGAAAAATATTTTAGGAAAAAGCCCAAAGTCAGGGTGCTTAGGGTTTGAGTACAGTGTATTTGTAATCCGGTGCAATCCAATTCAAAGATGCAGCCTAGATGAGGGTTAGTGATGCTTTCAAAAACCACTGTCAGTGACTTTGGTTTAATTCTGGGATGGATTTGCATTATTTTACAAAATACATGAGATGCTGGGGGGAAACGGTTTATTTTGGCTCATGGTTTAAACCCCCGTTTCTTGGTCTTCTAATTTGGACCTGTGTCCACATAATATAGTGTGAGGAAGTGTTAATCCCACAAATCAAGAAAGCCAAAATTGAAGCAAGCATTAATTAAACACTGGTCAGGTTGATGGACTCTGTCTGGGTCCATTCCAGGGTTCCCAGGAAATGACCACAGTTGTGTTTTAAAAGGGCTCAAGAAAGCAAAACCACAAGGCCTCCATATTTCCCATCAGCCCAATCAGATGCAAGTATGTACCCCATGTGTACCTCCAGCCTATATTCAGAGGCAAGCATACACTCTAATGTACTTCTTATGACTTCCCACCCATTTGTGTAGCATGAAAACATGTTTCCCCCCCCATAAAAATAGCCTCCAGCATCCCGGGAGTTATCTGTCTTTGGGCAAGGGCCCCCTTTTTGTTTCATAGATCTTGTAGGCACAGTGACTAAAACATAGTTTTGGCTCTCACAGAAGTTTGTTCCTCTCACAAAGGCAAGGAAGCAAAGACATGGAAAGGTTTCTTCAGGACTATTAAGCCAGTGGCCTAAAGTCCAACTAGCCCCCAGTTGTGTAAGGTTCCAATAGTACCAGGAGCAAGCTGGAGAGACCAGGACCAATCACAGGAGCCTTTGTAGGGCTTTCATGACCCAGACTATAGCATATCCTCTACATGACAAAGGTTCCATCCTCCCTCTAGCTCTAGTCATGGTTATTTAATCTTCCAAGGTCCAGACCTTCAGCTTTGAGCTCATGGGTTGGTTAAGTGAAAATTATCCATCCTCTCTATCTGATTAAATTCCTCCCCTCCATTCCTGGCATCTTACCACCTGGTTGGCTTCCGGCAGCAATCTTGCTGGACCTATCTGACGATTTCCATAGCTTTAACGTTTCCTTTTGGTAATTTTATCTCTACTCAACCCTATCCTGGTCCTTAACTGAAGAAATCTTCCCTGGCTCTTGTATTTAGAGCCCCATTTACCTTTGATACTATAACCCCCCTACCTCTGTCATGTGCCCCTTAATAGAGTCTGCCTTATCATTAATAAGTGTCAAGAAAACTTTTCTTAATAGCTTTTGTGACTGAGCGATTAAATGAACTCTCTGGCTTCACTAACTCTGTTAGACAAAAATGATAAAACTCTGAGTGACCCAGATGGGTCATGCATCTTCAGCTTCTCCTCAAAACTGTTCTGTAGGGAATACCTCTTCCTGTGGTTATGGTAACAGTATTCTAGAACACTGCTGCCTTCTCCTTGTCTTCCTTGTTTGATATGTATATGTATATGTATAATGTATATGTGTATGTGTATGTGTATATGTATATATGTGTGTGTGTGTGTATTTTAAATTAAAGTATGATTACTTAATGTTACCCTTCTTTTCCTCACTCCAAACCCTTCCATGTCCTCCCCTCACTCTCTCTCAAACTGACAGCCTCTTTTTCTTTGATTATTATTGTATTCATACGTATGCATAAATATATAAATACAACCTGCCGAGTCTGTGTAGTGTGGCTTGTAGTTACATGGTTTTGGAACTGACCACTTGGTACTGGATAACCAATTAGGGGTTCATCCCTGGGATAGATTAATTCCCTCTCTCGCTGGTCATCAGTTGCCTACAGTTCTCCGTCTAGAGTTGGCATTCTGTTAGATTTCCCCACTCCCAGTTAGCATGTCTAATGACATGGTCATCATTCAGGTCTTGTTTAGCAGCCATATTGTTGAGGTTTCATGTGTGTGTGTCTTCCTCACAACATCCTTCCTTGTCCTCTAGCTTTCTACCCCCTCTTACACAATGTTCCCTGAGCCTCTGGTGCTCAAGTTGTGTTGTCGATAATTCATTTATTTCTGCATTTATGACCAGCTGTAGTTTTCTGTAATGGTCTCCATTTGCTATGAAGAGGTCCTTCTTTGACATGGGAAAAGAACCTCATTTATCTGTGGACATAAGGTTATGATTTAGGATGCAGTTAGGGATTATGTTGATCTGGTAAGTGGTGGTAGTAGGTTTTATTAAGATCCCTGACTTCACTAGTTCAGGGTAAATGGCTAGGTTTCTAGTACAAGGCATAGTTTCCTTCCTGTGGAATGGACTGTAAATGCAGTTGGTGACCACCAACATATGAGGGATATTTCACCATAAGGGATATCTTGCCATGCAGGCCATGGTTGTAGTTCATGTAGCATCACATTTAGATAGGACTATAATTGCCCCCCCCCATTAGGAGCCTGCACAGTACCTTTTGATTTTATGAAAGCTAGACCACAGAAAAAAGGATTTCAGGCTAGATCCAGATGAAATTTCCTAAGTCCTGTGTTCGAAGTGTGTGGTAGGGATAGGAACGTAGCTTTAGCCTCTGAAAGGTGGCCAAGGGCAACAGCAAGAACCTATGTTGTTTTGAGTCTCTTGGACTACCCTGACCAAAAGCTACTTAAATAAATGAACGTTGCTCATGCTTTGTGTTAGCCTATGGCTCTTGTGGGGAACATTGTCAGCTCAAGTAGCATATCATCATTGAAGGGATGACTTTGAGGATTCTTTATATGGACTTCCAGAGTACCACACTACTTTTACCCTCATCAACAGTGAATGAGGGTTCCGCATTTTTTTTTTTTTGTCAGTTTTTGTGTTGATCTTAGACATTTTGACTTGGATGAGATAAAATATAAAGTTTTTTTTTTTTTTTGCATTTCCCTAATTGCCAAGGGCAGCAAATGAATACTTTTTGAGATGGTTCTTAGACTTCTCCTTTTTATTTTTTTCTATTGAGCATTGTCTGTTCAGATCCATTGCCTACTTTTCAACTGGGTAATTTGTTTTCTTAACTCCAATTTTTGAATTCTTTATATATATTCTGGATATCAATACTTTGTCAGGTGTATAGCTGACAAAGATTTTCCCCCACTCTGTACTAAGAGCAATTTATAGATTCAACTCAATCCCAAAGTTCCCACAACATTAAGTAGAAATAAAAAAAGCCCTAAAACTCATACGGAACCAGGGAAGACACCAAATAGCCTAATTAATCCTGAGCAAAATGAATAATACCAGGGAGATAACTATTCTAAGTTTCAAGATATATTACAGAACTATAATACAAACAATATAGTGTTGGCATAAAAATAGGCATGTAGATAAGTGAAAACAAAAACAACCCCAACACGGGCACACACAGCCACAGCAATCTGACACTTGACAAAGATGCTCAAAATATCCTCAACACATGGTGGTAAGGAAGCTCGATGACCATATGTGTATGAAAGAACTTAGGTCTGCACCTATTACCCTGCACAAGAAAAATGACTCCAAAATGGATCAAAGACTTCAATTTGAAACCACAGAACACTAAAACTGCTAGAAGAAAACATAGGCTAGTTATAGGTATAGGAAAGGACTTTCTGAATTCAACAAACTCTATTTGGTAAGTGGGACTTCATAAAACTAAAAAGCTCTGGTATAGCCAAAGAAGCAATATATGGATGAAGAACAGGGCTTCTTTTTTTCTTTCTTTTTATTGGATATATTTTATTTACATTTCAGATGTTATTCCCTTTCCCAATTTCCCCTCCTTAAGCTCCCTATTCCATCCCCCCCTCTCCCTGCTTTTATGAGGGTGCCTCTCCATCCTTCTCACCCTGACATTCCCCTACACTGGGGCATTGAGCTTTGGCAGGACCAAGGGCTTCTCCTCCCATTGGTGCCCAACAAAGCCATCCTCTGCTACATGTGCAGCTGGATCCATGGGTCTGTTCATTTCTACTCTGCGGATAGTGGTTTAGTCCTTGGGAGCTCTGATTGGTTGGTATTGTTCTACCTGTGAAGTTGAAAAACCCCTTCAGCTCCTTCAATTCTTTCTCTAACTTCAATGGTTGGCTGTGAGCATCTGCCTCTGTATTTGTCATGATCTGGCAGAACCTTTCTGGAGACAGCTGTATCAGGCTCCTGTCAGCTTGCACTTCTTGGCATCTGCAATGTTGTCTGGGATTGGTGGCTGTATATGTGCTGGGTCTCCAGGTAGGGCAGTCCTTGGATGGTCTTTGCTTCAGTCTCTGCTTCAAACTTTGTCTTCATATTTCCTTCAGTTAATATATTTTTGTTCCTCCATTTGAAAAGAACTGAAGCATCTGTACTTTGGTTTTCCTTCTTCTTGAGCTTCACGTGGTCTGTGAATTGTATCTTGGGTAATCTGAGATGTTGGGCTAATATCCACTTATCAGTGACTGCATACCATGTGGGTTTTTTTGTTTTAGGTTTTTTTTTTTTTTGTGATTGGTTACCTCACTCAGGATGATATTTTCTAGTTCCATCCATTTGCCTAAGAATTTTATGATGTCATTGTTTTTAATAGCGGAGTAAGTACTCCATTGTGTAAATGTACCACATATTCTGTATCCATTCCTCTATTGAAGGACATCTGTATTATTTCCAGATTCTGGCTATTATAAAAAAGGATGTTATGAACATTGTTGAGCATGTGTCTTGTTAGATGTTGGAACATCTTTTGGGTTTATGCCCAGGAGTGGTATAGCTGGGTCTTCAGGTAGTACTATGTCCAATTTTCTATGGAACTTCTAGACTGACTTCCAGAGTGGTTGTACCAATTTACAATCCCACCAACAGTGGGGAAGTGTTCCTGTTTCTCCCCATCCTCAGAAGCATCTGCTGTCCCCTGAGATTTTTTTATCTTAGTCATTCTGACTGGTGTGAGGTGAATCTCAGGGTTGTTTTGATTTGCATTCCCCTGATGACTAGGGATGTTGGACATTTCTTTAGGTGCTTCTCAGCCATTTGGTGCTCTTCAGTTGAGAATTCTGTGTGTAGCCCTGTCCCCCGTTTTCTAACAGGGCTATTTCTCTGGAGTCTAACTTCTTGAAGAACAGGGCTTCCTGTGTTCTTGGTGTGCCAGCATAGACTTGAATGGCGTGCCATCTCTCTAGCTTCTTAACCTGCTTCAGATCGTGCCCCCTTTCTGATCTAGAAATTGTTACACAATGCCAGGTTAATAGGTGTATAAAACAAACATTTACTGATGATAAACCACAAATGAATGTATTTAGAATGAATCCTCTGGTGTATGTAATTTTGCTATTTATAAAACTTGAAATTAAATGTGCTTACTTGTAACATGGATATGCTTGATTATTTATACATAAAGGACTAAGTCTTGGCCTAATACTCGATACTGCAGGGTGAATTATTTTCAGACTTGATTGATATTTTGATTATAATTGCCAGTGCTGAGAATTATTCTTCATATAATACATAATACAAAAATTTCAGGGTGATTTTTGGAAATTTTTGAACATTCTGTCCTAATCACAAGACAGAATTTATTCAGTGATTTTTTAAAAATGGTGTGTGTGGGGTGCTACTCAACAGGGGCTTTCCCTTCTCAAAGGATAAGGAGAGGAAGAAATGGGGAGAAGATCTGCAATAAAGGACAACGGGAAGGAGGGAATGGTACTGGGATATAAAGAGAAACAGTAAATAAATCAAAAAGTGTTTGAATGTAGGAACAACTCTATTAAAATGAATAGATTATTTAAAAAATGAAATTCAAGTCAGCAACTAAATTGATGATGTTTAAAATCAACTTTTGTAACAGAATATGATCCAAAGACAAACTGATGTGATGCTGAGGAAGAGACAAAAAAATGTGAAGTAAATCTAAATTGAGTGTAGAGAAGGACACTGTAATCAATAGCACACCATTGTCCACATTCCAAGCCCATGTCTATTTCAGGAAGCGTTTGCTGGCATCACGTGGAATGGTGCGCATGCGCCTTGTAGGTCACGTGCTGGATGTTAAGAATCCAGGCTGCAGAAGGATTATGTACTGTTAAATGATGTCATCCCAGGTTACACCACCAATGTTAGGAAAAGGATGAAGAGAGTGGAGGTGATGTGGCCCATGGAGGTGCAGCAAAGCCTGGAGGTGAGAGGGATGTCTCTAGGGCATCCATGTTGGGAATCCCTTCCCCCTAAGGGACCAGCCACAGGACCTTATAGTAAGGAATAGAGTTTATTCAAGTCACGGGGGAGTTAGGATGGTAGTAGAGGCGCAGAGAGAGAGAGAGAGAGAGAGAGAGAGAGAGAGAGAGAGAGGGAGAGAGAGAGAGAGAGAGAGAGAAGAGAGGAATAGAAAAGTAGAGGCCGGCCATGAGCACATGGAGAAAGAGGGGGGAAGGGAAGGGGAAGAGAAGGGGCGGGGGGGGGAAGCAAAAGAGAAAGAGGGGCAGAGCAAGAGAGAGCAAGAGAGAGAGGAGGGGGCAAGCAGCCCCTTTTATAGTGCTAGGTCACTGGGGCAGAGCATACCTGGCTATTGCCAGATAATTGAGGGGTGGGGTATATACCTGGCTGTTGCTAGGTAACTGAGGGGTGGGGTTTACAGAATCCCAACATGTACCACACTGGAGAGGGATGCCAGCAACGCCCAGGCTCATCATACATTTGAAATTTGACTTTGGGTTGTTGTGACAACCGGGAAATAAACAGGAAACCCCTTCATTCTGCAACATCAGTGGCCGGCCTCTAGCCTTTGCTGCACACACCGCCATCTTCCCCCTCAGCTAGCTTCCGCTGCCCAGGTTGCTCACTGGTTCTCTGAGGCCGCTTGGAATCCTGGGCTTTCTCATACTGACAACTTCTCAGACTGCGGCTATAGGTGGCTGCGAGCCTTCAGCCATGTCTGTCTCCCCATTGTTGGATATTTGGTTGCTCTCTTTTTCTGTGGCCACAGAGACAGAAGACTCTGGGAAAGTTAGGGCGGGAAGTCAAACTTTAGCGAATGACAAAGAGCAACTGGGACAGAGGAAAAAACCAGCCCACCCTTTAGCCTTGTGTCTGATGGTTCTCCTTCAGTTGGCTCCGCTGTAGAAGTAGCAAAGAACGCCATTAAGATTCTGACTTCACGTGGGTGTTTTTTTTTAGAGACAGTGCCTCCCGTCTACAAACTAACCCAGCAGTGAACCCGAACTGAGAAAACCACGTCCCTCATCAGACACCCATTTGCCCTGTCAATGACTGTCGACTTGGAAAACCCCACCTCCGAATAGAAAAGAAGCCATAACCGTCGAGACAGAGGCGAGGACATTCTAAATATCTCCACCACTCCACAGCTCTCGGATGGAACCCAAAGAATTGGGATTTTTCACAAGAGCTTTGTCCTGGGAGTAGTAAAAGGCTAGGTCCTTGTATCAGCCAGTCGTTTCTCTCCCAGAGACGGAGTACTTACGGTGATGACAACTTGTAGGATAGGCCAAGCCTTTGAAGGTAGACAGCGGAGTGCTGGCGAGTCAATAGACCACGCTGCTTGCTCAGCACGGCCACTGCTTTAAACCAAAACTTCACATCACAGCGTAGCAGAAGATGGGAGATCCCTGGGTATCTCTATTCCTCTCCCTAGTGACCACACTGAACAATTTTTCTTAGTCTCTCTCAAGCTCTTTGCCTGCTGGAGACAAGTATTAAACTTAGCTTGCTAGGGAGTCTCCGAGTCCAGGATCTGACCGTAAGATCTCTGGAAGCGCACTCTTTCCGAGTCCCAGCTCCCTTGGGGACTGGATGTCTGTGGCTGTCAGTCTTCAGAGCAGTAGTCTCAGCCTCTCTCAGTACACACCCATGTTTCCCCCAAGACCGGGCTTTTATTTGTCAGGAAGCAGGACCCTGCTTTCGGCTCTGGCCCCTTCTGCTGAAGGCTGCAAACCAAGCATGCTCAGCTCATTTCCCGACCCCAGCCGAGTCACTCGGCCGACTAGCCCATTCATTAGTTGCCACTGAGGGTGGCACACACTCCATTTGCTCTGCGGTTGCTGCCTTATTTCCTGTCTTCTGGTCCGAGGAGAACCAATAAACCTTCTATCTTAAATTTTCTGAGTGGCGCTTTCCGTGGCGCTGGTTCTTGAGTGCTTTTAAATGGGGAAGTGAACAGAACATAGGCTGCTGGTCGGGTGATTTGCAAGCCCCCTGAAATGACTGTTTTTCTGCTTCATGGGCCTGGTGACAGACGGCACCTTCCCCGGATAGTCCACCAGCCCGCCTTGACAGGGACGCTGCTGCTCACCACGTACTGAGTGGTCTTATTTTCATTTTAATGTCAGTTGATACCGAGTGAAAACTAAAATTAATTTTTCATGGGCTAATAGTTTTGCACTGCTATTATATATCTGCCTAGTTTATGGACTTTACAAATAACACATTCTCTCTCTCTCTCTCTCTCTCTCTCTCTCTCTCATATCTTTTCTTCTCCTGCTCCTCTCTCTCCCCTCTTTTTCTCCTCCATTTGCCACCCCCTCTTTGGAATCCCCCCCCATATGCCTTGATAAGAGCAGATTATTCTATATGGAATGTGAGTGGGGCACACTGGAGCCTGATGTTTGCGCTCTACCTCCTTACGACCCTTCCCATGCCCAGGCTGTAAAACAATCGGTTGAAGGCTACTCTAGCCTGTTCTCTCTCCCTGGAGACAAAGGCTGGTGCCCTTGGCATTACTGATGTCTGTTGTGTGGAGCTGTGTGTGCATCCTGCATACTTATCAGCATCCCTGGCTCTCACACTTCATACTCTTACTCATGCTGCCTCCAGGGCGGAGAGCACACTGTTCCTATGTATTTCCAGCTGTCTTCTCTGACGGGGATGGGCATTGTCTCCAGAGGGAGATAGCCTTCACATGCACTCCTTGAATAAGACTCCCCTGGCGAGGCTGAGTTGCGTGGAGGAAGAGGAGAGAGGAAATCAGACTGGTGATTTTGTGTAGAGTTGACAAACGCTAACCAGCAGAATGAGATAGGAAACTGCACAACCATACCTAGGACAGTTTATGGGACAGGATTCAGGCCCAGTCACAGTGGAGCTGGGCTGGTCTGGTGTGGGAAAATCAGTTCATGATGGGTACAGTCAGAGAGATGGATGGGGCTGGACACTGGAGACAAGGATATGGAGTCTGATACCGTTTATCTCACCTGCTGCATACTAAGCCACGGACTGGTTTTGGCTAGCGTCCTAGAAAGAGGAATCTTGCATATCTGTGTGTAGGGAGGAAGCTGAGAGCCTGTAGGAGCCAAGTGGAAGAGAGGGTTGGATTATTCCTCTCATTACTGTGATGTGTACCTGAGAACCACACCTTACAGAGGAAAGATTTCTGTTGAATCACACCTTTATCGGTGGCACATGGCTGGCTCACTCCATCTCTTTGGGCAAGCAGAACACGGTGAGGTTGAGGCAGGAATGCATGGCGGAGGAGGCTGCTTGCCTTATGGCAGTTAGGGCACAGAGAGAAAGGTAACAACTAAGGCCAGAGCAAGACAGAGACACCTAAGACAAGCCCCACCCCCATGATCGACTTCCTCCAACCAGACCAAGCCCCACCCCCATGACCTACTTCCTCCAGACCAAGCCCCACCCCGTGACCTACTTCTTCCAACCAGGCCCCACCCCGTGACCTACTTCTTCCAACCAGGCCTCACTTTCCACAGCTTTATCATTTCTCAGTAGTCAAATTGCTGTCATCCACTGATTCATCTGTTGCTTAAGGCAACAGATGTTGTGATCTAGTCACTGCCCCAAAGCGCCTCTTCTGAACTTTAGTATAGGAGCGGGCGTGGGGGGTTCACCATCTCACTGGATCGTCTTTTGTCTCCGTGGAAAAGCACTCTCGTCAGAGGAGGACAGTCACATTTCTGTTGGTTAAAGTCTGTTCCCTTGAATGATGGGAAAACCACATGTAGATTCAGTGTCAGACTCCAAGAGCCCCATCATGCTGAGGGCTTTAGAGAACTGGTACTAGAGGGGTCCTTGAGTTACTAACTCCTAAAAATAACACATTTCCTGTGAATGCTTCCATGCCACTTAGCAGTAGGATTAGTGGCTTTCTGGAATCTTATTATTTCTTGGCATATTAGACAATTTACTAAGAACTTAGCACATGTCCTGTCAGGTGTTATGTTCAGATTTGGGGAAAGCACTGCAGTCATTTTTATTATATTCCAATGCATCACCTCACCCTTGAGAGAGTGGAAACCCAGGGAATTCAGATAACCTTTTCAATTTCACAGCCAGAAGGAAGCTGAGCTCCCATTCTGAGTGTCCTGTCTCGGCAAATTAAATATTTATTATTTAATAATTACTAAAATACCGTTTAATATATTCTGGTTTTCAAGAGGCTACCGTATCTCAAGACGTCAGATACATAGTTCCCGTTGTAACCCCATGTTAATATCAAACGGAGACCATGAAGGGTTGTTTGCCTCAGACTTCTCAAGTACAATTTAGTGATTTTGGTTGAACTCTGTGGTTTTTGGGTTTGATTGATGCAGAGACGGAGGGAGGGATGGTATCATACTACCTCCCCTCTTCAATACTCCTGCACATTTTAAAGGAGCTAGTGTGCTCACCACACAGCACGCTATTCCTTCCACTCCCAGCTCTGGGAGGCAACAGTTCCCTGCATCTCAGAACAGCACTTAGCTAATTAGGACCCTGGGCATCTGGTGCTAAGCGTTGTTTTGTTTAGAACCCCGCTTACACCGAAGAGCCTGCGCTTACCCAGAACAAGCCAGCTCAGTATTTGGTGACACAGGCTGCACTGCATGGCCAGAGGGTCCCCAAAGCCTCCCTTCCTCCTTAGACACCCCCCAACCCCCGCCAGCTTCAAAGGTTAGTCTTCTCTTGCTGATAACTTTGGCAGTTTCCACAGATACCACACCATAGTGCTACAAACACGCACACACACACTCACACTCATACACACTCACATATGCACACACACACACACACACACACACACACACACACACACACACACACACTCCAGACTCAACTGTCACTAGCTATCTTCTCGGATACTAGCCCAATTTCCTTCAAATGATCTTGTTTTCACTCTGCTCAATTTTTTTCCTTCATTCCCCTCTCCCTTTCCCTCTCCTCCCCTCTCCCCCTCTCCCCGCTTCTCCTCTCCAGCCACACTCAATCTTTCTTCCTGCATTAACTTTGTTCTCTGACTCCACAGTCCTGTCTCCTGAACCCTCCTACCCAATCCTACTGTTTTTTCCTTTCCCCCTTCTCTCTCCCAGCTCTCCGTCTCTGCTGGCATTTTATATCCTGTCCTGCTCCCAGAAGCCCAAGAGCCAACTGTCATGGTAGAGCCTAGGATCATTTAAAGGGCCAGGCACACAGACTATTTCATACTACATTTTCCCTCCCACCCGTTTTAGTTACTAATTATGCAGTTTTGGAGCTGCTCACTTCTCAGTTTCTTTTCTAGGGTTCTCAAGGGTCGGAGGTGCACTGGTTTGGAGCTGACTGACTGCTTGAGATCAGATGACCTACGAGGGAGCTCATTCCTGGAGAAGACTGGCTCTTTCTCTCTCAGTGGCTACAACAGCCATTGACTGTCTATAGCTCTTCGTACTGGATAGTACTCTTTCGGTACTGGGATGACCCAAGCTATGGTCATCAGAGAGGAGTGACCCTCAGTCATCTCTGTTAAGACTGGGCTGTAGACAAGACTGTAAGATATTTTCTTAATTAGTGGTTGATGTGGAAGGACCCAGCTTATTGTAGATGGAATCACTCCTGGAAGGGTGTCCTGGGATCTGTAAGAAAGAAGGCTGAGCAAGCTAGGGGAAGCAAACCAGTAAGCAGCTCCCAACCATGGCCTCTGCATCCGCTCCTGTCCCTAGGTTTCTTCCCTACTTGACTTTTTCCAGTGATGAACGGTGGCTTGAAGGGCAAGCCACATAAACCCTTTTCTCTCCAGTCTACTTTTGCTCATGTCGTGACATAACATCAGTAGTGACCCTAATTAAAGCACTATTCATTTTGGTCCTGGGCCTTGAGAGATTTCCCCACTCTCGTTGGCATATCAACTGGTATTGTCATTGTCCAGGTATTATTTAGTTTTTTTTCCCTTTGATATTTCATGCATGCAGCTTTCTTGTCATATACAAAAAGACACAATCTCACAGCAGATGACCTGGTTCTCTGGCTCTTACAATCTTTTCACCTCCTCTTCTCCAGCCTTCCAAAGTGATGTATTAATTTATCATGGTGGTTTGAATGAGAATGGCTCCCATAGGCTGATGTTTAAACACTTGGTTGCCAGTTGGTGGAAATATTTGGAAAGGATCAGGCAGTGCCATCTCCTTGGAAGAGGTGTGTTACAGAGTGTGCTTGGGGTTTTAGAAGCTGCACGCCATTTTGAGCTAGGTCTATCTGCCCTGGCTTGGAGTTTGGGACGAGGGCTCCCAGTTATTCCTGACATCATACCTTTGTTTCACCATCATGGACTCTAAGCCCATAGAGCTGTAAACTCAATTAAATGCTTCCTTGCAAGTTGCTTTTGTTGTAATATTTTACCATAGCAATAGAAGACTCACTCATAAATTTATTCCTTAAAAAAACAATATAATTCCTATCTTACTTACCACTATCTCTAGCTTTCTTCAGAAACACTAATGCATCTCCCTCATGATTTCATGTCTTCTTTAGATATTTATTATTATTATTATTATTATTATTATTATTATTATTATTAATTGCTAAACTCTAGTCCAGGTATTTCTGACCATATATGGCCCTCACAATCATTTGTTCTCAATTATGATCAGTTTTGAGTCTTTGTATTAACTACTGTTCACTACCAAAAGAAACATCTATGACCCAGGTTGAGACCAGTACTAATCTATACATCTAAACATATTAAAAATATTAATTTGACAATGATACACTCATTTAGTATCTCAATAGAACACCCCCCATGGTTTATTATGTATCATGCGATGGGTTTTTGACCACGTTTACAGTAGGGGACATGAATCTGTTTTGTGGAGCCAGTTTCAGATCCAGCCATGAAGTGGTTGGTTATTTGTATAACCACCACACCACTATTGCACCAATGGACATAATTTGCCTGTCAGGTTGGTTTTGTAACATGTAAGGTCAGTAGTGGGTAAAACCACTGAGTTCCTTTATTTCCCAGAAGCCTGAATAGCAATTTCTGGATCTATGGCAGCTAAGCAGAAGGGAAAGAGTTTTCAGGTCAGTTTGAGATTGATTTCTTGGAATCTTGCTTTGTTGAATTGGCCAAAACTGGCCTCTGGGGGGATTTGGTCACTAACTCTCTCTAATAAACAACAACTCACAGGGGATCCAGAGCTGAAGCATGAGTGAGTCTATTTGATCTGGGGCCTAGCAAAGAGCTCAGCCTGAATAATGGCTCTGCCGATACGTTTTATTTAACTGTAGATAAAGTATGAGATCGTGAAAGTTTTCAATTATAGCAGCCAGCATGTAGAAAAGCTTGTTATGCAGTCTTAAGTGGAAAGCAGGATGCAGGTGTGGCTTCGTGAACTCATAGATGCTTATGCAAAGAGCCAAGGGTGACTGAAGGGTGTAAAAGAAAGGCAAGTGACATTTTCTTTGTTGTTATGATTTTCTAAATTGTTCTTTTGTTTGTTTGTTTGTTTTCTTGTTGAGTATTTAGGGAAAGAAGGCATGTTGAGGTGTCAAATACTAAAATCTCCTACATCAAAACTCATCAGCCTTCCAAATTCTCCCAAACTGTCATCTAATGAGCATCCAGATCAAGAAATAGAAAGTAGCTGCGCCCCCCCTGAAGTTCACACATCCCTGGAACCTCCGATCCCCCCCCCTGAAGTTCACACATCCCTGGAACCTCCAATCCCCCCCCTGAAGTTCACACATCCCTGGAACCTCCGATCCCCCCCCCCCTGAAGTTCACACATCCCTGGAACCTCCGATGTGTCAGGCATCCTTGGTCTAGCTGAGAAAGAATGCCACTTACCACAGTAATTTATTACACTGAGAAAATGGGTAGGCCTCTGGGGTCTGTTCAGCAGATAAGTGGTACCGAACAACATCTACATCCTCCTGTCTTGTGGGACTCAGACTCTATGAGAGACTAGTGAAGGACTTTCAAGAAAGATAGAAAGTGATGAAGAATATGGCCGAGGAAAAAAAAGGAAACCAGGAGGACATAGTGTGAGAAAACCCAGGACCCAAAACCTCATGAGAAATGGATTGTCATCAAGAAGATAAGGGCCTGTGAGACTTCCCCCCAGATCTTTCTCTGACCTTTTATTGGCAGATACAGTAGTTAATGAGAGAGGCTATGGCCATCTCCTGGCCTCAATGTCAACAGGGAGGTGAAAGCTGGGATTAGGAGTGAGAGAGATGGGTATCTTGATTGTGCACAGCTTCAGGAATGACACATGTGGACACCCATCCGAAGGATAGTGAGAGCTGATGTATGGGACAAGAAATCAATGTCACCATAGGAACAGAACAAACAGAGGCTGATTGGCCAGAGTCAGAGGCCAATTCTGAAAGACCACAAAGAGTAACAGAATGACCTGTTTCAACAGTGTTCACAATTCATTGATAATCTAGTCATATTGCACATTAAATATTGTTGAAAATTGCTGACATATCAAAACATACCCAGGAAAGTTTATAGAGCTATAAATGTTAAGAGCATATTATCATACTTATCTATCTTATTTTTTGATCTATCAACAGCTTAAATGAATGGAAACCAGTGTAAGTTAAAAATAACTATCAATTCAAAATGAAAACAATTCAGATAATAAATTTTGTTCCACAATTATAAAACGTTATTCATTTACATTTGTGTATTTATTTGCATATTGGGGTTTACACAAATATTATACTACCAAGACACACTCTTGGTCTAATCTGATGAATTTTCCATAGTGTCCTATTAAAACACACAATTTAATGTGAAACCAGTAGAAGGAGCCAAGTAATAGTAACCAAGTGTAACAAAGGCTCCAAGTAAAACCAACATCATCCCTGATGGTAGAATAAAACCCATTCTTTCTAATGTCAGGAATGAGAGAAAGCTGTGAGCTCATTCTATTCTTAGTTAATATAATGCTCGTGTTCTTAGCCAGAGAAATAATACAAACAGAAGAGACACAGAACTAATAAGAAAGGAGACGCTAGATTATCTCTATTTGTATATAATGTGGTTCTATAATTAAAATGCCATAAAGACTCTACCAGAAAAAAACTCTTTAGGTCTGAAGTGCACTTTCAGCAAAGCCCAACCAGCTTACGAAAGCAGCAGCTTCTCCATACACCCACAATGGATATACTGAGAGAAAACTCTAGAAAAGGATCTCATTTGAAATATCTTCCAAAATATCTGGGATTAAGCCTAACCAAGATGGTGAAGGGTTTCTATAACAGAAATTTCAAAACACTGGAGAAAGACATAAAAGAAGACAGAAGGAAAGACCTTCCACACGGACTGTCAGAATTAATATTGGGAAAGCGGGTGCATCAGCAAAGGTGATCTATAGATTCAGTGTAATCCCCATCAAAACTCCAATTTCTACAGAACTAGAAAAACAACCCTCAAATTCCCATGGAAGCACAAATGTTCCCAAATAACTAAGGAAATCCTGAACATAAAGAGAAGATATCATAGCAACCCAGTTTCAAATTACAGTACAGAGTTATGGTATTGGCAGGAAACCAGACACAGACAGCCCAATGGATTGAACAAAGGACCCACAAGCTACAGCCAGTAACTTATAAAGTAAAATGCCAAAAACATTCATGAAGAAAAAAATTTCTCTCCAGCAATTTGTGCTAGACAAATTGGATAGTCTCCAGTAAAAGTGAAATTAGATCTTATCTATCACCCAAAGAAACAATGAATTCAAAATGAATTAAAGATTGTGACTTTGAAACTACTAAAGAAAATCATTTTAAGTTACAGGCAAAGGCAAGAGGTTTCTGACAAGGATTTCACTGTTAAGAATATACAGAGATTATGTGGAATTATGAAGCATCTACTTAGAAGAGAAAGCAGTAAACAAAGAGCCAGACTACAGAGGGAAGACAATCTTTGCTAACTGTAATGAGACAGGAGGTTCATATCCAAGATATATAAACAGTTCCAAAAACTAAATATCAACCCCATTTTCAATATCTAATAAATTAAGTGTACAGTAAATATATGAAAAGTATTCGATATCCTCAGCCATCATAGAAATGCAAACCAAAATTACATTGAGATTAGAATCTCATCTTTTCTGGAGTGTAGACTATCAGGAAAATTAAGCAAATGTTGGCCATGATACAGAGAAAAACTGACCATATATAGTGCCGGCAGGAGTATGAATTAGTTTCAGTCACTGTGGAAATAAGTGTGGGGTTCATCAACCTAAATGAAGTACAGCCCATGAATAAGTCAGAAGAATGTAGTTTGCCGCATAGCCAGGTTTACTGTTTATGTGTCTGTCAACAGAACTGGAGATGAAAACACACACACACACATACCCCACACATACATACACACATACACATACACATACACACACACACACCACACACACACATATATACACACATACCACACATACACACACACACACACACACAGAGAGAGAGAGAGAGAGAGAGAGAGAGAGCCATAAAGAGCAACAGAACTATGCTATGTGTAGGAAAATGGATAGAACTAGAGATTGTCATATCAAACAAATAAGGAAGACTTAGAAAGCAAAAGTTTTCTAAATTTTTTAATTAAAATAGGGTTATTCCATTTTTGTCTTCCCTTTTCTCTCTCCAACCCCTTTCCACCAACATCTTCTATTTCTCTGCTCAGTCTTTCAAATTTATTACCTCTTCTTTTTTGATTATTATTGTTAAATTTTATATATGTGTGATATGATATACACACACACACACACACACATATATATATATATATAGTTAAGTGCACACACACATGCAAATATGGTTTGTTCTTTATGTGTATATGGCTTCAGGATGGACAGTTAGGAGGCTCAGCCCTAGGCTAGACTAATCTTCACTCTCTCGACAGTCATTAGTTGCCTATAGTTCTTTGTCCAGGAGCTGGGCCTTGTGAGACTTCTCCCCATATTAGCACATCAATAGGCGTTGCCATTTTCAGGTATTATTTAGGCAGCCATATTGTTGAGTTACGATGTATGTCACTCCCTTGTCATTTCTAGATGATACAGATGCTGCTCTTCTATATGGAATCGAAATGGAAAAAGAGCTATGTGACATGAAAGTGGAGAGCACGAGCTACTCTTCCTGCTACTGTGATGAAATACTTGGGCAGAAGCAAACTAAGGAGCAAGGGGCTTATTTTGGATCAAGTTTGAGCAGACAGCCTGCCATAGGGGGAGTCAGTCTATCATGTGAGGGTGGGGTGGGGGCCAGTCTATCATGGGGGGGTGGTCTATCATGGGGGTCAGTGTATCATGGGGGTCAGTGTATCATGGGGGTCAGTGTATCATGGGGGTCAGTGTATCATGGGGGTCAGTCTATCATGGGGGTCAGTCTATCATGGGGTCAGTCTATCATGGGGGTCAGTGTATCATGGGGGTCAGTCTATCATGGGGGTCAGTCTATCATGGGGTCAGTCTATCATGGGGGTCAGTCTATCATGGGGGCCAGTGTATCATGGGGGTCAGTCTATCATGGGGGTCAGTCTATCATGGGGATCAGTCTATCATGGGGGTCAGTCTATCATGGGGGTCAGTCTATCATGGGGGTCAGTCTATCATGGGGGTCAGTCTATCATGGGGGTCAGTGTATCATGGGGGTCAGTCTATCATGGGGGTCAGTCTATCATGGGGTCAGTCTATCATGGGAGTCAGTCTACATGGGGTCAGCCTATCATGGGGGTCAGTCTATCATGGGGGTCAGTCTATCATGGGGATCAGTCTATCATGGGGGTCAGTCTATCATGGGGGTCAGTCTATCATGGGGGTCAGTCTATCATGGGGGTCAGTCTATCATGGGGGTCAGTGTATCATGGGGGTCAGTCTATCATGGGGGTCAGTCTATCATGGGGTCAGTCTATCATGGGAGTCAGTCTACATGGGGTCAGCCTATCATGGGAGTCAGTCTACATGGGGTCAGCCTATCATGGGAGTCAGTCTACATGGGGTCAGCCTATCATGAGGATCAAGTCACTTTATCATGAAGCCGGTTTTCCCTGGCAGGGTAATTGGTCACATTGTACCAGCAGTCAGGAAGCAGAGATTAGTGGATACTCAAGTTTTGCCCACTTATGTTTTGCTCACTTTTCTCATTTCTCTCCCCAGTTATCCTAACCACGAGAAGCCTCCACCCCAGGGTTCCATCTTCCAGGTTATTTTTAGATCCCGTGGAGTTCACTATAAGAGTAGCCATCAAAAGGGGGCTATGTGGGAGGAAGAGGGCGTCTCCCACTGGGCAGCAAGAGACAACAGTTGGAGCTGACTATGAGCAACGTAATGTCCACATAGGAAGGTTGTCACCATGAAGCCAGTCTTTGTACCCCAATACAAATTATACACAGTTACGACCTTGTTCATCCAGAAACATCAGGAGGGTAAATCTTCCTTTTTCTGAAAAATGTCTTCATCTGTATGACTTAGCAAAATTGTGGTGGGATATTGATCAGTTAATTACATGTAGTTCTTTGTGATTCCAGATAAATTTAAGGAAATTTCTCTCTTATTTGATAATCATAACGTGGTACGGTTTGAATATGCTTTGTTTCTGAACTGTTCTCTAGTTGATAAGGAGCAGCTACAGGCTGAATTGTGCCCTCAAAAATCACATCAGAGCCGTAACCTCGAATGTCACTGCAGTTGGAAAAGATGCCTTCCAAGAGATCATTAAAGTTCAACAAGGTCATATGAGTGGGACAATTACTGAGCACGATGAATGTCTTCATAAGAGGAGCAAGAGACATTAGTGTTGGTGGCTTATCAGAGAGGCCAGGTTAAGGCACAGGGAAAGAGGCCGCAGGCCAAGGAGCCAGGCCTCAGGAGAGAGACTTCCTGCCAAACAGCCTGGGCTCTGCCTTCCAGCTTCTCAAACTGTCAGAAACAAATTTCCGTGATTTAAACCGGCAGTACGTGGTGTTTTGTTATGGCCACCACAGGAGACTAATATGTGAGTTCACCACACTTTGTCATTTCTAGAGGAGGCCCCATTCGCTCATTGTTCCTTTCCCTACCTTGGTACAGAGAACACAGAGGCAGCTTACTAAAACAATTTCAACACTGTCATTTATTTATTTTTTTTTAAAGATACTTGTTTGGGTTTTTTAATAGTTACTCTTTTTAAAAAAATAAATGTTTGAGAATTTCATACATGTAAGCCATGTGCTTTGATCACCTCTTCCCTTTCAGCTCCTACCCCACATTTCTTCCTAGCACCCACACTTTTTTTTAAGTCCACTGAATCCTCTTGGTGCTGCCCATCTGTGCATGGGCTCAGGGACCACCCGCTGGCACATGGACAGCCGGCCACAGCCTTAAAAACATAAACCTACACTTCTTGAAATGGAAACTTTACTTCAGTGTGATTACTCCTCCTGGCTGCTCGACACGGATCTCTGTGGACTTGTGGTTTGGATATATTTTTTCCCCTTAATTGAATAACTGAGTCATTGATCTTGACCAAAACTCATAAATGCCTTATGGTTCATAATTCTAAAAAATAAAAACTTGTTATTATGATGAATGCCCTCATATCTCTGTTCTTGAAAAAGCTAGTTTATTGGACTACTCGCATCAGCAAGTAAACCAATTATTCACTCATTTGACTGCATATTGAGGAAAAGGCCCTCTGAGTATCTCTGAAACTCAGTTTGGGCTCTTTATGATTTTTTTTCTTTTCAGTGTTAAGGCTTGAACTCAGCACCTCAGGCATAGTAAGGCATCCAAACCTCACGTTTCTTAGCTTTGAAACAAAACATAAATAGCAAGTGAATGCTGTGATCAGTCATATTTATGTGGCGTACGGAATCAGGAGGTAGGTAAACGACTGAGACTTTGGCTGCAGGATAGCCCTTAGCAGAGATGTTTTACAGTTCCTGGAATATGAGGAGCTGTCTGGGGTCCGTCCTGGAGACAGGAAAGGCAAGTTTTGCTGCAGATGCCTTGAGTTCTTGCACATTGCCGTACCTCGCTTGTTACTTGTGTTACAGCCTGGTTTGTTAGGACACCGGGGACTTGAGTATTCACAAAGTTTCCACCTAACCAACTTCGCTGACAAAAGAGGCTGCCTGGGCTCCAGCCAGAGAGGACAAAAGCCAATCAAGCCTCACGTGACACTGCCGGGGGGCGGGGAGAGGAGAGCAATCAGTGTGTTTGTTTTCCCACCGATTTTATCATCCCAAGAAAAGACCCAGTAAATAGGAGCATTTACTGAGAAGCAGGGCCTAGTCTCCAGCGCCCACAGTGGGCGTTTACAATCACCAGTGACTCGTGTTGCGGGGCATCAGACGCCCTCTTCTGGTTTCCCTGGGAAGTTGTGCTTACGTGGTACACATACAGAACAATATGCACATACATACATACACATAACCAAAAATCAATAAACAAAGCTGGGAAGGTAGAAGGGCTGAGCAGGGCCCTTCTAAGATAGGCCAGACGTGGGTGGGTCAGTCAGCACTGCTTGAAGATTACCAAGGATCTGCAACTGGTCTAAGTCAGGAGCCGGGTTGTTGGGAGAAAATGGTTTCCTTCCCTATTCTGCTCAGCATGGCGAAACTGTCTCTAAAGACAGACTATTCCTGCGTCAAAACACAAAGAAATTGTCTGCTCCCCAAGAACCCAGCAGCCCCTTTGCCATTGGCAGACTGCGTGCATGGTTGGCCTATCACTTGCTAGTTTCCTTGGATGCCCCCACTGACAACCTCTGGCTCTCTCTCTCTCTCTCTCTCTCTCTCTCTCTCTCTCTCTCTCTCTCTCTCTCTCTCCCCCTTCCTCCCTTCTCCCTCCCCCCTCTCCTATTTTTTTTCTTTCAGTAACACCTTTTCAGGGAATTTCACCCCCTTACACTAAGTTCCCATTTTTAGGACTGAGTCATACTGGTCAGCCATACTGGACTTTACTTTGTCTCTTCTTTATTCATCTCGGGGTTCCTCAGTTTTGCTGTGGTATTGTGGTCAGGCCGGGGAGCCGTGCCTACAACCACTCAGGGAGAACACAAGAGCTGTAATGAGTTAAACAGAGACAATCTTCCCCATTGCACCCAAACCTTGTCAGGAAACAGGCACCCTGTGCCATTTAAATGCTGTGGGGGAGGGACCTTGAGGAGTCACTTAGAGATGTTAGTCACTGTGGCAGGAGCGGTGTGGATGGCACCCATGAGTAACAATGATGGTGGCAATGTAAAGACATCATGCCTGTCTCCTTATCTGTCTGTGAACAGAAATCCAGGGAGCTTTAGAATTCATGGGGTGTGGGGATAGGAGGAAGAATTAGTAAGATTTTTTTTTTCCGGATTCATTTTGGGAGGAAATGGGAGTTGAGAGAAACTGTTTTAAGAATAACTTGGCCAGTAAGACATCTCAGGAGGTAGAAGCACTTTGCCCCAATAATCTTGAAACCCAAGTTTTTTCATAGTGGAAGAAGAGAACAGATACCCAAAGTTGTCCTAGG
Source organism: Micromys minutus (assembly GCF_963924665.1). Lineage (NCBI taxonomy): Eukaryota > Metazoa > Chordata > Mammalia > Rodentia > Muridae > Micromys > Micromys minutus. The sequence continues at coordinate 45,343,787 of NC_137955.1, read as the reverse complement.
ACCTTCATATGTGTGTTCTGTGAGCATGCACTCTCTCGCTCAAGGATACTCACAAACAAACAAACAAACAAACAAATAAATAAAAATAATAAACAGTAGGTAGATATTAAAGAAAGCATAGCTTGGGAAATTCTCATTCTTTATCCACCTGAAACATCACGACATCATCACAATACATGACATCATCACAAGACATCATGACATCATCACAACACATCTTTGTGTCCTCTTAACTCTGTCTGGGAAATGCGATGCACCAGTGGCACAGCTCAGTCTGATCCGGTTGATACCACAGCCTTCACTGCAGAGCCTGCCCTGCTCCTCCCTAAACATTACCAACTCCTTTCTTCAGCCATTCCAGTGTCAGTGACTCATGTTCTTCCCCAACGTTTAGCTTCTTCCCCTTTCGGTTCCTTGAAATGGCCAGAGAATCCTAATGTGAGGGAATCCAAGCTCTTGCTCCAGCATGAGCGGTCAGAAAGAAAATGGAGCAGAACAGGTATTTTCCTGACCATCTTGTATTATGAAATGGGTCACTGGGGTGGGGAAAGTGTGCAAAGTTTGTCTCTGACAGACAGAGATGGGATCCCTCCCCAGTGGTCTGACTCATTTTTCAGGAGTACAGGGGTTTTTATTCCTGTAACACACATGATACCCTCCCCTTCTTAATATGCAGCACCACACTTCCCACACAGTCTTATCTATTTCTGCTCAAAAGAACGCTGTTCCTTACTCATTAGAAGAGCAGCTTCCTGCTGTTGGACAGAGGTGGCTATTAATAAATTGGAGATAACGAGTACAGGGTACAAGCCAAGGCTCCTTTGGGAAATAGAACAGATGAAGGAAGTTAATCCTGTGTGGAGTTCCAGACAGGGACATCTCAGAATGCCTATCGTATAAACATTAAAAATGAAATTAGAATAGCTATCCTGTAACTTCCGAGAAAGAGTCGAAACACATTGAAAAATTCTCCCTTATTTCTAGCAGCTCAGATGCAAGAAATGACTTCTTTCCTCTCATCTGGTTGCAGATCCCTCCCAAATGCCACCTCGTGAGTGTTTAGCAGTTGGGATCTGGAAACCGCCATAGGGCGTCTCTCAGATCAAGGTAGACATTCACCGCAGTGCAAAGGTTTTGCCTCAGTAGGAGCTTGACTATACAGGCTGATTCCCACGGTTGGTTCTGAAAACATGAGTAAGGACGGTAGGTACCTCCCTATATTGCTGGCAACTTAAGCACCAGTGCAGCAGTTGGAATCACGGCTGCTACTGAGGTAACTGACTGGGACACAAGGGTGACTGGGACACAAGGGTGACTGGGACACAAGGGTGACTGGGTTGTGCCTGGGGTAGGTTTAATGTTGAGGAGTAGGCTCCCCATGAAGCACAGTCAGCATCCTCCCCTTGCCTCTCACCCTCTTGTGCTCTACCAAGAGTTGGTAAACAAGAGACTCCTCACCAGAAGCTAACAGGTCCAGCCCCCAGAACCCCCAAAACTTCTGTTCCTCACAAGAATCTGAATCTACAGCCGTCTGCTTCGCCAGCACCAGCTGGACCAGACCAGGACAGATGTGTTGCTATGGGTACTGACACCAACGTGCCCAGTTTCAAAGTCCTGCCCTACCACTTGCTGACAGTGATGGTCTGCTCTGTGATGTGAGGGTGCTTTCTAGTGTTTGGATGCGAAGTGTGCCTGCAATAGGTTCCGGCTGTAAAGGAATGGTCCCTCATGCCAGCGGTATTGCGGGATCTGAGGAAGTGGTCAAATCATGACCTGTGGATGGGTCACATGGATTGTGTGGTTGTGAGTTGATGGAAAGACTTCGGAGTGGGGACCGGAAGGAAGGCGTACAGTTAATTCCCTCCTTCCCCACCTGTCTCTGTGCTTGAGCCCTCCGTGGGGTGAGCTGCTCCACTTCGCAGCGGCTTCCTTCCATCGTGTTCGGACTTGCTGGACTTGCTTCAGCCTCATGGTTGTGGAATAAATGAACCATGTCTGTGGAATAAATGAAACCCTGGAACTGTGAACAGAAGTAACATTTTTATCCCTTAAGCTGTTTTTCTCAGGTTATCTGTCCCCACAGCTGTAAGTCCGGCTAGCACAATGCCCCAGTCGGCTCGTCTGCAGGGGGAGGAAGATGTTCTCTACGCGCAGACTCACTGGGAGGCATGGAGGACTTCATATAGCAACAGAGTTGCTAGTACAGAGCCAAGCCGGGAGTTTCCAGGCTGTTAGTTACTGCGCTTATTTTTGTAACGTTACGGTGCTGGTCCTGGCACACCGATTTCCCAAGCTAGACCCTGGGGGCTCTGCAGCCCAGTCTGTCGTTTTGTTCAATGGGAATGTGAGTGTCCACTCTTCTGGGTCCCAGGTAGTTATCTGGGACCCAGGAGGAAAGAAAAGGTGGAGGAGAAGAAAGGAGCGAGGAAGGGAGCGCAGGAGAATTCCGAGAACCCATTAAAGCTTTGTGCCACCCATCTCTTCCCTCCACAGTCGGGAACACACTGGGACCCTTCTCAGGCTGCCCATCCGCATTAATCTCTGTGTTCCGCAGCCTAGGCAACTTACAGAGGGAAGAGTTTATTTTGGCTTGAGTTGCCAGGATAAGGTTCCATCAGGCTAGGAAGGCATGTCAGCAAGCAACAGACACAGCAATGGGAGCAGGAATCTGAGAGTTCATGGCTTCAAATGCAAGCAGGAGGCTGAGAGATGAGGCTGGAATTAGGGTGCAAGTTCATACTACCCAGAGTGATGCACTTTCTCTAGCAAGGCTGCCCACCTTTAGCTCCTGCCCCAGAATGCACCACCAACTGGGGTCCAAGTGTTCAAGTACCCGGGCCAGTGGGGGACTTTCTTATTTAAATCACTACATCATCCTAAACGGCCACCATTCCTCATATGAATCAAACCCTTTGGGTTCCCTCCCTCTCATACTCCTTCCATGTTGTCGTGACTGTGCTCTGTTCCTAATAGACTTCAAACACTGGACTCTGGGGTTACTTCTGCTTATTCTAAACTCAACCGTTTGGTGGGGGGGGGTCTTGTTAAGCAGCGACATCCTCCCTCCCAGTTGATACTCCTTAAGGACAAATTCCAGGCCATTCATTTAGCACTTTCATTGTGCCTGCAGAGTAATAGAGAATTCTATTACTTTATTTTGAACTTTATTAGGTTGACTAATAGGACAGTATTTGCAAATCTCAGCATCCTGCACAATAAGGCAAGAGCAGTCCGGACGAGCATCGCACACCTATGCTGGCTGTGAGTATTGTTCACCCACACAGCTGTGTATCAGTTAAGCATCAGCCCCTGGATGACAAGGGGATGGAGAAAGAGAAAACGGAAACCTCTCATCTCGTGTTCCTTTCTCCCGCCTTTCCTAAGGATGAGTAAGAGCGGAGTAAGGAACAGCTCTCCTCTGTCGCCCCAGTGGTCTAGATGCTGCTCTAGATGGTTGCTGCCAACCTGGCAGTCAGCGGAGCCATGTGTGTGAACCTGTAAACCTGTGAGCCCATGTGAGCAGAAGTCACCGCACTGGGTGCCATCTACTTTTGTTTCTTCCAGAGTGCTTCCGGTGGGGGTGGGGCGGGGGAAAACGCTCTAGTGTCTCTAGGTGGAGTTCGCACGGTTCAGCTGCAGAGTGATTTATTGTTCGGGGAGTAATTTCCAGAACTTCTTGTCAACTCTGCTCCATTTTGCCAAGGATTGAGGCAAGATGTATTTTGAACAAAGCAATTCCAAGACTCAGATTCGGTGGAGAATGAGCTGGAGTGTAAGAGAGAAGACAGCATGGAGAACCTCACTAGAGGAGCCGAACCAACCTACTCTCCATAAACACAGAAGGCTGGGCACTGCGTGCCTAGCAGGCCCCGGGGACACGCAGCAGGCACTGGGGGGAGGGGCGCGCCAGGCACCGGGCAGATCCGCTGTCCTTAGTGCTTTCCCTCCATCAGGTAGGCAGAACGTCAGGTGAGGTCCGAGGTGGTGTTCTTCTTCCTACTTTCTCATTTTACCAAGTTTGCCTGCAACCCCGGGGCAAATTTGCACCCCTATTTACAGAAACGGGTCAATTCCTAGTAAATTCCGGAACACCGCTGTTACTAGATCCACTTCTCCCAGCCATCTGATACATGATTCCTCCCTGCCTGGAACACACATTTTCTGTGATTTCTCTCACCATCCCTGCTATGCGTAAGCTTTCCAGGATATCTTGTTCACAGGCTTTATGATGGCAACCTATTTCTACCCTCCTATGTGTCCCCCTCAGGCCCTCCCCCACTAGTCTCCATCTTTTTCGTCCTCATCTTCAACCTCCAGTCACTACAAAATTACTTCCCCTAACACAGGTGTGTGTTCAAATCAGTCGACGTCTGCTCAGCACACTCCCGTGAATAGCTCACACTTCCCTGGGGTATGTATTTTAACCAATTAGTGGTCTGTATTCCTTTTTAATATTCTGTTGTATATTCAATCTTATTGAATGTTTCTGTCTTTTCTACTTTAAATCTTTACCTCCTTTTTATAACCAATTCTTTCAGAATTTCATAATTTTATTTTAATCTTATTCATTCTCCTTCGTCAATTCTTCCCAGATACCCCTATAAGCCACTCAACTTTGAATCCTCATTTTTAAAAAATGGAGTTCAGTCAGTGCTGGTTATATACCCCTGGATATGTGACAGCCACCGGAGCATATCAGATCTAAGTGGCTACATCTTTAAAGAAGAGTAGCCATTCCTCTCAGAGCAGCATAGACCCTGGTGGAGAACCTACCACTATGTGTCTGCTAAGAGCACATGGTAGAAAGCCAGCTTCTAATGACTTATCATTATACCTGTAGATGAGTGGATCTCTCAGACTTCAGCACAGAAGCTTCGTGTGGTCCATGACAGCTAACACAGTGTCCCACAGCTGATCACGGTGCAGAGAGTGAGACCGAGATGGGATATCGGCATCACTTCTCTTCCTCCGTGATAAGAATCAGAAGGCTCAGAATCAGAAGAGAGGCAACCCTAAGACCAGAGCTCACAGACAACACGAGGAAACTGCGATTCCCAGAATCAACAGGACCGTTGCACAAATGAACTCACAAAAGGTGTAACGTCACACACAAGGCCTGCACAAGCTCAAACTGCCAACACCCACCTTCTGCATCCACGGGGTGGGTAAAGTGAGGCAGGCAGCCAATGGGGGTCAGTGCTTAGACCCACTGACAGGAGAAGGTCCAGATATTGTTGGGGCTGGTGCCTAAGACAGCCAGTGATTGGAGATATTACTCACCAGACTTTTTTCTGAGGGAACAAAGTTTAACTTATTGGGACTGGCACTCTTTGTGGCCAGAGGAAAACTCTGAACTCTTTTTAATTCTTTGGGGCCAGCAAGAAAGAAAAGGAAGGAAAGAAAATTCATACACACACATAAATATACATACACGCTGAGTAAATGAAGCAAAAGACAGACTCTAGTAACTTTATTCATACAAATACATACATATATGCATACATACATACATACATATGTAGAGACAGATGGGCAGACATAGACATATTTGTACATAGAATGGAAGGAGCAAAGGTCCAGCAAGCAGGCTCCAAGCAGGTTACATGTATATACATATACATGGGAACATACACCCACATACTTGGTGGGTAAGGAATAAAGTCCAAGCACTTCACACACACATATACATACTTATATACATACAATTGGTGGGTGGAGCAAGCTCCAACACATAGCCAGAGAAGCTTTACATATACATCATACATACACATACATACATACAGAGTTGAACAAAGTTCCAGCACATTCTCACACAAACTTTACACATATAAATACATACACATAGTAGCTAGGTGGAAGGAACAATGTTCCAACATACTCTCACACAAACTTTCCATATATACATACACACACATAGTTGACAGATGGAAGGAACAGTGACTTCATCCTTTCCCCTAAGGATTATATATCAAAATCTTTCAAGCACTACAAAATTACAATGTAATTACATTCTAGCTTTCTTCCAGGGAATGACTATGAAAAAACAATGTGTTCCCCACAACTTTTACAAGAAATAACACTATGCAGTACATGTAAAGAACACAAAATATTCCCAAGAACTTATATACATTTGAAACTAAGCAACTTGTTATAGATAAACAAAGAGTGAACAAGATCGTTTTCTCAGTCAGTTTCTCTTACTGGCAGGCAGCAATTTATGGTTACCAAGAAAGGATTAAGTATTTTACTATTTGTCTTTAAAAGTAATCTTATAAGAATGTTAAAATTATCACAAACCTAAACTTTTATGTAAAAATCAGCCATTTCTACGTTAAATCCTCAGAACGAATATCTACTTATCAGCAATTCCTAACAAATCCTATCAGGAAGCTAAGCGGGAAATGTATTAAGAAATCAATCAGCAGTCCAGCCCCAGTGAGTCACGTCAGCCATCGCTGCCATTGTTCCTGTTCCCTGACCTTAAAAGGTCCCCAGCTTAACTAACAAGACTGTGCCTTTATGAACTTCCAATTGTTCCCTAAGATTTTCTACATCAGAGTCAGCAGCCAAACCATCTTAACTTAGCTTTACTAACAACTTTATTTTTCCAAATGCTTTCTAAGGGTGGTGGTCACTGTTGACAATCTACGTCTCCAAGCTCTTTCCTAGGGTGATGATCAATCATTAATCTGCTCCAGCAGCGATGCCTGAAAGAGCTCAAGCACTATTATTGTGAGTGTCAGAGATACGCCCCAGTGAGGGACTGGAACCCATTCGAGTTTTCATACAATTCTTTAAGAGAGCAGCAAACAGAATAGCGCTCTATAAAAGCATGACGTCCTCAGGACAGGTAGTCCTGGGGTTGGGCCTCAACCGAGTTGTACCAACTGTAGCTGTGTTAACCAATGCACAGAAACCCAGAGTTCCAAAGCCGTTTATCGTTTTTCCCGAATGACCTTTGGCATCAAACCACAGTTCCTAGTAGGCAGAGGGAGATGGTCATAACGTGCTACTAGTAGTTGGTTGGCTTTTAACGTGAGACTCCATGAAATTCAGGTTTAGTAAGACTACAGAGTGTTCAAGAGGTTGAGATTTTACACTGTCTCTTGGATCTTGATGGAGGGTGGCTTTCTCTGTTTTTCCTCTCTCTATATACATATATGTATACGCATACGCACACAGATACACATAAGCATACACATGTAATGAACAGCTGCAGGTACAGGTGCACATACAGGTGCATGTAGAGGAACGGTTACAGGTACAGGTGAAGGTACAGGTACAAATTCTTATGATCATCAAGTCAGGGCAACACCAACCAGCATCCCAGCTTCCTTAGTGATGCCTGAGCTGCCATCTTGGCAATGCCTGATCTGGCTCCAGCTCAGCTCCTTCTTTTGCCCTGGCTTGCTCTAATCAAGCTCCATGGTCTTCTCAGATAGACCAACACTTTCTCAGTGTTGCCTTCTGGGGTGCTCTTCCTTTTCCCTGTGGAATTCCTACCCTTCAAGGTACAGCATGCATCCTGCGGCTGCACAAAATCCTGTCCCCTCTGTCTCAGTGCTCTTGACCCTTCCTCAGCCTTCCTTGAGATGTCCAGCAGCAGGAAGCAACCCTGGTCATTTTTGTCATGGTTTTCTTTCCATCACTCAGTCCTCCGACTAGATACTCCACTCCCCGAAAGCAGCACCAGGTAGCAGACTTCCTTATGTGCCCAACAGAATGTAGCTTTAACAGCAAATGACTGCGATGTGGTATTTACAGTAAATGAAGTAGCAATGGCCTTATGCCCAACCCCACCATCACCACCAAAGCAACGTGGTTAGTTTCCTCTCTTTAGAATCTTGAGCCAGTTGATGAGTTGCCCCGTATTTCGGTTACACCGTTTGGAAATGTTTCATCCTTTCATTCAGTGACTAGAGGGAATGATGTTTTGGGCCACAGACTAGATGCTGCCAATCCAATGTTCAACTAAGCCAGTCCCTGGAATACGTGAAATTTCAACTCCAGAGCAAAGAAGCAAAGAGTGTGCCAACGCAGCAAATAATATCACATCATATCAGGTAGAGTCATGTCACATATTGGCTGTTTGATTTTTGTCACCTAAGAAATGCTACGTTGGACAACACACGTTCAAAGAGAGATTCTATAATAAACAAGAGCGCTCTAATAAGCAAGAAAATGCTGAGCCCAGAGAGTCTGATGACAGGAGGTCTCAAGAACTTACAGCTCAGTGCATGCGCATGTTCAATCCAACCTGATGCCCGAATAGCAGATTAAACTTGGTTTACTTGGCAGGAAGACAAAAGAAGATGAGTCAGAACTGAGAACAGAAAAATTGTAACTTACAGTATTTGCCTAGATCCAGAAGCATTGTAACTGTAATGTTCTCAACCCAAGGTCATCCACTAGGCAGCTGGCATTATGACGGGGGTCTCACTATAGAGTTCAGGTTGGCTTTGAATTTACCAGTGGCTTAACGTTATCTACCAAGTACTGTGATTATGGGCTGTTCCTCTGTGCCCACTCCCCTTTAAAACTCTCAAGGAGCAGAAAGATGAGATCATATTACAGTTTAATAAGACCTTTCCAACTTAAGAATAAAGTGCTAAAAGAAGAGAGAGACAGACAGAGAGAGACAGAGACAGAGAGACAAAGAGAGGGAGGGAGGGAGAGAGAGAAGAGGGAGAGAGGAGGGAAGGAAAGAAAGAGAGAGAGAGGAGGGAAAGAGAGAGGGAGAGAGCAGGAGAGAGAGACAGAGACAGAGAGACAGAGCGAGGAGGGAGAGGGGGAGGGAGAGAGAGATAAGTTTAGAAGATACCATTGCTTCGTTCTTTAACAACTCTCTTGGCAGCTTATTCTGTTGAATGACAGGCTCAGTGAAAGGAGCCAAGCCGGAGTTTAATTGGTTCACAATTTAATGGAGGACTTTGACTTAGATAAGCAGATATCAAAGTAACTATATTTAGAAGCTGTTCTATGAATAAAATGCTGTGATGGTTTGAACAAGTCCAAGTGCATGTGAGTTCCATCTTTATGAGTGATCAGGGCACAGCTTCCCTGAAAAAATGACTTCTACTCTGACATCAGGGCATGAGGAGCATACCTTAGCTGTTCTAAAAAGATAGAGATTAGGAGGGTCTGTTGAGAAGCTGGGGGCCCTGGAGATATGGGAAGACAGTGGTTTGGGGCGTCATTTTGGAGAAAGAACCGGGATGGTTGCAGCACTCAGCTGAGGAGCAGATGGAGCAAGGGAACGAACGACTCAGGAGACTAACTTACTAAGGATTCATGGTCTAAATGTAGGAAGCAAAAGCAAAATTAAAAGAAGCCCCCAATAATGAGGAGATTAAAGTAGTCAGCCATGGGGATCTGTTAAACTATTTTTAAGCCATTTGTGTTGTTTTTCTCTGTCTTTTCCTTTTTTAAGTCTTTGTTTTTTTAGCTTACTCATAGAGTTTTTAATTACCCCTGAATGATCTATGTAAAAACATTTTTTAAGGCAGCACATAGCCCTCTATCTTAAGGAACAGGAAGTCTAGTCCTCTTCTGTTTTGCAAGATCACCTCTGAGATGGAGGTCAGTGACTCTTTAAGCTTAGATATGGATTGTTCTAGGGCTTGTAAATCCTTATCTATTGTGGATCTCAATGTATGGAAATACTGAGGAGTCTGTATTAGTCTGTTCCCACACCCACAGCCACTCCAAGCTTCAATATGACTGCTAAGAGTTGTCAAAAGCACTAGATCTGGCCCCTTCCAGTGAGGTTTTAGTTTCCCACTCGATGGCATCGGACCAGGACAGTGTCTCCGACCTGGAGCTGGTGGGGTATGTTTCCAGTCTCACAGGCCTCTGTCAGTTGTTTCAGGCTTGGTGACTTATCACCTTAAGGGCCTTTAGGAAGGCAAACAAAGGTTAAGGAAGAACAGCATCGGGATTATACACTCTACCCTAGTCAGTGAGCAGTGGCGGTTCCCCACACAGGATCTCATAAGGTGTTAGGCCAAAGGGGCCAGGGGTGTTCCATACACGGAACAGGGTGAAGGGGAGGAGGACAGCCCAGTCCCCCCACTGGTCTCTGAGGCCAATTTTGACAAGGTCTCTTTTAGAGTTCTATTTATCCCCTCTACCTGTCCTGAACTCTAGGATCTATATACACAATGTAATTTTTAATTGGTCCCCAAGAAATGAGCTAATATCTGACTTACCTGGGCAACAAATGAGGGTCTATATCTTCCTGGCTTAGTCTCTGTAAAATCTACTTTCCAGTAAACCTCAGTCTTATCTTTTCTCCTTCCTGGCCTTTTACATATGTTTGCTTTCTGGCATGGCACACAGTTATCTACTCAAATCTGGCACAAAAGAATTTGACCTCAAGACAGTCTTTACAAGTTTGTCTACCTCTAGATAAGTCCATTGATCTGTTTTCTTCAAGTCCAGTACTGTATATTAGGTTCTGGACGGAGGCAATGAGCTCAACAGGTTATAGGGGTTATGTACCATGAGGTGGAAATCTTGAACTGTCCATCAGCCGTTGTTTCCAGGTTTCTGCACCAGTCAGGCTGATCGACACGCAGAACCCTGAGTTGGAGCAGCTGGATGATGTGTGTCTTGATTCCATCCCACACCTCCTTTGACATGGGGTACTGACACACAGCTATGAGGCTATCAGCTCCTATGGATGTGCCTGTAACCACCAGTCCATCTGATCTGAGGCAGGCTGTTTTTCTTTTTGGCCTTCTAACCTGTGGTCTATCAGAGTGGAAGTGAATCTGTGCCCCATCTTAGTCAGGAGGTCTCTCCCCACCAAGGGGTAAGGACAGTCGGTAGCCCCTTGAACCCAAGTCTCTTTGTTTGTCCCTGACTGAGGACTGAGCCCCTGCATCTACAAGGAACTGGATGGTCAGAACTTTGGGGCCATGGGTCCAGGGGTCCTGTTGCTGGGGTCCCCATTTCTTCTTGTTGGGACAGTCTCTGGCCCTGTGGCCTTTTTCTTTACAGAAAGCATATTGATCCTTGTTGAGAGACTCCTTCTTAGTGCCAGACTTGATTTCTAACTCTCTGTCTCTCTCTCTTTCTAAGATCCCTCCTATCTAAAACCTCAAAGTAAATATCTTTCCTTCCTTTACTAGAAAGATAAACTAATTCAAAGTGACTTTTCTCAAGTCACCTAACATAAAATGGGCTGCTTAGGAGCTGAAGCCAATAAATTCAGAAAAGAGGCCAGCTTGGACATTGTGTTTCAAGATTGTCTGGAAAAGTCTAGCTCCTAAAAGAAGAGCAGGTTACCTTATGTAAGGTCATCACAGAACCAAAGCGTTGATTCCCTTCGATACTGCTCTGTTCAGTCTCAGTAGTACTAACCACTGGACTGCTCAAGATGAGTCATCCCTTACAAATGTGAGCAGACTCTACCTCTTCTCCAGTGCAAGATGCCCGGCCTCTACCTTTCCTCCATCAAAGGAGTTTACAGAGCAGGGCTGTGGTGTCTTCTGCTGTTTTAGTTTTGCCTGTATGACTCTGGGGACCTGAAGGAGAGGATCTATGCTCTGAGCCTGTCTTCCTTGGAAGCTCTTGTCACATCTATTGAGAGAATTAGGGAAAGTGCAGGCACAGAGCCAAGTGGTGTTTCGGGCTGTTCTCATGTTGTCTGCCTTGTGAGCCAAGATACCAATTGCTGCTGCTTTTAGAGCATATTGTGGTATTCCATTTTTGGCAAGAATCTCTCCAGGGTCCTGTATCATCTCCAAATAGTCTCATGAATCACCTTATGGCTTCCCTCCACAAAGCAGCACAAGCTAATTTCTGTTCTTGGTAACTGTAGGGCACAGTATGTGAGTATTTATCCTGTATGTATGGGTCTCGGAGCCATTAATTTATGTACTCATTTGCCTATTGCAAAAGTACAGTGTAAATATGTGATTGGTTTAAGTGCTTAGGAAGGTCTAGGTAGACTAGAAATGTGGGTCGAATGTTCCTGTAGCTTTTAACCTAGATAGCCAAGTTCACATGAGAAAAGCTTGAAAACAGTCTTATATTCTTGCTAACTCGGGTATCATTAGGCAAATGTTTTAAATCTCTGGGCCTTAGGAACCCTCGTGAAAATAAAGATTGAAAACACTTGTCATATATCTCCTCATACCGGATGGGCAGGCAGGTTCTGATTGGTCAACACCAGAAAGTATAATTAAACAAAATGGGACACAGTGGTTGATTCTCTAATGCAATGTCAAGAGAGAGTAATGAGCTACCCAGGAGACCTGTTCATCAGCACGCTGCTTGCCCTCCAATGAGCTGTACATCATTATAGGCACCTGTGTAGCCCTCAAGCGAACACCCAGCAGAGATGCTTCAGTGAGCTCGTAGAACCCAATAGGGCATCGGAAAGCACTTGGGCAGGTGGATTTGCTGTTGGGTGGGTGGTCTTTGTCTTTGGTTAGTATTTCTTTTTTAGGTCATTTATTTACTAGCCATTCAGTGAGAGCTTATTGTGTGCTGAACCAACAATATTCTGCCCAGAGTGCAAACAGGCAGGGAAAGTAGAATTCTGGACTTTGTGGGGAGGCATTTGCTTTGAAGATGACATAAATCACAAGAAAGCTTGGATCCAGTAAGTGACAAAGAACACAGAACCTTGTGAGTTTGTCTTGGAGTGTGAGTGGTGTGTGCTTTCCTCAACTTCTAAGGCCATAGTTTGGGACAGAAAACAGACAGACAGACAGACAAATAAACCTCTATTGGGCCTTGCAGGAGAACTTCTACAAGTACAAAAGCAAGCAAGTTTGAGAATCACTGGCCACTCTGCTCTCATAGTTGTAAGAATATTTTGACCCTCTACAGTTTCCTTAAAAATATTTAAATAAATCCTAAATTAGAGACAAGTGCAGGATTCTTAGAATCATGGCATAGCATATTTATAAATTATATATGACCTAAATCATGACACCCATGACATTCATTGCATTCTTTTTATTCTGAGACAGGACACGGAGGCTTACTATTTAGCAGGCTAGCCTTGAGCTCACTATGTAATACTTCTGGTTTTGGACTCTTGTTTCAAATACAGTTCTCTTTCCCAAGCTTTCCAAGCCCTGGGACTGGCTCCCCCAAGCCTAACACTCACCTTTAATTTGATTTGTTGCATTTTGTTTTAATGAACATACATTTCCAACAATAGACTCAAGAATGAGTGTATATTTTGGAACGGTTAGATTTTCTTAAAACTTTCAAGTCCCACTGGGTAGTGCTTTAAATGATAGATGTTAAAGCTTTGCTCTCCATCTATAAAATTAGATTAAACAATATTCTCTTCTTCTAGGGTTGAAGTAAAGAATTAAAGGGCATCATGTCTGTGCAAGCACAAACGATGTTTTACAAGGTGCCTGGCACTGTTACGAGAAAGCATGCTTGTTCGGAATTGTGGGTTTTGGTGTTCGTTTGAATTACAGTCTCATCTAAAGACCAGGATGAGTTACTGTGAAAAAGCCTTTAATCTAAGAGTGGCTCCCAGGTTTAAAGGTGAAGCAGGAAAGTGGTTTTTAATAAATAATGCCATCCTGTCACTTGTGCCACACCCATCTGCCAGTGTGTTGATCCAGGTGGTGACCTGAGCAGCTCACATACTGCAGGTGAGCAAGAGGCTCACACTTCCATCACAGCAGTTGCTTCATGTGATTAGGCTCCTCGATACTCTCTGATGGCTCAATTCTCCTGTCAGAGTTCTTTGTTCACGGTCCTGTGACATCCCTGTGAAGCCTATGGATAGAGGGTCAGGCTCTGATTTTACAGACAACATATGGCGTCTTTATCTGACGTTCACGTTGAGGAGACACCGTAAAGCATGTGTCCCATCAACAGCAAAAATGTATTTCTTGTACTTTTGGGGGGCTGGACAATTCACTCTAGATTAAGATGTCAGCTGATTTGATATCTGCCAATGGACCACCTTCTGACTCACAAAGCATTGCCTCTTAATCAAACCCCCCACTGTAGAAGAGACAAGCTAACACTCTCAGGTTTCTTTAATGGGAGCACAAATTCTTTCCATGATGACTCTTCCTCATGACCCAACCATGTCTTGAAGGCCCTACTTTTGAACACAATGACCTTGGAAGCTATATTTCAACTTACACACTCAGGGGAAACATAAACATTCAGTTTGCTGTTGTGTGCACACTCTGCTCTGAGAGCTCATGGGCTTACATCATTACTGTGATCCAGATAATAGCACTTTTAAAAGATCCTAATTATAACAAGAACATAACATTCTTGTTAAACTTGGATGGGGTTTGAAATACTTTACTTTGGGAATTTAAGAGAAAAGATGTTTGGAGTACTCTGGCAAGGCCTTTGAAGTAATATTCAAGAATCATTAGATACAAAAAACATCCCCAAATAAGAATATGCTGTTTATAAATGATATTGTGTTTAATCCTTGTTCCATGCTGGGATCCTCTTTGTGATGGGATGACATGTTTAGAGATGAATTTGCTAAATGTTACTGAAGGAAATGGAAGACTAGATGAAGAATTAAGGGAATGGAACCTGAGAAGGACTCTCTAATAACTGTAACCAAGTTCTTGCTTTCTACCATTTTTTTTTTTTTTGCATTTATACAGTGTCAGGCAAGACAAGCATCATGCACAGAAAGTGTCCAGATAAATACTAAACCTTGAACTCAAAGTAAAACAAGGTCAGGAAGGAGATGCAGATTATCCAGATGCACACTGAGAATGCATGCATATAACCTAATCAGTTTTAGTGCATGTTGACCAGGACACTTACAAAATGAAGGTAGCCATCTTAACTGTCACTCATAAATTCTGTACTGAGTTAGTCATAAAACAATACAAGATGACTTTAAAAATTCCAGTTAGGCAAGCATGGTGGTGCATTCCTATAATCCCAGCAGGAGTATCTGAAGTTCAAGGCCAGTCTAGGCTGCAGAGTGAGACTTTGTCTTGAAACGAGGTAGGTTGAGGAATATTTTCAGCAGTATGTTTTGGCTGTGATGTAGAAAGTCATTGTCTATACATGTCTATGTGCTCCTGATGGTGTAATTGAGGTATTGATTTCTTAAATTGTCCTGCCTAAAATTTTTCAACAAATCATTTTAATTGATATCTAGTGTCTACTTCCTGGTAATGCGCAGAAGGAAATACAAGGGTTGTTATGGTTATCACTTTGATATGCTACTATGAAAACATCAACATTTATTTTTGCTCCCAGCTCCAATGTTTCATTGGCTTCTGGCATATTAGAGTCACCTCAGTTTTCTTCAACTCTCTTGGTGCCGACTCATCATTCAATGTAACTAAGACTCTTAGATTTGCATTCAGCTTTTAAGTCTCTTTTGAAGGTATTATCTATCATCTATACATATGTATGTATGTATGTATGTATGTACCTATCTATCATCTATCTATCTATTTATCTACTTACCTATCTATCATCTATCTACCTACCTATCTATCTATCTCCCTCTCTCCCTCCCTACCTACCTACCTACCTATCTATCATCTATCTATCTATCTATCTATCTATCTATCTATCTATCTATCTATCTACCTACCTACCTACTTATCTTTGTGAGTTGGTCAGAAGTGGGCTGTAGATCCCCTGAACAACAGCCATCAGGTCCCTGCCTTATGCCTGGCAGACTGTTGTGAGCAAACTGCCCCTTCGTTAGCAGCTGACTATACTGCATCCAAGGCAAGCTGAGCTGAGGTAGGCACTTTGCGGCCACTCTGAGAGCACTCCAGTAACTGCAGGAGCTTGCTTTAGTTTTGGCTATGCCAAATGACCCGTGGAGTCTTAGCACACAAGACTCTAGAACATACCTTTATATTCTATGTGACCCCACTCTCGCTTGAACTATTTCTATCAGGCCAAGAAGGGTGCTCTGGTGGCTCTGAAGGGAATTTGTAATGTGAGGCCTGATGATTTGGTCATTTTGTAAAGCCTACTCTTGGTGAAATGGAATGCAGAAATGCAGTGATTTGTGCAAGTTAAATGTTGTGCTTGTATGCCAACACACACATACACACAGACACAGACACAGACACACACACACACACACACACACACACACACACACACACACACACACACACCACCCCTACCATCACCACCACCTTTCCCATTTCTATAGCAAGGTTTTTTAGGTTTTTCAAGTCATCCAGGAGAGGAGCCCACCTCCTGTGTTGTCATTTCCTATTGTGACATTGGGATCCAGGAGTACTATACAGTCTATGCTAACTTTTGACCTTCATTGTGAGTAGAGTAGACAGAGATGGCATCATAAGGAGGACATTGCAGCAGCAGAGGCCACACAAACACAGCTGGGGAACTACTGAGTCCTACCAGGGTACAGAAGCTAACAGATATAGAGAGAATTTAAAAAAGATTGCCAAAATGACAGAATGCAGACTTGTAGAGGAAAAGCTGAACTATGGAGTCTATACACTGGAGAATCTAGAGAGCTACCATGCACTAAAGGTGAAGGGTTTCAAAGACTGGGAAGTATACCGGTATAAGGGCTGAAGGGTCTTGACACCTAAACGTTGCAAATTGAAATACTATCCACAGTCAGGTTCCATGAGTCTTGGGACCCAAGGCTTAGGAATCATAACACTGGCTGGCACTGGTTCCTAACAGCTGCTTTAAGCCAGATTTAATTAGCCAGGGTTGGGAGTAAGTCCACTGGCAATCAGAGATCAGAGCATCAAGACTTTGTCTTGAGCACATTAAGTTCTATGTTCTGTCTTCCAATGTCTGAGTCAAATCTCTAGAACCCAGATATGGAAGCCATAAGCACCTGAGTCTGTCAGCTCAGTTTATAATGCTTGATAGTCAAGAACATGGGCAATAAACTTTCCTTTCATAGAAAAGGGTGTTAATCATGCTAATGTTCTGTAACTGGCTGAAAATTTATTGTCAGGCATATTAAAGTTATCGTATAACAGAAGATTGGTATTTTCTCTCCACTTTGTCTTCCATGTGGATCATCATAGTGGGAAAAATGATGGAGATGATTTGATATTATTCAGAAGTCTGGAAAAGAAGTTCTATATACAAAACACTCCTTGTGCAGAAGGTGGTCAATATGCCTTCTGTCTGCACATGAAACATTTTATTTGCAGCAGGAAAAAATGTGTAATATTGCACAGCATCATGGTTGTGAGGGTTGGGAGATAATGGTGTGTTTGGATTTTATTTCCAAGATTGCAAGAAATTCTTAAAAATAGAGAAAATAAGAAAGTGGTCCAAAAAGGACTTTACAAATTCCACCTCAGAGCTTATGCTCTCCATGGAAGTGCTTCCATGTCTTTAAGGAACTGATTGATTCTAGGCTCTTCATCTAATGCAGAAAGAGTGAAGCTTTCCCATTACGTAGGGGCACCAGCCCAACTATATTACATAGAGGGCAGAAGAAACTGCTCAATCCAACCCACCCTGAATTGTAGGCATGTTTACTGGAGCCCAGCATTAGCAGATAGAACGAAAATGGGTGTTTTCAAAAGTAGCACCATAAGTACAGACAGCAGGAATGCAAGGATGGTTTGATATGAGCACACCTATTGATACAGTGTGCTGCCAAATCTTGCTTCGCAGCTTGATAGGGTTTGTAATTACCTTGGCAACACACTTCTCCATGTGTCTCTGTGGATGCTCTCAGAAAGATTTAACCAAGGAAGGAAGGCCCACCCTGAACGCAGTGGCACCATCCCATGAGAGGTCTGAGACTGATATAGAGGACAGAGCAATCAAGCACCAGAATTACTTTGCTGCTTCCTGTGGACACAACATGGCCAGTCACTTCACGTTTCTCCTGTTGTGCTCTAGTCACTACATAGTGGTTATGAGCCCAAAGGTTCCCAATTGTCTCACCCCCAAACACCATCAGCTGAAGATCAATCACTCAAAACAAGATTCTGTGGGTGGGGTTTGGGGAACATTTCAGACATAAACCATTGCACTCTTCTGTAGCTCTAAAGGCTACCTAGTAATACATGTTGTCTTTATTGTAACTTCAAGAGTCCTCATGGTCTAACAGTTCCAACGCTATTTAAAATCCTGAAACCTCTTCTGACACCAAGGCAAAACTCTTAGATGTAAACTCCTGTTAAACAAGAAGCAACCTATACACTCCCAACATGCACTGGCACAGAAAATTTCCATTTGCAAAGAGGGAAGAGAAGGCAGACCAGCATCCATCTCGTGGTCCCATCCTTTACAACACCACAGGCTCTCCACTGTGGGCAGACTCCTTCATGTCCTGGCCTTTCACAGACTCTTTAGAGACCTAGATGTCACCACCTACTCTGGGGGCTCTGAAGGCCTTTTCTGTAACCTAGGAGCAAACTTCCATGGAACTTGTCACTCTTAGAATTACCACACAGATGATGGCAAGTTCTGGTGCCACTTAGCATTACAGATGGAACCTTTGGATTATGGCTGCAGGGGCCTCTGAGTGTAAAACACCTCCCAGGAAGCCTTAAAGAGGTTTCTATGAACTCTGCTTATGAGTCCTCTTATTTTTAAATAAAAGTGTTCCAGTACATTTCTAACGTTATACACTAGAGTCTTTGAGGAGGTCGGTGGGTGGGTCTCTCAAGACGTTGTTCCTGTTACCCCAAGTTTATCACAGCAGGGACCCCACTTCTCTACACCAGTCTTTCTGTAGTAGACTTTCTGGGACAAAATGCCTGACAAAGCAAGCTAGGAGAAGAGAAATGTATGTGGGGTTGGTTTTTCTTAGGCGATGGATCATCATAGCCAGGAAGATCTACTTTTCCAGGGAGGTCCTGTGAAACAGCACACTCTCTCAAAACATCACCAGGGAAAAAACCAACGGGAGCTCAAAACATTTATGAGTGTTGACTGTCTAAACCATCAGTCTATGTGACGATATGACATAAGATATGCCTGGAAAGAAAAGCTTAGTTCAAAGACAACAGGAAAAAAGAAACATACCATCATTCCTATTTTTAGGCAATGCTGTGGTGTCTAGGGTGTAGGGAGTAAGAACTATAAGTTTATACATTTTATAGGAAAATTTGCATGTGTTTCAAAAATAAAATTATGCATGACATAGAGACTATTTATCTACGGTCACCAGCATGGACAGGAATGAGAGTAAATGCAGGGACAGTGTATGGTTTGCTAGCATGCATTTCAGGGAGGAGACATGACTGCATTTGAATCTTAGGTTTCCCTAAGCTTTGGCCTTTTCAGAGTTATGGCTGACAGTAATTAATCATACCCCTTAGAGGACTAAATGAAGCAGCACATGCTGAGTGCCTAATAGAACACCTGATGTATTAGCAGGGCTCTGGATGCTTCTGTTGCTGTCATTGTCATGCCTATTAAGGTCTCTTCACATTGTACAGCCCTTCAGTCATGGGAACCACGACGCAGAATTATTTTCCCTGACAGAGGATTGATTTTCAGTGTAATTCATTTTTTCTAGTCTCCAGTGTATAACACAACTCATTTAGAAGAGGCTGTGTTTAAGACAATGTAGCTTTAAGCAGGACTTACATAAAATGTTTTGAGTACATTAACAATGTTCGATGGAAATATAATTAATTGGCAGCACTATTGGTGTGTGTGTGTGTGTGTGTGTGTGTGTGTGTGTGTGTGTGTGTGTGTTGTCTTGTTACGTGATGATAAGAAAAGGTAAGCTGTCTTAGAGTTTCTATTCCTGAGAAGAGACACCATGACCAAGGCAACTCATATAAAGGACAATTAATTGGGTCTGGCTTACAGCGTCAGAGGTTCAGTCCATTGTCATTGAGGTGAGGAACATTGCAGTATCCAGGCAGGCACAGTGCTGAAGAAGGTGAGAGTTCTACATCTTGTTCCAAAGGGAATCAGGGGAAGACTGTTTTCAGTCATCTAGGAGGAGGGTCTCAAAGCCCTCCCCACAGTGACACACTTTCTCCAACAAGGCTATACCTCCTAAAAGTGCCACTCCCTGGGCCAAGCATATTCAAATCACCACATAAGCACAGGATATAAAATTAGCCACTTAACAAGATTGTTTTAAGTGGCTGTATTATCTTCCTACTAAGAAGCTGCTCAGCATGGAGAAAGTAACAACTTAACATTTCCTAACATGAATCTGCATGAGAATTTTGCAGTAAAAAAAAAAAAATAGAAGAAAGAGTTATTGTCTATGGCTTTATTTTAAATATCAAAAGAAATCCCTTTAGGGAAATTATGTATTTTAATCTATAATTGATGTTACTGATTGAGTTCTAATTCTTAAGTGAATAACAACCTAGGCCAAGTGATATATATATATATATATATATATATATATATATATATATATTGGCATATGTTTCTGTACTGGCTGGTTTTATGTCAACTTAACAGAAGCTGGAGTTATCACAGAGAAAGGAGCCTCAATTGAGGAAATGCCTCTATGAGATCCAGATGTAAGATATTTTCTCAATGAGTGATCTAGGTGGGGAGGGCCCAGCCCATTGTGGGTGGTGTCATCCCTGAGTTGGCATTCTTAGGTTCTATAAGAAAGCAGGCTGAGCAAGCCAGGGGAAGCAAGCCAGCAAGTAATATCCCTCCATGGCCTCTGCATCAGCTCCTGCTTCCTGACCTGCTTGAGTTCCAGTCCTGACTTCCTTTGGTGATGAACAGCAATGTGGAAGTGTAAGCTGAATAAAGCCTTTCCTCCCCAACTTGCTTCTTGGTCATGATGTTTGTGCAGGAATCAAAACCCTGACTAAGACATAGGGATGAACATTGAGATACTATATTGAATAAGATGAGACAGCCAAAAAATGGCGCACTTCATGCAAGTCCACTTTCAAAAGGCAGACAGTAGCTAGAACTTCTGGGATACGTGTAAAAGGTGCCTGTCATCTAATTAAGAAGGATGGGTATGGAGAGCTTTGCTTCATGGGTTGAAGTTTCATTTTAGCAAGATGAAAGAAGACATTCTAGAGAAGAGGCATCCAACCCTATAAGATTAATCCTTGTGAGCAATGCAGTTAAAAGGGGCTAAGGTGGTCAGTGCTGTGCACTGTGTGTTTAATCTCAAACCTTTTAAGAAGGAAGGATAAAAACAACAAAGGAAGGAAGAGGAAGCAATGTAACATGGAAGGATGAGTAAGACATGCCTGTGGTTCCAGGACATCACTGTGTTTGCTAAGTGGGCATCCCGCCAGGATATGGGGGCTCCTTCTCTTAAGTTAATTCTAATTGTGTGGGTCTAAAGAATGTTAAGAATCTTCTCTGACATTTGTCGAAAATTCAGTTACAAAAGGGACTTTTCTGATTTGTAGACTTTATTTTGAGTAGAGTCTACAAAAACAACATGGATATGAGTTATAAAAGTTTGGCTAGCTTACACAGCAGAAAAAAATGAAGTCTAGGAGATATAACTGACTTTCCTAGTCTCTGGTGTATAGTGTGACTTATTTATTTAGAAAGGGCTGTATTTAAGTCAATGGGGGCTGTAAACAAGACTGCCATAAAAATGAAGTCACTACAATTAACCATCATTCCGGGAAGCTCGGCGTTGTTGTTACGTGGTAGCCATTTTCAGTCATTAGTCAGACGTGAATCCAGGTCGAATGATCCACACACGGTGGCTGTTCTTTGCTCCCTGTGGGAAGGCCGGCACCAAGCTTTATCACCAACCCACCCCACCTCACCATCGATGCCCAGGGGTCACTAAGTTCAAGCTTTGTGCTTGGTATGTGGCGAGGCTGTTTTGCTGTGGTTCACAGGCTCTCCGGTTCACGAGAACCGCTGTTTGCTTCTCCGCTCTCGGCAGCCTTTGAGCTCCTTTGGCTGCAGTGGGAGCTACTCCTCAGGGAGGAACCTTTCAGCTTGACGTCTCCAAATCTGATGCCCAAAATGTGGGGTCTTCAGGACTTTCAAGTTCTGGGAGGACCCCAAGGGCAACAGTAATAGCCTATATTGTTTTCAGGTTTTCTCCGACTCCCCTGACAACTCAAAACGTGGTTTTCACACTAGGCGCTGGAATTTTGTTAGATAGTCAGTTTATGGCTCTTGTGGGGGACATTATAACCCCAAGTGGTGTTGCTTTAAGACATATATATTATCTATATTTTAAGTGAGGATTAAACAATGTTTTTCCAAATCCCCTTACTGTTACTTATTTTTCATTCACCCGCTCTGTATTATATCCCCCTCCTCCGCTGTACTCCTTCTTCACTGTTTTCTCCACTCACTCCTTCAAAGCCCATGGTTTCTGCTATCCCTATTTATAGAGGCCCTTATGCATTGGGGCTATCCAACTGTGGTCTAACTGGACTCAAGGCCAGGGTTGGTAAGGTCCTGAAAACCAGTATAGTACCTAACTGTGCTATAAAAACTCACCCTTCCACCTACAACTCTGATCAAAGAAGTTTCTTTTGCAGAAGATGGAGACTATTGCAGAAATTCACATCTGGTCAAAATGAAGAGAGCAGACCGTGGGATGTCAAACCCACCAGCTAACACGGTCCCTGCACCTCACGCTCAGATGCAGGAGATTTCAAGAGCTAGGGGACCAAGATGGCTGATGAGAGAGTTTCTAAACAAGACCAGTACAGTAACAGCACTAGTTGACTTTCCAACACAGATAGGGAGAATTTCAGAAGGTCCCAACCCTAGATAAAGAACTATAGGCAAGAAGTGGCTGCTGAGAGAGGAAGTATGTCCTCTCTATGGATGGTAGGTCATCTAGGTTATATAATTTAAAGTGTTCAGACCTAAATATATGTACATAGGAGCAACACTAAATGGGTTCATCAGGTTGTGTGTGTGTGTGTATGTGTGTGTGTGTGTGTGTGTGTGTGTGAGAGAGAGAGAGAGAGAGAGAGAGAATGTAAACAATAATAATTAGAGAAGAGGTCACAAAGTTGAGATGGGGTGGGTCCAGAGAAGGAGTTGGATGAGAAGGGAGTGGAAATGTTATAAATTTAGTACTCACGTGTCAAATTCTCACACATATTTTTTAAAACGATGGGCAGATGTTCTCCAGGCTTTGCTGTGCACCCTCTGACTCTCCACCCTCTGCTGTGCACCCAACAAGGGCAGAGCAGGTCTGGAGGTAGCAGGGAACTTCTCACCAAGACATGCAAATCCCCCTACTCTTTTACTCACGCTTCCTACAATATAGGCATTATTCTGTTGCTTGCTCGAGAGGCCAAATATCATGATGGGTGACATACCTGAATCCCATACAAATCATGGCAATGACTTCGGTCACTGTGTATTTCATGTGAAGTTTTATCTTTTAAAAGATAGTCATTGGTATTCTCAAAACAGCTCATGCTTCTACTTAAAAGATGAACACAGCAGAGGACTCTGACGTCAACTTAAAACTGTTCCCATTCCTCCCTCTAAGGCTGTCTCAGATGAAAAAATTTGGTATGATTTCTTTCTTGTTTTTTTTTTTTAATTTAAACATTTTAAACAGCATATGGTTTTTGCTCCTTCAAGTTTTTCCAGATCTACCCCACCTTCCTACCCATCCAATTTTATGTTTTCTCTCTTTCAAAAGCAACAAAACCCCCTACAGAACTAAAGACAAATAAGCTAACAAAAGCTTAATAAGACAACATGTCAAAATTAAACAGGAGCCCACAAAACTCCCCATGGAGTTTATTTTGTGTCGGCCAACTGTTCCTGGGCATGGGGCCCACCCTGGAGTGTGATTCATATACCTATTGACACAGGCTGAAGAAAATGCATTTTTCCTCTGCCAGCAGGGATCAATTGCAAATAGCTTCTTGGATAGGGGTAGAATCCCATGTCTACTTCCTGTCTGGCTTAAACATGCAGGTCTCATGAGTGCTGTCAGTGTCTGTGAGTTCATATGTACACTGGTTCTGCTGTGTCTGGAAAACACTGTTCTTAGAATCATCCACCATGTGTGACTCCTGCCATTTTTTTTCCCACTTTCTCTTCCTCAGCTCCATGAGCTTTGAGGGGAGGAGTTTGTTGAAGACAATCCCAGTCGGATCTAGTGCTTCGAAGTCTCTCATCATCTGCACACCGTCAAGCTAATCTGGTATGTTGCCTGTATATTCTTTTGCTCAAGGGATTTATTTTTGCATGTGTACATGTGTATGTGCATGTGTATGTATGTTTTTATACACATTTTTCTTTTATGATGACAGTATCAAACTAAATATATATTCATTAATTCTCTTTTATTTTCTTCTTTGTTGTCATCTTCATCTTCTTCAGCTTCCTCATCCTCATCTTCCTTTCCTTCTTCATTACTGTTTCCCTCCTTAACTGAACCCATGACCTCATGTACTATAGCCACGTCAACCACTTTATTTAGTCTGTGATTTGCTTTTTATTTATTCACTCGACTATTATATTCTCAGGACCTATACTCCTGGGTTGTGTAGCAGCATGAGATGCATTTGGTTTTCACAGGAAACATTGCTTTTTAGTGAACTTAGAGTGGTTATGATCAGCAGCTTCTCTAACTCCATCATTGGCTATAGCAGAAGTTCTCAACCGCTGGGTCATGACCCCCTTGGGAGTTGATGACCCATTCACTGGGATCATTCCTAAGACCAGTAGAAAGCACAGGCATTACCATTCATAACAGCAGCAAAATTATAGTTACAAAGTAGCAATGAAAATAATTTCATAGTTGAGGTCATTATAACATGGGGGCCCATGTTAAATTGTTGCTCTCCCACCCACCCACTCCCACCTCACCCCTTCAGCATCCCCCTTCCCTGGGGCATCAAGTTTCCACAGGACTAGGTGCATCCTCTCCCACTGAGGCCAGACAAGGCAGTCCTCTGCTACACATGTAGCGCGGGGGCCATGGACTAGCTCTCAGGGGCAAAGGGGAGGGAGAATGAGGTAAGGAACTCATGAAGTGGGGTCTGGGAAGGGGAGGCAACATTTAAAATGTAAATAAATAGAACACCTTCTGAAGAGGTCTAAGGCAGAGATCAAAGCAAGGAAAGAGATAGGAGCTAACGTCAACATTTTTAAAGTGGTCAGACTGGGAGGCTTCATCTACAGGCTGTTGGCACAGGTTGCTCTGTTCAGACTCTGTTCATGACACAAGGTGATTGAGTGCTTGTTCTTGTACACAATTGTCTTCAACTAGACAGACCTGAGAATCCATGATGAAAGCCTCTATCCAATTTATACCTCGAAGGCTGTAATTTAAGGGTGTCTGTCTCCCTTTAACTTTAGAGAGGATGGTAGAAAAGTGGAAGGAAGTGAACAGTAAATATACTCACTAAATACACGCTCCACACAACATATATCATATTTTTGACAGGTTTCCTGGCTCCACGCCTGTTCTGGGATCTTGTTTATCATTCTATCGACTTTAATTAGAGACAAAAGGCTGACAGTTTATTGCTATTATTGGCATTGTTTTAAAACTAATATTCTTGATAGTCATGCTCAACAAAAGTCATCTAGTTCAACTTTCCAAGTTATGAAGAGAAAATACAGCATTTGTGTGTGTTTTGTGTGTGTGTGTGTGTGTGTGTGTGTGTGTGTGTGTGTGTGACAGAGAGAGAGAGAGAGAGAGAGAGAGAGAGAGAGAGAGAGAAAGAGACAGACAGACAGACAGACAGACAGACAGTTGTTACCATCAATAGCTGGGCCACACTTGCTTAAACATGGTACAGTATAATGTACAAAGGGATTTTAATAAAATGCCATTCAGGAGTTTATAAAGTACTTTAAAAGTTTCCACAGAGTTTTCAAACTGTGGGGAAAGAAAAAAAAAAGTCATAAGTTTGCATCTTAAAATAACTTGGTAGATGTCAATGGACATAGCATGAAATTTGTCAATTTGTCCTGTTTTCAAAGGTCCTGTAATCTGTTTGGTGGTTATTTTAGTAAATGTCCTTTGTGTTTTCTTGGATTTCTGATTTTCTCTTCAACACTCACGCAAAATATTTTTTTTTCTTGAAAAGCAAAGTCTGCCATATGAAAGTGGTGAACACAGAGAAAACAACCCAGTCTTTAAATCCCTTCTTTCTCTCCAGAACTCAGAGTTTTAGAGTCAGGGATATTAAGAACAGTAATATCCAGAACCTGTAGTGATCATGGCCATTATAAAAGGAGCTCTTCACTTCAGAGGGAAGCTGGCCTTCTGGGACGGTAGGTGAGCTGAGAGGCTCAGTGGGCACTGAAGGTTGTGGGTGGGTCATGGAAGCAGGATTTACATGAGTGAAATGTTTTCTGAAAGGCAGTGAACCCGTGTTGTGGGTGGCATTGGCGCTTAGTTTATTTCTGGTTCAGATTCTCGCTTGTTTTCTTGCTTAGAGAAAATGCCAAGTGGGACCATGGGTCCTTGGCTGAAATGGGTCATTTCCCTTTGTTTTGAATCACCCACCGTTTTGGGACATTCACAGTGGGAGATGAGTCCAGGATCGGGACTGTGGGTTGACCTTGGGGCTTCCATGTTCCATGTTGTCAGAAGATCTCGAAAACAGACAAACACAGGGCTTAAGACCAATAATATTAACAAGGAAAAAAAAACAGCAGGAGGAGTCACATGGAGAGCAAGGTGATTTATTTCATAATTCTGTCAGGGCCAGTTGATTTCTGGACCAGGAGAGGAAGAACACAGGGCCCATGACCTCTAGCTGTGGTCAGGTGATCAAGTTAGTTTTGAATGCTGCCAAATACCTGGCCAAACAGTTATCCTCAAAATTTATTTTTAGTTGGCACACCACCCAGAGAAAACATCCTAGGATCTCTGTGATTATCAGGGGAATAAATACTCATTATTAGTGTATCTACCCAGACATAAGAAAGACATCTACTTTTCACTTAAAGTAGAGGCTTGGTCTAATTTCTTTTGGAATATGGCCCTCACTTTGACAGTTCTGTGGTGCTAAATCAACCCTTCTACAAGTACTTTAGTGCAAGTTGGCAGTTTATTTCACAGAGTTTAACAGGGCTCCATTGTAACACCGGGTTGAAATGACGGTCTCTGAATCTTGCTAATAGCAGAAAAATCGCAAGGAGCAATCAGACACAGCGGGGAGAGAAAGGCTAAAATCAAGAGTTTCTCCTCTCCTGATGAGAAGTCCTAGAAAACCCGGGCTGTACTTTTCACTAATGTGGTTGTTGGTAGATTACATGTTCTTTCCATTAACATCAGCTCAATTAGTTGCTGATTTTAATTCACTTAATTTTTTTCTCAAATATATAGGCAAGGACACCAAACACAGCAGTTTAAAGATAAGTCCTAAGAACAAAAAATCCGAAGAAACCTTATCACCTCTGGAATAAAAATGTGTCTCCAGAATCAGGGATCAGGACCGTGCATTAGGGGAAATATGACTCCTCCAGTTTTTACCAATCACCTCGGCTTCCTTTCACCTACAGCGTGATGAGAGCCCAGAGCTGGTGAGTTCACTTTTGATTGGCTTTTCCCTGCTGCCAGCATGAGTCTTCAGTGAGGAGCAGCTGATGTGGGCTTCTCTTCTCTTGCCCTTTGTCCTGATACGTTTTTGCCAATCAGTCTTCCTACCAAATCAGAAGGAACATGTCTGCAATGAAGGTCTCTGTAGCTCACATCATGGAGAAAGCTTGATGGCTCGTCTACTGAGAATGCCCAAGCACACATTTGACCTGCTCTGTGTATGTCCTAAAATGATATACTTCAGCGGAAAGGTATAGCATTCTCTTGATGTTAAGTATGTAAATGAAACCCCCAAAGCCTCATCCCTGAGGCATGCTCTCCTTCCTCAGCACCAGTGGCCCCCCAGCTTAGTCACTGCATTGGGAAGCTCTTTCTTGCTGGGACAGACTGTCCACTGATGGTCGCACAGTTCTGCTTAAGAAAGCACATGATCTATCATCCCAGGAATCTCAATGTTACTGTTCTTAGCTTCTCCAAGGCCATTCCTACAATAACTAAATACCAGATATTACATGGGAAATGGAAGACTGTACCATGAACAGGCATGTGGGGTTAGAAGATAGATATGGGGCTGGAGAGATGGTTCAGTGGTTAGAGCACTGGCTGCTCTTCCAGAGGTCCTGAGTTCAATTCCCAGCAGCTATATGGTGGCTCACAACCATCTGTAATGGGATCTGCTGCCCTCTTCTGATGTGTCTGAAGACAGCTACAGTGTATTTATATATAATAAATAAATCTTTTTAAAAAAGAAGAAGCTAGATATGAAAGCCAGGTTTGGTGGTATGTACCTGTAATCCCAATACTCGAGAGGTCAACATAAAATGGCATTTCATGCCAGCCTCGTCCACATAGCAAGAACTTTGGTCGATTCTTCTTTCCCTCCCTCCCTCCCTCCCTCCCTCCCTCCCTCCCTCCCTCTCTCTCTTTTCCCCCCTCTCTCTTTTCCTGTTTCTTTCTTTCGAACAGTATTTATTTTTCTACAACACGTTGATAGAATTTTTTTTTTAACATCGGCTGTGCAAAGACAGTTGAGATCATGTCCTGCTTGTGATCTTCTCAGCGCTTCTTTCCGGTGCTCTCCCCAAGTGCTTAGAACTCGAGTGTTGCTCATTGTGGGCTCCTCTGCCCTTTGGCCACAGAAGTTATTCATGTCTGTGAGGTCCTGTGAGGTCCTGTGAGGTCCTGTGAGGTCCTGTGAGTGGGTGGGAAGAGCTGGTTTGTGGACTGTCAGCCAGGAGCTGAGGAAGGAGTGTCCCATGCCTGGCCCTGCAGGCTCCACATCAGTGTGTCTTACTGCACACATCCTGCCTCTCTGTGCATGTGTTAGTGTATGTACCCAGCACACAGCTGTTGTCCCTGGAGCCACAGTGATTGGTCCTAAGGACCTGCCCAGCTACGAAAAGGACTTGGTGGCCCCATGCCTTACCATCTGACTTAGCTCAGCCTTCCCACTCAACACTTCAGTGGTGGTCTCTGACCTCAAAGGGCAATTTCTATCTTCTGCAAAAGAACAACTGTTGGGTTGTTTGCTGGATTTGGTTCTAAGGTTGTGTGAGAGCCTTTAGCTGTCAGAACTAGTGAGGCTCCAGGCCCCTCATGGAAGACTCTGGACAACGTTTCTGGCTGTTCTCCGTGAGACACGGTTACTCCCAGCCGTTGAGTGGCTGTGGCAAGAACTCACCTACTAAGTATTCACAGGGCAGCTCCGCCTGTCTCCCCCCCACCCCCAGTTCCTGCTGTACCTCTGGCACAGCCCAGGTGTAAGATTCATTGAGATATTTGGAACTGTTATTACAGATGCAAGCATTATGCTTTTGTTCTAATAAAACTAATAAAATCCCCTTGGTAACAGCATCTGTGCATCAGCCGCCTTAGCACGTATGTCTCCCAGGACAATGCTGCACTTCACCCGTCCTCTAGCGTAGCAGCCGTCCTACACGGGAAAGCAGCCCGAACCCCCACCAGGGTGTTCATGACCTTGGGGGTCACTGAACAGCTCCCTGAAGATTACTGGACTGTTGCTAAGAGTGGGCTGAGAGCACCTGACCCAGTTTGCAGTACAGGATGTGGCTAGATGCCTGCCTACCGCCGTCAGTCCAGGAGTACAGGACTGTAAGAGAAGCCTGAGGACT
Organism: Micromys minutus; assembly: GCF_963924665.1. Taxonomy (NCBI): domain Eukaryota; kingdom Metazoa; phylum Chordata; class Mammalia; order Rodentia; family Muridae; genus Micromys; species Micromys minutus. Next base: position 45,314,249 of record NC_137955.1, on the reverse strand, counting down.
CGGAGCACTCCCTTTCTTCTCACGTGTTGCCTCTCGCATGGAATACACCTCCTTCTCCTTGTCCTGTCTCCCTACTACATTCCACGTCCCTGGCTCAGCCATATCTGCCCTGTCTCACCACACAGCTGCTCCTGCCCCCAAAAAGTGCCCGGTGTCAAGGGCTCCACTGGGCCTTAAGAGGTCCTTCGTTGGAACCTCCTCCCAATGCCTGTCTTGAGGTAGCTCAGGCTACCTCATTTGGAGACTGTGAGTAGGGGCAGGGTTGTCTGCTAGACGTGAGACCTAGACTTCTTTTACAGAGATCCATACCAGTTGGAGTAGCTCAAATGCAAACTCCCATATGAGGAACACTGAAGCTTAGAACAGTCCAAGCCAGGAGCCTCTTGGGATGAGGAGGCCAGCCATACTCACCTCCTTGGTCAGACTGCCAAGCGCCTACACTTGTCAGTGTGGTAAGGGAAAGAGGGAGGGATCTTTCTGGCTAGGGAGTGACAGAGGCTGATCTCTGATCTCCCTTCTCTGGCCACTGATAACAGCAGCCCCCGTGCCCTCTACCCTCTCAGGTCAGGGTGAAGACCTCAAATGTCTTTAGCCATAGCCTGCAAGACTGGGGCCATTACACAGCATACTGGGGACATGGTGTGGTCCAGGGAAGCCCTACATAGGCCACCGGAGAGGAAACCAAAGTCCCCAATAGAGCCACAGTACCCATAGGACCTTGTCCCCACATGGTCCAGTAAGGAGGGAACAGATCCAGCCACATCCTGATCCTTGGGTCTCTGTGTTCTTGGGAGAGGGCCTGGCCAGGAGGGGCACATTCCAAGATGGAGCCAAACAGGAGGAGCTGTGGAGGAGGGTCAGGCCTGGGCAGCACCAGTGGAGACAAACCCGTCACACACTGTTCCTTCAGCTGTGACTTGTCTCCTGAAGGACTGGGGGCTGGTGAGGAGGCAGTGGTAGGACACCCAGCCTCTCTCAGGGCCACTCCTGAGGAGGTAAGCCATGGAGGGAGGGCATGCCCTGTTTGCTAAAGAATGCAATGTTGTGTTTGAGATGAGAAGACCCCTCTGTGCCCTGCTTTGCCGGAGCTGAGCCTGGTCCCCAGCCTGCGTGCCTCTGGTGGCTGCCTGGGCTAGGCTTTCAGTCTCGGGTCCACCCTGTGCACTGGAGATGGGGAGATGTTTACAGTGCACACTGGCATCTTCTTGTGCCCTGGTGCCTGTATGGAAGAGTGTCTGCCCAGATGGTCTGTGAATATGGGAGGGAGTTCCAAGGGGGATGGGATGGGCCCGCATTTATTTGTGCATGTAGTAGCCCGTGATATAGCCCAAGACGAAGATGATCCAGAAGAGAGCCACTCTGCCCAGCACCATCATGGCTAAACCCAGCTTGCCAGAGCGCAGCTTCTAGAAGACCCTTTTATAGCACGAGGCCTCCTCTGAGCTGGACGTGGCAGTCATGTGACTTCATCCTGGCTGCTGCTGTCCCACCTGCTGTAGTGAACACCACTCTCCTGGGACTGTGTGCTGTAGGCCTGGGATGGAGAAAAGTGAATCCTGTTAGGACTGACGCCTCGGGTGCTCAGGAAGGTTGTGAGGGTCCGGCTGGTGCATCCCACCTTTTCCCAGCGGGGCAAGCCAGGACACGAGGTAAGCTTGGTGCCTCCAGCCTGTGCCTCCAGCTAGGGTCTCTCTCAGTTCTTTTCATCCAGTGAGTCACAAGCGACCATAAGTCAAACATTCCAAACAACTGAAGTAATCAGAGGTCAAACACATTCCAAACAACTGAAGCAACCAGAGTCCCAACATTTAAATCACAAAAGGAACATGGTCTGTTCACTAATATGAATACCAACGACCAAAATGGCAACTTTTACAATGTTAGCCTTTTACCTTTATTTAGAAGAAATGGAGAAGTAGCTTTGGTTATTGGCAGCGAATGCCAGTTTTTGTCCCTTTAACAACAGAAAGCAGAGACACCCAAAGCACAGGCTTGCAAAAGATACTTTAGAAATTCTTTTTTTTTAATTTAAAAATTTATTTATTTCATGTATGTGGGTGCACTGTCACTTTCTTCAGACACACCAGAAGAGGGCATCGATCCCATTACAGATGGGTGTGAGCCACCATGTGGTTGCTGGGAATTGAACTCAGGACCTACGGAAGGGCAGCCAGTGCTCTTAACCGTTGAGCCATCCCTCTAGCCCTAAAGATTCTTCTGTCTTAAAAATACTTATAATTTATAAAAAGAAAATGAAAGATTTTTCTGATTTTCTTGTTTTTGGTGGAACCCAAAACTCCATCATATTGGTAAACATGTAATAAAAGTGGCATGTATAGATTACTTTTATACATCTATTGCTCGATTTAAAAGATTTTTGCATTTTGTAGCGCTTTTTATAAAATCAAGTTTAGCTCAGTCCTAGTTGGGGCCCAAGACTATTGAGAGTTTTCATGATCTTGTCTACGGTAGCATGGTTTTCCCTACTCCCTCCCCCCATTTTCTTCTTTCATTTTTTTTGTCTTTCGTTTTTGACAATCTGACTAGCACAGGCTGGACTTGAACTCACAGCAGCCCTCTTGTCTAGCCTTGCTTGACAGGCATTGTTTGCATGCTATGCAGTGGAGCAGTCTCTACATGGCAATTATGGTTCAGTACCTGTTCCGGGCTGTGCTCAGTTTCTTGGGGAGATAATGACCATCTCTGGTCTGGTTTCCCTGAAGGTCTGTTAGTCTTTCCCTATGATCTCTAACCTGTGTTTTCTGGTGTGAGATGTTGTTTATCTTCCTGATGGACAACAGCTTTGCTTTTCTTTAGAAAATGTTTCTCCTTATCTCTATTAATGCTTCTTACCCTCGTTGTTGCCTTATCTGCTTTCTCTAGTCAGTCTCCTTGGGGTCAGGTTTTTCTTTTGTATTGAGACAGTGTCTTGCTGTGTTGCCTGGGCAGGTCTTGATCCCCCAAATCAAAAAATCCTTCTGCCTGTAGTTTCTGGGGTCCTTAGTCTACAGGTACACACTCTCCTGACAAAAGCACCTCAGCCCTCCAATGTGTTTTCTTCCTTTAGTTGCTACATTTTTTCTCTCCTTTTCAACTACACCTTGGGTAGGCAGTGAGCAGGTAATTGTCTCCTTTTCATTCAGTCTTATTCTATCTTCCTGTTTATGAAGGTGTTTTATCCTCCCCTGAGATGTTTTATCCTCCACACACTGGGGCATCCAGGCACTGCCTTCTCCGTGTTTCATATTCAGTCTTATTTATGTTCCTCTTTTAAAAATTCATAATTCTTTAGGAATTCCCAAAGTTCCATTATTATTCTACCATCACTCCTCTCTGGCTACAGCCGTTTAAGACTCTTCTAGAGCCTTCTGTGGTCATTACAACAGGCTTCCTTAACTCCTTCACCTCAAATCTCACTGAGCAGCAGAAACATACAAGTCCCTTTTAATGTTAATACTTGCCACAGACTAGGCTTCTGGAACTGTCATCATACATTTTAATTCCGCCTGTTTCAAATGTTATAAGATATTCTAATTATTTTATGCATCAGCGAGATTTGTTTATATTTCATACTGCTTTTTACTTTTTATTTTATCTCTATGCTCTGAGCTAATATTCTATTTCTTCTGTCTGGAAATAATCCTCTTATGGGAGTAAAGTTTTTTTGGCAAAAAAAAAAAAAGAATCTTTAATTTATCTTGAATTTTGAGAGCTATTTCTGTTAGCATTTTGTCTAAGCTCTGCCCCACAGTTACTTGGTAACAGCCAGGTATGCCTGACTCACTATAAAAGGGGCTCTTTGCCCCCTCCTCTCTCTCTTGCTCTGTCTTGTTCTTGGTCTTGCCTCTTGCTCCCCCTCTTTTCCCATTCCCTTCACCTCTATCTCTCCATGTGCTCATGGCCGGTCTCTACTTCTCTATTCTCTACCTTTCTCTGCCTCTACAACCCTCCCAGTTCCCTTCCCCATGCCCCAAATAAACTCTGTTCTATACTATACAGTCCTGTGGCTGGTCCCTCAGGGGAAATGGGATGCCTCAGCATGGGCCCACTGAGGCACCCCTTTCCCCACCCCCATAAAACATATCTTCCCTCTCTTTTATCTTTTTATAAACACATCAATTTTATTCTGTGTTGACAGTTGTTTTTGTCCATCATTTTAATGGTGTAACTGTAGTGTTTGGAGCTTAAATTTTTTAGCATCCCCCCCCCCACTCATACCTTAGGTATGAGCATTTCATGTTCAAAGTGCTTTAGCAAAGAGTGCCAAGACCCACTGTGCTCACTTGTGCTGACTTCTTTCTCTCCAGGAGGACGCTGGGTGCTCTCCTCGCTTGCATGCTGAAATTAATCTTTATTTGCCATGAAAACATACCAACTTCTGGCTTTTGAATCCATGCTAACTTCGGGAAAATGTCCTCCTGGGATTTTCAACTTCATTACATCTGCAAGACCTTGACTTTCAGTTCTGACTTCTGGCCTTGCAGGACTGTCCAGTGTTGACTGTTGCTTTTGGTGCAGTGATCTAGTGTTCACCACATCTCTCCTTCTCTCAGGCCAACCTTATTTTCCGCTCCCGCATTCACCACATTGGCAGGTATGTGCTTCTTCTCCTCCACAAACCGTTTAGTCACTTGAGCTGATTTTACTGATGTGCCGGCATGTCCTTGCTGACAGGATGCCAGGATCTTGCCAGGTGCGATTGTAGCAACTGTCACCTGAGCGAATGCTGCTCACTTCTCACAGGAATGAGGGAAGAAGGAAGAAGACTAACCAGGCAGATGGCTGCACAATTTGTAATTCCAGAGGACAGAGTTTGAAATGGGAAAAATTTATACACGATTTATATAAAAAATAAAAATTTCAGTAGATTTGTCAGGCCACGCCTTCTTGCCACTAATACATGTATGAGAAGATAGGGAAGTAATTAAAAAAATAAAACTCTTGCTATGTTATTTACTGAGCATGAGAGGCAGGCAAGGGTTGCAGTGGGTGGCAGATGCTTGTGGAATAAATTGCAAATACATTTTTGGATACTGTGCAGTGTGAAGAGATTCAGAGGGTGAAGTGGGCGTGGGCTCTGTCTTAGGGTTTCATTGCTGTGAAGAGACACCATGACCACAACAACTCTTATAAAGGAAGACATCTCATGGGGGTCAGCTTATAGCTTCAGAGGAAGGAAGCATGGCAGCATCCAGGTAGATATGGTGCTGGAGAAGGAGCTAAGAGTATTATATCTTGATCCAAAGGCAGCAGAAGGTGACCATGTGCCACACTGGGTATAGCTTGAGCATAGGAGACCTCAAACCTTGTCTCCACAGTGACAAACTTCCACCAACAAGGCACACTTACTCCAACAAGGCCAGGTCTCCTAATAGTGCCATTCTCTATGGCCAAGCATTCTATCACATGAGTCTGTGTGGTCATTCCTATTTAAACCATCATTGGCTTGGTCTGACACATCAAGACATTACTTTAAAAATCAGAGGTGTACATCTCTTTACAGGGGAAACATCCTCTAAAATCCAGTAAAGGGCAGTGGAGGTGGTGTGAGGCGTGTGATAGTTTCAGTGTGTCTGCTGAAATTCATGTATAGAGATGTTAACCTCCAAACTCATGTCATGCTGTTTGGACAAGGGACATTTGAGAGGTGCCCGAGTCACTGAGAAATCCTCACATGTGAGGCTATCATGTGATCCTAAGCCAAAGGAGTCTTAGGGGGAAGTGGCTTCGTTGTAAAAAGCAATTTTCAGAAGCTTTGCACATGTTCTTTACTTCCCTGCTTCTGGATTGGTGAGCCTAACAAGATGTTCTTTTATAAACTTTGTGGCTTCAGATATCTTGTCACCCCAACATTAAACAGACTAAGAATATTTAGGAAGCTGTACTCCCATGTCACACTCAAACTTCATCTTTAAGTTCTGTGTGAATCAGTGGACTGCCTTCACTGATGAATTGTCCTGAGATTGAGGCTTGGTGGTCTGGGGAGCCACTGACCACTTCCAGTGTCCACCCTCCAACTGCACACTCTACCTTTCATATTTCTCACTATTCATTAAAAAATGATGTTTAAGGGGCTTGTGATGTAGTTCAACCAATAGTGTGTTTGTCTAGCATAAGAGTCAGAGATTTCTCGAGGAGGAACCAATAGAATAAATATTTATAATAGAAATATAATAGAAAGTATATTTAATTTATTAGGTTGGTTTATATGATGTGGACTTATGGTACTAGTCCAGCAATGGCTGTCCTCACAATGGAGACACTGAGAATCCCAGCAGCTTCTCAGTTCTCAAAGCTGAATGCTTCATCAGTCTCGGTTTGATTCCAAAGACCTGGGGGATCTCTGGAGAGCTGGGGGTCGTCAGTTCATGTTGGCAACCTCAAGAAGCTGCATTACCATGTCAGCAAAGGATGATGGGAGTAGCTGCAGTGGCCAAACACAGCCAGTGTATTCACAAGCCTGGAGTAAAGGCAAGCAGGGTCAAAGCTACAGCTTCCCCCTGGGGGCCTCTTTCCATCTAGGGTGTCAACAAATGTCACATTCTTTTTGTTTCAGATCAACTAGTTAATGAGCTGCATATGGCATCTAAGAGATGATGAAGAACATTTGAGACCCAGCACCTGCTTTTTGCAGCTCATCTTGATTCTAGATGTGTCCAATCCTTGTCTACACAGGTGCTGAAAGAAAAAAGATATCAGAGTAACGGCACCGATGATGTGCATATCAAAAAGAAAAGATATGTTCCAGGTCTTGGCACTAATGCTAGGAAAGAGATGAAGAGGGTTTGAGGGGTATGCTCCATGGAGGTGTGATGAGGCATGGGGGAAAGGGGAATGCTTCTGGGGGACCCAAGTTGGGAATCCCTTCTCCCTGAGGAACCAGCTACATGACTGTATCGTACAGAAGAGAGAGAGAGAGAGAAGAGAGAGAGAGAGAGAGAGAGAGAGAGAGAGAGAGAGAGAGAGAGAGAGAGAGAGAGGAGGAGGAGGAAGAGGAGGAGGAGGAGGAGGAGGAGGAGAAGAAGAAGAAGAAGAAGAAGAAGAAGAAGAAGAAGAAGAAGAAGAAGAAGAAGAAGAAGAAGAAGAAGAAGAAGAAGAAGAAGAAGATGATGATGATGATGGAGGAGGAGGAGAAGGAGAAAAGGAGTAGAGAAGTAGAGGTGGGCCATGAGCTTGTGGAGAGAGAGGGGGAAGGGAATGGAGAAAGGAGGGGGCAAACAGCCCCCTTTGTAGTGTTAGGTAACTGGGGTGGAGAATACCCGGCTGTAGCCAGGTAACTTGGTGTGGGGTTTACAGAATCCCAACAGGTGTAATGTGTCATAATTTCCTTTTCTTTCAGGAAACACTTAAAAACTTTCGAGAGCTTCTTTCTTGCTGTTTCCTACCCGACATTTTTTTAAAACAATTTTTTTGGGGGGGGTTGTGGCAATGAGCTAATACTGGTGACATGGCTTCATCCTCCAGTTCCCTTCTCTCCTATATACTGGTGAGATGGCTTCATCCTCCAGTTCCCTTCTCTCCTATATGCTGGGGACAAGGCTTCATTCTCCACTTCTCTTCTCTTCTGAGCTAGAGACAGAGCTTTGTCTACTGTTGGTGTCCCTCATACCTGTGGTCGTTCCAGTTTGGAGAAGTCAAAAGGAAAGTTTGGACTTCACAAGGATCTCTGTGGAAGCCTATTCTTAGGGTGACCATCTTAAAAAGCTGTATCTGTGTGCTCAGTGTTTAACAGCTAAGGGCAGCTCTGCATTGACTGCTAGGTCAGATTTACTTTGGATTCTGGAGTTGGGAATTGGTTCAGTAGCATGACATGCGCAGGGCCCTGGGGGTAGACACTAGCACTTGAAGCACGTGTGTGTGTGTGTGCATGCGCGCGCGCACACACACACACACACACACACAGAGAGAGAGGGGGGGGGGGAGAAACAAATGTTACTTCAGAAATAACAACACTTTTTATTCTTATAAACTCAAAAGCTGATGAAGTAGCCATTAAGTAATTTTTTAATATGAAAAAGGAGTCTTAATCTAATAGGTCTTGTGTGGCTGCCCTTTTTAAAATTCTAAGAGTACTTCCAAACCTTTTCCACTCATTTTTTAAGCAACTCTAATCCATAACCATGGTCTGTTGCTTTTTAATTTTTCCCATTTTAGTTAATATGATTATAAGCATTTTCTATATTTCAAGAAGGCACTCTTAGTTACATTTTTAATTCAAGAAATAATGCCACACACAGACAGTGCTGGGCCTTGTCAGTCTCGTTGACTGCTCTGCGTTTCTCAGCCCAGGCTTCCCCTCCCCCCTGCTCCCTGACTCTGATACTTTTCCTTCACCTCGATGCACATGTTGTTTCCTTGTGCTGAAGAGCTCTTGGATGATGTTCTCTGAGCTGAGGACCACAGGCCTTTATGCTCATCTTTCCACGTATTTTCATCATCATCCAGGTCTTGTTTATGATGCTACCCTTGCAGCCTGGGTCTGGACAACTGTCAGACTGGTGTAATAAGCCCGTGATGTGCTCGGTCCTTTCTGTTTGCATTTCTCTCCATCTTTCTTTCCTCTTTACAAATGTGCACAGCTCTGAGGTTGATGCCTATCTTCAGGAGGGTCGTCTCTTCCTCTATGGTGAGAGAACTGTGTCAGGAGTATGATGGGTTGTGTCACAGGTGAGCCTACCATGTCCTAGAGCTACAGCTCTTACTTGGTGTGATGCTGCCAAGTTCTTGGGTTTCCTGTGGGATGTCTGGAGAAATCGCATTTAAACAACGCCTTTTGTAAACATTTTTTCTTTTGGGAACATGCAAACATCGATTATAACTCTAAATTGACCGCAGGTGAGCCCATGTGTTGGTGAGATAGTCCATTACAAAAGAGACAGACAACAATGTTGATTAAGCGAGTCTAAGAGTCTCAGTCAGAGTCCAAGAACAAGCTAATGCCTTAGAGTTTCTATGTGCCAAAGCTCGGGGGTAGAGTGCTTTTTAATGAGAACCACAATCACTTCAAGGTCAGGTGAGGGTCAGGGTAACACTGTAAAATGTGCCTGAACATAGTAGTTTCTTCAAACCCAACATGATAACTAATTTTGGCCTATACATCTCAGTTATTTTAAGTTATGTTTAATTGGTATGAACATTAATCATTCTGGTTAATACATACAGACCGTGGATCTCAAATGTGTCGTATGGCAGGTGTGGCTGTGTGTAGAAGGCTGAGTAATGTCTAAAGAAATTATGACACTTTAGTCTCTGTAGTGATAACTCTATCTGTTCATGGATAAGTACCTGGTCCCAGGAGCCAGCACAGTGAATACCAACACTGTGACTCAGAAACTCTCACTCAGTGGAGCACATAGCTTATGTGCCCCGCTATTCATCCACATATAAGCTAATTCAGCAAGCATTCCTCCAAGCCCTCCCAATGCACTATGTATTGAAGGGAACAAACTTAGAAGTAGCCAATATTTAGATTCGTAAGAGCTTAAAAACATTGCTGAAGATGAATATCAACCCCCTGAATGTGATATGAACTTGGTGTCCAAATAAGTTGTGATGATGTCATAAATTGCATTATGTAACTAAGTGCAGGAATTCATGTAAAATGCAGTCTAGAGAAATAAAGATATCAACCTTCGGCCAACAGCAGAATTTAAATGAAAACAAGGTTGCAAAAATGGCAAAACAGATTCAATGTAATGTCTCACACTAGCATGAGGAGTCCAAATGAGTAGCCATATAGTTTTTTTTTTCTTTTTATAAATCAAGCAAAAACAAAAAGAAAAAACCCTCTATTCAGAAAAATTAAGCGTTGGCCCAGCTGACAGCTTGCCTTGTCCACTTTTGTCCTTTTTACAATTTACGTTTTTGTAGAGAGGAGTGGTGGCGGCCACCCTCAGACAGAGGAGTGCTCAGGTCAGATGGGTTCACTGTGGGGCTGCCAGGGGAGCTTTTGTCTGCCTCTGGCCCGCAGCAAAGCAAGTCTGTAATTTTAGCTCTAGAAATAGAGCTAAATAGAAAGGTAGGTCAAAAAAAAAAAAAAAAAAAAAAAAAAAAAAAAAAAAAAAGAATTATGCATCTGTCTCTTCTAAATATATGCTGCTTTTGACAAACATCTCTTGATGTTGTTGTTCAGATGTGCTCTGGCTGCCTGGAGCTGCGACAGGGGGCCATGATATTAACTCTGCAATTAAGTCTTTCAGGAGAGGCAGCCGGGCAGTTAGGGTGTTTGCTCTGTGGTACCCGTGATATAAACAGTGCTTTGCTAGCGTGCATGTGATACAGTGTACCTCAGGGACACAGGTAGTGGTCTTGGCCACAAGTAGGATACTAGCACCCTTCGATCTTTGAGTATGTAGAAGACTCTGGACATAGACCCCTGGAGAAGCTGCTGAAAGTGGGTTTTCAAAGAGGATGTCAGAACTGCTTGACTGCCTTGCAGTCAGAAGAAGTCTCTACCTTATTAGAACTGACAGAAGACCTCATACTCAGTTTTAGGTTGACTATCAGGGAGGGATAAAGTCAGCTCCTCTGAGGAGGGATGATTCTTGTGTTACAGTAGAGAGGAATTGCTTGCATGTATTTTATATTGGCCTCCATAACTCCTCCAGCTACAATGAGACAGAAAGAGACATACTTAATATTTTTTCATTAATTACCCAAATAGTTATCTATAAGGTTGAGATTTTCTCTCTTCCCATCACATATATGAGCAGTTTCATGAGTTAGAACCACGGCCAGGCTTCTCAGTAGCCCCTGGGTTTGTTCGCACCAGCAGTTTATCAAATGTACCAATTATCAGCACCAAGAAGTAGGTGCCGATGTCTCTGCAGTGCTCATGAGGGAATCTGCTTGCAGACTCAAGCACAAACTGTTGTTTTATCTATGTGGGATGTGCTCTGACCATCCCTGGCTAGGGACTGGTTTTCTGTTCCTCTCAGTCCATTGATTGTCCAATCGCAGTTGGGTGTTGTCATTTCTCTGAAGGCTACCACATTTGTGGTGTTGGGGAGTGTCATGTCAGAACAAAAGTTGTGAAGAAGGTGATGGATGAGAATGTGTATTGGCCAGGGCTCCAGCATCTGAAAAGGATCAGAGGCAAGTGGTATTATGACACCTCCCTAAGGCCTATCCTAGGGATCAGTTTCATACATAAAAGGACTCATATATAAAGGGGTATGATGTGAATAAAAAAGAGGTGGGTCTCATGCCTTCTACAGTAATTTCTATTGATGTTATTATATATTTATAAATATTTTATCCATGGTAACACAATATCTTAGTTTTTTTCCTGTTAGCATAAATTAATGTAGTTTCATCCCTCACAAAGCTAGAGGTTCATGAGCATCTGTTGAGCTTGGGTGACAATCTTGGTCATATGTGGGAATGTTACAGACAATGAGCTTAGGAGAGGTTGGGTGTTCCCTGTGATGACTTGGTCTTGTGAGGCCCCCTGTAGTCCCATGAGATCCTTGTGAATATTTTCTGAGGGTGATGCTTCCCACAGCCTAATTGTCTTCCATTAGGCATCACCTTTCAAAGGTTCTACCACCTTTCAGTCCTGCTGTACCAGAGAACAAGCTGCCAGCATCGAGAATCTTCGGGAGACACACTGAGACCTTATCTGACCTCTACTCACCTCCATCAGAATAACAATTTGAAAATGAGCTTTTGCAGTTATGATGTTGGGGTCCAGCTAGAATCTCGGTACAATTTTAACCATGAGAGCTGGGAATGAGGTGTTCACTGACATGTCAATTCCAGGTGACACCGTAACTCCTGTACAGTCATTACACCCTCAGTGGTTCGAAGGTGGCTTTAATTGCTGTCTAGTTAGGTGGTGGATGTGAAGAGATGTCATTTCATCCTTTTTGCCACATACTGTTCACAGTTTTTGACTTTTTGCAGAGCAAGAAAGGTACGGTTTTAGAAAGGGCTTATGCTGGACAGACGGTGTGTCACATTTTGCATCTTTGTTATCTCTGAGTGAGGGTCATGGCTAGTGTGGGGCTTACTGTTGAGATTCTGTAAACCACACCCCTCTGTTACCTGGCAACAGCCAGGCAAACCCCACCCCACAGTTACCTGGCAATAGCCAGGTATGCCCCACCCCAGTTACCTAACACTATAAAGGGTCTGCTTGCCCCCTCCTCTCTTACTCTCTTACCTTCTTTCTCTTCCCCTTGCCCCCTTCTCCCCATTTCCTTCCCCTGCCTCTCTCTCCATGTGATCATGGCTGGCCTTTACTCCTCTTCTTCTCTACTTTCCTCTTCTCTCTCTCTGCCTCTACTACCCTTTTAACTCCCCCCATAACCTGGTTAAACTCTATTTTGTACTATACCATCGTGTGGCTGGTTCCTCAGGGAAAAGGGATTCCCAACTTGTGCTCCCCTTTCCCCCACTGCACCTCCACGGGCCGTATCCCCCGACTCTCCTCATCTTTTAACATTTACAGTTATTTCTGGACCGAGAGATAAGAACTTGACACAGGGCTAAGTCGATGCCGAGCAAATCTCAGCATGAACTTAGGAGGAGGACAGAAGGGGTTGTGAAGTGGGACCTGGACGGGGCACTTACGACAGAAGTACAATGACATAGAAGCTTGTCCTTCAGCATTTATCCCTTTGTTGAAGTCTGGATTGTGGCCGACAGTGTGCCAGACAGCATTTGAAGTTATATGCCACACACAGTTTGAGGAGTAAGTCCCTGCTTTCCCTGAGGTCCTTTTCAAGTGACGGTGTTCTGAGAATGTTCAGTGACAGAATGAAGCTGGTGTTGGATGGCTTGGTTGTGTCATGGAGCCAACAGCAAAATATCTCTCGGGGGTGACTCACAGGTGGCCTCTTCTTTAATTGGCTGTATAACCCAGATTTTGGGGTACAACCTCAAAGTTTGTACAACCTCAGCCCCTAATATGCACCCCATCCCCCTTTTTACCTGGAGAGCAACTTTGTATAACTTTAGTTCCTAATATGCACACTGTACACATTTTTCCCCTGAAAGCAAGCTCCCTAGAGTTTCTGTCTTGTAATTCCCTGGGCTTAAAACCATAATCCCATTCTTATCTTCCTCTTTCTTGCTGTGCCTTGGCTGTGGCTTCTTAAGTCCAGGGAAATGTGCTCATGTGGTGTTGCCTCAGGTCTTGTCAGGATGGGATAGGGAAACAGTGGTGACGGGAAGGGAATTCCAAACACTATTGTTTCACTGATAGAGCCTGAGGGCTTCCCTGCACAGGGGGCTCCTGTTCTCTGAGGCATAAATGTCCAGCTCACTGCTTTTTTAAAAAAAATAATTAATTTATTATATATAAGTACACTGTCACTGTCTTCAGACACACCAGAAGAGGGCACCAAATCTCATTACAGATGGTTGTGAGCCACTATGTGATTGCTGGGAATTGAACTCAGGACCTCTGGAAGAGCAGACAGTGCTCTCAACCACTGAGCCATCTCTCCAGCCCCAGCTATTCCAGAACTGCTGAGGGAGACCATGGGGGTGTTTTCTCTGGCTTGCTGCAGAGGTCAGAGTTGCTGGAATGGATGGTGAAGGCAGTCCTCAGCTTGTAGTGGGTAGGAAGGGGGAGAAGTTCCCCATGTTCTTCTCCACTTCCGGGTTGCCTCTGTGAATTTCACCTTCTCTGGTGCCCCTGGATGTCACTTCCGGTCTTACCAGCTTCCCTTCACCTTCTGTAATAGAACATGAGGAGCACAGGAGAATGAAGGAGTTTCGATTATTAGTCATCAGGACACATCAGGCACCACACTGTTTCCTGCATCAGCAATCTTGAGTACCGTTTGATTTTCTCACGGGAAGCCATGTTTAACTTACAGTCATCTGGTCTCTCGCTGTTGGTTTTCTTTCTTCTTTTTCTTTTCTTCTTCTTCTTCTTCTTCTTCTTCTTCTTCTTCTTCTTCTTCTTCTTCTTCTTCTTCTTCTTCTTCTTCTTCTTCTTCTTCTTCTTCTTTTTAACCATGTGAGACCTTCCTGAAAGCAACTTTGGAATACCTTCTTTTCACATTTAAGGCAGCAGTAATTAGACCCAAATTTGCTGAGCCCGTGGGAAGCCCACAACCAAAGGGATGTTGATGGCGTTTTAATGTTTGAACTCTCCTGTTCTTATGCGTGAGGTCACAGAGTGGATAAGGGAAATGGCTTTGGCATCCTGGAGCTTACTGAAGTTTGAAAAATCCTCCTGAAGGGTGGAAGGTTTGTGGCTTTCTCTTTACTAAGTGAGAAACAGTTAAATCACTGAACCTCTGTCAGTGCCCATAATGCATTTGTGTCTCTTTGTGCTTCAGGTACAGTAAGAGAGTCAGAGGAAACAGAGGTTCATATGAATTGGAAAACGGTGTTAAAGCTAGGAAGTAGTAAGCACATGAAAATACTCAATGATTTTAGTGATAATACTCAGAGAAGATGGTTGTAGAGTAGACCCCGATATCTCATGACTAGTGACCCTGACATCTGATAATTAGTGACTCAGCCTTGGTTAGAGCTCTTGTCTGTGCAGCAGGCAGTGCACAGTTATGACTCATTGAAGTATAGGTAACTGTCGCACACTCAGCCACATGTGAAGCATCAACCCCAACCACTGTAGGTTTAGTGACCATCACAGAAGAGGGAGCAGAAAGACTGTAAGAGCCGGAAAAGGAGGAAGAGGAGAAGAAAGGAAAAGAGGAGGAGGAGGAAGGGGAAGAAGAAGAGGAGAAAGAGGAGGAGGAAGGGGAAGAGGGGGAAGAAAGCTATCAAATGATATCTTCTGGACAAGACATGTGCTTTGTACTTAGGAGCTCATTGAAGCTCTTTTTGTCTGCACCAGACCTGTGGAGCCTACAGATATTCCATCATGGGCCCAACCCCTCTCTTAGGAATGATTGGCAGTTAGTGGATGCTCAGGGAGAGATATCATTTTCTTAAATGGCGTGGTCACTGGCAACTTCCCTATGCCCCAATAAATAACCCTCTGCCTATGATCATACAAGCAGCCCTAAAGTGAGTAACCAACTAACCAAACCCCCGAAGAATAACCAAACATACATTAGACGAAAAGGAAGACTTGATGAGAGGGAGGAGCTTATTGACTGTGGGGGAGGAGCATAAAGACTGTGGGATGAAAATGACCAAACTATATTACATTGTGCAGGAAGTTGCCAAAATAATTAAATTCACCAAAAGAGGTCTATACTCTCTAAATCCAAACAAGGTATCATTTTAAGGTTATTTAAAAAAAAAAAAACTTTGATTAGAGTTTATTTGTTATTTTATAGTCTAATAAAACATTTACTTAATAGAGTAAAGGCAGATCTCATTGTCATCCCTTCTGGACTTCTGGCAGGTGGTCTGGGTAAAATATAAAAAGAAATGAACAAAATAGAGCATCAGTCATTGTTTCCAAACATTGGTTACTTGAGACTTTTTTCTGTTTTAGGGACCCCAATCTCCCACCTGTCTGGAGAAATCTATGACAAATATTGCACCCAATCCCTAAAGCCTATAAACTGTATTTCCATTTGGATAAAAATTTTTCTTTGTTAGTAGTCGTCTGTGTGACATGTTCAAGTCTTACACAAAAGGGAGTGCCTTTCTGAGCAGATGCTCCTTGGTGTGAGATAGCCCCTGTATTATCATAGCAACTTTCCCCTCACACAAACTCAGCACATTTTTATGCCACCACATTTACTGATCATTTTTTTTTCCAGACACCATATCAGGTTGTCAGGATTACAGATACCACAAATGTACTTGAATTGCTAATGAAGAGCCCAGCCTTACTATTCTAGCTGGCATTAGCCTAATAGACCCCATTTTGTACCTAGACTCCGTCTTATGTCTATCTTGCCCCTAGTTGAACTTAGTTACTGGAAAAAACATATTTTCTTCCAGGAAACACTCTACTCTTAATCTCCTCCCCACCCCCAGCAACAGCCACTCCACCCTAGCAAGAATCCATCAGTATCAAGAAGGACATTATCTAACATTCCAGATAAGATTACTCAAGCTGGCCCCCCTTGTTCTTAACCAGTTGAAATAATTACTAGCCAATAGAATTGCACCATACTTATGATCTGTAAATGTCAACCAATCATGTAACTGCCAAGTTGGGAAGCCCCTCACCCTGCTTGTAACCATAATAAAAAAAATGCACCACTTTATCTGCTCAGGGCTTTCTGACACTCATCCACTGTGTTGGACAGATTTGGAGGTCCGAGCTCAACCTCGAATGAAGACTCTTTGCTTTTGCAGAGGAGTTGGACTCTTGGTCCAACACTAATATCTTAACAGAAGTCTACCATCTCCCCAAATCTAAAATTGTGTACAACATGAGGTATGAGATATAATGAAATTTAGGTCAGGTTATAGCACCAGAGGTTGCTGCTCTAAGGACACAGCATTTAATCTAAGCTGTGAGGTATGAGTAGGCATCAAACGGTAACACAATGCATACCAAGTAGTAAGGCATGAAGACCTTGTGCCATGACCAAGAGATTGTCCTTGGTAGAGTGACAGATCCGGGCATGAAGCTGAAGAAGCTGCTGGAGAGGCACCTTCTGATGTGAAGACTCTTGAAATCCTGACTATATCCTGAACGGCCGTGCAAACGCAGCAATGGAACTGGATTTAGGTTAAGGAGGTAAAAATCCAGCATAAAAGTAGAGGACAGGATCCTGGGGGTCATTCTATGGAATCGAAGACACTGGAAATGCTGTTCAGTGAAGCAGGTGGGGAGAAAGAAGCTCGAGAGAAGCAGAGACAGTGGGAAGACAAAACGCCAGACTGGAACACACCCATCTTGAAACTGCTTACTGAAATGGAAGAATTTAGAGTGAACCCTATTGCTTCATGGGTGGGAGTTTAGAGGCCTGAGTTCGCAGGAATACCCAACGTGCACACTCAGTTATCTAGCAGAGAGCTTCACACGGTTGTTCCACTCTAGAGTCTGCAGTTCTTAAAACATTCCTGGGTAGCTTCATACATGAGTGTAGTGAATTTTAGCTGTTTTCATCTTTGCTCTCTTTTCTTACCCCATCCTTCTCCTGCTGAAATCTTTCCTCTCTCCAACAAATTGCCCCCATTTTCATATTGTCTTGTTGCCTGATGCCCATTGAGTTTGATTGCAGTAGTTTGCAGGAGCATGGTGCGAAGCTATTTATGAAGTGTGCGACTTCAGAGCAAAGTCCTGACTAAAGACAGGGCATCTGTTCACTTAGGCAGCAATAGGCAGCTGCGCTGGCTGTGAGCAAGTGGGGAAGAGCTGGAGGAACTTCACTGTTTGGGTATTAAACAGAGGAGGGAGAAGGCAACATCAAGAAAGAAGCCAGGGATTTGAGGACAGACCAAGATTACTCCAGCGTGTTCAGTCTTTGGCCCACGTTACTTCATGTGGTGTTGGTATACCTACTTTCTGTGGTACACATTCCATTGTGTTTTCCCCTCTATGTTTACAAAGAATGGAAGCTTCTTCTTCTGCTCCACAAGTCCCTAAATCTGGATGATCTTCATCACGATGAATGTCACCTGAATGGCTAAGAAGATGGAGTGTCACTCATTGTCATTGGCAGGTCCTATACCTTGGAGTAGGCTGTTTCTTGGGGCATACGAAGTTCTGACCACCAATAAATATTCTGAAATGTTTAGGGAAAACTTGAACAACCACAAGTACTTGGTAAGTAGTGGGATTTTTTTTATATGTTTTCTCAATTGCTGCGATATTATTTCTATTTTCATACACCCTATGGGGAAATGAGCTAGCCCTGGTGTGGTTTATTCCTCAGCATTTGTTTTTGCATGAATACTCCTGGAACAGCTTCCCTATCGTTGGTGCTCTTATAAAGCTTCTTCTGCTTTCATTTGTCTCAATTTCCAGTATATCAGTCCAGCTCTGGCTATACTGCACTTGGCTTATTTTAGAATAGGCACCCTCCATCCCCTTCTCTGTAGTCACACCATCCTCTGTGAGAAATGATCAATGCATGTAAAGTGGTCTAAATTGGTTGCTCCCGGTTTATCAGAACACAACCAGTTGTCACGCCAAAGGACCCCAATCGTTTATCGCTTCTTGCTACAGTTTTAGATTCTGTAATAAAATGACAAAGCCATGCTGTGGGATGTGCTGATTGGATGAACATGCCAATAAGGAAGTAGCTGCACAAATTGTACTGATTTCGGGGAATGGTTTGTTTTAAAGGCACTTCCACCAATTCCAGAAAGACTCTTCAAACATACTCAGCCCAGACATGCAGACCAAGTAAAACTGGAAATTGACACACCAGTGCAATTCCCACTCTTACTCGATGGTCTTAAACATCCCCTAGAAAGAGGCCTAGGTGCTCAGGTAGAATGGTATCTATATGAGTTATCTCTTTTTAGTCCCACCAACCATATCTTAAAACAACACACATATTTCCTGTACTTCTAGAGGCCAAAATCTTATAGAAATGCAGTGTGTGAGTGGAAGGCGTTTTGTTTTTAGTTTTCCCCTGAAGGCTCCAGAGGATACTCGACTTGGTTCCCCTTCCTATCTTCGTGAGACCAATGATATTTCCGAGTTCAAGATTTCAGCTACCAACTGTAGTATTGTCCTATATCATGGAATCATTATGACCTAAGGTGCCCACGTGGGAGGAAGTCAGCGCCCACGTGGGAGGAAGTCAGCGCCCACGTGGGAGGAAGTCAGCGCCCACGTGGGAGGAAGTCAGCGCTCTGGATCTGGGATCTTGCCCAGAAGGCCCACCCTTTACTTTTTTTGCTTTCCCTACTTTCCTCAACTATGTTCCACACACCACAGTCTCTCTTATCTTTCAATTTTCACACATAGTCATTGCTTTTACTCATTTTGAAAGGCCCAACGCAAGAGTAATGATTACATACCTTTAATTTATCAAGGTAACGTACAGCCTGTACCTGATAATGCGCACTCTCAGTTCTGGATGAGTTATGAGACAAGATAGGGGAGGACACAAAGATGGCAGCCACATGAAAAATGCCCCGCTGCGCACTCTCCAGCAGGCATGCTAAGTAGCTCAGAGCCGCATTTCATCAGAATTCCAGAGTAAATGCATTTTATTGAGTTTTTTTTGTTTTGTTTTGTTTTTTAACATACGGAACAGCAAACACCTTTATTACACAAGTGACAGGTTTACTTGCCTTTCGGGCTTTGGTCTTCCGCAGATAGAACTCCAATCCCCTGCCTCCGAGCATGTAGCCGTCTACCCTGCCACACTGGCCTGGTCTTGAGGCAATACAGGCCAGAAGCTTGCCCTGCTGGAACTGCTCCTCCAGCAGACTGCCGATCTTGGCATTCTTTTTCCTTTCGCCATGTTTCTTTGGGATTTGCTTTGATCGGTTTTTGTTTAAAATCTCTTCCTCCTCGGTTTGGTCCCCTTTCGGCCCAGGGCAATGCGTAGTGGGACTCGAACCACTGCCGGTAAGGTGTGCCCTCAACAAGCACAAGGCAGTTAGACAACATCAGGGATAAAGTTCCCCACATCCAACCTCACGGCACGGTACTTCTGCGTCCTGAACTGTGTGTATGCTGCGAGAGCCAATCTCGCTGTTTGCAGCAGGCCGTCCCAGCGCCTACTTCCTCTTCTTGTGGTAGGGTTTTCTCTGACTCCCGGTCTTGCGACGCTTGTGTCGGTTGTCCCGAGAGATACCCATCGCTCGGCGCTGGCTGGAAAGAGCTTTGATTAACTTTTTTTTATGTTTAAAAGTTGTATCTGCTCAAGTGCAGACTCAGTGTTTCCAACATGATGGAAACACGGCTTCAGCAGACACAGCACACCCCACAGCGCGCAGAACCAGTGTGGCCGCCTCGGCAAGCATTAGCAGGGTCATTTCTAGTTTTAACGACTTGTCAGCGAGCCCTTCTGTTTCTCCCAAGTTCTGTAAACAGTAGTAAGTATTCTTGTTCGGTGCAGGGATGACGGCTTTCAAAATTATACAAAACTTGCCACCCATGAAGTTTATTCCCACAGTGATAATTTAGAGATGTAAGAGCTTCTGTCAGAGAGAGAAAATGTGTTAAGAAGTGATTAAAAATATTATTTCACCCCACATTGATAGGCATGCTCCCCTGCTTTCAATATTTTCTATAGAACAAAAACTATTCTGAGTGTAGTTGGAAGTGTTTGTC
This sequence comes from Micromys minutus, assembly GCF_963924665.1. Lineage (NCBI taxonomy): Eukaryota > Metazoa > Chordata > Mammalia > Rodentia > Muridae > Micromys > Micromys minutus. Next base: position 45,294,121 of record NC_137955.1, on the reverse strand, counting down.
ACCTCTTTCTGCCTCTCTGTTCTTCCTAATTCCTATTTTACCACATACTCCAGACATTTATAAGTTCCCAGGGATTGCCAGAGTGCCTCTGAGTGAAGCCGTGCCTGGCTCAGCCTCTCCACAATATCCCATAGAGAGCAGGGATCTTGAGAGCCATGTCACCAGATTCCTGGCAGGCACCCCACATCTGAAGACCTAGTTTTTGCAAAGGAGTTATGCCCCGTTCTACTCCTTGGGTGTGCCAGAGAAACTGGCAGGGCAGGGCTGTAACTTGAATTTGTGAATTCTCTAGAATTCAAGTTCCCTGACATGTCAATTGCTGCCACCTGAGATATACGGTCAGTTGTCAAATGCACTCTGAAAACTCATGGCATATATTGCTGCACATAAAAATTATATATATAATCCCATGAAACTCTAACGTGATTTGACAGCATTTCCCATTGTCATAAAGCCAGTAGAACTGGGGAGCCAAGGCCATGTTTGGATGAAAGCATCTTTGAAGATGAGCTGTCTTCCTCGGGGACATAGTCAGCATCGAGTGAAGCAGAAAAGTCACTGTTGAAGTTTGGATCTCCCTTTGGACCTCTCTACACAGGCACTCTTCCCATCGCTCCAGAAGTCCCCACCCACCCTGAAGATTCTATCGACTTGGAATTTCAACACACCTGCAGGTGTGTGAGTCTGTCGGGGAAGCACGAACATTCAGGCTGCAGTGCTGGCTTACGTCTCTTAGCTCTTCTTTCTTACATCCATCACACAGACTCAGTCCGCTTTACCCAGGTTCAACTTCTTCAGACTCTGGACTTTTCCCCCTACTGAGTCAATTCTGGCTTCATTTTCCTCCCTGCCCACAGACAGTGCATTGTTTCCACTACAGGGCACACACACACACACACACACACACACACACACACACACACACACACACGTCCAGTTTTCTTTTGGGTTGAGACAGCAAAGCTATCACTCCATTTTGGCCCTTTCCAGAGAGTGCACAGTGCTGGGAGTGAGGGACTGAAGAGGGTAGGGTGAATTTACTTAGGCGGTAAGGAGCCTCACCCTGGTAGAGTACCAGGCATCCTCCCTCACCTTGTCCTGGGTCTTTATGGATGACTGTGCTGTGGGTGTGGTTTCCTCTGTGGCCCACAGCTGCTCCTGCCTGCTCTGCTCTGTGGTTGGACCCATCTCTTCCAGCCCTGTCGCCAGTCTTTCCAGTGTTTTGTGCTGTCCCTTTGCTCCATTATCACCCAGACTGTCTTACCGGAAAGAATTCTGTCTTGCTTGTGATCTTATTTGACTACGAAGCAAATCATCAAAAAAGGAATTTCTAGGAAACAGAGCGGCGTCTTATGAATTAAAGAAAGGCTAAATTCAAACAAGTGCTCCCAGGAAGATCAAAGTCCTTCCTTAGTGCCATCTATGTGTGTCACAGATGGTGAACGCCAGAAAGATGTGTAAGTATAAATTGTTTTAGGTCTTATCTCTTCTTGTTGCCAACTCTAATAATTTTTCTCCCTGAAATAAAACCTCTGTCAGTGATTGTTATTTGATATTTTTATAATCTATGTTAGCAGTCTACAAACTGTATTCTCTGAGCAAGTTTCTGTTTCACCAATGTCTTCAAAGGCAGACATTTGTAATCAAGGAGTGGGGTGTGTACAGTTGACAAATGTCCTCTCTCTCTTTCTCCCTGGAGATTTGGAATCAGCGCCATGCATTTTGCAACTTTTCATTCCTTTACATTTGTAAGCTAAACATGAAGCGCTGTGTTTGTGATTCATTCTTTGGAAAGATGAACATGTCCCATGTGGTGCAGAGACCAAGGTTATTTGCATGGGGAAATGTATATCATTGTGAAGCAGTGTGGGCAATGGGAGCTGGAAGACGAAATCCTGCTAGATGCCAAGATGTTAACTGTGACATCGGTTGGAGAGGCAGCTTCAAGGGATCAGTGAGGGAGGGCTGTGTGTGTGTGTCTGTGGTTATGTGTTTATGTATGTTTGTTTATGTGTATGATGTATGCATGTGTGTACTTGTGTATGTGTATGTGTTTATGTATGTGTATGTTTATGTGCTTATGTATGTTTGTGTGTTTATGTATGTTTGTGTGTGTGTGTTTGTGTATGTGTGTGTGTGTGTGTGTGTGTGTGTGTGTGTAGGTGTAAGTAGAGGTTTACCTTAATTTTTTTTGTCATTGTTTATTGTTTCCCCCCTTGGTTTTTGAGACAAGGTCTCTCACTATGACTTTACATTCACTAATTCACACTGTCTGCTTGGTCAGAAAGTCCCAGGGATAGATCTTCCTGTTTGTCCTTCCCCAGTAGTGGGATTATGAACATATGCCACCATGCCAGGCATTCTGAACATGGATGCTGAAAAATGAACACAGGTTCTTATGCGTATGCACCAAGCACTTTACAGACTGACCTACCTCCCCATCCCCACTTATGTCTTTTCTAAATAGATGATCTACTCTGTCCTGTAATAGAAAGCAAATTGCTGGGTTTCCGGAGGGAGCTGTGTAGAGCAGAAGTGTATATTAAAAACCTGAATGGAGCACTTTTCTCATCACCGAGAAGTACTTGGTGAGATTTTTACGGACAGGCAAGGAACTACTTTGTTGTGAAAGACCTTTGTTTGTGGGCTACAAAGATGACAGGGAAACATTGAATGAGCTGTTGTTGCTTGTCCTTGTACAACATTTTGATTTAAAAATAGCATCTGAATTCAAAACTATACTAGCAAGAAATGAAAGCATCACTGAACAAATCTGTAGATGCCAGAGAGTAAATCTGCTGGAAAGGACACTGGGAGTCCCTCCAGGTCAACCTATTATGCTGGAGATGGACCGAATGGACACTCAAGCTAGAAAGTGGTTTTTCTGGACCAGAAAACGGCTCAGTGGCTAAAGTCCTTGACCTAAGTTTGGGACCTGAGTTCTAATCCCCAGAACCCAAGGCAAAGAAGGCTATTGTGGAGTGTGTCTGAAATCCCAGTATTCTTACAGGGAGATCTGGAGACAGAGGATTCCATGAAAGCTCACAAACACAAAGGAGACTTTGCTTCAAGCAAGGTGGAGAGTGAGATTGTTTTATGACCCTCACAGATACAGTGTGGTGTGAACACACACACACACAAATACACACATGTACACACACACACACAAGTGCAAATGCACATTTCTCATTTTGCTTCTACTATAGAAAGAATAGTAGTAAAATACAGTAAAAAAATATAGCTTCCTATCAACAAAGTTTCAGACCTCAAAATTACTGGTGTCTCCATTTGAGTCTGTGAAAAGGGAATATTTTTGTTTAAATCAACTGGTCTATGGGGTTTTGGTTAAAGCAGCCTAGAAAGCCAGAGACAAAAGGCCTAGAAGCACACTTTAAAGGTTCTCAGCACTGTATAAACCTTAAGACTGAGATACTGTTACTGCACGATGTGGCCAATGTGATGCTGTCACTACATAACACTGTCATTGTGGTAGTGTTAATACCTAATATGGTAACTGTAATGTTCTTACTACATTATATAGTCTTTGTGATGCTATTACTATGTAATACAGTAATTGAGATGCTGCTACTATGTAATATAGCAATTATGGTGCTGTTACTATGTAATATGGCAATTGTGATGCTGTTACTATGTGATGTGGTAATTGTGATGCTGTTCCTATGTAATATGGTAATTGTGATGCTGTTACTATGTGATGTGGTAATTGTGATGCTGTTCCTATGTAATATGGTAATTGTGATGCTGTTACTATGTGATGTGGTAATTGTGATGGTGTTACTATGTAATATGGTAATTGTGATGCTGTTACTATGTAATATGGTAATTGTGATGCTGTTACTATGTGATGTGGTCTGTATGATGGTCTTTCCACGTTATGTGGCCATTGCAATGCTCTTACTACATAATGTGGCCACTGTGATGAACAACTCTTAGAGAAATTAAGCAGGTGAGGCCCACTTGGTTTCTTTGTGGCATATTTGACATGAGCAATAATAGTCCTCACAGATAAAATTGGCTCTAAATGTCACCCCAGTCTGCATGCCCCTGAGTGGGCAGTTTGTTCTCAGTCACAAGATTGCTTTAGAGTACATGTCATGTCACTGCAGTCATGGATGAAGGTACAAAGGGCAGGACAGGATGAAATCTAAGTGTGGGCGAAACTATCAAGTGCATAGATGGAAGAAGAGAGGCTCTTGCTAAGACCAGTTTATATGTGGGGAAACAAACACAATGTGAAGTCAAACCGAGAGCGACCTAGAACTGTAACAGATTGGGGTGTAGGTTGCAGAAGAAATGGGCTGAATCAGACAAGAAACAAGTCCCAACAGACTGCTCCTGATAGAGAGTGTAGAGGCAGCTGGAATATTAGGATCTGTCTTGCTGTTTACTTTGTTAATTGGTCAGAGAAACTAGTGTGCATCGATGGAAAATACTGACTACATGTCACAGATCCTGTGGACCATAGGGCAGCTCTAGTGCAACTCAACTGTAAGAGTCCCAAGTCCAGTATTACTCTCTTAATCCTATCACTTACTCTGTGACTCTGCATGTGCATGAGTGCGTGTGTGCATGTGTGTGTGTACATATGCACATATGCATATGTATGCATATGGAAAACTCAAGTTTATGTCAGGTATATTCCTTCATTGCTGCCATCTTTCTTGAGGCATGAACTCTCACTGAAACTATAGCTCGCCAATTATAGGCAGCTCACACTGGGTCTTCTGTACACTGGGACTAGAGGCAGCTACCATGTTTACCTGACTTTTATGTGGGTTCTGGGGACCCGAATTCTGGTCCTCACTTTGTTCGGTAAGTACTTTATCCACTGAGCCATTGCTTCAGTGCTCTGGGCAAGCTGTTTAATCTCTCTGAGCCTCTCTTTCCTGCCTAGAAGATCAGAAAGATCAAAGATATTCCTTAGGAGTTGTTCTAAAAATCCTATTTAAGAAATGCACAGCAAAGCCTCTGGTATGGTACTTTGCACTTGATGATTTTCTTAAAAGCATAGTTTGTGTCTTGAGAGGTTTCCATTCTTCCATACATAAGGATTCATTCAGGGATGAGCATATGACCTGACAATAATGAGATATCCAAGTGTTTTGCTGAGGCTTCTTGGGTTTATTTTGACTTAATGGATCCGAGTCTAAGAGCACACACTACTTGGAGATCTTACTACCTCTGAATTTGGAGATGAAAACCTAGACAGCTGGAGACAGAGCTGGAGATAAACAAGCCCAGGGTGACTTTGGTCCCTGAGTCTGGCCAAGCCCAAAGTTTAATAATTTCTGGACTTTTCATTTACATCTGTCATTTAATTCTATTTTGTTTCTAGCAATCTGGGTCAGGGTTCCTGTTACATGCAAGAAAAGAATCGTGACAGCTGCAGTGCTCCGGAGAGATGCCCTCACATCTGTACAGCCTCATTGTCACTGTGTAATGCCAACTTCCAACCTGGCAGTTCTGTTTACTTTCTTCCATGCGTGGAGCCACTGAGAGCAAAGATTTTCCTAATTATCTGCCTCTTCTTAGATCCCAGGACAGCTGCTTTTCATACTTCGAAGAGATGCTCTAACCTGAATTGTGTTCTACATAGTTTTCTGGGTTTTTTTTTTTTTTTTTTTTTTTTTTTTTTTTTTTTTTGGCAGCTATCAGCTTGGAGGCTGGAGGCGGTGCCTTAAATGCCCTCTTTGGGTATCCTGAGAGCTTTATCAACAATGAATAACAAAAATGTCTTCAAGCCAATTGTAGCATCTGACCTGCAGGTGCCAGCATGGAGCCCCAGTCCAAACAGAAGCGGCAAGTGCTCAGTCAGTGTGGATTCATGGGAGGTTTTCCTTCTCTTCCCAGTGTCCCTTCTCTGCCATCACCTAATTGCTAATGAGCTTTGCTGAATCTTGCTAAAGATTGGGTTAAGCCTGAAGGGAAATAACATCATGTTGTCTGTCACACCCATGGTGAACATAGCTGTTGCTATCACTGCTGCTGGGTCTGTGAGGAACCTAAGACTGAAGGTCTGGGTTACTGCAGGGAGAACCTCAAGATCCAATACGTTTCAGTGGATGTCAGTTATTTAGTGTTCTTTCCATAGGACTCCTTACTTCCAGTGCCACACAATTGACTTGCAAAAGCAGGAACAGTCTGTATGCCAAACTCACTTTGGGCATTGAGGTTGATGGCCTTGCTTTGTAAAGACTGTTGTTATTAGAATTGTTAGGATTCTGTAAACCCCACCCCTCAGTTACCTAGCAACAGCCAGGTATACCCCACCCCTCAATTACCCAGCAGTAGCCAGGTATGCTCCTCCCCAGTGACCTGACACTATAAAAGGAGCTGCTTGACCCCTCCTCTCTCTCTTGCTCTTGCGCTCTTGCCTCCTGGCTCTCTTGCTCTCCCAACCTATCCCTCCTCTTCCCCTTCCCTTCCGCCCTCTCTTTCCACATGCTCATGGAAGGCCTCTACTCCTCTATTCCTCTTCCCCCCTCTCTCTGCCTCTACCACCCTCTTAACTCTCCCATGACCGGAATAAACTCTATTCTGTACTATACCATTGTGTGGCTGGTCCCTCAGAGGGAAGGGATTCCCAACATGGACCCCCCAAAGGCATTCCCCTTACCCCCAGGCCTTGGTGCACCTCCATGGGCCATATGCCCCCCACTGTCTTCATCCTTCCCCTAACATTGGTGCCGAGACTGGGAACGTCATCTTTTCACAACATTGGTGCCCTGTGACTTTTCCTTTCAGTGACTTCTCCTTTCGTTGGTGCCCCGTCATCTTTTCCTTACAAGGATGGTTTCACTTGTGTTAAATCAGAGCAAAGTAAATTAGTCAATCAATCAATCAATCAATCAATAAATCAGTCTGTCAGTCAATTAGCTAGTCAATCAAGCAACCAACCAACCAGTCAATCAGAGGAAAGAAGAAAGAAAGAAAGACAGGAAGGGAAAGAGGAGGAGGAAGAGAGAGGAGAGACAGAGATAGAGAGACAGAGTAAGAAAGAGGGCATCTCTGGCACAAAGGGTTTTGTCACAATCATAACTTGCACCAGGAACCACCAACCATATGTGCAGATGGGGAAAAGCTTATGAGGTCTTAATCTTATGTAAAGAACTACAGAAAACTAAGGCATGTTGAAAGGGGAGAAATGGTCTTCCCAAATTGTGTATGTATACATATGTATTGATATATGCACATATGAATATATTCATACACATATATACTCATATATGTGTATATATTCATAAATAAACAAATATAGCTTTCTCGGTCTGTATACTGTTACTTGTATGTACACTTCCATGGCTGACCAATTTTCATTGGATAACTTACTGGGCTGCTCTTCCCTGAGAAGACTGCTTCCCCCACTTTTGACATGCCTTAGTTGTCTCTAGTTCTTCGTATAGCATTGTGACCCCATTAGCTGTGATTATTTATATTGATGTCATCCTTGTTTAGGTCATGTTTGGATAGTCATGTTTGTGAGACTTTGTGAGTATAGGCTTCTGACTTTTATAAGAGACAACCACACAGAAAACTCTGCCTTTTACAACCTTCCTATCCATTCTTGTACAATGCTCTTCAAGCCTTGGGGGGCAGACATTGCATTGTAGGTACATAAGCTGGGATTAGGCTCCAAAATTCTGCATTTTGATTGATTGTAACTTTCTGTAATGATCCCTGTGTGTTGCAAAGAGAGATTTTCTTAATGAGGAAGGAGGGTTACACTTCTCTTGAGTACAAGGAGAAATGTTTAGAATGTAGGTAAGGATTATGTTGGTTTAGTAAAGTGAAGGTTTTCCTCCCAGATTCATGATTTCAGTCACCCTAGGTTGTTTTCCAGGACCTGACATGCCTTTCATGTTGTTGAGCTGGTCTTAAGTCCTATTAGAGAGTTGTTAGTTAACGTTAAGACATGCAAGCCATTATCACATGCTTAGGGTTATTGTTCCATGCTGGCTATTGTGGTTCATCAAACCATAGCTGGGTTATTTGCTTATCTAATTTGGAAGCTTGCATAGCACTTTCTGGTATCATAAAGGATAGTTTGTGTGGAGGTTTTCAGGCCTATTCTAGCTCAGGACCCTTTAGGCCCTGTGTCTGAAGTGCATCATGAATTCAGCAATAGAGACCTTCTGTCTTAGTTAGGGTCTTACTGCTGTGAACAGACACCATGACCAAGACAATTCTCATAAGGACAGCATTTAATTGGGGCTGGCTTACAGGTTCAGAGGTTCAGTCCCTTATTGTAAAGACAAGAGCATGACAGCATCCAGGCATGAATGGTGCAGGCAGAGCTGAGAGTTCTACATCTTCATCCAAAGGAAGCCAGGAACAGACTGAGCATCCTCAGGCAGCTATGGTGAGGGTCTTAAAGCCCAAACTCACAGAGACACACCTACTTCAACAAGGCCACATCTCCAAATAGTGCCACTCCCTGGGCCAAACATATGCAAACTATCACACCTTCCATCTTTGGGGGCAACCAAGAGCAATAGTAATGGTCTTCAATGTTTTGGGAGTTTCTTGAATAACTCATACCAATAATTCAAAAGAGGATTTCTTGTACCTGGTGTTGGTTTTGTTGTTAGGTGGTGTTTGGCTCTTGGATGAGGCATTAAAAGCCCAGAAGTGAAATTTTCATTTAAACTATATATGTATATTTATAAACAAACACATATAAATTGTTTTAGGTAAAGATGATCCTCTTAGGACTGCTTTTATTTTGTCCCATAGATTTTTGTATGCCACACCTTTATTTTCATTAAATTCTAAGAATTACAAAAAAGAGAAACAAACAAAAAACAAACAAACAAACAAAAAAACAAAACAAAACTCTTCTGGTTTCAGAAATAACTAACACTAAATACCTTTGGAAAAAGTAATAAGAAAACTTAGTACTGTAAAAGCTGTCAATATACATACACATATATAAATAGAGTTTTAATTCAGTTACCCTAAACAAGATGACAGTGCCCCCGATAGACACTACAGGTTAACGAATAAAAATCCCAGTGTCAGAAATGGGTTACCTCTTTTGAAATTATTGACCAGTGAGGTATCATAGGCCACCAGGCAATCCAGGCTGTTGCCAACATTATTAGTTATCCTTCAGCACTGATAGATAACAAGACCCTATTGATGAGGTCATCACGTACGTGATAGAATGTGTAGAAGACAAGTTGGTATTAACTGGAAGCTTAATTCATACTAAGTAGCTCTACAGTGCTAGAAGTGTCTATATTCTGTGCCACAGGAAGAAAGTAACCATCAATCATCTAGTTGTAGAACTCTACAAGCAGTCACAGTGATTGGCCTGGTAGACGTGCCAGCCAGTACAATGATGAAATGAGTGTCCTAGGAGTAGCTAACAACCTTCTAATAGTATTTAAGGCCCACTCCTCAAGATGACACTCATACTTCACATTATTATTTGGCTCAAGACATGGCATAAGCCCTAGGGCAGTGGTTCTCAACTTGTCTGGTACTTGAGAACTTTTAATATAGTTTCCCATGTTGTGATGAGTCTCTGCCATAAGATTATTTTATTGCTATTTCATAATGGTAATGTTGCACTGTTTTAATCATAACGTAAAATATCTGATATATAGGATATCTAATAAGTGACCCCTCTGAAAGTGTCATTTGACTCCAAATGAGTCATGCCCCACAAGTGGAGAACCACTACCTTCAGAGCCAACCTACCACAACTATTTTGCTAACAAGATACAATACTAAGCCACCCTCTCATGCTTGATTGCAATACTCTCAACCTCTTCATAGAAGCGTCTTCCTGCAGTCGATAAATGATAGTTAACACAGAGATTTACAACTTTTCCTGTGTAGAGAATGGGAGGCTATGGAGTACTCAGCTTCAAATGACAAACTTCAATCCCTCTACTCACAAGGCTCAGGGTCATTATGAAAAAGGGGCAGAAAGGTTTTAAGTGTCAGAGCCAATGAATGATTATAAGGACATGGTATTTTCTGGATACAACAGGGCATGTGCTCTTATGAACTCATAGAGGTTGTGAAAGCATGCACAAGTCCTGCCCAAACTCAAGCCGGATCAAATCTCAGCATGGGTAAAGTCCTACCCATAGCTGAGGAGGTATTAGTAATTACTAAGTGCTGGGAGAGGAAGAGCCGACTTTCTTTAAGCACGTGGTTCCCCTGGTAAGTTGACTGTATGGATAGTAATACATCAAAGAGTATTTGGGTAAAAATATTAGACTTGATGAGTTTTATAAAAATATAGAGGATACAGAATTGGGTGGGCAGCTAATGAGGGTATGATCAAAATGTATTGTATGAAATCCCCAAAGAACTAAAAAAGTAAGCCAACGGTATTATATCAGTTCTTTCATTAATGGCAGGATACTCAGGTAGTAGACACATAGTTTTACCAATACATGATTTGCATATCATTTGCATGAAGATCTGTATGATTGAACTGTGTGGTTATTTGAATTCAATTATGAGCATAAAGATTCTTTGCAGCCATTGGGAATGGTCTCTTGCTTTTCTCTTGAATGCATGCATAGGGGAAGCTATGGCAACAGTGAGGACATGTTCCAGCCAAGAACTTCTTGCCATACAGTGAAGCATGGGCTCTGTCAAGAGACAGAGGAGATGGATGTGAAGGGTGGGAATCTGGATATCCATGGCAACAGCAGCCAGGATGGCAGTCACCGTGATGCAGGGTGCAGTGTCAACTGTCTCTGTTGAGGAAGCCTGTAGAATGATCTCTAACCCTAAGCAGCTAAGGACTGAACTTGCTCCCACAGCTACATACAGAAGCTGTGGTGCTAAGGGAAGGGTGGATCCTGGTCACACTTTTGTCTCCATATGGCTTTTGTGCTTGGCAAAGTGCTAATCATATACCAAGCTAAAACATCCCAGTTTTGTGACTATGAAATTCGCTAGCTATGTAACACCCCCAAAAGCAATATGACAATATCAAATGTATTTCTTTTTTAAAAGCGTGTCAGGATCTCCTAAGGAGCCACCTGATAGTAAGGAGAACAATGGTTAAAATGTCCTCAAGCTTAAAACAAAGAAGACTGGAGGGGTTGTCAAACCGTCAGAGTGAGAATTAGCTTTGCTCCAGGGTTTGCCAGTTTCCTCAGTTATCCCAAAATGGATCTCTGTCCACTTTTGATTGCCTCTGGCCAGTGTTTGTCACACAACTTGCCTGCTTTAGAACCCACTCTCCAAGGTCCCACATGCCCTGCAAAGACTGTTTCTCATCCATCTTCCTCCTCGTTATCCATTGCACCTGTTGGGGAGATTGCAACTTCCCTCTTATGAAAGTCCCTTCTCCCCTGATTTTGACAGTAGTGTAATGCTCTGTGCTTTTTCCTTCAGCCTCCTCCTTGAAGCACATGACTTTTCCCAGGACGTTCACCATTCGAGGACTCTCTCCACATACTTTAAGCAAATGTATTTTCCACCCATACCAGTTTCTCAGCTCTCCACCCTAGGGAGGTGATGCTCAGCTTTGTGTCATATCACAGAGTCTCTGTTTCCAATGGCCTCTTCGGCATTCCTCTTGGATCTACCATCACCATTGGTGATCCAAGTATTCAAAGACAATTGAATTTTATTTGCTGTAAATTGATCTTTTTTTAAGCCCTAAGGATAGGTCTTATATTGCTGGACTTTTGGAAAATCAGACCCACATCTTCAGAAGGGTGTTTAGGTGCCTCCATCAATCACTTGGCAGCCACTGCTACTGATTTATATAAATCATATTTCACATGAGTTTTTTTCTTTACTGGGCACTGAGTCCAGATCCTCATGCATAGAGGTTAAGTGGTTTGCCACTGAACAAGATCACATTTACTTTCAAACAGCATATCGCTAAATTGCTCAGGCTAGCCTTGAGCTTGTGATTTTCCTTTGTCAGCTTCCCAAGTATCTGGGATTACAGGCCTGGTGGCCCTGAAGTAGGAAAGTTCTATATGCAGTGAGAGGCATGCATCTCTACAACTTGGAGTGTTTCAGCTGCAGTTCATGTACCAGCAAGGGGGCTTGTTCTTTTTTCTTGGTAAGGCCAAGAATAGCCCAGGACATAGCTCCACTTGGTTTTACAGGGTACAGAGGAAACTGTGTGGAGACTGCCCACAGAGCCTTCTCTGCAGTATAACCAGTAAGACCCTGGCTCGAGATGCACACCAGCAACAGCCTTAAACCCGAACGAAGCCTTAGCAACTCAGGGTCTAGTACTCTTGTTAGTCTGTTTGTGCGGGAACTTACGGATAAGCGAGACTCAGTCATGTTCAGGTTTTCAGATGTGGTCAGGCATGCACTCTCTAACATGAGCACAGTTTGGGTGCAATTTGTTCTCCAAACCCAGACAGGAGAACTAGTTGAGTGGTCACCAAAAGAATGACAAGCAGAGACCATGAGCAGCTTGGAGACACGGGATGTTTGCCTCAAAGCTGGGTAATGGCTGCTAGTTTTAGGGATTGAGAATGTGGAGAGCAGAGTTAGAGGAATGCACTTCCCCAACCAGTGATTTACAATATACATCCTGGGTTTCCCAGAAAGCAGACTTACTTTCCTCTTTGGTCATATGGAAGATACAGCATGGCCTTCCATTGGGTAGTAAAGCGAGCTGGTAATGCTCACCTCCTGTTAATAGACTAGCCATGAAATCCTCTGAATCGCAGAGTGTCTCTACTAGCCTGGGGTTTATTGCTAAAACCAATGGCTTCTCAGGCAAGGCTGTGTTATATTTCCTCTACCCATGTGACAGCACCTAATTTCACCTCTATCATGTGACAGGGATTTTTTTCCTGCAGAGGCAGAATTCCCAGGAACCAGGGGCCAGCACCATATAGCCAAGGGGAGCTGAGGTAAGATAATCAAGACTTAAAATACACAAAGCTTTGTGGTAATTTGTTTTGCTGCAGTTTAAACTCTGTCTTTCCATTTTAAAATGACATTTCCTACTATATCTTACTAGAACAAAAGGGGTTGTAATTGGTCAGGCTTCACCTAGATTGCCATATTTGATGTGCTCTCACGGGTTACCATAGTTCTTATAACTGTGATGTTTTATTGCTAAACCATGATTGTTATGTAAGGGTCAAAGTACTGAGTAACATTACAGCTGATCCAATATTGAAAAATCTTAGTACACAGGCTAAGATTAACCACAACAGTGCCAAGTGCTACTAAGCTTCTGTTGGTGATATCCTCAAGTGGAAAAGGATTTCTATGTTTTCATGCATATGGTCTGGATTTTACCTATGAAGTTCATGGAGTATACTTATTTTCTATTATAAGCATTGAATAGAAAAGAAAATATTGGGGGGGGGGGTTCGTATGGATTCCTCTGAAAACCACCATTCTCTTCTCAGTAGAAATCCAGATTATAGAGGCTACTGAAGAACCGACATCAACACGATGAAAGCAAAATCAAAGAAGGGTCCTGTGCCACCTTGATATTTTATCCAGTGTGTGCCTTGTTACAAACCATGATTCAGCTGCACATCAACTCTTGCCAAGGGAGTTCATGGGGGCTTGGGCTACATCACAAATAGGTGAAGCCTTTCCAGGTGCTTACTATCCACTCATCCACCCAGTCTCTCCTTTCTTCTGCTATCGCTGATCATCTTTCTTTCCCTCCCAGTCTACAAGACGCAAGATTCCTCTTGTATCTCTGCATGTACATATGTAAAAAGAAAAAGGGGGAAATGGTTCCCTTAAATAACTTTGATCACCCTAAATCTTCTTTTGCACCTCTCCCTCTGGTGCAAGGGGAGCCTTCCTGAACCAGGTAATCACAGTCTGGTGTAATGCTCTCTCACAGATCCTTCCATAGCAGAGACACCCTTGATCTCAGAGACCAGCTGCTGTGAGCCACATAATTGATTCAGAATTGTAAAGAAAGTAACAAGTTCTTCCTGGAGGAAGGGGATCCTCAACACGTGTGTTCATTTCCCTCTGCTCTGCTTGGGTGGAGAACTGAAGAGAGTAAGTCAGCCATTAGGCTACAGTGATGCTCCGTTCTCTGCTTTGATAAATGTGACTATTTCATCTCATGACACAGGCAAGCCAAGTGTCCTCGCCCTTGACGCTACTTATTTATCTTTCTGAATGGATGGAAGTACACTTCTCTGAGGAAACGCAGAGAGTCCTTAAGACATAAAACAACATGGTATGCAATTTATAGGACGATCCACATGTAAGGCTGCTGTCTGCAGCTCTTCTCTGGAAGTTGACTTTTTTATTTCTCCAAACTCTGCACAAGTAAAGTATATTTGGATCACGGTTCACTTTGAGAAAACCATTATTTACAGACTGAATAAAACCATTGCTTTTAGCTGAATTAAACTATGTAGAGAAAGGGGCGGGGCAAGTTTTCAAGGAAGATGGCAGCCAATTTCTTTCGTTATTTATTTTTTTTATTTTTTTTCCATGAACAGTTAACATTTGCCAGGCACCTCTTGGCCTCAGTCACTTGCATCTAATGAGCAAAGCTAATTTACCCACAGCCCACGTTCTCTGAAATGGTTAGCCTTATTTCTTAGCTCTGTTAACCACTAGTCTAACGTTAGCTTCGAGTTCAGTTTTATTCATCTAGCCCATAATTGTCTACTGCTCCCTGCCACATAAACAAAAAACAGCTGGAGAAGGAATAAGGTGAGCAGTTTACATCTTCTATGGATACTTCAAGTAATTGGCCCCAAAGGGAAACTACCAAGTTGACCATGGGTTAGCATGTTCTGAGGGCAAAAAGTATGGAAGGGGTTGACCTGTAGAAAGGGTTGGCGTCCAAGAATGTGTGATCGTGTGAGAATCCTACTTTACCTCAGCTGGCTTAAGATCCTGAGCCACTAGATGGTGAGAAGAGCAGTTACATTACAAGAGGGACAGACGTATGCACACGGATGCTGGAGAAACGAAGGCAGGTACACAATGGACAGCGAATGGAACTGCTTCTATCCAAATACAACCCCACACAGGTCAGCTTTGCACATACACCGACACACACGCACCCACACACGCACAGACACACGAGCAAAGAATGTGTATTTTATAAGATTGATCCATGGAAATAGACATTCTTAGCAAGGATGGATGACAGATCAATTGTAATTTATTTTCTTTCAACACTGTATCATCATAAAGAAAACTGGTATAAATGAAAAAAGAATCTATTTCAAATATCTACATCTAAAATTTTAGGCAGTGAAAAAGCATTTTGTTGACAAGGGATGTGGAATGATGTGTTAGCTTAGGAGGGACTGCTGGATGCCGCGTTTAGTTGCCACAAACAAATCACATATCAGAACGAACAATACTGCTAAATATTCCTTTTTTTTTCCTGTTTTTTTTTTTCTCCTTTTTTTGTTAAAACATACTGGGAGAGAGAAAAGAAAAGAAAACTGGAAACCCATACATCTTCCAAAAGTTTGAAGTTGAAGCAATATTTAGAACCATGGATGAGGAAACACAGTGGCATTGGTGTAATATACACAATGCACGCTTCGTCTTTAATCTGTAATGTACATCAAATACTTTACAACAATGCATTAACAAAAGGCAAGAGACGTCTTGCTGTACAGAGGAACCCCAATGCAACTTGAAGCCTAGAGTCACACGGATGAAGAGAGTAAACAAAGCGTGAGAAGCCGTCCCCATAGTGTGTAAACTATTCCGCCTTGTGCTTAGCGATAACCTCCACGCCCACCACCCTGACTGTCTCCTCTCTCCTTCCTCCGGCCGCACGGACTATAAAGCACTTTCCGAACGCTATAGTTCAAACTAGAAAGGTGTTGAATATATGCTCACAGTTAGGATTGCGTTGAGCTTCCTAGCAATTCCCCAGTTAACCCTCGATTCGTTTTAGCTTCCTAAAATAGATCTGAGTATTTCTCTCTGGTTATCACAGCCTTCCTAAGGAACAGGCTTTAACAAACTGAATTTGCAGGGAAAGAAAAGAAAAGGAAAAGAAAAGGAAAGAGACAGAATGTCCTGTGGTGTACGCATGCACATGCACTGTCCCCGGAGTGCCTCGTGTCCTGGCTCCTCACACCCAGGAGTCGGGCGAGGCCGGGTAGTGGCTCGTTTCATAGTTCAGTTCGCTGTAAGGACGAGCGGCCGAGTAGAAGTCAACATAGTTGCCGGTGGACTTGAGGCCCAGATGCATGGTGTACTCGCTAGCAGGAGGGCGGTGATGGACCTGGTCCTCAAAGAAGGACTCATCGTAATTTCGTGTGGAATTCTGAAAGGGCTGGTAGGTCTCGTAGTCTTTCCTGCTGGGCTCCTGGGGGACAGGCTGTGTGGAAACCTGGCAGAGAGAAAGTGTCACGGGCAGGTTAGTTGGTTCCCAGAGCCGCCCTCTGTCCCCAGGTCACTCTGAATAGAAAGGAGTGGAGCCTACCCCCAGCTCTCTGCACACACACTACCCTCCGCTGTATTCCTTCCATATTATTTGACTTTTTATTTTCAATTTCACGTCTTAGGGGTGCAGTCTGGTAGTTTGATACTGGTATTCAATGTGTTGAATAAATAGCATTTCAGCCTCCTTGACCAGGTCTTTTCGTTGTTGTTGTTGTTCTGGGAATGGTCGACTCCTCCCTTTTAGTTCTTTATAAGTACACAAACTCACCATGAATTTCACACTGTGGTATTATGGCTGTGGTGCTCGTTTCCCCTACAAGAGAGGCTGGGGCAGAAGGATGCAAAGTTTGAGGCCCTGGGGGATTCAAGGCCAGCCTTGGCAACAGCTTAAGGCTCTGCCTCAAAGTGAAAGTTTAAAAAGGCTGAGGTGCTGCTCGTTGGAGGAGGCTGGCCTATCATGCACCAGGCCTTGGGTTACTCCTCAGTACTTCAGGGAGAATCCGAACCTGTTCCGTAGAAGGTGGCATCTGCAGTACTACCTCATGTCCCAGCCCAACTCAATACTCTGTGTACTTTACCTCTGTCATTACTGTCTGATGCAGGGCCTAAAAACATTCAAGGGTCCCGAGAGCCTTGCTGAAAGCCAGGGGCCATTCCTTCTGCTTGACTTTAAAGAGAGATAAGCACCATTCTGGGGCTGATGCTATATTAGCTCCTACCCCAACCTACCCCAATCTATTTCTGTCCTCACTGACTCTAGAATTCCTTGTCAGAAACCTAACCCTTCACTGTGAACAGATACTTTTAAGGTATGGGATGAGGGGGGACCCCATAGCCAGTGTCCATAGAGATGTTCAAAGTGCCATAGCTTTTAATAGCCGTGATGTCTGGCATGGATTACTAAATGCTTTGGGAAAGATACAGTTTGATTACTTTTCAGCTGATTCAGTAGCTTCCTATTAATTTTACTAAGGTTCAGCATAGTGGGCTTTTTAAGAAATGGGTTTAGTTAATAGGTAGTGATTTGTAATTAGCAGAGTGTGTATAAATGAATACCTCTCTCTAATGGCCTGCATATAATTCTTCTCTCAAGTAAGCGAAACTCCTTCTTTGCTATAGAATTGATTTATACTAGCAATCGATCAGTTCTCCACAGAAGTGGTGAACTTCATCACAGTGGCCTCCCAGGATGTCCACACTTCTGGTTGCTGGTGAATGAGTGAGGTTCAGTCTACCTGTGAAAGTCTGGAAGTTCACAAATCATTAACCTCTGCTAGCCTGAGATCCTAAGTCCGAGATGAATTCTGGATGTAGCCTGTGACATCCAGGGCTAGTGGGCGACCTGCTTGGAGGGCACCCTTTCTATCCCCCTACAAGCCCTCTACAAGACTGTGCTGCTGTCCAAGCTTGGGGCTCCATATGGCCCCGTCAGAAGGTTTGGACACATGTAGAGGGAATTTTCTAGAATTCACCATCTATGTTTCAGTAGGCATCACCTCCAATATTGGATAAACTGTTCTTATTCCTCAAAGGGTCACAGAAGTATACATATATGCATACCACACCACAGTCGACGTGATTTGTTACTTCTGTCTGTCTACTTATTCATCTGTCTGTCCATCTGATTCCTAATTTGTACGTGAGGGAACTGAAGCTCTAGGTAGGTGAGAACTGTGACACTAGTAAAGACACAGTTCTTGTCTCTTTACTGTGTTAATTCAACCCCAGGAGAGACACTGTGGCCAAATCTTAAAGGGCAGAGATGTCACTGGCTGGACTCTGGGCTCCAAAAAAAATGATGTCTTCTTTAGGAGGCAGAAGGGGTATGGCTCCTCTCTGCTGGTCTTGGTGGCCAGAGGGTAGAGTGATAGAGACAGGGATTTCCCAAAGGAAAGTGACCTCTGAGGATGTCCTAGAGAGAGGTCACCACTCTAAAATGGCTTAGGATTTCATATATGAACTCCACTCCTTTTCCTTCCCTTCCCTCCCCCTCCTCTCCCCCTCCTCTTCCCCTTCCCTCCTCTCCTTTCTTTATTTTTGTGTTCCCCCATCCCTCTCTTCTCCCCTTCCTTTTGTCTCTTGCTCCCTCCCTTTTTCCTTTACAGCTTTCTGTGCTCTCTGGTTGGTGGTCATTTTTACAGTTAGACCTGAGCTTATTATTTGAGCATTTATTATTCACAAAGTCCTACATTTAAACCCCTTCTAAGGTTGACTGCCTCAGATCTGGGTGCATCCTTACACCAACTACCTAGGTCAAGGGGTGGGTGTCACCAACACGTTTGGAAGGACTGGACTGGGTCACCTGTGGGGTGGAAGGAATGTTGGCTGGTGAAAGACACCCACAGTGGAGGGATGCAGGTGAACTTCTGTAATTTACTGTATAAACCCGGCAGATGAAGGCTCTCCCAGCTTAAGTCACCTTCACAGAAGAGACAGAATAAATTTATCTTTAAAATATTACAGTTTTTATGAACCAGGTTTCTAGGATGGCAGATCCCACTAGAGACTAGAGATTTATAAACACATCAACGCCATCTGGAGGAAGGAAGGCCTGAGGAGGAGAAAGCTGAGGTAGAGAGGGATTCTGTTTTAAGGCTACATCTTCTTTGGGAAGCCAAGTGTGATATCCCAGCTTTGGTGGGAGTTACTGGGGCCCAGACTCTGTGCTTTGCATGGGAACTTGTTCATGTTCTCACAAACTCATCTTTGATAAACCTTTGTTTCTGATTACCAGAATGTTTGAATTACAAAGAATACTGCAAACACTCTCTTTAGAGAGTTGACAGCAAGGCTCTTCATTTTTATTCTTCTGGAGTTTGCCGATGCCATGGTTTGCTTTTGAAAGGTCGGCCCATAATGTGGTGATGCTCAGGCCGTGGGACCCGAAAGTGAGGAGGTCTACTTAGCACTTTAGTTCAGCATATAGCTCCAACACTTGGGATGGTTAAGCAGGAGAATGTCTCTAAGTCCTGAGACAGTCCAGACTTCCAGAGAGCGGCTGCCTCTCTATAGCAAAACAAACAATAACATAAAAAGCACAGGAGCCCAAGGGAGATGAGTGGTCCACAGGGAGGCACCACCTTAGGACATATCGATGCTGAGCATGCAGAATGAGCTCATTGCCATAAGCAGTTTTGTAAGGCAAGGGCACAAGGGCCTGGCTCTCTGTATAGTAACCATTCCCCCTTTCTGCTTCTCGGCCACACTGAGGAGTCAGGGCAGTTTTAGAACATGAACAGATGGGGCCTTTATCTTGTTTCTTCAGCTTCCCCAACTAAGAGCTAAATAAACGTATTTCCTTTATGTAGTACTCAGCCTCGGGTGTTTAGCACCAGAAAGAAAAAAGATAAAGAGGATTTAGCAAACTGACTTTATTCTGAACACAGGAAAAATAGCTGCGAACAACAGGATCTCCAGAGTTTTCCATTCAGGGAAAACTGAAGATTCAGAGCATTTATGATGTTGGTCAAGTGGGAAAGATTCCATTATTCCATCTCTGAGGTCTCTGAGGTATCTACTGAATCAGAACATCTGGTTTAGGGGCTCACAAAAGTATGCTTTCATAGGACTAGAGGATGAGTGGGTAGAGGGGTGGGAAATGTGTGTGTGTGTGTGTGTGTGTGTGTGTGTGGTGGGGGGAGACTCATGGCCAGATTTAAAAGTTACTGAGACAAGAGATAAAAAATTGAACACAGAGACAAAAGAATCAGGTTGAGTCTGCTTCTCCCCAGATGGAGGGTTGAAGGTCAACCCTGTCCCTAGATAATCATTTCCTCATCTCTGGTGACAAGTATCCCTGTCTTCCTACCTGAGATTGGGACTCAGGACACCAACAAAAGAATGTAAGGTCGTGGTTTAAGCATAACTGAGTACCAGTCATCAAAACACGAGGCCCTGTTGCTAAGAGTTTATGGTCAAAAACTTCCACCGCCAGACATGGTGCGTGCAGTTAAACATATCTGCATTCATAAACATGGGATTGCTGAGTTCACTAGGACTTCGGAGGACAGTTACAATAATGTATGTGACCTGTCACCCCAGGCCTAAAGCCAAGGATCCTCCACTTTACACTGATGGTTGTTTCTCCTAGGAGACTGCGTACATAACTTACTGAAAATGTGCACAGAGTTTCTGCGTGGCATATGAATTGTGCCTCGGAGTCTGGCACATTTCTGTGGAGTCACAGAAGGGGTGCTTCAGGGCTGTTGCCCTAGTCCACCATGCTAGCACATAGGTCCTTGGCTGCCACAGATGCCCACTTCTCAGCACCAATGTCCTCTGCCTTGTCCTGGAGACCCAGCATCCCAAGGTCAGCAGCTGCCTGCTCTTTCACTGTGACTGTTTGGTTAGAGGCAGGTCAGGTTCTTATTCTATGACCCTGTCTGGCTTAGAACTCGCTATGTAGCCTAGGCTGGCTTTGAAATAAGGGCAATGGCATCCTGGGTGCTGGAATCATGTGTCTGAGGAACTGTACCTGGCCCAGGTCAAGTGTCTGCTCTCTGGCACTTTGCAAACCTTAGTTCTAATTTTTATAAAAGCTCAGAATACTTTTAAAAACATGCTTCTGAGAACATTACAGACTTCTATAAATGCAGGGAACAGACAGTCTTTGGAGCTCCTGTAGTCACACCATGACATGCCAACCATGCTGAGGCTACTTCAGAGTGTGCTTTTATTACCAGACAGGGCAGAACTGCACAGATTGGAAGGCTGCTGTGGAAAGTGTCGCTTCTGCAGTGAGGAGCTCTCTACCTGCCCAACTTAAGGCTAATCCTGTATTCTTGGCTGCAGATCAAGAGATTCCTCTCATTCCTACAAACCCCTTTGAAAGCTGAAGATTCTTCCCTGTAGCTACAGAATTTTATGATGTTTGCTAAATGACAGAGGTGATTTCCATAAATCAAGTTGGTATTTCTAATACACTTGGTCCCCTTCTTTACGTGTGTGGGTATGTTTTCTGGCAAGGAACGGTTGAGGCCACCCTGCTGATCTGCCTACTGCTTAGGACCCAGTTTATTCACTGGCTCTTTTTTTTTTTTTTTTTTTTTTTGCCATTATCACAGCCCAAAACAAGAGGGGGGTAGTTAGCTGCTAGCAATATGCCTGGCAGGCACTTGGGCCATTGCTTTCATGGGGTTAAATCAATACCGGATGGCTTCCAGAGTGGTGTGCATAAACTGGAAAACAGATTAGAGGCTAACTCCTCTGCTAAGGATCACATTTCTTGCTGGTGATTGATCAGACATGAAAGCCAATTTAAGTTCAAGGACAGTTTAGAGTTCTCCTAACTCCTTGGACATGAGACTGCGCACACACACACACACACACACACACACACACACACACACACACACACACACACCATGCTTTCCCAACAATTTTCATTGCAATTAGGTGCATGCATTTTGGTTATCCATCTCTGTATAATTTTTCTGAAGTGTGGCAAGACAGTAAGACACCCCCAGAAGCCTTGGTGAAGATTATTAGCAGAAAAATTGCAAAGAGCCAATCTTGCTCTGATGCTCACCCCAGGAGCGGGGGCAACCTATGACCGTTTATCAAGGAAGCCCAGTCCCTGCCTCTGATCTTATAGTCCCTACAGAAATGGTCAAAATGATCCTTCAACAAATGGTAAATATCACGTATAATGAAAACCGTTTGTGTTAATTACAGGCGACCGGGTAATGAAGCTACTCAATCCCTGCTCAATCAACAGATAAGTCTGCTTTAGTTGTTGGTGCACTTGGGGCTTTCTCTTAGGTCCCTCCCATATTCTATTTCTCATCAGTACCGGGGGATACTGGAGGCTGGACAGCTTCATTAAGAAAAGAAGACTATGTTACTCAAGGCCATGTCAGCACTGGTTTACCCTGGTGATGACTTCATGGTAGAGGGCATAGGTTGGCTACAGTACATGCAGAGAGACCACCTGGAGACTGGAATCTCCCCAGGAGAGGAGGGAGGATATCCTGCTTCTAGAAGAGATACCTCCTGAGAAAGTTAACTCTGGGTCTCACAGGAACTACTTATAGGCATTTTTAGAGTCAACGTTTCGAGCAGCCTTCCACCAGACTCCTCCTCTTAAAGGTCCTTTCTAAACACTCCCACACTGAAGGTCATAGGTCCTACACATGAACCCCCGGGGCATACCACATCCAAACCGTGACAGCAGCTAATGGTGACACCTACTTCCAACTGCCAGGCAGGAGGTGACAATGAACTAGCCGGGGGCTATCTAAAGCCCGCCACCACCCCATGAGCATGTGTTTGGATGAATGTGAGGTATATTTACTTCTTGAAAAGACTATTGTGAATTCTAGGCCACAGAAGTCATTAGGAGCAAGAATACAAACATGTCACCTGGTTCTGTTTGATGTCTTCAGCGGGTGCACCGTATGAATTCCTATACAAAGTCGAAACTCCAGTGTTTTGAGCTAAAAGGAAAAGGAGAACAAGATTATTAGCAAGAAGGGCCCAGTTCCGAGGATGGAATGATAGGTACTGAGGAGGGTTCCTGGCTTGATTACAGTTTGGTTTGTCATACAGCATCCCAAGTGGAAGGACCTCTTTGTCCCCGAATCCCCTTTAACATATTCAGAAAGAAGAGGAGCCACTCTAGGAACTCCTCTAGCCTGTCAGTTTATTCTAATAGTGTTCGCACTGTGGATGGGGTCAGGGCAGGTGCAGTTAACAGATGGTCATCTTGCAAGTTTTATTGCCTTCTTTTCTGGTAAAAACCAAAGGATAATAAAAGCTTGTCACCTGCACTGGAGCACGCAGGAGCCTGAATCAGCAGCTCAGCTTTTAGATGGAAAATGACAAGAAAGTAATTCCTGATCTGAGTGCACACACATGCTTGGGTATCTTTCAGACAGTTTATTCTCGGAGGCCTGAAGGCCATGCCGGCAGCCCCATTTCTACATCCTGTGCGTATCTATCCGGTAATGGAGGGGATGGGGAGCTTCACAATCCTGTTAGGTACAGAGACAGAATTCCACACTCCATCTTCTCGTATGCCTGGCTTCTGGGCAAGAGGAGGGGAGATATCCTGCTTCTGGAAGAGGTACCCATTCCATCAATTGTCACCTTGAAAGTACATGTCACAGGCCCAGATAAAGGGTACTTTTCCACTGACGTACACTAAGAGGTCATGGTTTAAGAAAGAACTGGAAAATGCTACTTGTCTAGGGCCAGTAGGACACAAAAACGTTTAAAACTATCCCTGGCTTCCAAGACCTGAGGATAATGAGATTTACATACTACCAACTCCCTTAGAATCAGTCAGGCCTGGTCAGGACAGCCTACCAAGGGTTAACTTCACATCACTCATTGCTCTCCTTATTGCTTAAGGGCATATAGTCATTGAAACCTTGGAAGATGTTGCTTAGGAAGTGAGAGGTAGAACTCATCTCTGGATGTCTATCTGCCTCCCGTGTGTGTCGCATTAATCTCTCTTATTAACGGTATGTGTGGAGAACAGAGGAGAACATCAGATGTTGTCCACGCTTGCTCTCCACCTTACTGCCTTGTCACTGAAGTCCCATCCCACCATCTTGGCTAGCATGACTGGCTATGAAGCACTCCCAATACGGCTGTTTCTGCCCCTCCAGTGCTGAACCTCCCGGTACATGCAGCCGTGCCCAGCTCCTTACAGGAGCATCTGAGAGTCACACTCAGGTTCCCATGCTTGCCAAACACATTTCTCTTCATGTAACCATCTCCTCAGATGCTCCTTTTCAGTTCTGTGTCCCCCTGCTAGCTCCCTGACCACACACATATTTCACCCATTTCTCTTATCATGGAAACAATCTCTCCTGCATCTTCAAATCTTACTCGAGGTCCCAATATCCTGTCCGTCCTGTCTTCTCTGTTCACCAATCTGCCACAGCATGGGGCATCCTTCTGTGCTATGGACTGGATTATGTCCCTCTCTCTGCTTGATAATCCTCAAGCTCCTCATGATCTGTCCCCACCTCACTTTCTGCCACCTTTCTCACCCAGCCTCTCTTGTTATGGAGTCTTAGACATGGTTTCTCTTTGCTCCATGGAGTGAGTCAGGTTTGTGTGCATTTTAGGGAGATTGTACCTGCAAATCTCCCATCTCCCTGATCTCCTGATCTGGTTGGTGTTCAGTTATCAGCTGAGATGTGTCCATTTTGCCCATGACACGCAAAGTTTCCGTTTTCTATCCAGTCTCCAGTCTCCTCTGTCTCCGGATCCGTTCAATCCTTCATCACACTCAGCATCATGTGACTCATGTGACTTTGTCAGTGAACTTGTTCATTGCTAACCTTGTTGACTGCTGGCCCTTCTGTATTAGAGCAGACACTTCATAAAAATCAGAAAATATGTCTTGTATTTTCTGTTTGTGTGTCTTTGGGATAGTGCCTGGTCTCTGTGGATCTTCACGCGACAAGAGATAATTACAGAATGGATGAGTTAAGGCTCGAACCATGGACATTTATCTAACTACCAAGCAAAACCATGCTGATAAAAATATTCCTGCATGGTCAAGGCAAAAGGCTCATCTTTCCTATTTGGAATAACACATTTTAGGAGGCTGAGACATCTGTACTATAACTTTAACTCCTCTCCATGTTACACTGTTGGCTTTTAAGTAGAGGATGTTTCTGTTGGAAGTTCTGCCCTCAGCTCATTGGTTCTGCCTTCATACAAGATTCTGGTTGAGAGTGAACAACATTCACAGACATCTCAAGTGGAGGGCCTCAAGAATGCTCTTCACAGAGAAGTGCCTTTCTTTTCTGTGCGTCAACTTCCTAAACACTGAATTCCTAACAGAAAGGAATAGAATGGCTTTAAAAGGCACACAGACATTGACAAAACTAGCAGGTATGGCCTGATGAGAAAGGCAAGTTTTTATGCAAAGACAGATTCCCCAGATAACATTAAAAGTTAGGCTGTGCTATCAGGGATCAGGTGGCACACAAGAGATTCCTAGGCAACCAGAGAACTAGCTGCCAGCATCCGGCACGCACCAGTGCATAGCCGATTCTGGGATCTGAAGAGGGAAACGAGATTATTGGAATGGAAACCCTGGACTTGAAAGGTCCAAGGGCAGGATGACAAGTACAGGTGAGGAACCGCGCCCACCACCAGCTTCCCAGTGTTGCCTTTGAGGGGAGGGGGCCTTTCCTTCCATAGCAGATACCCTCTTTCCACCGGGAAGTGGCAAGACATCACTGCTGCCTCAGGACCAAGGAAGATGGAAACATGTGAGGTTTCTTCCACCAAATCCTAACACACCTTGGATTCAATCTTACATGAGAAAAGAAAATACTGGTTTTGGTATGGATACCTAATAAAACAGATTTTATGAGTCAGTGCTTGAATGGCAGAGGAGTTGGTGAAGCAGCCTTTCAGTCCAGTGGGATGCTTTTTGGGCACTCTTGTGGCTTGGCCGGTGACTTGGTTCACACCACTGACAGAAGGAGGTGATCACTGTCTTCAGGCTCATCACCCAGACCTCCACTTTTGTCCCTGCCAGCACCTTCGGGACACTTACTTCACCCCCATCACGACTGACACATTCACCTTTGCCCTTGACACCCTGCCATGAGATTGGACCTCTGCCATCCTCCAGCCTTGCTAACACCTAAGTCTCCACTATCCGTTACTAAAACACCCCACTATTATCATGGTCACAAAGTCACCAGCAGGGTCAGATCCTCTTCTTTCATGACCCACAACAACCACTAGCACCATGGTTACCACCTCTGCCTCTCTCCTTACCAATAGGACCGTCACAATCCCCCCACTTGTTCTGCCACCACCTCTTCTCTTCCAAGTCTCTCATTATGACCCTCACATCACCTCCCCTGTCTCTCCGTCACCTCCACATCTCTTGTTAGCTCCCCCACCCTCGCTACTGCCATCCATAGCAACCGGCTCTTATGTGAGCACCCATTGACTTGGGAAGGACTTCCTTATATAAACAAACTCAGTAGAGGAGCTCAGATCTCTTCTATGTTGTCTACATGATGGATGATGTTGTTCTGAGTTGAGTTCTCAGGCAAGTCAGAGCTAAGCTGTTTGAGCCTGTGAGTAGGTTTATAGAATTCCATACATCTCAATAGTAGAGTTGTCAAGATCTTGGCCATTTTCTAGGCCGGAGGGACGTTAGGTGTATGATACACTTGATGTTTTACTTTACTATATGCATAGGCAAACTTGTGCACCACTGGAAGCATTTCGATATGAACATGTTACTCTTAAAAGCCCCTGGGATGACTCCACTTGGCCAGAGAGTTGAAGACCAACACAAGACTTAAATGATGGTAATACAGTCAATCTTACAATTATTCTTGTAACTATGGTATCAATCAATATCAACCATGATGTCATCCAATAATTCCAGTGCTGTGGCTACCTGGGGTAATAATAATTATAAGCTAGACTTGTCAGATGAATTTGCTCCCACTACTAATTCAGGCTAATCAGTATGCATTAGATTTTCGGTTGGTGCCCTTGCGCTCAGGACCCAGAGTCTCAACTTTCTTGGTCCATGTCCAGTGATGAGTAGAACACTGTTCATGGGGCAGGGGGAGAGCTGCGGTGGTGGAATGAATTCATTTCTCCAACTCAAGGGGCATTTCGAGGTCAAGGGTAACATGTGCCTCTGTGGGGTCTGCACGTGGAGAGAGAATGTAGACCCGGGGCTGCCGAGGAGACACATCTGTTTCTTTAATGCAGCTGCACAGGGTTCACACAGAACACAGTGCTGCTGGGGTAAATACATTTGTTATTGCAAAAATTTATCTTATCTGTCCTGGGTTTGGAGACGTTTAATAAATCATCCAATTTGTCTACTCCGCTTCCCTGCAGGTCTGTGCATAAATAACATCAGCAACCCGTGCCCTGTGCTTTTGAGGGTACTGGGATGAGAGTGTCTCTGTGACTCTTCATGGATATGCCCTTTGCACCCCAATTTTATCAATGATACAAACACCTGATCTTCTCTTAAAGGCCATGACTCATGGCCTATCATCAGGAAGGACCCATCTTTATGTTCACATGGTAAAAACTTGTGTTTAAAGTGTCCTATTAAGATCATATGGCTTGGGGAGTCCAGTTTTACCCCTACAGGAGCCTCCCATGTCCTGGTTCCTGTGTACCATGTTTTACACAGATACTTAGACTACAGGGGTAGAGGCAGACCCGAAGACAGTTGTATATGCCCAATAAAGAGCTGTAAAGGGAGACAGGGAGTTAAGGCTACATACACTAATAGCCAGGGTAAGTAAGGCACGCTGGGAGGGGAACCAGAAGGTACAAGTGAGCTTTGCCCTCCCCAGGGTTCCAGCGGAAGGGACAGGAAGATGATAGCGCTGACTGAGATAGGGACGAGGACAAAAGTCCCATCCATTCTCTAGAAGCATCCTGGGCATTGCTGGGTAAGAGGTTGGTATCATGGCAAGAAATGAAATGATCTCAATAGGAGTGTTGTGTGTGTGTGTGTGTGTGTGTGTGTGTGTCCTTCCTTCCAGTTCCTGGAACTAACAAAATCTCAAATGTCCCTCTAGGACACAGGGTACAGCTTGCTGTTTGGAGACATGGCCTTGGTCACTCATGTGACTGTGCTCACCCGTCATAGCGTCTTTTCTGGAGGTGTGTTCTCCTTTAGTTCCGTGGTAAGCAGTGTGGTTGCCTTCGGACTCGTAGTCCGTCTTCCTTTCTTTGAGGCTGATCATTTCCCGAGGTGAAGCTGGGGCACTTGCTACATAAACACATGAAAGGGGTTAGTTTTCTGTGTCTCATTTCACGGTATGCACAGCTGGCTTTCCACATCAACAGTTAACTTCACAAACACACTCGGTTCAACATACGGCACCATGGGTCCCTGGATCCGTTATTTTTTTCTTTACTCTTCTGGCCCGTTATCCTTGCCATTCCCCCTCAGTCTGTTGAAGCTGCTGCTTCAGCATAAGAGGGACAGCTTGATGTGGAGGTAAGCACCTAAGAATTACACCCCCACCACCTACCCTGGGGTCATCTTTCTTGGGAAGAGATGACAGAGACCTTGCCTGGTTGTACACAGGAGCTTTAAGAATGAAACTGGTCTTTCAAGTTCATTCTCCTGCCCTTCCCTCCCCCACTCAAGTTTTCTTTTAATTAGACATGCTTCAAAGGGACCATGATAGTCTGAGCATCCCTAATTTGTAAACCCTGAACACAAACACTCTGAAGTCTGGGACTTTCTGAGCGCTGACATGACAACCGAAGTGGAAAATTCCACAAATTCTTCCTTGTATCAGGGGCTGCAATCAGAGCCCTCAAAATAACTTAGACTTTGTGTTTAGACTTGTGTTTTCTGCTCAAGATGGCTCCATGATATATACGAGATTATTCCAAGCTAAAGATATATATATATATTTTTAAGATGAGAAATCTGAAACATTTCTGGTCCCAGCCATTTGAATAAAGGACATTAGACCTCACTGACAATGAAAACTCCCAGATGAAAAGAAATACAATCTGACCTACACACAGAGCTGCTGAGCAGCTGCTCTATGTGAGACAGGAGCAGCCCTTTCCACGTGAGGGATCTGTGGGGGCTGAACCCTCACCACCCATCAGGCTCTTCTCCAAGTAGCCTGGGGTGTGTGTAAAGAACGCTGCTTTTCCTGACTGGGCATTTTGGCTTCAGCTCTTGGTCTGACTGTGTCAATAATGTCTTACCCCTTACATTTTGGCTGCTTGTAGTCTGCTGGCCACAGGGATCTACCGCACCACTGGCCATGTTGCTACTTCTTTATGGGTTGTAATTACAGAAAGGACTCCCTGGGGAATTTCATCTATTTTTGTTTGTTTGTTTGTCTGTTTGAAAGTAAACTGGCACCAGAAACATGAAAACCAGAGTTAACAGGGTGGCTTAGTAGCAACTCAACACTGAGTCCGTGTAGAGAGGTAGGAAAAGGCAGATAACGGCAGGGTGCCACAGGGGTGCTGGCCAGGCCTGTTCCTACCTTAATGGAGACATCATATACAATGTGAGGACCTTATCCAGGGTGGTTTTTAATCTTCCATCTTCCTCTGACTTCCTGAACCCCAGGGCAGCACTCAATTTATCTTTCAGTGCATCATTTGCATCCTGTGCTGGGTTGCTCGGCTGCGACACACAGGGCTAGCTCGGATCCTCAATGTACCGCTCTCCACCGTGTGAGCAACAGGATGCTGTCCTGTTTAGTAAACTCTGCGTGCAAATCTCTGTGCCAGACACTGCAGGAGGCAGAGATGTGAACTATGCTATGCTCGCTAATCTTGGGGAATCCCAGTGATGTAGGGCTCAGGTAAGCACATGCATCAGAATCGGAGCTGGAAGTACTCAGAAGTTCCTCAAAGGGCTGCTATCCATTTCAGACTGGAGACAAACTAGGGGTGCTGTGAGAGCACCCTGCATTTTACATGTCTTTAGGATCCTGAGCTTCTGGAAGAATGACTGGGCTTGGCCCCAGCTTGGAGGCGCTCAGTCCACCCCTGCCAACTCCTGTCCCCTCAGCTCTGGGGATCTTACTTACATAATCATCTACCCTCTCTCTTCTGCCTAACCCTTCCCCCGCCCTTTCGCCTCTTCTGGTCCTGGGTATCCTTGCATGGAACCTGGCTATTTAGGAGTCAGTGTTCTCAATCAAGAAGGCACAGTCTTTTTGGAGCCTCTTGACCAACGCTTTTAAAATGAGAACCTAATACTGCACAGATGGCGGTGTTTATTAAGCTACATGAAGTGTGTAATTATCTCCTGAGACCCTGCACGTGGCGATGCTCTGAGTCTCCAGTAAATCAGGATTAAGCTCCAGGAAAGATCAAATCATGCGGACAAATGTTTATTAGGTGTCTCTGGATGTGCCTGGCCTAGGAAATACCAAGGCAGAACACTTGTTGAATGGATCCTCATGCCGGCCCTTGCCCTGCCTACTCCAGAGACAGCTTTTCCATATCCCAACACCTTCCCACCTGCTGTGTCACTTCCTCTCCCTGATTGGCTGACTGTAGCTCTTAATTAGAGTTGGCCGGCCACTCTCCTGTGTCCCAGGTGCTTTTTACGCCTTCAGAATTGTAGAGTTAGAAGCGTCAGTCCCCTCCTGTGCGTGTGTCCAAGTGACTTTCGTCTACAGTTGCATCAAATGCCCCAAGGACTGCCACACTTTGCACTAGAATTTTCATGGAGCTTGGAGAGGGTAAACTGAACTCTCCGACACTTTCTCTCTGTTTCTGCTTTTCCTCATCCCCGAGACAGTAAGTCTGATGTAAAGAACTAAGAGCAGTCATCATCAGGGGCACAGAAGCCTCTGCTGGGCAGACTCTCTATCTCACCCTCCAAGATTTCTATCCACCCTCAAAGATTTCCTCAGTGGGGGTTGTGCGGCGGGGAAGGGAAGAGAAGGATGTCATAGTAAGAGATACAGGGATACCTGGTTATTTGCTCTTCATTCATTCCCCAGTTTAAAAAAAAGCATCAGACAGGGAAAGATGAGCTTAAGACCCGATACTCTGAGGAAGAGAAGAACGGGGCACTTACGTTAATATGTAGCCCGGTTCTTTACCTTTCATATATCCATCTGATCTTTGGGGTTATTGAAAATGACTGGGGAAATCATATAAATGACTTTAGAAAGGAAGAAAGTGAGACCAAAGTTTAAGTGCTGGGGATTTGGCAGAATGAGAGAGAAACTATGAATTAAAGTTGGTTATGATGCAAATTTATTGATGATTTTTACGTTGTAACCGGCAAACTGGGTATGAGATAGTTAGAGATACTCACTCCAGTGTGGGAACTCTTGCCGGCTTCCTTCATACCCTTCCTCACTGAGTACGTGACACATTCCACAGACAGGAAGCAAGTGCAGCTGAGACTGGTTGTCAGTCTCTGCTTACCCAACAGAGTTGCCACCCGAACAGAACATACTACCCGGTACACAAGCCAGGCAGCTCGTCTCAGTGAGGTGCCCCAAGGAGGAACTAGGAGCCAGTCCTTTGACTCCGGAGGAAGCCCAGGCCTGGGCTGTCTCTTACCTGAGCGGTTGTTGGGAGACACACGCACAGGAGAGATGGAGGGTGTGCGGGAAGAGGAGTAGGGCCTTTGTCGATCCCTCTCGATGGTTGAAGATGAGGCTACAAAATGATACTGTGACCATCCATCCTGCAAAAGACGGCACACTCTTATTAAAGACGGCACGCTCCTATTAAGCAGGGAAGGCGTGGTGATGCTTTTGAATTTGCAAAGCATTTCTGCAGGTGTCAGAAGAGATTACTGAGCTCCGCACAACACCAGGCTGAACCCAGAGGGATGGGAATTGAAGACACACCTCTTCCTCCTCCAGACATCCTGGCTGGGAAGGTGGGCCATTTCTGTCTGCCTTTTTTCCAAATATTAAATAAATGGTCTCTGCGCCAACTTGCTCTGCCCATCCGTGCTGTTCACGGCAAAGACGCTGCTCAGAATGTCGCCTGAATCAAAAAGGCTGACTTTGCCAACTGGGCTTCAGCTCTGCCTGCTCGCTTTCCATTTGCTAGGGAACCTTTCTCACGCTCCTCCTGCCTCTGCCTCCTTCAGCAAATCCTACCAGCCTTTGCCACCACAACCGGCTAGGGAAACCCTCTCAAGTGCTGACTTTCTTCTCAGGATGGGTCTGTGAGCAACAGAGTCCCAGAGCAGTATCCTGCCCCCTTTAGCCTTTATCCCCTTTACATAATTTCCAACTCTTCTCTGGGTCACAGAAGTCCAACCCCCTGCCTCAGGACCTCCAGGCTCTCTATGACACTGAATGACATCTTTTCCGAAGATGCTGGGCATCCCACTTCAACCAGAGCATCCTCAATATGTTTTCCAGGACATCTTCTCTAGCCTTCCAATACCTGGTCCGTGTTTGAAGTGTATGCATACTATTTTACAATAACTCCCACACAAATGCATTGCAAGTCATGCTGTGAACTTACAGAGATTAAAGAAAACAATGGAGACAGACAAGGAAGCGAAGCTCTTGGTGACACGCACAAGCTCTCAGTCCAGCCCTTCTCTTGCAATTCAAATGTGTTTGTGTCAAAGCACAGGCCCAAGGAGTGCTGGGCTAGCAAGACAGAGCTGATCCCAAGTCCCTTTCAAAGCTTTTATTTTTAAAGTCTAAATATTATATTTAAAAAAACTGAAAGAATTTCCAATTTTCTTATTTTTTTTTAAAGATAATAGTTCGACTTTAAAAGAATGTGATGCATTGTGAGGAATTATTGCAAATATTGATAGATGAAATTTAAGAGCAAAATCTGTACTTGTTTTAATTTTAATTTCTTCATCTATCTGATTTTGATAATTCCCGTTCTTCCTCATATGATAATGCCAGGCTCTGATAAAGGAGACTCTGTTGAAAGAGGCTCCTAACGGGTCCTGAGCAAGTGACTGTGTGGTAAGAGTCTCTTCAGGGCCCCAGGAGCTGGACTGCAGGTCATGGAGAAGGAAGGCAGAGGCCAAAGTTAAAACAGGAGACACTGCTCTCCACGCCTCTGGTCCCACTGGCCAAGTGCACTTTTTGTAAACTAGCAACAAACTATCACAAATTATCATTTATTTAATTCTTAATGTCACCTATAAAAGGTTCAAACCTGGTTTAAACACATTAACAGCTCTGAGAGGTCTTTTATTATTTGCCTCTTTGCCTGTTCTTTTTTGTTTGTTTGTTTAAATTCTAACTTAGGCGTGTGTGTGTGTGTGTGTGTACACACGTGTGTGTTTGTGTGTATGTTCCGTTATATTAAATGTGTAATCTAGGATACCTGTATTCTATCCATATGGCATGTTGAAAGCTCAGGGAGGAAAAAATGGAGACCGAGGAATAGCCAGTAAGTAGGGAAGAGCTGTTAATCCTCATGGCTGGCGATAAGGAACTTTTTAAATGTCCGTAACTTCTGCTATCCCGAGCAGTGACCCAGATGACGTGCCCTTCAGCTCCAGACCTAGCTAAGCTGTCCAAACTGTGATATGGTATCTCGCACCTCAGATTGGTTTTTATTTTTAACACATTAAACTTAAAACTGGAGGCTGTTAAATTTCTTCAAGTAGATAGGGATGGAAATCTAAGGAGAAGTCCTGACGACAAGTCCAGGTCACCATGCTTCAGTCTGCACTGGAAGTCACCAGGCCCTTTCCTACGTGCCCGCCACTGTCTTTTCACCAGGTCTGGGTTCTGTGACAACATTTCTTAGGTATTTCTCTAGGAAGTTCACCATCCCCCGAAGCGGTAGGTTTCTACAGTGACATTTTCAGGGGTTTCAAGGGTAGAGGGACCAGGACAGAGATTAACTTCATGGTCTCAGTTCTTTACCATGGATCTACTGCTTACACACTCTAGCTGGCTCCTGTTGTGATGTCCCTGAGCTTAACAGCCCCCCAAACACCATACAAACACACACCACACACACACACACACACACCACACACACACCATACAAACACACACCACACACACACACACACACACACACACACAGACACACACCATACAAATGCATACCACACACATACCACACACCACACACATACACACCATACAAACACACACCACATACACAGACACACCACATACACACACATACACACCACCCAAACCACACACACATGCACACTACACATACATATACCACATACAAACACACACTACACACATACCACACAAACCACACACACACACCACACCACACCACACACACACACCATACAAACACATACCACACACACACACACACACACACCATACAAATGCATACCACACACACCACACAATACACACCATACAAACACACCACACACACACATACACACCACCCAAACCATACACACATGCACACTACACATACACATACCACACACACAGACATACATACACACACATACCAAACACACACACAGACATATGCACACACATACATATGCACACACAGACCTGCATACACATAGACTGCCTGCACACAGAGAGATGTGCACACAGAAGCAGACATATAGACACAGAGACATGTACACATAGACGTACACATACACACACATATGCACATATACATGCACACTCACCGTGTGATGTATACATGTATGCCTATAAGTGCACACGTAGAGAATAGAGGTCAGTGCTGAGTTTCTTCCTCCATCACTGTGAGTCAGGGTCTCCAGCTGAACATAGAGCTCACCGCTTGTATGGGCCAATGGGCAGCAAGTCCCCGGGATCCGCTTGTCTCTCCTCCCAGCACTGAGACATATGTGCACATTGTACACCAGGCTCTTTACATAGGTGCGTGCTGATGATCTGAACTCATGTGTGCATGCTTGTACAAGTACTTTAACCACTGAGTTGTTCCCTCAACTCCTTTGCTTTATATTTTTTTATAGTTTTAATCACAAGGTAAACATTTCCAGGCAGAATGCTCCTCATGACGAGACTTCCCTGATGGGATGGGATGCGGGGTTGAGTGGCTTGAAATTGCTTAGGACAGCATGCATTTGCCTCATACCTTATAACAGAAACTGGAAGGCACTGAACTCACATCAGTGTAGACTTTCTTAGGCGTGCTCACAGGCTGACCCAGAGTGCTCTCCGGCCCCTCTCCCCTACCTGACGGGTCTCACTTATGGAGAGGCAGAGAAGGCTGTGACAAGTCAGCTCCGCTCTGCCAGTGTTAGCAGTGTGATCACCTGATGCTCTGCTCTGGTTTCTCTTTGCACACACAATCACAAACAGAATTCGTGAGCACAAGTGCTTCAAGAGTAGCAATGCCTGTATCTCCACCCTTGAGATCCCGATGGCATTGTCCCAAGGAAGGCCCGGGCATCCTTCCTAGCAAGAGCTCCATTCTCTGGTTTGTGCTGACACACCGTAATAGCAAACCACTGACCTGTAGTTTTTCCTGCATGGGTACAGGTGACAGTTAAGTGGGACGCACATGTACATTCGTTTTAAGTCTACTGTATTTGGCAACATCACATAAGACATCCTCCAGGCTGACTTCTAAGGGGACGAAAATAGGCCACAATCTCTGAGCTGAGAGACATCCACTCATGCTCAGCCTGGACACACTTGAACACGCAGCCTCTCTAACGCTGTGGTTTTACATGTGCACAACTTCTGTTAGCTCAGATATCCAGCACAGCCCCTCTGCTTTTACAATCTGTTTGGCACTGCTAGCCGGACCCGTGTTTGCCAGGTAAGCAGGAGGCAGGAAATGCAGGTGCATCAAATCACAGCAGCTCAAGGTGCGCTGCCTCAGAGGCCTGGGGAAATCCGGGAATAGACTACAGTTTCCGCTTCCCACCAACACCGCATGCTCACATCAAAACTATGGTGATCCCGCCTGTCTTCCGGCTGTGAGGCAGACAGCCTTGTTGGTTTTGAAACCCCGGTGCTGGGCTTAATGCCGGAACACAGTGATGCCTGACATATGCTACTTGGATTTTGTGATGTCAACGAGTAGCAGTAATTGTAGTAAAACAAAGCCCTCACCAATTCCATATTACTGCAAGTACATTCGCTCCACACTGCAGCGTGGGCAGCCGAGAGGAGATACCACTGATGGAGCCGCCACGCTCTCCGGACTCTCTGGCTCTCTCCCGGGGATGTTCGGAGCCTTATGATCTTTTCTTTGGTATTGTTTTAGTGGAAAGCAATCACATGAGGATATTTTTCTGCTGATGGTCTATGACGCACACACCACTGGGCGGCAAAGCAGCACTGGTTCAGCTGAAATACTTTAGAAGGGGCCTTCAGCTCGTTGGCTCCATCAGGGACAGTGGTGGCTTCTCTCTGCTGCCCACCTACACTTCAATGCGGACTCTATGAACTTCTGTCATTTTTATCCAGCCTTGAGAGCAATTCTGAAGCATCATTCCATCTGCACCTTTGGCCCCTGCATGGATGCCAACCCCAGGCACATCTTTTAGAGCATGTGGCTTTGCTTTAGGTGGCCTTTTCTCCTTCATCTCTGCTGGCTCAGCTTTCCCCAGCCCCCACCCCCGCCCCGACAACAAGGGATAACAGGATGAGAAGGGGGAGCACATCACATTTCTCATTAGATGTGCTCCAGTTCCTTTCAAGCTTGGGCCTAGGCACTCACACCCATGGCGAGTGGGTCTGGAAGACTGAGGGACTGGTTTCTTAAGGCACTGCCTGGTGGGACCCTTACCGGCTAGGAAACGGTGAAGGCAGACTCACACTCCAGAAGGTGTGCTAACCATGTCATCCAGAGGGGTGGAGAGCCTTGGGTGAGATGGAATGAGAACCGTGTGGGGTTGTACACAGACTCCCAGCTGCCTCTTCCCCAACTGCCTCTCAATTAGGGGAACGGTGGGCGACTGTAAAATGCATCAGAGGAGGAAGGGGGTTGGGGCTATCTTAGGTCATGAAAAAGAGATTATAAGAAGGTTGAAGGAAGAGAAATGTCTCAAAAATTGTTAAAAGTTCGGAGACGTGGTGGTCTGGAGAGAGAAAATGGGGTGAGAGAACAAATTCTCAATGGACAGGCCAGGGTTAGCAGGGAATAGGACTCTGAGTTACTTGTTTTGTGGCCACTGACCTCTGCTTTGGGGAGATGACCTTGGGAGGCCATGAAAGAGTGGAGTGCATGGTGACAATAAAAAGCCACAGCTGTCTACGTTCGATGTTGGTGGCCCCACTTACAACACTCCACGGCCAGTTCTGGCGTATTGTTTTCTACACTTAGAATTTAGATTTGGCAAAGAGACATCTCTGACTGGCACAAGCTTCAGTAGATCATCCACTCTGACCATAAACACTGTTCATTTACACTGGGGACATTAGCTAAAGCCCAACATAAACATTTAGCAGCGGCTGCTCGTGTCCAGTCACTGGGCGGCCCTTTTCTCTCCTGCTTTATAAACAGCTCTTACATTTTCTTCCTCTGATAAGATTTATTTGGCTTTGGAGAAAAGGATTTCTCAGCGGACACCCAAAAACAAGTCAGTGTTGAAGAAACGAATACAAGTTTTTCGCCTTTGCTGTCCTTGAAGGTTCTACGGCCCATAAAGCCTGTCAGTTCGCATTTTCTCCGAGTGACTTGAGACAGAGAGGAATGTGTGCTGCAAATCCTTTGGGCTTTTAGTAACTCAGGCTAGTCTGTTCATCAACCCAAGTACTTAGAACTTGTCACTCACATTCACATGCAAGACTTCTTCATCGTGGAGATAATTGTTTAGATAACAATCAAAACATGCATAGTGGACACCCTCCGAAGAGGGTCCAAATTGTGCTTGTACTCGAAAAACGCTTGTTCAAGGATGTGCTGTTTCCCAGTGATTTCTAAGTGGAATGAACTCACCAATGTAACCACACCAAGCAGAGAAAGAAAATACTGGGAATTAGTGCAGCTCCCTCCTTATGTTTATTGAAAATCCTCACTTGTGAGCAATGGTGGCCATGTCTGATGCACAGTCAGGGTGACTGAAGACCATACATAGCAATGGAACCGTCTGCTGCTCTTTGTTGTAATAATCCAAAATTCTCTCTATTTTTAAGGTAAACTGTGTGTTAAAGATTCATTTAAGCTAATTCTACCAAGAGTTCTAGAAGCCATTAGAGTTAAATATTTAAATGAATTGTTAAGGGCCAAAAGGGAGCATTTGCAGTTTACTGCAGGAGTAAACACTACCTGGTAGACCCCTGGCTTTCATCACTTTGTTTCAGCTCTGTTGCTTCTAAAGAAATTTAATTAAGTTGATTTGGGTTTCAGAGGTACAGTATATGTGAGGATGTGGCTCTTCTGAAATATCAGTTTTTCTAAGCAAATACTTAGAGAAGCACTTTAGGAACTCAATTTAATTCAGCTGGGCTAATTCTGAAACTTAATATCATCAAGGAGATTTGACACATTGGAAAGAACTGTATATACTTTAGTCAAAGGAGGTAAACTTGTTGGCATTCAATAGGTACCAACAGAAGGAAAACAAAGATCTTCAGAAACAGAAGACCACAGCAGCCTCTTCTCTGGTGTCACTTTTGGGACATTAGGTCAAAAAGCTGACTCTGACTTCCAATTTGAGTAGAGCAGCTGTTAACATATGTATGTGCATGTATGTATGTGTGTATGTATGTGCATGTATGGAACAGGATGTCAGGTCTCTTGAGCATATGTCAAGGAGTGGGTAGTTGGGTCATAAATGCCTTGCAAGATATGAATGAAGAATGAAAACATCTCCAGCTGTAAAGAAACTGACATCATGAAATATGCATATATATATATTATATTATATATATATATAAGATCCTACTAAGTGAGGTAACTTAGACCCAGAAAGACAAATGGAATTTGCTCCCTCACCAGGTATGATGTAAGTATTGTATATACAGCATGGGATGTCTGTAGAAACAAGGAAAGTATGAAGGGGTCATACAGGGGAGGGGTCTTGGGAAGGGACGGTAGGGTACAGGGGATGTCAAGTGACAAACAGAGTAACTGAGGTGGGGCTAAAGCTAGAGAGGAGAGGGTTGTCATTATAGGAGAAGAGACAAATGACACCAAGGTTGTTTGATAAAGCCTTGACAATCTTATTTTATATTTCCCTAAAATTACACACAATATTGTGAGCGTATGTGTTCGTATATATGTGAGTGTTTGTGTCTGCATGAGTCAAGCCACTTGAACCCATTATGCTCCCCACCAGAACCATACACTACCCCAGTACCAGGCACAGGAAACCTCTTTCAGCAGCTGGCTAGGGAAGTCACAGTGACTCCCAGAACAATATAGATTATTGATGTAGCCCCCGGTTGCTTCTTAGGAGTTGGGGTGGGCCCCTACTGCCACTTGACATGATCACTGCCCTCCTGTGGTTTAGCTTCCATGATTCCAGAAAGTACTACCCAGGCTGCAAAGGAGAGGAAACAGTTAAGCAGTCCTTTCCAGCTGCAATACCTATGGACTGTGACAATTATCAGCGTGACAGGATATGCGTAAGGGTGCAACAAGTACAACCACAAT
Organism: Micromys minutus; assembly: GCF_963924665.1. Taxonomy (NCBI): domain Eukaryota; kingdom Metazoa; phylum Chordata; class Mammalia; order Rodentia; family Muridae; genus Micromys; species Micromys minutus. The sequence continues at coordinate 45,254,761 of NC_137955.1, read as the reverse complement.
CATCTAATTTAACTCAAGGCCTACTCAACATGAGGCAAATCAAGCATTACACTGGAAATTTGGCCAGCTGGCCAGGGCTAGTGAGGTCACGAACCTCAGAAAAGAATCTATTACTGTGACTGTACTAGATCAGCAGAATTCCTCGCTGCATCCGGAGCCTTATTCTTAGTCCTACAGAGAAGTGTAGCGGCCGAGTCTAATCAAAAACCCCTTTACAGCGAATGAAGACCATCACATAAGCACAAGTGGACACCATACAGAGGTAACTGGATTGTGGGGAGTCCCACCCCAAACAGCTACATCAACATCACAGTTCCCACATCTATAGCTCTGGGAACACCGAGAGACAGAAATATTGTAAGAGCCAGAGTTCCAGCTGTGAGAGCCTCCGCTGGGAGTGGCTGCAGGAACAAGATGAAAGCAACGGTGATGTCCGTGAACCTGCCACCTTGGAGGGGGAGCTTTCCCCAGAGTCCTGATCCTACTGACTACCAGGAAAAGAAGAATTAGCATCTCCCAGGCCCTGAAACCACACACAGACCACCAACAAAAACGGATCCAGCAGATTGTACTTACATATACTTTTACAGGCACAGGGTGGTGGCTTGTACATGCTTTGCCCAGGGAGTGGCACTACTAGGAGGTTTGGCCTTGGAGTAGGTGTGTCACGGTGAACACGGGTTTTAAGACCCGTGCTATAGCTGCCTGGAAACCAGAGGTGGGTCTCTCAGCTTCTACAGCCCCATGTCTACCTGGAGGCTGCCATGAACCCCTGAACCTGCAAGCCAGCCCCAACTGAATGTTGTCCTTATAAGAGTTGCCTTGGAGACACACACACACACACACACACACACACACAGAGAGAGAGAGAGAGAGAGAGAGAGAGAGAGAGAGAGAGAGGAGTATGAAATAATAATAAAAAAAACAGGCTTTCAAGTTGGGAGTGAGAGCCCGGGCAATGACTCAAAGAATACTTCATGAGGAGCTAAAAGGAGGGAAGGGAGTGGGGAAAGTGATGTAATTCTATTTCAATTAAAAATATTTAAAATCCAACTTTAATTAAAAAAAACTGTCCTCTGTGTTCTAATTAATACTAAAAAGCGAAATTTGGGATAAAATTGAACAAAGTTCAGGAATCATGCACATGGATCTGAACAGAAGGCTTTTAATGTATTATTTTCACAATGCAAGTCGGGTGTTTCTCATGTATGAGCTTAAGCCATCATCACTAACACGGAAGCTCACCTGAGTCCCACCTTCTACAGAACGCTCTGCAAAGGGAAAGGAGGTTGACCCTGAATATACCCCAGCATGCCTTGGTCCAGAGGCAGATACAGTAAGTGTTCATAAGTACGGAGCACAGTTTTAGGTGAGAAGAGAGAATGTGACAGGTGTGGCCCCTGAGGGAGACACAGAGGAGGGGTGAGCATTTCACTACAGTCACAGCTGTAGCCAAGAGCCCTGGACTGAAATCAGTGTTTCCTAACCTGGGGATTTCTAGAGCCCTGAAGAGTTCTTGGAAGAAGCATTAGTTAAACTGGAGTTATAAACAGCTAGGCTTGGAGGGAACGGAGGGAGACTGAAGAGTTAAACCTGTATGTAGATGAGGAGAAGGTCTTGGGGGCGGCCTACTGAGAAGCAAGGCCAGAGGGTTAAAGAATTAAGGGGAGGTTGACTCAGAGACTGGGATAAGGGGAGGTTGACTCAGAGACCGGGCTTTGGGGAGGTAGATTCAGAGACTGGGGTAGGATGTTACCCTAAGACAAACTGGACTCTACAGGTGACTGGCAAGGTCAAATATGGCAGCTGAGGAGTGATCTCTGAAGATGGTAAGGATGGTGCAGTAAAGCCAAGGAGGCCTTGCCCCAAGTGATGAAAGAGGAAGAATAGCTTTGGGGATGATAAGGAGCTAAGAGGTGATGGGAGAACCTTTGGGAAGGACAGCTACCTATGGGGAATCATCACAAGGTACTTGCATAGCTAGTCTGTCCTGTGTATTTGAAGTGCAGGAGTGACAGCAGCTAGGGAAGTCAATGTGGGTACCAGTTGTGTTCAAATGCATTCACACGAAAGCCACTGAGATCAGCTATACAGGATAAGATGCAAAACAAAGAGATCAGGGACTTTAACAAAGGAGAAGGAATGTCTTGAAAGGTAAGAATAAAGCAAGGAAACCAGTGATCACAAGCCCAGAGGAGAGTGTTTCTCAGAGGGAGAAATATTAGAAATTGATCTCCAGAGTTCATTTTCATTTCTCCCTGGACAGGCACCTGGACAATATTCCCCAGACTGTCTTGCATATGATGGTCGTTCTTTAATTTCCTTCAGGATTTGCAGTATTGGGAGTTGCACCCGGGGATTTGCATGTTAAGCAAGTACTCTGCTCTCCCGGCCCCCTTTCTTACTTATAGTTTGAGGTAGGGTCTTATTCTGTTGCCCAAGCAGGTCTTGAGTTTCTGAAGTAGCTGAGATTACAGGCCTGGGTTACCAGATGTGGGTGAGTACGATTCTGCTAATACAGAGGCCAGTGGAGGAGATGCCACCAATGCTAGGAATGGCTATGTGCCTTATCATATATTAGAACTACAGGGACAAAATGTACATGGGGGAGGAACTGACCCACCCACTCTTAAGGCCATCCAAGATGGCTTCCCAAGCAGCAAATTAAACCTCAATGGTGTTAGTTCATTAGTCGTGAAAGTGGAGGTTATAGCCAGGAGTAGTCCTTAGCTCACCCAGATGATTCTGCATGTAGCGTGGTCCAGCATAGCATGAGGACATCTGTAAGGACCGCCCTCAAGGGACAGAAGTATACAATAGAGATCCGGGACATAGCGGCTGAAGTCCATCTTTAACTGGGGAAACTTAAATGCGAGTCAGGTATCAGTGAGAACATTGGAGCAGGGTCGTCAGGAGCAGAGACAAAGACTACGTACAAAGAGAATGTGCATCTACAGAGCAAGGCTAAATAGAGGAGGCTGGAAAACAGAACAGAGGGACACAAACACACACACACACACACACACACACACACACACACACACCAGTTCTTCAAAAAGTAGCTCCAGAATATCAGATCATGAACAACAAAAACATATATCTGTTTTGGGCTGAATCAAGAAAGAAGTAATTGTAAAGCATCCAAGAAACAACTGTTGAACAGCACACTGTTAAGCAGCAAGGAAGCATGTTCATATCCAATATGAATATGCTCACTTAGAAACTTCCAGAAGCTAGAAGACAACCAAGGAAACAGGAACCCAGTTGTGGGCCGAATGAATGTAGTGGTAGATGTCTGTTGGTAGGCCTGAGAGAGGGGCACCATGGGAGATCAGATGGGACGCTGGGGAGACGTGTGTCATGATACAGGCTGACAAGGAAGAAACCTTTGTATGTAGTGTGGTTTGCTTGTATAGGTGAGCAGAAGTCTGAGGTTAATGGACAGTTCTGAGCAGCCCAGTGAAGAAGTCTAGGTGGGTGATCCATCAGTGGTGTGAAAGGCTCAGTGATGGTTACACCTCCAAGCAAAGACTATCACTGTCTCCCAGGAGACAGCTAAGTAACACGTGGACATGTCTCCTGGGAGGAGGGACCAAAGTTAGCAGGGCTGGCTCTCCTCACCATGGGCCTATTTCTTCTTCTATTTAACGAGCTTGGCAGGCATGGGATGGACATATGAGAGAGAGAAGATGGGCCAACAACAACAAAAGAGGAACTTAAGATAGGTGTAACCTTACCCAGTCTATCCTGAAATGCCAGAAAACAAGTGGCTGAGTTGCATTAAAAAGACAAAGTGAGCTCACATTTGTTATAAATGAACTTATATATATATATATATATATATATATATATATGTAAATAATACATTTATTTCATATATATAAACTTATATCATATATGTAAACAATAAATTTATTTTATATACATAAACTTACATTTATATATGTAAATAATAATTTTATTTTATATATACACACTTACATTTATATATGTAAATTATAATTTTATTTCATATATATATATATATATATATATATATATATATATATGAACTTACATAACTTATTGAACATTCTAGTGCTTTAGTCTTTTCCCTTGGACTTTTGCCACTGCAGTCTTTGACTTAAAGCCATGTGGGCGAAGCTCTGTGATGGAGTGGGGTTAATGAGGAAGTGTTTAATTTGGGTACAGCTATGTGGGTTTCCCTTCCTTGGGGAATCTGAGCAAGAGCTGTAATTTAGTCACTTCTTGTTCAGTAACTGCCATGGACATCGATTTCCACTTTTGCACAATTGATTTTTGCTACTATCCCCATTTGTGCATTTGTGTTTGGACAGATATCATATGATGAGCATGTGAGAATTGTCTCTCAGGGGTCAAGGATCTCATGAAGAAAGACCTTCTTTGTCAATACAAATATCACCAAGTAAATTCCCCGATTTATGGAGGGGAGCGTTTCGGAGCTGAGTTTAACCTCAGTCTTTCCTTCTGCTTCCCTGTCTTGGAATCAAGTGATTCAGAAAGAAAACACACGGGGAGCTATGCTTGAGGGCCCTGAGACATACGCTTTGCCTTAGATATTTGTTTATTAGATTTTAGAATCTGGACCAAATATTTTCATTTTTTTCCTGGTCACTTCTTGGAGAAGAATTTTCTAGCACAGTAGTATTGATAACCTCCTGGTGAGCAAATTTCCAATGTTAACAGAAGAGTTCCAACCCCTGAGTTTAATGGATTTTTAGGGAGGACTCACTCACAGCTCTTCATCACCATCTCATACACTAAGAAGTGAAATTTATTAACTCTGAACATGCTAACAGTGAAGGAGGTGTTACAGTAGTCCTCACTCTCCTTACTGGAAATGTGAGGATTCAAAATTTTTGAATTTTGGCCTTGCTGTGAAATTCCTTGGCAGTTCCTCAAAATGGTGTTCTATTGCACAGGAACCCAGAAGATGAATATGGAGAGGGGACGTTATATATGCCTCCATCAGTCCAGTTTGCATGACCAGGGCAGCTGGTCCCCTGTACATCATGATCAGAAGACTCTACCAGGTCAGGTTATCTGTCACCCGAGGTGACTTGGTCACCAGATAGAATGTGGAGCATTTCCTTGCCTATCCGTAATTGCTTATTGATTTCTTGTTTTGTCTGTGCACTAGTAGCAAGAGCCAATGAAATGAATACAACTTCAGGAAGACAAGAAGCCCTGTGTTAGAAAGGCTAAGAAGGGCGTAGCTCTACTCCTGCGAGCCTTTATTATCCACTTTCTGAAGGGATGATGGAACCCGAGAGTCTACCATCCAGATGACAGAGGGAAGGACATCTAAAATGAGTTATGTTTTGTGTCCCATGTCAAAATGTCAATAGGAAAATCTAGAACTACATGATGTTCCATAGCTTTCAGCACAGATGGTTCAGCCTTCTTAGAGACAAGAGCACACTGTGTGAGATACCAATGTTTCATACAGGGAAGGGCAGTCCCAAAACAAATCCCCACCTGCCAGAAATATTATCAGGAAGATAATTAAGTTATTTCTATTTCCTCTGATTGTCCATAAGAATTGGATTATGATGTCTTATCTATCTCTGGTTTGTTACTGGCATTTATGAAAGAATGAGTTAATTCTCATAGGCAAACGGAGTTGTCTTTTCTCTGGAGGCACTTTACTCCTGGACTAAAAGTGATGTGTTTCAGTTAGATAACCCCAAGACAGGGACTGACCTGACCTTTTTTGTAGTAACTGCAAAAGGCTTGTGCTAAGGACACAGAAGAGGAGAGATGTTAACCTTCCTATTCCACTTGCCTTTGCCACTCACAGTGTTTTCACTTGGGTGTGAAGCTTCTTGCCTCTACTGCCTCCTGGTTTCTGCTAGAATAATTATAACTAGGAAAGCAGAGCAGGCTTGAGTGAACCTCAATATCCAAAATGAATTACCCAGAGAAGGGGCCCTTGTCACCATCCGAGATGACAGGAATGATTGATGTTGGTAGAGTAGCTGTTCTCAAAACCCACCAAGGGCAGCTTGGCCTTCCAAGAGGCCTTGGTCCCATAGACTGGTCCTACTAGGGAAGTCCCATTAACTCTCTGTGACCAGATCATGGGTGTTGAGTGACACCCGGGGAGTGAGAAGCTTTCTATTGAACCAGTATACTTCCCAGAAGTGAGGAAAAAATCATATACAAAGATGTCCTCACAAGGGACATGATGACAGATAATATCAGCCTAGGTGCCAACCCAGGATTTCACCAGACAAAACGATCAGGTATGTAAGTTACAATCCTTTTGTAAGAAGCCATTTTTTTTTTTTTTTTGGTTTGTGACAACATGAAAGCAAATATGAAGCTCTTGTCTGAAATTTTAATGATTAAAATCAATATAGTATTCTACTCCAATTGAAGAAGATTTTGACTCAAAGCAATGAGTTGGCTGGAGAGGAGGTTCAGGGAGTAGGAAGACTTGTTACATAAGCATGAGGAAGTAAATTCCAGATCCAGCACACATGTAATGCACGAGGAAGTGAATTCCAGTCCCAGCACTCATGTAATGGTCTGGGAGTGACTGGGCGTGTGCATAGCTGTAGTTCTATACCAAGAGGTGGTAGAGGGTTTCCTGGGGCTTGCTGGACATCAGTAACTCCAGGCTCAATGAAAGACAGTCCCAGAGAAACAAGGCAGGGTCCCAGTGTCTTCCTCTAGGCACTGCATGAACATACACAAACATGCACACAAGAACACACCACCCCCACAAGCTCATACACACATAGTCCCGTAACACACACACACACACACGCACACGCACACACACACATGCACAGTCTTGCTCAAACCCAATTCTCAGAGTCCACAGGAAGAACACATAAGGCCTTCAGGCCAGAGAAAACCTGTGGGACAGTATAGTGATAGTTCACTCTATTATTCATTTGTTCAAATCCATAGAATATACACAGCAGTAACAAGCCCTCAGTGAAACGCTAAGTGACTATAATGTGTTTATCAAAGGAATCAAATGCCCCATTATGGTGGCATATGCTGACAATGGGGAGGAGCTGTCTGGGTCTGAAGTAGGAGCATATGAGGAACCTGTGCTCCCTCCTAGGTTTTGTTTGAACCTAAAACTGCCCTAAGAAACAGCAAAAAACTCTAACAGTAAACTTTCTAAAACAACAACAACAAAACCCCAGAGTCCAAATGATAAGCAAGCTTAGGTGTCAAGCGACTGCTCTGTAAATAATTGTCTGGAAGCGGAATGGGCTGTGAAATTTAAGCTCAACGCCTGTTACTAGTCTGTGTTCAGGAAAGTCTGCTGATGTGGTCCTGAACATAATGCCTCGTGAAGAACCATAAAACAGTGATCTACACTGGCTGGGGAGGAGATAAGCTTCAATTTTCTATGCCATTAAACTGTGGGCTGTATCTTCACAGATACTGGTGTCTGTAAGAAGAAATTTTAAGTTTGGCATGGACAGTAATCAAAGTAGTTGAGATAAAGTAAGAACTGTGACTTTTTATTAAAAGGAAAAGTTAAAAAGCATCTCCATTACTTTTGCCCGAGACACAGCTCTGGCTTCTTCCCCTGATTACAGTCTTATTTCTCATGCATGCAGATGAAGTCTTCTTCCAGAGGTCTTCATGCATTTGGGAATTCCTTCGCCTGGTGCTTTCTATTAGCGTGAATATTAATTGTTCCAGGGTTGGAGACAAGCATGATCTCAATGTTTATGGAGGGATGGATAAGTTGGGATGTAAATAAATTCATGGTGCAAAACTCTCCCACAAGGAATATCTGAGCCAGGAATGAAAGCTCTGTCTACCATAAGCATAGTTATGTAGTCATTAAATGGTATAGTGCCAGGACATGGGAATATGCTTAGCCATGGGTTTAAAATACTGAAAAGTCATTTAAAGTGTGAATTAAAAATAATTTATTTAAGCCCGTCACAGTTTTAACTGTTTCACATTATTAAGCAGGGCTCTTAGTTTGGATTAAAGAGAGCTCAGAAATTTTATGTTCAAGGGAGGTGATATCAAAACTACAGGGAGAGTGAAGGTTGAGACAAGCCATGGGGTGAAATTCAGATTAATGGACAGTCTAGGGGAAGCTCAGGGGTGGCTGCATAGCTCATCCACCTTGTGGGAGGCGGATAAGTAGAGAAAGAGGCCCAGGTTGGTTATGGAAGGACTCGTGAGCTATGCCAAGGTATTTAGACTCTGTCCTGCAGACAAGGGGTGGGGTGGGGGAAGAGAACATTTAGTCATTCCCGAAGTCTTCTGGCGAGTGAACTGGCAAAGGGCACATTTAAAGAAAAGAAGCCCAGATAAGAGCTCAGCCCAGCCATCCAGCACACAGCTGTTTGTATAACAATGTAAAACAAGGTGGTTAGAGGCTAAGATCTCTAGCTTTATGGCAGAGCCATGGATGATGCCTGCCCTGTGGGGGGGGGGGACCCAATGTGGGGAGCAGGGTTAGTTTGTGATGATGGTAAAGGGGAGGGGCTCAGTGTCAGGGATCTGATTTCACTTGGGCACTGCGGGGCGGGGGTGTTTCTAAAAGCAGATTGTGTAGAAGGCTGAAGCCATAAAGAGTGGCTAGGGCTGGAGAAACAGATTCCAGTGACAGTCACATTTGGTTAACTGCACCCAGGAGGGAAAAGTTCAGGCCACTCTGGGGAAATATGTACATCAGACAAAACAGTTTTGAGCATATGAAAGGAATGAACGGGAAGAGGAGCTGCTCAAGAATGGAGAAGGCACAACGGAGAGCCTGAGGCAGGGTGGAAGATGGCGGTGTAATGAGAGTCAAGGGAAGACCGAATTTGCTCATTCGTTCCACAACATTTCAAACTAGAAGCAAGAGGGACTGTAGCGGGGACACTTGTGCGGAGCAGGGCTCTGCTTGAACCCATGTCTTATTCTTCCTCAGGCTTCACTCTGACCTTCAAAACAATAGCATTCTTCAGTGCACCCTACCCGCCATACACACAGACACACACACAGACACACACATACACAGACACACACACATATACACACACAGACACATATACACACAGACACACACACCTATACACACAGACACACACACACACGGACACACACACAGACACATATACACACAGACACACACACAGATACACACATAGACACACACACACAGACACACACACACACACAGAAATACATACACACAGACAGACAAAAAGACAGACACACACATACACACATATGCAGACACACACATATACACACAGACACACATACAGACACACACACAGACACACACATATACACACAGACACACACACACACAGAAATACATACACACAGACAGACAAAAAGACAGACACACACATACACACATATGCAGGCAGACACACACATATACACACAGACACACATACAGACACACACACAGACACACACATATACACACAGACACACACACACACAGAGAGAGAGAAAGAGAGAGCACTGACATGCAACAGAAATACCCACCCACAAAGTCTATGGATGTTTCCATTTCACGATCATGTCATAAAGCCCTGAGCCCGTGGCATGATTTGCTAAGCTTCTACACCTACAATTCTTCCTGCTGGGCTCCATTACAAAGCAATGGCTAGCAGGTGGAGTTGCTGAGGAGAAAGACTGTGGTAAAGGGCTGTGTCCCAGCATCTCCAGACTGCAGGACACAGAAGGGAACTGAAGGGACAGCAGTGGCGAGAAGGGCAATGGAAATGACTCTTGGATGTAATCATGCCGGAGTGAAGCCTTTAGCCCCACATTCTCAGCAGCTCGGGGAGAGGATGCTGGGGACAGTGAGCACCAAATGGCACAACATCCAATCGCATAACCATCCATGATCCCTTGGGAAGATTACTTCCGTGTATGCAGAGCAGTGATGCTTGCTCTCTATTTGACCATCGACAGTTCCAGTCAGGCAGGGGTGATGGCTTTTATGCCACACATGGGAATGTAAAAGGAGAGGGTCTGAGGGACACCATGGCCTCCATCAGAGGCCATGAAGGGATGGAGAATGAGAAAAGTTTCCAGGTCGGATACATGGTGCAGAAGGACAGCTTTGTGTGCTGGCCTCCGGTGTTCTGCAAGCATGCCCAGCTGCCCAGAAAGAAGATTCTGCTGGTAAGTCACGGACTGCCGTTGACTACTGGAAGAGGTTATTTAATACTCTGGCAATTCTTAGGAATGGGAAAATGGAATACTCGCAGTCTACTCTATCTCCGTGTTGGTGTGAAGTTTTGTGCCTCTTGGGTCTGCCAAAAAGTCTCCACAAATGATCTACCTGAGGTCACGATGCCAGGAGACGGTAAGGCTGTGCCTTTGACCTTGGGCTACTTGATTCGATTCTGAGTCTGTGCTCTTTCCATTTCTACAAGTAATCTGGGAAGGCTTTTAGGCAGGAATCTGCTGAGGAACATCATTGTCATTTGCAGACATCCAGTGTCTAGCAGCAGGGAAGCACAGCCTCCCTTTGTCTCCTCCTCACGGAGACCTGGAGTCCATATTCATTCAGGAAGGCTAAACCACTAAAGACATGCGGAAGGACTTGCACGCCCATGGCCTTAAGTTACTGCAGTGGTAAAGGCTCAGGATATCCTGATGCACTAGAACTCCGAAAGTCTGCAAATGGTGCTCTGGCCACCTGGGTGTGACCTCCTGGAGACCTGAAGACAGATGGCTGTCCTGTCACAGAGATGAGAAACTGTACTTTCTCAGTGTGGCTTGGAGGCAGAAGTTGCAGATAAAGAGGGCTGTCCAATAGGACTGGTTAACTGTAGCTACCCTGGGGTGGAAGACCATGCTTTGATGAGTCAGGTTTGCAATCGAAGCTAGGAATGTCTAAGCAATAAAACTGACGGCTGGAGCTGAGACTGCTTTTCTTCTGTCACAGAATTTTCAAGGGGGTTATGACCAAGCACTTTTCTGGGCTACCCTGGAGGGTGGGTGTAGGCCCAGGCTGAGGTCTAGCTCCTTGGGTGTGAGCAGGAGCTTGGCAGTTTCCCACTTTCTACCTGCACAGCTCTCTTTTACTTTTTGCCTGGAACAAGGGGGTGGGGGAGCCAGTAAGCTTTACTTACAAGGAGAGATGCAGTCTGCAGTGTGTGGCAGGGTAACATGCCTGACTGTGTCCACGGTGGGAGGAGGGACGTCTTTACGTGCATCTTCTATAACTGCGTTCACTCTGTGGTGACTTTGTGTACGGACACTTGTTCTACTTATGGGTCATGGAGAGGTCACCAAGAGTCACATAGAACTTAGGCAGTTATTCTTGTATTTTTGATACCCTTCCCCCAAGTTTATTTCCTGTTTCCCCAGGTCACCTATTCTAAGTGTCCTCAAACATGGTCAAACATAAGCATTCCTTTTGCCAGGGGGCTTCTTCTCAGTCCCAAGTTTCTACAAAGACAAGCCCTTCTGGTTTCTCATGAGGTCAGAATTCTTACCGTTTCCCTTACTTGCTTTTATGACCCATTCACTAGTGGTTCAGAGAGAAGGGATTCTATAGGTCTGTGTGAGCTTCGCTAAACATAAGGGCTGTTTAGAAATGCAGGTACATTATGCAGTGCTCCTGTGATAACCTCTGAGTATTTCTCCTAAAGTGGATAATCCAGACAGGCCCCAGTCCAGTTGAAGGTTCAGATAACACAAGTATATTTGGGGGGGCCATGAATAAACCTCAGTTTTGTTTGGTTCAGAACCCACAGAGCCAAAGTGTTCTAGCTGATTCAGTGCATCTCTGCAAAAGAAGAGAGATAAGCTAACAATGGGCATGTGTGGCCTCTGGGCCTGTGTGTGAACCGAAGCCAGTGATGACTTGGGTCTTGAGACCCAATTGAGACCCAAATTGGGTCTCAGACATCCCAATTTCCATCTCCCAGTCCTCTGTTATCTCTTAGAATGCTCTCACCCCAAACTCTCAGTTACACAGATTTTAAGCATTCTTCGAGATTTAGCTCTGTAATTTCATCCCCCTCTGAGCCGTGCTTCAGCACCTAAAGTGACAGAGTTGCTAACAACCGCTTGGTCCTTCACACTCGCCCACAGTCAGTTTTCCTCGGAGCCCTTCATTCACTGATCTCTAATAGATTCTAATACGTGGATTTGAAATAAGAATAATTAAAAGATACAGATCATATGGCTTTCCGGTGGAACATAAATTGTCAATGAAGCACAAAGCAGAAGTCAGTCACCCTGACGGTTAAAGACAATGGAAGGAATAAGCTGGGCTTTTCTGCAGGACTTTCAGAGGGAAAGTGATTTTTTTTGAGTGCTTAGCCTTGTTATCCAGAGAGCACGTGACATTGAGCCCAGAGGCGCCGGTTTCATTTCACAACTGCGTAATTTGGAAATGATTAAGAACAACTCTCTCTCAACGTATTTTTAATCATGGACCAACTAAAAACATCACATTGATTTCTCCAGCCCAACTTTCTTGAGTGTGTTCATAAGGAACACATTTTAAATCATCACAGCTCAGCTCTTGAGGGTTTAGCTCCATTAAACTCCTGTCAACACACTCTTCTTTTTATGAAAATAGAAAGACAATTATGCTCTTTGAACTCCACTACCAACAAAGTAAAAAATCAAAAAGCCAAAAAGGCAACAACCCTCAAGTGAAAAGCTTACGCAACCATTCAGTAAGCAGCTTGAGAGTTTCTCAAAGTTGCTTTCCCACGGTGCACATAACTTGAGCAGGTGCACTGAAGAGGAACCGGCTTGCCCTGGATGTGAGTTCAGGTGCATTGTGGGAGCCAGTGTCTCCTGAAGCTTCTGCAGCCAGTGGCTCAGAACCACCAGCTCCATTCAAGGGTGATTATCATGTCTGCCTATCTGTCTAATTGGATGACATTTTCTGAGGGACTTGGCTTCTGAAGGAGCCCAAGGAGGAGGTAAGCAAAGACCATGGAGGCTAGAATTTGATGCAAAACAGAAACGAGCCCCCAAACATTTGCTCATCTTAAAGAGGAAGATATTTAGAAATGTTTATCACCAATCTGGAATATTCCTGTTCCTCACAGTTTTATGATCTACAGGCCGATTTAAGCACACCTCGTCTAGAAGCACAGGGAAACTTAAAAAGAGAAGTGCATAAGCTGCATTTTATAATCTTAAAGTGCTTAAGGGGAGGAGGAGGGTCCTTGGGGAATCTAAAAATAGACCAAAGCACATGAGGGCCGGGTATTAAATATTTTACTTTCCCCACAGTCGTGCCAATGATAGAATGTGCCTTTGGCAAGAGGGTGCTCGTGCCTTATGATGTGAGACTCTATGTGACCTCATGGCCCTGCTCAGCTGCTGGCAAGAAGGGGCTGGGGACACGGTGTATACACAGTGGTGCTGGCTTTCAGAGCAGGAGGATCCCTGGCCAGAGGATGGAAGCCACCCACCTGGACCAGCCCTGATTTTTCTCTCTGAATGCTGGTCTTCTTCCTTATACATTTCCAATGTTCTCCATCTCTACTGATTAATGGGATTGTAACTCTCCCCACATACTCAACTAGGAATGGCAAAATCAAAAGTCCTAGAAAATGGTATTAAGAGTGCCCACCTGCCCCTGCCCCCAACCCCAAGGAAAATTTAAGCATCTTTTCTTCAGTGGGACTAAGCCTTGAACTACAGACTCAAAAGCTCTGGAAATGAGACTTCCCAGGTTTGAGGATTTTTTTGACCACATTGAGAGTGAAGACACTTTGAAATGCAAAATATGAATTCCTGCTCGCTGTTTGAGCATACAGAATGAATGCCAAGCCTCCCGTGATCCACTGCAGGGCGTGAAGACCTTCATCTCTATCCTCTGAGCAGCCTCTTCAGGGCCTACGAACACAGAGCAGCTACTGTATCTTGCACCCCCTCCCCCACCCCCAGCATTCATATTTTTGACTCCCTTAATTGGTCTTGAGTTATTTAGTTTTTTTTTTTCCCACCTGTGTCCTCTCTGCAATTACTTGTTCAAACCTGTTGACTCTTTTAAATTTATTTTTTTCAAAATCCCTAAATTTATGACTTTTCTGGTTGACTTTAGACTATGTGATCTATGGGAAAAATACAATCTTTTCCCCTCCTATCAAGTGAATTAGAATTCCTGAAAATATTGTACCAGGCATTCAAAACAGCTAGGAGGGTGAATCTTGAATTTCTTTTCTCAACATGAAGAATGATAGGTGCTTAAGAATGTTGAGAATGGTTTGAGGTAAGTATCTGGAGTGGGCCAATAACCAGCGGATATACGTACTGAGCATGCTGTACTGTACTCAATAAATACATATGTTTAGTATGTGTTAATTATACAGTCAAAGAGGAGGAGGATGGCAAGGCATCTAACTAGTTCAGGTCACTCCTCACTCTTCAAGGAGCCTAGCTCCTCTCTCAGCACCTTCATGCTAGCTCACAATCTCCTCCACTTCTAGATCTGGTAGACTCGCTGTCCTCAGCCCTCTGTGGTTTCCCGAATCTGCAAACTTACACTCAGGTACACACATATGTACGGGAAAAGTAAACAAACAAGCGGATAAGCAAACACACACTGTCAAATGAACCATGGGGCTCATCGGGTGGCTCAGCAGCCCAAGGCGCTTGCTGTGCAAGTCTGGAGACTTGTGCTCTGGTTTTGGAACCCACGTGAAGGTGGAAGGAGAGAACCAACTCTACAAGTCGTCCTCTGATCTCCACATGCACACCATGGCATGTGCGCCCACATAATTTTTCAAACACATTCAGACTCATGCGCTAGTAATAGTAACAACAACAATGATAATGATAAGTTTTGGAAGGAAATTATAGCGCTCAGGGAATCAGACGATTTGGTGTAGGGTTCTATGAGCTCAGACCTGGCTGGTCAAGAAGGTGAGAGCATCTTAGTAAATGGATGGAAATTTCTCCTTATCATCCTGACTCTCTTGACACCTCTTTATAAGGGATACTTTTTCCTTTTGTCACATTTGGCACCTGTGAGCTCAGGAGCCTCGGGTAAGAGCAGGTGATCTTACCTTCTTGTACAGACTCCTCAGATCTCGGTACTGCCACATGCTGTTCAGGACCTGAGAAGCAGCCTTGACCACCTTTGGGGAATGCCTGATAAAGGGAAGACAGAAAATGCAGATGATGAAGGCGTCTTGGTTTGGAACCACAACCCTCTTGGTTTCTCTCTTCAGTAAAGTGTCGTTTCCCTAGTTTCATTCTCCTTCCCAGCAGCATGCAGGAGAGGTAACAGGCAGGAAGGCACTATAGCTTGGCAAAGAGCTTCTAAAACACAAACACAGGAACAGTGACATTTATGGAGAAAGCAATACAGTATAGTCTCTAATGACAAGGTGGAGGAGAAAGGTGGGGGCAGGGAAAGCGATTCAGTAGGGCTGGCTGGATTCAAAATTATTTTTACAGCAGTGTTGTGCCACACATGGGTAATCAGAGCAGAGACACCCATATCCCTAAATCACAAATGCAAGTGGGGCTGGTATACTGACCTGTGAGAGCATAAGCAATTGCTCCTTGTTGCCTGTGCCAAGCATAGCACACACACTCACACACACACACACACACACACACACACACACACACACACACACACACAATACACACACATACACACATACACACATACACACACATACACACATACACACACATACACACACATACATACATACACACACACACACACACACACACACACACACACACACACCAAACTTGCCCTAAGAACCTCAACAACTCTAATCAGCAGGAAGTCGTCTAAGGATGACATCACCCCCTTTTCCCTCTATCCCTTTTCCTCTTCTACACTAGTGGCCACCAAAGATATGGTCTACAGGCCAGTTTGTTTTCTTTTTTCCCTGTGAGGAGTGAGATAGTTTTGGGGGCCATATGGTCCTTTGTTCTGTTTAATCAATTAACTGTCACTCTAGCAAAAAGATGATCTGGCTGTGACTCCTGGTGCTGGGCAATATGTCATAACTAATGAGACCTCCAAAGCAATGGGCAGTCTAGAAGCTGACTATCATGGATGACAGACCCATTGAAAACAATACCAAGACACCTTCTCATTAAGACAAGGACGCTGTATCCATGAAATCTCAACAATATGACTACCTAAACTACATCTACACAATGACAACAACAGGTCACAAGTCAATGTGTATGTGTGTGTGTGTGTGTGTGTGTGTGTGTGTAGTGGGGGGGCTCTCATAAAGTTCCACTCCTAGATGAGGATCTCTAGGCAATTAATGGCTGCTGAGAGAGGGGGAATCAGTTTCCTTCAGGAACAGACTCAAGGGGCCAGTCCTAAACACATGCACATACGAGTGACCCAATGTACTCACTGGGTTACACACCCCACCCCTCTCTCAGCCAAACCAATTATAAGAGTCTTAAGAGATCATGAAGTTTAGGGGGAGTTGGGGGGTGGGAGTTGAAAGTAGGAAAGAGAGGGTGGGACTGTTTTATAGAACTCATATGAAATCTCAAATAAATAAAAATACATGTTTTAAATAAAACAGCCTTTGAAATTCAAAGGAAGTAGATGGTAGATGGGTTGGGGTGGGCTTCAATTCGAGAGCCAAAATAAATGAACGTTTGGTGGACAGGCATTTTGTAATGAGGTCCTGGGCTATCAGGACATGGTGCCTAGTCTAGCTGCTGTTTTTCCGGCTCTTCATGTTTATAATTTATGTGAGCTAATATCAACACTTCTTCATCCATTTACAGGAAAGAAGCAGTGACAGCTACTTATTTCTGAGAAAAATAAATCCAACTTTGGCTGTAATATAACAAAAAAATGAAGTCCTATGAATTTGATTTTCTCCATAATACAATAGTTACAAGGTAACATTTATTTTATTTCACTAAGATGAATGGTGTTTAATTATTCTGTAATTTGTGGTAATATCATGCCCCCTGCCATAGTTTTAAATTCCTGTAACTTAGAGAAATTTACACCTTTTCACGGATACAGATTAGCACCCCTCTAGGCCTTATATAATCAAGGTGAAACAAAAACTCAATGCTCTTGTATTTACCCCTTCTACTTGGATATTTTTCTCTGGCAATGCCCAGGCAACCATGGAGGTACATGATTAAAATTCATGTACTGATGGCGTGGCTGACACATTTAGCATGAAAAATTCCTCAGGCACAGTGTACATTTTTGTGATTTCTACTTCTTCCTTAGTTAGAAAATCGGGACTGTGCTTGTGTAATGGAAGCCAGGTTAGCGTCGCAATTAAAACGCCAGGATGGCACGGCACTGGAATAGCTTGTGAGGGTCAAAAGGAACTCTGCCCTCTTCTTAGTCTGTATGTCAGATCCTTCCACTAGACTGGCTTCATAAAAATAACTACTTGAAACTCTGTAACTACCATCTGAAGGACCAGAACAACTGATTGTTCCTAAGTGATTATAACCCAAGCCTGAGACTTACTGCACCGGCCTCTGGTGACAAGTGACAGTTCAGTCTGTAAATAGCTTCTCTGCCTTACGATAATTCACAACCACACACTCAACACCATTTCCTTTGGAACTGTTGAGATCATGAAAATGTGTATGTGAAACAGATGGACATGATAGAATTCTGCATGTTTTAAAAATGATGATAAAGCCGTCGGCCATCAGACTTCAAAACTGTGGAGCCGGTGCCCCTAAGCGTCGGTAGCAATCCAACAGGGCTTTGAGCTTCATGGGAGCTATCAGATCAGGGGTGGCTGAAGATGTCTGTCTGATGGTGTGATTTCTCATGGCTATGCAGCTGAGTCACAAAGCAGTCAAGCAGAGCATCAGTTGTCTTGGCTGTCTTTGCAATACCATAGTGGGTGGTTATGACCTCGGCGGCAACACAGTTGTCTACTTTCTTCTTATCACTAATTAGTTAGGCTTGTACGCACTTAGATGTGAAGGCGCCAATATTTAAGGACCACCACTAGCCTCACTTGTGTTTGTTTTACGTCTTTTATTTGTTTGGTTTTCTTATCTTCAGTCCCATGCTGTTTCAAAGGAAAATCATGTTTGGACTGAATGTAGTTCTAGAAGCAAGTTTTTAAGGAGCAGTTTAGTGTGGGCCTATTTGTGAGAGTTTATTAAGTCAAATGGAATGAACTGGCATTTTGGCCATGTTATTGATCCCCAGTTCAAAAGTTCTATTCCTGAAAACCTTTTCTGGAGGTTCATGTGAGTCTGAATGTCAGCACTGGATGGAACAGGAATCGTGAGTTCTATGCTCAGACTTAGAACAGTGCCATAAACCACTTTTGTTTCAAAAGCAGTGAAAAGCCATGATAAACTAACATGTAGGCAGGGCATGAGAACTTATAAAAGCCTTACTTTGATCCTCCAATCAGTTTATTCATACACAAGAGACACAGCGCGTGGGGAAATGGAAGGCTGACTTAGTGTGAGCAGCGCAACCTGAAGAGACCTGATTCAGTTCATTTAACACCTCAGGAAAGTCACAACTCCAGGTTGTTGACAAAAAAAAAACATAAAGGATAAGATAAAGCAGGTGACCATCTGTGAAAAAAATGTTTAGTCAGATTAAAGGACACTCAAGAGATCATCTATAGATAAAAAGCAGGAAAAACAAACAAAACGCCTGCAAATTGATGGCAACCAAGCCTGGACCACATCTCGCAGGGCAATTTTCTGGGTTACCAATGGGGCGCTGCCTTATTTCATACATTATTGCTCCAAAAACAGCTTTAAATAGTTTAACCAGATAGTTTTCTTTGGCCATAGACTGACCACAGCATTTGTTTTCTCCTCAAGGCTTGGTGTGTGTCACTTATGCTAAGAGATCTCCCACAACTGAAGGGACTAGACAGATGCCTAGTCCCCAAGCCCCCTGCAACCCCCCCCCAGCCCCAGCTTTCTTGGCTTTAAATTCAGAGAGAGTTTGTTAACCTTGAGATGTCTCGTAAATACAGGCAAGCCGAGTGTACCGGTCAACTGTGGTTTTATTGTGCCGTTAAGAGTATATACTTAAAAAAAGCAAACAGTAACGACATATTGGCCTCACAACATTCAAGGCAAGGATGCACTTCTCTTCCTAGAGTCACAGGTCTGGTGAAGTAACATGAAGAATACAATGTAGAGTCCAGACTGTGAACTACAGTGTTTTAATTTCATCCAGACCGAACGTCACAACTTGTATATAATTCAGGCTCCCCATCTACACGGCACAGTTGTCTGACATAAGCACATATTCAAATCTGACACTGTATTGATGAACAAACCCATTTAAGGGTCTTTCGATAATTAAACATCTCTCCCCAAACTTTTATAAAACATTGCCAATAACCTGAGTTAAATGAAATACGGAGACAGAATTTCCAGAGTCTCAAAGAACTCTCACCATCCTCAATAATGAAAGATAAATTTAATTATTTAGCATTTGGATGTAAAGGAATGGGTGACAGGAGGGCGGGGGAGACAAGGAGTAGGTAGGGCCTTGATAATAAAAAGGGCATGTATTTAATCTCCTTTGATTACTCTGAGGGACTTCCAGAAGATGGAATTTAATTAAGAGCTGAGAAGGTTTCTGTAAAGGTTGGTATGCTAGTTGACACACTAGCACTCTGGGTGATGAAGGTTGTTTTTTCCTTGTTCTGTTTGTATTTTTTGCTTTGTGTGTGTGTGTGTGTGTGTGTGTGTGTATGTGTGTGGTAAGGTACCCTTTTTTCTTAAATCACAAGAAATATTCTTACTTATGAGGGTGGTGCAGTGGCTTTGAAGCCAAGTCCCAAGTCTTGCTTCCTTTTGCTCCATTTGGCTGAAAGCCCTGCTTTACCAGTCCCCTCCCCCACTTACCCTTTCAGATTTGCTGATCACTGATCCCAGGAAGGGTCTCAGTACCTGCCTGCCTTCAGTTTTAGGTTGGAAAGTGGGAACACAGTAACTTGATAAATGGAATAGCCTGCCAAGAATCTCACATCAAGTAAAGGAGGAGACATGATTAGATTTTAGTTCTTTCTGAATCCAAGGGAAGGATGCAGAGAGAAACCTCCTGAACCAAAGGTTGGGGGGTCCACTGACACAGGTACTGGCAACAACAGAGGAGGTTCAATGGCAGGGAGACAATGTCATGTATCCAAGCTAAGCTGCTTGGCTGCCCTGAGCAGAAGGAACTAGAATGACGACTGGGACATGAAGACTACCTTAGCCATGCAAAGATAGTGTTGGCCTTGATTTACTCTATTGTGAAGATAATGTTTCCCCTGACTTACTCCAATGCAAAGACAATGTTGCCTCTTGACTTACTCCAATGCAAAGACAATGTTGCCTCTTGACTTACTCCAATGCAAAGACAATGTTGCCTCTTGACTTACTCCAATGCAAAGACAATGTTGCCTCTTGACTTACCCCAATACAGCAACAATGTTCCCTGGACTTACACTTACTCCAGTGCAAAGTCAATGTTGCCCTGACTTATTTTAATTGCAAAGACACCCCCACCCAGACCCAGACTTACTTATCTCCTTTGCTTTTGGAGATGCCAACCAACTTCTCGATGCCTCCAGCATCCCGTAAGGCCTTGGCATTCTCCATGTTCTTGGTGATCACTTCATGCAGGGTGCAGCACACTGCCGTCACGGTGTCATCTGACATGGCCTTGCTCCCCGAGTTGTTGCTGTTGTTCCCACCAGGAAGCCGGTGGACCAGGTCTCGCATGGCATATTTGCCTTTAGAAAAGAAAAGAAGGGAAAAGTTTAGGAAAGGTCAAGGTGGAGGAAGACAGACAATGGAGAGACTGGAAGAGAGAAGAAAAAGAATGAGAAGGCACTGGATGCTCTTCTGTGCAGGGTATTTCGAATACACACATAGATGGAACAGTAAAGATGTCCACCAATGACCACTGGCTCCAGGACATCCTCACCACCACATGGAAGCCCAGGTCCTACATAAAGCAGCATGCATGCCTCCCACTTCCCACTTGTAATCATGTCTTGATTACTTTTCTTACTTGATTCAGTATAAACGTTTAATGCTTAATAATCAGTTGATACCACATTGTTAAAAAGAAAAACATATGTGACCAACATGCGTGGATATTAATCAGATAAATGTGATATACTGTCGGCTGGCTCCTGGCGGAGAAACACACGATATAGAGAAGCCATTGTACTTGCTCATGGTAAAGGCCTAGGATCTGGGACTCTGTCGATTTAGGATTGATTCTCTTTAGGAGTAACTTTATGCTTCTAAACTTCATTGTTTTCAGTCTTTAAAGCAAGAACAATAGGATACTCAATACTTAAAACCATTTGATGGATTAGATGAGAAAATCCTAGGAAGCATTTATGATCAACGATGATCAACGAAGGACACAGCCATGTTGACATCCACAGAAGTAAAATGTGTCGTGATAAACACAAACAAGACAGATTGGGATCTGTATAAATTTTTATCAAATTTATTTACTTATTCACTTTAGAACCCAACATCAGGCCTTCCTCTCCTTCCAGTACCCCCTTAAGTAAATCCTCCCCCCATTCCACCTTCTCTTTCTCTTTTGAGAAGGAGAAGCCCAACCTCCCACACACCACACATCAATTCTTCAAGGGACTAAGTACATCCTCTCCCACTGAGGCCAGACAAAGCTGGGCGTCGAATCCATAGGCAGGCAAGCAACAGGTTCAGGGACGGCCCCTGCTTCAGTTGTCGAAAGATAAGGACAAACACACCCAGAAAACCTTTGCCACAACATATGTCCTGCCCACAAGAAATGCAGGGACAAAGACAGAGCAGAGACTGGGGGACTGGTTAACCAATGACTGACCCAAATTAAGGCCATCCTATGGGCAAGAACCAAGTCCTGACACTACTAAAGATGCGCATTTATGCTTGCAGACTGATACTGTCCTTCAAGAGGCTCCACCCAGCAGCCAGTGGAAACGGATGCAGAGACTCACATCCAAACATTAGAAGGACACAGAGAAGCCTTAAGGAAGAGTTAAGGATTGAGGGACCTGAACAGGACAGGGACTCCACAGGAAGACCAACAATGTCAAATAGCCTGTGCCATTGGTGGCTCGCAGAGACTGAACCATCAACCAAAGAGCATGCATAAGCTGGACCTAGGCCCCCTGCATGTAGGGAGCAGAGAAGCAGCTTGCTCATCACGCAGGTCTCCCAACAACTGGTATCTGTATAATTTAACAGCAGTTGGATCACAAGCAGGGGAGGCGACCTTGACAAATAGTCTAATGAGGTACCCTGCTCACTATGGTAACCTTGTCTCTTCTATGAGCTTTTATTACATGGTTCTATAACCCAGCATTTATCAATCTGGCATGTTTTTCTTTGTGTGAAAAATAAAATCAAACCCAGCTCTGCATCTTTAATTCACTTTTTCATCACTAATCTTGCCTCTCCCAATGATCAAGGTACTTACAGTGACAGATTTATGGAGTCTTTTTAGACTACAAAGCACTTAAGACATTACCAACAGCCCAGCAAGACAATTAATGGGTCCCACCTGCTGCTTCCAATTCTGTTCTTTTCATTTACTTCTGGAGGTAAACAAGGGCCTGCAGCAAAGTTGTCTGTCCCTATTTGGGAGGGCTGGAATTGGCAAATGTTCCAAGTTATGTCCCTCACACACCTCCCATTCCTCAAGGAGACATATGTAGTCTAAGAGTTACATGACAGTATTTACTTGCAACACGCCTCTACCTGACACCTGTAGCAAGTGGCAACAGAGGGCAGGAGAAAGAACCCCAGGGGACTAGGCAGTATCTTAGCTCCAGGCAGTAATGAATAAAACACAGGGTTCTGTAATATCCTGTTTTGATATCTGCTCTTATCCCTATTTTAGTGGCCTGTTTTAGCATGGACAGAAAATGCTGATGTCTAAATTACGGAAATAGAAGAGAGTATCTGCCTTCAGTTGATGACAGCCGAGGAAGCGTATGACAGAAGCGCTTTGACTCGAAAACCCCCAAATGTGGCATATTTATTCTCTAATGGCAGCATCCAACGTGCTTGGGAGACGGTGCTTTGAATGTAGACAGTCCTTGGAGCAAATTGCTTGATATATTGATCATTAAATCAACTCAGCTCTGATGAAGAGCCGGCTGCTGTTGAGCTCAGCATGCCTGGGATTCTATCTCAGGCCATTGGAAGACAAACCTGTCAGCCACCGTGAGAAGAGGGACATGTCCTTTCTTCCGGCCTCCGTTCGGGAAGCGGTAGAAGGAGGAAATTCTGAGAGAGGACTGAGAGACACTTCATTGAGTATGCGGGACATTGGCACTTTGAGTGTGGAAGACTGGTCTCTCGTGACCTCAATATTGTCAGGGGCTGAAGGAAAAAACTATTTAAAGAAGAGAACTACCTGCAGAATTTCTTAGTTTGTTTGTTGCTGTTGTTTTGACTTAAAACAATCTCAGGGCAAAGTTACAGCTTAGTTAGAAGAGTGCTTGCTTACCATGTGTGATGTAGGGAATCCTGGTTTGATCTCTAGCACTTGGGAGGTGGGGCCAGAAGGATCAATAGCTCAGGGTCAAGCAATCTTGCATAACAAGGAAAGCTTGAAGGCAGCACAGACTACTTGAGACCTTGTCTCTAAACATGTAAGCAAGTAAATGAATAAATAAAACTATACCGGACTGTGTGTGTGTGCCTGTGTGGTTTCTTCACACCTTCCTGATTTATAAAGTCTAAACAAGTCACAACTGTTCCATAAAGTTCACGAGAAAGGGATAGCACCTCACTAGCAGGTAACTTTGCATTCAGACATGTGCCCGATATAAAAAGACCAGGAGTCACTGCTGCTGGAAACTCACTGGAACCATTTTGCTCCCAGCATATAGCACTCAGATACTCACTGGACTGCTAGGGACCTTCTCAAGTTAGCAGAGCCCACCTATACTTCTAACTAGCCAGGTGAAGAAGTCCGTCACCTGCAGCCGCTCCCAGGTACAAGACCGAGTGGGTGACTTTGCTGGTTACCGTAAGAACATAATGTTCCTTCCAGTGTCCTTGTTTCTGTGTTGAGCACTGACCCACCATCTCACATCTGAATGTGAACACTATTAGCATGGGAAATCCGGGCAGTAGAAACGTTTTTTTCCAGCTCTTTCTGGTGTTTGGAGACTCTGAGGCTAATTAAAGGGGGAAAGGGAAATATGGCCCATAGGATAATGACAACCGCAAGCCCTCTGTCCTGGGCTTATGAGAGCGGTTTGGGGAAGATGAAAATTGGTTTGGCTTGAGGCGGTTGTGGAAGGCTTCTCACAGGAGGTGGACAGTGAGTTAAGAATCCTCTGTAAACTGGGGGAGGGGCAAAGATAGGGTTGGTATTTTATAAATAACATCCTGTTACATCTAAAGGTCAGTAAGATTAACAGAGGAGAAACGTGGTCTTTTCCTTAACAAGGCTCTCTGACCTGGGTTCCTATAGAAACCATCATTGGTGTGACTTAAGGTAGCCTGTCTTTGACCCCAGGGCTTCTGAGCGCTAGGAAAAGCCATTCATTCCTGATACTCAGTAAGAAGAACACGGGGCCCCTCCAAACCCCAGCTGTTCTCTAGGGTCTGTGAGGTCTGAGGAGTCCGGCTTTGTCTCAGAACCGTGGTATGAGCTAAAGGGTGGGTGGGTCAAACACACCTTCACAGTTTAATTCTAGCCAGGTGATAGGATCACACATTTCTCTTTCATGGTAGAAATGGACAGAGACATGTGGTTCTAGGGCGAAGGGAGGGAGAGAGGCTGAGGCAGCAAATGGAGACTGTCTTTCTGGAGACGGCAGAGGAAGCAGCTGGGAAATTCCGCAGGGGCCAGAGGCCTAATGGGTACCTTGTGTGTTGTGACATGGACTGGCAGAGGCAGACAGTTACATCCACTCATGTTGTGCCGGCAACATTATACTGTGTATACACACACACACTCACACACTCATACACACACACACTCACACACTCATACACTCACACACACACACACTCACACACACACTCACACACACACTCACACACACACTCCTACTCACACACACACACTCACACACACTCCTACTCACACACACACACTCACACACACACTCAAACACATACTCCTACTCACACACACACACACACTCACACACACTCCTACTCACACACACACACTCACACACACACTCACACACACACTCACACACACACTCCTACTCACACACATTCACACACACACTCATACACATACACACACTCACACTCACACACACACTCACACACACACTCACACACTCTCACATACACACATACACACGGTGTTGTAATATATTACAATGAAAGGATTTAAAGCATCCAAAAACAGTATAGTCTCAGTCTACTTTAAGATGACGTCTTTTAAGGATAATATTTTCTCAAAAAACCTTTTGCAAAAGTGAAATGCAAAAGCGTTTCCCAACAGGTAAACTAACAGTCGCCCATGCCTTGTGAAGCATACAGGTTGTTAGATAGATTGGCTAAGACGAGGGAGGGCACAGTACTTCAAAGACTTGAAGAGCTTTCAATCTTCTTCACCTATGCTGCAATGAGAGCCTTTCAGGCTTCTTGTTCAGTGGGATCTATCTTATGCAAGGTCCCATTTATTTCTTCACTTGCGTATTAATAGAGACACTGAAAACTGACACTTCCGGTCATACTAGGTGGTTAGTCTGTTTATATAGAATGGTACAAAGTAAAAGGGTGTGTAGGTTGAAACTTTCATGACTGGGGTTTTACTAAGTGTTTTCTTTCAATTATTATTATTTTGTTATGAAAAGTAATTGTGTAGGCTCTGTGCACTAACTTACTCCATTTGACCGACTTTAATGTGTGTTGAGAACGTGCTGGTCCCTGGACACCAAATGTCCTTACGCTGCTGACGTAGACTGTGCTGCTCTCAGCACGCACATTCATGGTGCTCTGCAGGGGCTGCGAGACAGAGGAGTATCACTCAAGGGGGCGATGCCAGTGGATCCGAGGGACCCAGGCAGCCTTTCTGGACTCCAGTTGGGAATACCAACTCGGGCGCTTGCCTCCTAGCCTCTTCTCACCAGCGAGGAAGAAGAGCATAGGCTTTGGGGGAATGTTCTAGATTAATATTTACCGCAGGGCCCTTGTGTGCATGCATGTGTACACACACACACTCACACACATTCACACACACACATTCACACACACACATTCACACACACATTCACATACACATTCACACATACATTCACACACACATGTTCACACATACACTTTCACACACACGTTCACACACACATTCACACACACATGTTCACACACACATGTTCACACACACATTCATACACACATTCACACACACACACCAGGAAAGTCTCTACCACTGGGAGAGGTGCTTTTGCTCTTGTTACTACTATTGTTTTATGTTAAGCATTATCACTCTGAAGCCAGCCAGCTTTACTAACATGCCCTGCCTTCCGTCTCTCAGGGCTAACATTCACATCTGTGTCCTTTAAGACCTGTCTTTGAGACTGCCTTCTCTAAATTCCATAGTCAAGCTAGTAATATGCAATCAATCAATCAATCAATCAATCAAATAAATAAATTTAAATGTAAACCATTTTCTTTTGAGTTTCGTAGACACCAAACTATGCTTTCCTTTACCTTAGGAAATATAGGATGGAAAACTCGAGATATCCACAGCATTCTGCAGATTTTTATGTGACAACATTTATGGTGGGAACTCTCCTGTTTTTAATAAAATATAACAGGAATGTTGAGTGTGACAGCTCACATCCAGAATCTTAGTCCTTGGAGACTGACTTGAAGTTAGAGGCCAGGCTCTAACTGTCTCATATAGTGAGACTGTGCTTAATAGTAATAATAACAGTAATAATAATAATAATAATAATAACAACAACAACAGCAACAACAATAATAATAATGGTCTGACAAATGACCAAAAGCAGAACACAGTTCTTATGTAGCTCTGACAGGCATCCTCATCTTGACCAGTGTCAGCAGTAACTGACAGCATTTCAGAGAGATGCACGCTCCCCTTCATTTAAAGGATGGAAGGATGACACCCAGCCCTTTAAAACGAAGGCGTGAGATCTACTTCCTGTGGTGGTAACAGGTGTGAGAGCTACTTCCTGTGGTGTAACCGTGGCACACACTTGTATGGATGAGCTTAAAGCCTGGAGCTTTCTCACTCCGTCCTGTTTAAAGCAGGGTCTCTCAACCTTCCTAGTGTTTCCATACTTTGATACATTTTCAGACGCCGTGGTGACCAACCACACAGTTACTTTCATTCTGTATGTCAACAGTAGTAATTCTGCTACTGTTATGAAGTTCCATGTACATAGATGTTTTTTCAATGGCCTTAGGCAACCCCTGTGAAAAGAAAGGTTGTTCAGCCTCCACATGTTGAGAACCACTGGTCTAGAGGCTTGCTCCCATGTGAGTAACCACCTAATTCCTATGGTAGGACACTTAACGGCGCCTAGTTGTTACGAGTTAGAAGAGGTATACAACCAGACACCCAGCTTTCCTGCCAGTAAGGAATTTCTGATCTTCTTCTTAAGTTTGATGCTTACCTAAGACCCCTTCTGAAGTCTCAGCTCAGCCATGGTGCCCCCTTTTGAAGTGTCAAAGTAAAAGCCTGATTGTAGGATGCTTACATTTGCTGTGATAAACACTAGGCTGTTCCTCAGTCCCCCATATGAAAATCAACATCGTCACACAATGTGGAAGTCAGGACTCTCACAGCTCATTCAGATTCCAATCAGACCACCCCGAGAAGCTGGATGGATTACTAATCCAAGGTCAATAAAATAAAGATTTATGAGCAACGAACGAATCACATGTGATTAAATGAAACACATCTAATTGTTGTTGACGTTACGTTTCAGATTAAGCTCATTACAAAGGCCTTCTTCCTACTTCCCTGTTGGGTTTACAGCCTCACCTACCAGGGGATACTGCAAACTTTGAAAGAATAGTTCTTCAAATGGAACCCTCTTCTAATTAACCTTGTAGAATCCATTGAAAAGATTCTTGTGAAAGTTCATAAAAACATGGCATGACAAAACATTGCCAGGAAAGACTACCACTACTGTGCTTGGAAAAGTAACAACATACATTGTCTGGTACATACATACATACATACAAACATACATGTGGGCACATAGGACCATGTAGCCTGCCAGGAGCAAGAGTGAGATTGACACATGACTAACCCTAAAATCTCATCAGACCAGCAGGAGTGAGAGTAAGAGTAAGGACTGCTCTTTCCCTGTTCTGGACCTGCACACTCCTGTGCATGACTCCCACTAACCCCTCCTCTGAGGTGCTCAAGTAGCCTATAGCCAAATTACAGATTTAACACCCCCCCCCCCCCAGAAACAGCCCAGCGGCACCTGGAATTCCTTTTCATGTTAATAAAGAATTCCTAGAACCTCAGTCTCAGCTAATATTGGACACTCACCCCAAAATCCCTGCCTGTTCCCCAAGGTTTATATAGCCCTTGTTCAGTCTGAATAAAGAGTAGGAGGTGTTTCACTGCATACTTTCTGAGAGAGCTATCTTGCTGAATACTGTCCAGAAAAGATGGAACCTTGGAGCAAACATTGGAGAAGGCCTCCTACCCCATCCACCCCGCCCCCAGCCTGGAAGCTGGATGGAGACACTGTGGCCCCACCCTTTCTGGCTCTGCTTCATTCTTTCCAGCCCAGAGGACAATGGTGCCTGGGCACACCAAGGGAAGAAGTGGGACTCAGAATCACACACATATAAATGTATATGTATATAAATAAAACTATACACACATATATACATATATACATACACACACATATATACACACACACATATATACATACAAACACACACATATATATACATACACACATATACATGCATATATACATATGCACACACATATACATACATATATACATACACATATATACACACATATATACATACATATACTCACATATATACACAGACACAAATATATACATACACATACACACACACATATATACATACATACACACACATACAAAGTGCATTTTCTATCTGTGTATTTTCCTTAATTATAGGTTTTCATGGCATATAATAACTTCCATCTTACCAGCATGTAGTCAAGTAAATAAAATCTGTAACCATGACCTTGCCAGAGATGCTACATTTGAAGCCAGGTAAAATTTAATAAGACGTGACAGGTTCATTAAGGAACAAGAGCATTGTCATTGTAAAATTGGTATCCATAGCCTCCCCTAGGACACTTGCTTGGTTTGTGTCATATGGTTTAGGGGATCTCAGCCCTACAGGTAGCATGGTCAGGACAGTTGAAAACTCAGAGCTCAGAAACATGGAGAAATCTCTGAGTCAGGCAATGGAGGTGAGACTTGTAAGAGGTGACTCTCACACCTTAAAGTCCTGTGTTTCTCCTTTAAGTAGAAGTGAAAAAAAAAAAGAGAAACTAAACCTTTCTGTCAAAAGAAAATGAGCATTCAGACCAACAGCGGAGACTTGTATCGTATTCCTCTCAGCTTGCTAACTACAAAACAGCCTTCCTGAATGGGTCAGCACTGATTGCTGTCTGTGTCTACAGAATTAGTGAGGCAGATTGTCTGAGTCAGTCTCTATTCCTCCACAAAACATCATGACCAAGAAGCAAGCTGGGGAGCAAAGGCTTTATCCAGCTTACACTTCCACATTGCTGTTCATCACCAAAGGAAGTCAGGACTGGAACTCAAGCAGGTCAGGAAGCAGGAGCTGATGCAGAGGCCATGGAGCAATGTTACTTACTGGCTTGTTTCCCCTGGCTTGCTCAGCCTGCTTTCTTATAGAACCCAGGTCTACCAGCTCAGGGATGGCTCCACCCACAATGGACTGGGCCCTCCCCCCTTGATCACTAGTTGAGAAAATGCCTTACAGCTGGATCTCATGGAGGCATTTCCTCAACTGAGGCTCCTTTCTCTGTGATAACTCCATCTGTGTCAAGTACAAAACCAGACAGACCATCCAACAAATGGTCACAAATAATACAGTTAAGCATATATCCATGGCAGTGACTGCAAAGAGGAGACCATATGGGAAAGCAGTCCCTAGCTTTTTCTCCCCACTGTGGCAGCATATACATCAACATCACAACATAGAAGATTAGCTCATATAAATCACCAGGAGAAAAAAAATGAGACACACCATCATGTTCTTACATGGGCTGCAAATCAACTCCATCCCTGACACAGGCTATCCTCATGGATGATGGCAAGGGTATTCTGTGGGTGAATTGCTGTTTGCCCAGCACAGTGTGAACACACACAGTATACATTATGGTAAATGTGCACTATTTTCTAATCCCACACATGAACAGCAGTTATTACGGCCAGTTTGCTTCCAATAATTCATCAGTGAAATTCTCTTTTTTATTGAAAATATCTTTTCATATTTCATACAAATTATTGTGGTCACCATTTTTCCTCTCTCAACTCCTGACAGATCCTGCTGACCTACCCACAAACAAACAGGGTGGAATACAAATATATACATTATGTATACTATAGTATACATGCATATATTAAATATATATGTGTGTGTATGAATCACATATACATAAAAACACAAAATTGGAAACCACAATTAATATTCAAAAAAAGTCCAGTAAGACAGAAAACAACAACAAAAAAGCAGACAGCCAAATAAATCGATATGAGATTTAAAAAAGTCTACAAAAATACCACTGAGTTCATTTTCTGTCAGCTAACTACTGCTGGCCCAGGCTTAGATTCTAAAAGCTGGTGTGTGTGTGTGTGTGTGTGTGTGTGTGTGTGTGTGTGTGTGTGTGTGATTCCAAGGAAACACTGTGTACTGGTGTACTGGCTGGTTTTGTGTCAACTTGACACAGCTGGAGTTATCACAGAGAAAGAAGCCTCAGTTGAAGAAATGCCTCCATGAGATCCAGCTGTAAGGCATTTTCTCAACTAGTGATCAAGGGGGGAGGGCCCAGCCCATTGTGGGTGGTGCCATCCCTGGGCTGGTAGACCTGGGTTCTATAAAAAGCAGGCTGTGCAAGCCGGGGGAAGCAAGCCAGTAAGTGACATCCCTCCATGGCCTCTGCTCAGCTCCTGCTTCCTGACCTGCTTGAGTTCCAGTCCTGACTTCCTTTGGTGATGAATAGTGATATGGAAGTGTAAGCTGAATAAACCCTTTCCTCCCAACTTGCTCCTTGGTCATGATGTTTGTGCAGGAAAAGAAACCCTGACTAAGACACACTGTCTTTCAGCACCACAGGACTGGTGCACAATTGCACTCACACTTTGTGGCAGGATGAAGAGGACTTGCACAGGTTCAGGTCAGATAGAGTCTCTGATAAGAGGGGAAATGGACACAGATCCCATCCCTAACCAAGAGCCTATCTTCCCTGACATCCCTTTGCAAAGGAGAAACTAGCTTCCACCTGTTCTTCTCTTCTTGATATTGTCTTTTCACTTCTGAACTGACTCATGAGAAAGAGGCAGCAAAAATGTCAGCCCTATGGGTTAGTCACAGAAGTTCCTGTTCTAGCATGAGACCTGCTCCACACATGCTAGACTGGATGAGATATTTTGAGAGATGGATTGCTTTTGAATGATCTTATTTTATGTATCCTCCTGTAACTGTCCTTGATCCAACACTTATTTAATAGAAGGAGAAAAGAGGAGGTGGACAGAGTTAGGAGGGATCATTGGGAGGTGGGAATCCAGTGCACACTGACCTTAAGAAACATTCTAAAAGGTAT
Source organism: Micromys minutus (assembly GCF_963924665.1). Classification (NCBI taxonomy): domain Eukaryota; kingdom Metazoa; phylum Chordata; class Mammalia; order Rodentia; family Muridae; genus Micromys; species Micromys minutus. The sequence goes on along the minus strand of NC_137955.1, from coordinate 45,223,026 downwards.
GTTACAGTTTTTTTTTTTTGGTTTATCTAATAAACATGATTAAAAAAAAAAAAACAAAGGCCAACTTATAGCATACACAAGAATCTATTCCACATGCCTGGGTTGATAAGCAATCGGCTCCAGGAAATGCTGCTAAGAGTATGTAACACTTTGAAAAGGAAACACTTATTAAATGAGGCAGAATCTTTTAACTTTTCTCTGTGTGGGAAGCTTCCCCAAGAATTATTTACCCCCTTATCATCTGTCGGCAGTATACATTGAATTGTATTTTTGGCGCCTAGAGGTTCTATCCAGAGGAAGTGGCTGAACTAGATCTGAGGAGCTATCACTGTTGAGTGTCAAGGACTGTAAGGAAGTGAGGTGACATGCAGCAGGGGGTGGTTAGGTTATGTGCATTTAAGGAGCATAAGAATGTTTCTAAAAATAAAAATGGCAGTTAAGTAAAGGTGGCTGTGGGAGTCTTCCGAATCACGACTGACTTTAGAAACACTGAAAACCATGCAAGCAGCTGATACTCATGTGAATAGGATTCAACTAATTTGATCAAATATTAAGTATGATAGCCCTCAACATAATTACCTCAACTCGTCGCCTAATTCTAGCAGAGATGAGAATGTTCAAATTTAGCAGATTACAGCTTCAGGAGAAGGGCTGCTTCTTTGTGATCAGAACTGATGTGTATCAAGGACCCAAGCCTTTTCCCAAGAGAAAAATGTCATGGAAACAATAGTCTGCCTGAGACAGCAGGAATTAGTATTTCCACAATAAAAGTTTGGTTTCGGGAATGGTGTCTGGTTTAGCCTCTGACAGGGAATGCTGAAGGAGCCTGGCCACTTCTCTGGTTTAAAGCCAGTGCCGTGAGATGAAACTCAATCTTTGTTATCATTCACTGGGCCAAAATCCCGTGACTGTTGAGGTCCTAGGTAAGATCCAAATATGGTCCTTCCATGAACGGACATAGGTAAAAGTTCCCTCTAAGTTTTTACCTTACAGATTAAGATGCTTGCAGCTAATGTCAGACTAAGCAGGGAACTCCAATGGAGGAGCTAGAGAAAGGACTGCAGGAGCTGAAGGGGTTTGCAACCTCATAGGAAAAACAACAATATCAACCATCCAGCTGCCCCCAGAGCTCCCAGGGTCTAAACCACCAGCTAAAGAGTACACATGGGGGGTGCCATGGCTTCAGCTGTATGTGTAGCAGAGGATGCCATTGTATAGCATCAATAGAAGAAGCCCTTGGTCCTGTGAAGGCTCATTTCCCCAGTGTAGGGGAATGCCAGGGTGGTAAGGTGGGATGGGAGGAGGAGCATCCTCATAGAAGTTGGGAGAGGGGGGATGGGAGGGGAAACCGGGAAAGGGGATAAAATTTGAAATGTAAATACATAAACTATCCAATAAAATTTTTATCTTTATGCTTATAAGTTAGTGCATTTCTCCATCTTCACCAAAGAATCTTTTTGTAGTAGATGAAGATTAATATAGAAGAACCGTGATTGGTCATTGTGCAAAGAATAAGAGATTAGGAATGCTCATCTCTTAATGAGACATCTAGACCACGCCCCTTTCTCTCTCCAAGGCTCAGGTTGTCTGTGGGATGGGACACCACTATAAAACTCCGAGGTGGTGGATGTCTGCAGCAAAATGGTGTTTGCTGAATCTGTCATGGCTATTGCACACATGAACTTACAGTGAGTATGAAAGGATACACAAGACCTATGTAAGATCAAGTGAGAAAAATTTCAGCATGGATGTGCAAGGTGGTCATGAAGTCCCACTCCTAGCTGAGAAACTACCTGTGATCGGTGGTTTCTTGGAGAGTTTTCTTCAGGGATGTGAGCCTCGAGAGGCTATGCACTCTTCACTAGATGGTCCTGGACCCGTGCACACACAGGCAGCATTAAGTGGACTCAGTGGGTTATAAAGAGCACATAAATTTGGGAAGGATGAATTATAGGAAAGATACAGGAGAAATTTAAGGAGGAAAAGAATGAGAATATATTTCATCCAAACATTACTTACACGTATAAACTTCCAAACATTAAAATAATAAGATGACAGAGAAAATTGATGCTTACATTTGCTGTGGGAGCAGTGAGGCTGCCTTATTCCTTAATGCACTGTCTTATTCTGACTTAACATATGCACGAATCCTGTGACTCTATCCATCCATGCCTTGTTTAGAGACATAAAGATGCATAAGGAAGATGCAGCACTTACTGAAACTTTCATCTTTCTCCTAACCAATTAAGTATATATGGAAGAATTCTTAATGTTGCTACTCAAATGCAGGAAGTTTTCTGTTTTAAATTCACTTATGTTTTCCTTGTCTTAAAATCAAGCAATTGCTTTTTGAGTTGGTACCTATGCACAAGCTAACTAGTGTCTCCAGCAGTGAGCTTCGGTTTACACTAGGTGCTGTCAGTACCAGGGAGTCTTATGGGATGTTCTGTAACTGGTTCCCAATGTATGATTTCACTCTGGAAAACCGGCTTATGAACAGTTTCCGGTGAAGCAGAGGTCAGCCTCAGGAGAAAGGTGTCATGATGTTGGTAGAAGGGGTGGATGGGGGGAGAGGCTGGTTGGACAGTTATTTGCTCTCTTTTCCCAACAGAAGATGAATTCTAAATTACAAGCCACGAGACCAAAATCTTCCCCAGATCTTCTGAAACCCCTGTGTCTCTCATGCTTAAAAGATAATCCCCCTATCCTGGTAGGAGGGGTTGGGTGTGGCTTCTTTTAACCAAAGCAATAGCTCTGTTTGAGTATGTTTTGTTGTCGTTGTTTCTGTGATAACTCTGGGAAGAAATGATTTATTTTATCGCATGCTTCTAGGTCCTTATCCATTATTGAGGGACGTCAGGGCATGGACTCAAGTCAGCAGCTTGAAAAAGAACCCATAGGAAAATGCAGTTTACTGATCCTTTACTTTCAAAATCATATTATTCTGGTTTTCTTATATAGCCCAGGCCCTTCTTTCTAGGCATGGTGCCGCCCACAGTGGGCGGTACCTTGCTCTATCAATCATCCATCATCAGTCTGGCACAGGCCAATTGGATCAGGGCAATTTCTCAATTGAGATTCCCTCAAATGACTTGGGGATGTGTCAGGCTGACAGCTAAGCTAACTAGAACAAGATCCTTTGCTTAAAACAAAATACAGAAAGAACATCACACCATTCACTCTAACTTTGATGGCTTTCTGCTTGTACAAGTTTATAAAACTTGAAGTTTGCATCAAGCTGACTGTGTAGTTTCTGATTGCTGATGCATTTTGTGTTTTTTTTATGAGAAAGACACTTGACATCTTTCATATTTTTGTAATACATGGAATTTGAGAGAAAGAACATTAGAACCCAAAGATATTGAAAAATTATTTTAATAACAGTTGGCTTATGTTTTAGATATTTCTCCCAATTCCCTAGCTTGTGAAAATAGTGATCCTATGAACTGTAAAAATGTCTTGGGCCACATAATATTGAGTGCTTCTCTGCGAATTAACCACAATGCACATTGTAAATGGCACTGCCAGCATTAATAATCTACCAGGTCATATACTGCAGGCCTATGATGTGTGCATAAAATTAAAACTTATTGGATTTATATTTGATGAGTTTGAAAGGGGTTTTGTGTGTTTGTGGTACAGTAAAAAACACACACACAACAATTATATATAAACTACTTTGAAGGAGACACAAAGAGAAAGAATAAAGGAGAAACCAAGTACATATTACAGAAGCAAAAATGAGCTCAGGGGACAAAGAATAGATCAAAGTTTACTTCTGCTAATCCCTTTCAATCAAAACGGCTACATATGAGATCTGAGCCCAGCTGGTAGCTCACTTATTACAAGCAATATTTAATACTGCAAGATTCTAGGGAACGAAAAGGCGCTGGGCAGTCCTTTGGCAATTTCTTTATTGTGGTGGGATTTCACTTGCTGCAAAGGAGAAAGACATGATGAATGGGAGAGATTGCATGGAAGACTTAAAAAAGCAGAAAAATACTAGGCACTGGGTATCTATAGTTCAGTTGTTCCAAAGCTTGGTGCTTTGGCTTTTTATGCAGTCAGCTTTTGAAATCTCCATCTGTTTGTCTCATTCACTGTGGAGCTCAAGCAAGGGGCGGCAACACTGCCCTTCACAGAAGTCTGAGAGTAACTGACTCTAAGGGCGGGGCCTTACGTCTTCTAGGAGTTACTCTGGGAACAGGAGAGCTGCCTCCGCCCTTCTGTATCCTCCTGGCTGGTCTGCGTTTGGGAAGAATGACTTTCTAGCAGTGTTATCTTCTAAAACACAGACACTAAGTGTGTGCTGCACGCTGCTCTGGAGTTCTCTCGTGTGTATTTCAACATGCTTTGCCAGAGAAGGGCAAGGAAAATAATTGCTTGTAAGGATCATGCAAAAGCCTGCACTTTGGTCTACAAATAACTTAGTTATTCCTGTTTACCAATCACGGTCAGTACCAACAGATTGCAACCAAAGCTGCAGCTGAAGGCCCTTATTAGGCATATGTGAGTAGGGGGGTCTTCATATTAGAGGAGTTTTTTCTTTTTTATTGGATATTTTTATTTACATTTCAAATGTTATCTTCTTTCCTGGCTTCCCCTCCAGAATCCCCCTAGTCCCCTCTCTTCCCTCTGTTTCTATGAGGGTGCTCCCCCACCCACCCATTCACTCCCTCCTGCCTCCCTGCCCTAGCATTCTCCTATGTGTACTATTTAGATGTTGGGTTAGTTCCTGGAAGCTCTGGGGGTTCTGGTTGGTTGATATTGTTCTTCTAATGGGTTGCAAACCCCTTCAGCTCCTTCAGTCCTTTCTCTAACTCCTCCATTGGGGACCCTGTTCTCAGTCCAATGGTTGGCTATGAGCATCTGCCTCTGAATTTGTCAGGAGCATTTTCAACACACATTCTGCAACCCAGTATTAACAGCCCCTACTACCTTAAAGTCAAAATCATTAGATATTATATGGATGTTTGGAAGAAGATCTGGGCAGTTAGTATATTTTCTAGTCTGAAGGCTCAGTGATATTTGATTGACCTGCCGTAATTCTATTAGTTAAGCCAAGTTTAGGAAACGTTTTATTGGCAAGTTGCTAAGGTCAAGCTGAGGTAAATATTTTCCTAAATAACAAGTGGGTGAGTTTAGAATAAATCCTGAATGAAGCCCAAAGGAAAATGTCACCCGGGAAGCTGTTTGCAGGATCAGCAGCAAAAAGATCTGCTCAGAGAAACTGCCGAAAGCAGAGGTGGAGAGGACTGAAGGACTCACAGATAATGTTCCTGTCGCCAGCTGAGCAGGCCCAGAGACACAAGGCCACTGCATACTGAACTTCTTCCATCCAGGGACATTGCATACAGAATTCTTCCATCCGGGGACATTGCACACACACGGAACTCTTCCATTCCCCCTGCACTGGTTTCCTGTGACTGTTCCATCCAATGACTTGAGCATGTTAGCGTTCCAAAGATAGACACAAATGTCTTTGCACCCTTCTGTGAGCTTTGAGTCAGAAATCAAGATACAGGTAGAGCTGTATGCCCCTGACATCTAGAGAAGAGCATTTCTTCACCTCCAGCTAGAATCTCGCAGCAGCACGTCTTCCCAGAGGTGGTCCGCACTGCTCCAGTGTCTTTGCGTGGTACTTTGCTTCCTTTTACTGTGTCTCAGGAGGACGCTCATCTTCGGACTTAGGGCACATAGGAATTCTTCACATCTCCAGACTCTTACTTCTATCTTCAAAAATTCCATTTTACACATAAGGTCATATTCACAAACAGAAAATATCTATTTTTTTAACCCACCCAGTTAGTTCTGTGGCAGCCCTAGCGAGTAAATGTCTGGGTCAATCCTGAGGTTTAAGTACATGTTCGGAGCAGACACACTGAGCTGGAGACCACTAGTAACTGTTAACTGCACTTTGCTTTATCTGACACCTGTGCACGTACAGCCACTCACAGGCGATTCCCTGTGATTTGTCACTCCTCACAGAGTGCCCTTTGAAATCTCCTTGAATGGCATGCGCACCATTGAGCTAAGGTTAGTGCTTAAGACGAAACAAAGGGCACACAAGCATCGATTCCGCCTCAGTGAGGGCGGCTCAGCAAGTTCGCCGGCTGCTCGCAGAACCACCAGCAACAGCGTTCTCCTGTCCTAGTGCACTGAGGAGGAGGAGCTATGAGATCCATGGAGTGAACCAAGCACGGCCAGGCGAGACAGCAAACCCAACCTCCCTGTCTGCAGAAAGTCTTCCCTGGTGACATACAGTCCACGACGTGATGACCAACAATACTGGAGACAGTGAAGGAGTTTAACTTTCATCCCAAGTGACTGCTCTCGGTGTTGGTTCCCCCTGGGAGTTTTGAAAGGGTTAATTAGGTGAGTTTAATTATTGCAAATATCTCCGAGAGGCTGTGCTTCTATCAAGGAAATGCATGCGCGCTTAGGGTCTGTATTTTGGAAATTAAAGATTATTTGGAGCAGTGTTTTACTGCTTCATAGAAGCTGAAAAAACTGCCATTGCTTGCCTTCTGTCCAGGAGGAAGTGTTACAGGAAGAGGGGCTGGCCCATTGCTCCTCAGAATGTACACACACACAAACACACATACACACACACGTACATGGTGCATGTGAGTTCACACATGTGCATGCACACTTGTCCACGCACCCACATACAATGTCTACATGCAGGCTGTGATTTTTGTTCACTGGGAGGTCGGTGAAGATGTGGACTGCACATATGTCATTACTTGATGCTGAGGAACAGGTTCAGAGATGCTGTGGTAAGAACTGATCCTAGCAAAGTTAAATCAGGAGCATGAGGTACATGGTGCCTTTAATAGTAATCCACATGGGTGGCTCCCTCACGTAGCAAATATACACCAACTTTTGAAAACTTGGAAAAAGGATCCTTGAATTTGGACCACACTCTGCTCTCCACATGGTCCTGCTTTAACTCTGTGAAGATTGTACGGAGTGGAGGGCTCAGTGTGTGTGCATGATGTGTGTGGAGAGGTCCATGCCCTGTGGCACCGTTTTAGAGCAAAGAGAAAAGTTTTTGCCCCTGGTATTCTTGCTTCCTGGGTAGTCTACCCCTTTGCCTGGCCAACTCCAAGTTTTTTAGGGTCAGCACTTGGGTCTCATCATTTAGTGATGGTTTATAATTCCCTGCACAATTCATCCTCAGCCATCTTCACCTCAAATCCAGCGCAGCCAAGTATCTGCTCACCTCAGTGGTCTCCCCGAGGCATGGGATAGAGGCATGGTTTAAGCTCCCAGAGGTGAAACTAATCTGTATGAAATCACACATGGTTCAATCTTTGTTTCTATTTAGACATCAAATAAACCACAAGTCCAGACTACAGTACACAAAGGTCAGGCCACCCATGGTAATTTTTAAGAGTCAAGTACAACAGATTCTCTACATGATGGAAGCTATCATGGTCTGGAATGTTAGTTCAGATTTAATGTTGTGTGTGCTGTGTTTTGTTGGTCTTTTCTTCTTGTGTGCATGAGTGTGTGTACATGTGTATGTGTGGCTGCATGTATGCGAGTCACATGTATGTGCAGGGTGGAGATGTGCAAGAAGAGTATGCATAGAGGCCCGAGGTTGAGGTCTGGCTCATCCTCAATTTCTCTTCCACCTTGTTCATTAATTTATGGTCTTTCAGTCAGTCACAGAGCTCCCTAACGGTTCCCCCAGTCAGGTTCTCTGAAAGAATCTCCTCTTCCATTTTGCAGCTAAGATTCCATGCCCACCCAGTGTTTCCTGGGTTCTGGGGATCTGAACTCTTGTCCTTTCTGCTTGTGCTAAAAAGGTGCTTTAGTCAGTGAGATATCCTCTAGCCCACACGTCATTTTTTCCCCAAAAGGACTCCTGCATACATGTACTTGTTAATATACCTTGTGTTGCCAGGGAAACCAGTGCGGACTACACAGTGAGAGAAACATCTCTAGCAGCAGTTACATAAGAATTTCTATGTTACGTTCTGTTCTACATGCACTTTATGCTTATGGTAACTAGTACGATCTCAATGCATACTATGAAACTTTTAAAAGAATCAAGTACTGACAAAAATATAGTCATATAGTTTTATGACAAAATGCTTTAAAAAACCATACATGCATTTCTCTTTTTAAAATAAAGTTGTAAGGAAAAAAATATGGTGTGGCCATCCCTCCCCACCTCAGCCGTCCTAGTATTACTCCCATGTTATCTGTAGAGAATAAAGTCCATATTCTGGGCCAATTAGATGAAGGATGTATTTAGATATATCATCACCTGGATCACAATGTAGGTTCAGTGGATTTTCTATTTGTAATTTTCAGTTTTATGTGGACATAATCTGTTTCCTTTAAACGCAGGAAGGACTTTGGGGGAGAGATGCTATTTCTTGGTTTCCAAGGCATAGGAGATGTCTAAGATCTCTAGGGTGGATAGTCTGTCGAACATGCTTGGTGCTACCAACATTTTGGTGGTGAGGACTATCCTTTGCATGCCTGGCCTCTATTGCTGGTTTATACCACTGTGCCAAAAACCCTATTTCCAGGCATTGTTAAATGTGTCCCAAGAGAATCTGTTAAGAGCAATGGTTCCAGGCGTCAAAGGTGGGACCAAGAATCTTCTGGATAGGTGGCAGGAAATTCTAAAATTTACAGAGCTACAGTGTCCCTGTGTCTATTCTGTATTCTTCTCCCTGACTCAGTAACCCCATAAGCTCTGGCACTTTATACCTTGTGGGTTTCCGGAAACTTCGGTGTGATTATGGGTCAGACAGGAGATATGATAGGTGTGAATCTGGCGTGACACAAATTGTTTGTGGATTCCTTCTCACCTGTATGCCATCACAGGGGAATACAAGTGTGTAAGCATGCAGTGGCACAGATGCTATGCAAGAAAATAAGTGTTCAAGCACACACTGGAACAAGCACTATGCAATGCAGGAAAATAAGTGTGTAAGCATGCACAGGAGCTATGCAATGCAGGAACATAAATGTGTAAGCACACACTGGAACAGATGCTACGCAGGAAAATAGGCATGTAAGCGTGCACTGGAACAAGCGCTATGCAGGGGAACCTTGAACCTGGGGAATGAACTTTTCAAGTACATCATAATAATTCCATTGGCTCCCTTGAGATACTGGCAAGCCCCGATCTACCTGCTCACACATCTTCCCTTACACTGTAAGTTGGTAGGGGTGTGTGTGTGTGTCCCTCATCTGCAAGGATTTCTGAAATTTCTTCATATTTGTAATCGCTGTCCACTCCACAGCTACCTGTCTCTGCCGTTGGCTGCAGAGAACACCTTCAGTAAATAACCGGATTTTATAGCAATTTGTAAAACCAACATAAAACGTGCCTTTTCCTTAAGGAAATATACATCATTCTTTGTTGTCATTCCTTTGAAATTGAGTGCTGCACTCAAGCTGCCATCCTGGGGAGATGTGCTGTGTGCTGTGCGGCACTGAAGATGAGAAGGAAAGACTCTCCAGGGAGGCCTTGCTGGCACCAGGGTCACGGCACGGCCCAGCAATGCTCCTCGGAAGAGTCCTGGAAATTGAATGAAGTGGTTCTTCTCTAAGCATATTCTTAAAAGTTATTAAAAAATAGTTTGTGCTGCAGGATTATTGTTTGTTATTTATAGCCCTGGGATTTTGAGCATGTACTCTGCTTCTCCTCACAGATTCTGAAGCACCCCTCCTTTCTTTAAGACACACTGTACACCTTCTAGGGTTTACTGACTCCCAGCTGTGAACCAAGAGATCGTGAACACTTTCCCACAAGAAACTCACTCCAAAATGTCCACCGAGTCTGGACTCAGAAAGCAGAGGCCTCACACTGTGTTAGATATTTTCAATAATTCACTTAGTTCCCTCACCTCCAAAACGCTCTCCTTCAAGATTTCTCTCTACTTCGTCAGACAGAACATTTTACAGAACACAAGAGAGGAGACACTCACAGCTAGTGCATAATCTATTCCAAATCACCCATGTTTTGTTTGATACTATTGTAACTAAAATTAATATAAGATATGTTACAGTAAGAGCTGTGTTGCCTTCAGACTCAGCTCTTGGGGTGGGAGATAGATTGCAAGGACAGCCTCAGCCCTGGAAGTAACACCCCCCACCCCAAAAGAGTAAACCTATAAATGGACAATAACCAGATTTTGAACTAGAACAGAAAACCGACCCACAGTCTACAGCCACCTGGCCAGGGAAGCAGAATCTTATCTATAATGAATGACCTTGGAAACTGGTCTGTTAAAACTCATTCTTAGCAGGAAACCAGAATGCTATCTCTCAGCACCATTCAGAACTTCTATTAATAACTAGATGCAAATGACCAAGATTCAGTGCCTGACAGCTTCTCTAATTTTTGAGTTTGATTCCAATTTAGAATTGGAAGAAAAAAAAAAAAGGCAAATGCACACTTTTCAGCACTCACAAAGAATACCATGTGGTGTCCGTTTCCCTGGGCTCTCAGCCTCCAATCAGACACAAAGATTCCTTCTTCCAAACACACACACACACACACACACACACACACACACACACACAAGCACACATGTTCCTTTAGGTACTTGGGAAGTATAAATGATGGGTATCTGCCTTCCCTGCTGTAGCAAGTTCATGGCACATGAGTTGTGCCCCTTTTTTGGTGGAAGTTTGTGCCTTATCCACGTATACATTCTTCTGTAAACTTCCCAAAGGGTCCTCACAGGTCTCCAAAAGACTCCTAATTAGATACCATGGCTATCTCTAGAATAGAACATGTCTTCTCAATGGCCAGACTGCCAGCTGGTGACCTAAGAGAACAGCGCCTGCAGAGACTCGGGGGATACCTGAAGTTGACAAGAATCTCAGACGAAGGACAGGAAATGAGTATGGAATCTGTCCCCGGCAAAGTCGTGTGAGGAATGAAGACATTGGCTCCCTGGTTAATTTTGCTGATTTTATAGGAACGGGAGATGAGCTGATGAGGCCTTCCCCTTCACTGACAAGAACTTGAACCACGTGAGGTCATTGCTCAGTCTTGTGCACTTGTAACATTTCCTGGTGTGTCTACACCTCCTGGGGATCAGGGATGGGAAAATGAAGCCATTGGGTACTGCTCAGTACATCTGTACGGCGGCTGACTGTGGTCCTCCAGGAACTGGGTACAACTTCCAGTTTTGAGAGTTGGGCCATTTCATGCTTTCCCCGGCATTTTTAAGCTATGGTTCCTGCAGTGTCTTCTCAGTATGAACTTAAAGCAGGAATAACAATCATTTTTTTTGACTCCACAAATACTCAATGACAGGCTCAAGTTTTGTTGCTTTGAACTCATCCAGATGACAGATATGCGTTTTGTGCTCAGACCTTGTATTACAAAGTAGCTGAAAGTCAGCTTTAAAATGCAATTTAGAAACCTTGGTTGTTGCTTGCTGTTTCTCTGCAACTTAAACCTGGGAGTTAGAATTTTATTTATTCTCACAAGGTATGTGTGAGCACATACATGGATGTCAGGGGCAACTATGAAAACTGGTTCTGTTCTCCCACTTATCTGTGGGCTTGGGGAATTTAACTCAGATCCCTCGGGCTGAGAGCACCTTTACCCCCAACCCATCTGGCTGGCTCCCAAAACCGTACATCACTCTACCAAGCATGCTCTCGTGTGAGCTCCCAAAGCACTCTTTAAAAACTCGTCTCAGTGATAGCAAACATGTAAGGAGGGTTTCAAACGGATTAGTGCTCATTCTTCACCCAAATGACCCACTCCTTGAGATCATCTGAGACTGCCCGCGTGTCTCTTTTCAGTTCTGTCTGGCTACCTATCGGTTATAAAGCATCAGCTCTGAGATGTAAGCATCCTTCCAGACTGCAGAGGATCGAAACTAAGAGCCCTTCGGGGTTAGAGCTGAATGACTCCTGGTCGAGAAAACAGAATGCTTGGTCTAGGTGGGAACCTGGTGTTTCAGCTGGCCTGGTTAGGTCACTTTGGCTAAGTGGCCATCATGGCAAGGTAAGCTAGCCTTAAACCATGCCAGAGACCTCAGCAGAATAATTGGTCTTTTTTCCTTTCTCACACTTTACACACACACACACACACACACACACACACCCATTAGAGAAGTTTACAGGACTACAGCACCATGTGAGGTTGTTTATCTACCTGCTTCCCTGAGTTATTCAGAAAACCATTTTTTTTCTTTTCTTGGTTCTTTCTTAAGAGTGCTTCCTTTAACACCATGGGCTTTCCTCCCGACATTTTGAGAGGTTTACACTTTCTCTAGAGCCTCCCTACTTGCTGGGTGGTTTCAGCTTATGCCAGTTTAAATGGCATGGCTTTTTTCCCTCTCACCTCCAATGTCCTCCTCCAGGCTGCTAAGGTTGTATGCCTTGTCTGCACCTTTTCCCCCTTTTAATTCTAATAGTATTGTCCTTGTGTTTTGGGGCCTGTTCCCAAAGTTCTTTCATTAATGAGACTTCGAGCCGCAAAGAGGACCCCGATTTCTCCTGCATCGCCGATTTTGCTTCCTTACTGCTCTGGCACACACAGCTTCCCCAAAGAATTGACATGCAAGTCTGACTCTCCTCAGTAACACTTCCCATTTATCGGCATTAGCATCGCTTGCCATTCCAGGGGATTCTGACCCAGGCAAATAGCTTGATTGTTCCATGCAGCAAGTTGTCGGAAGGCTCTAACTGAAAGTTTCAAAAGATGAGCTTGTATCCTAAGTCTTTCAATGCCTGCTTTTACCAATCCTGAATCCTAGCCAGCCCCAGAACTGAAAGGTCGGCCTTGTAACCAAGCTTCGGATTCTCAAACTCTTCCCTACCCCTCTAAGCCCCCTCATCCCCAGTCCTTGGGTACTGTCCTTCTTTGCCACGGCTTAGCACACAACAAATTCAGCTTTGTGTTAGCAAAGAGCCTGGCAGCACTAAGGGCCCTCTTTCCTCCCTGTCACATAAAGACTTGACCGGGGTCTGGGAAGACCTGCTTCCCTTCTTTGCCCTCTAAGCTTGATAAAGAGGTGGGGCTAAAAATATAAATAGGGAAGACTTCCTAATTGCTTCTGCCAAGACCCTGAATAGATCCTTAGAATGATACAGAGACTGAGCTTACAAAGCAGCCTCCTCCCAGAAGGTGGAGCTTCCTGAAAATTAAACTAGTGCAAATCCCCTCTAGTGGCAGGAAGGAGACTGACCCTCAGTCATGGGATGAGATACTGCACCTGTACCACCACTGAGTTCTTCCAAGTCCATCTTCTCTGGATGAAGCCCCAACTCTCCGTTTCCCTGTTAAATCTGTCCCCAGATGACTTTCTTATTACATGCCTAAAGATGAAACTTGCCTCTTCATGGTAACCTGACATTATCACCCCATGTCCCCTTCCTTCCACAAGGCAAATAACTTGATTCTTCAATACAGAACATTGTGTATAGCTGTCAGGGACTTAAGTGGTTTCAGACAAAGAATGTAGGGGGGCTGAAGCAGGGGATAGCATTCTATCAGATTACATCTGAGCTTGCTTTGGGTAAGGACAGAACCCCAGCAGATAGTGCCGAGGGTATGCGAGCACACAAGGTTAGCTCGTGTTTGGACATCTGTGTGTTGAGATGAGGGAATTTCAACCTGCAGTAGCAAATTTGGTTTCAGCTGACAACCAGCCTTCAGCAAGATAGAGAGGGTTCTCAGATTCACTCATTCCTGAATACAGCGTTCTAACTGACCCTTGTATATAACCCTAGACCTCCAGACCACAGAGGGGTGGTACAGAATGTCTACCACTGATATTCTACTAAGCATGTTCCTGAATTAAAATGAGACGCCTGAGCAATAATTTTTACCTCTGAGAAAAACCCTTCACATTTCTATACTACTTAGCGATTCTTCTTTTGAATTGGGAATTGATAATGGATGGGGGAGATAAGGCATGTGGTACTGATAGAGCCAGCAGCAAAGAGACACTCCCATTTGTACTCATTAGAATATAATCCTCAAAGGAGGAGCTAGAGGAAGGACTGAGGAGCTGAAAGGGTTTGCAACCCCATGGGAAGAACAACGATATCAGCTAACCAAACCTACCAGAGCTCCCAGGGACTAAAACACCAACCGGTTTTCATGGAGAGACCCACGGCTCTAGGTGCATATATAGCAGAGGACAGCATTCTCTGGCATCAATGGGAGGAGAGGCCTTTGGGTCCAGTGAAGTCTTATTCTCCCAGTGTAGGGGAATGTCAATGTGATGAGGTGAGAGAGGGTGATTGGGAGAAGGAGCATCATCATGGAGGCAATGAGAGGGGGAGGGAGATAAAATTGGGGGATACATATCCTCTCTATATGTATCCATCAAGTCACCCAAAAGGATAAGATGGAGGGTAACCATGAACTAAAACACTGAACACTGAGCACACATGAAGAGACCCATGGCTCCAGTTGCATATGTAGCTGAAGATAGCATTGTCTGGCATCAACGGGAGAAGAGGCCTTTGGCCTGGTGAAAGCTCAATTTTTCCAGTGTAGGGGAATGCCAAGGCACTGAGGTAGAAAGAGTGATTATTGGGAGGAGCACCTTCATGGAAGCAAGTGGAAGGGGAGGAGAGATGGAAGTTGAGGGTAAGGGATGGCATTTGAAATGTGAATACAGAGAATATCCAATAAAATAAATAAATAAATCAATTAGTTAAAAAAGATGGAGGGAATGGCTCACACACATGTGACAGTTGGAAATTTCACTAGTAAGATATGATCCCCCAGAATTACGAGCACAGGGAAGTAAATAATAGCCAGCAAGTGAGTTCAGGCATGCGTGTTTGGGGAGATGCAGACTGCCCAGCCCTGCTGGCTGATCGGCTTTTACAGAATCGGTAAACAAATCTGGGTCTTGTGAACTGCATCCATGAGCCCCTGATTAAATGGCATAGTTAAATAAGAATGATGGCTTTCAAAATATTTCACAGGTCGTCTAGGAACTACGTGAACATATGTAGGTTCATATTTTTCACGAGGGTCAACACTACTGTTTCTTTTTTTTTCCTTTTAATTTAAAAGTAAAAACGGAAAACAGTTTTAAGAAACACATCTTTGGTGAACGAGCCACAGAATGTGTCTACCTGTGGCTGGAAAATCTATTTTTCATTCAGTTTTATTTGGAATTATTTTATTATATGTACGTGGGGGTTTGCCTGCACCTATGCTCACACTGTGTGTGTGCCTGGTACCACGGAACACTGAGGAGATCACCAGATCCCCTGGAACTGGAGTCATAGGCAATGGTGAACAGCCTAACCCCGCATCCGCAAGAGCAGCTTGTGCTCTTAACCACTGAGCCCTGTTTCCAGAGCCCTGGTCATTTTGAGTTAAAATGAAGCATCCTTGAGATATGCTTCTGTACATAGGGAATGGACATAATTAACTTAAAAAACTCTACAAAGGCTGCATAAGCACTGCTATCCTGATCTACAAACCCGTATTTTCAGCTTCCTCTTTATCTGCTTCCCTTTCATATCTAATATATCTCAAACTTTCAGGTAGAAATTGAACTCTTGCTTCTACTAACCCATTCTCTCCTGTGCCTTTTTCCCATCCAAAGCAATTTGCTCCCTGTCCACCAGCCCCTGTTGTTGGCTCCACCTTACAGTTTCCTCTCCCAGGTACTCTCCCGTAGCCCTGGACCAGGGTAGGAGGTCTCCTTCCTGACTCTGCAGCCAAGCCTTCCAGTCCACTCTCCTTCCACGAATCCAATCCCCACCAGGAAACACTCTTACATCAATTCTGGCTGGATCCCTTTAGCTAGAGGAGCAGTCCAGCTCCTTACCCAGACGTGATGCACAGGACCAGCACCCAAGCTCCCGTTGCTCAGTCGCCAGCTATAAGGCATGCCCCTGTTTCTGCTTCATGCTGGTTGTCTCCTGCACCATGGGTTTCAAACCTGATGCTCCCCCGTTTCCACAGATCGTGAAGGTGTTTCTATGATTAGTTCCTATCTAAGAGTTTTTTTCATGAGCACTACCCTGGATGTCCTTTCTCCTTTGTGCTCTGTGGCTTCTTATCCTATTTTAGTATATTTATAGTAGAAAGTAAATACTGCTTGCTTGCTTGGGGACTGGCTAAACCAGTAGACCATGGCTCTGAAGCAGAATACTTAATGCTAAACTCTGACCAATGCACAGAAAGAAGAGGTAAATTCCATTTTTTGGAAGTCAATAGTCAAGAAGAAGAAAATGACATGGCACTAAACTCACAACAGTTAACCATTTTTATTACAGGACCATGACAATTACATTAAACAGTCTCATTAGACTTTTATGGCCTAAGAACTGGACTGTGGTACTTGTATTCAGAAAGCCAGACTTCTCTTTTTATCTAATTGGTCTCCAGAAGGTTCTAAGTACTACACTCATTTTTCCAATAACGACTCTCTATGTGTAGATAAGAAATGATGATCTAGCATAAAACCTATTCTGTAGACTTATTAACTTAAAAAGCAGCTCTTAAATCTCACCCTGTGGTCTACATTCCACTCGGTGGCTATATTTTCTCTACAATGTGTTCTCTCTGGGGACATGAGGCACTCAGAGAAATGGCGTTGGGAAAATCAGGGCTCATGTCCCTGAGAGGCACAGCTTAAGTTGACCTTGGGCTGTGAAAATGACCTCAGGCTCATAGCTATTTTCTGCCAGGTCCTGTTGTCTTGTGACAGTGCTTTAAAAATGGAGTCTGTGAGCCCTGGGGTCTCATGAAGTTTGTCTGAAGGGTCTGTGGGGGGTAGAGAACCCATGTAGAGAGCCTTAGTTTCCCTGTGCACCATTACCAGGAAGACTAATGACTAGAACCCACCTGATATGTTCTTCACAATTCTCCTTTTCTTTACAAGACAAACACGCTCTCTTTGCTTCAGGATGGTTCATATCTTGTGACAAAAACTAAGGCAAATAGAAGTGGCCCAAATCTGGGCCGCAAGGAACCGCCAATTGTTCTAGCATAGAGCTTTCCAGTCCTTTAACTTCAACAACATCAAGGCGAGAGTCAACCAAGTTGTCAGTTAATCGGTAACTGAAAATAGATGATGGTGATAGAATGTAATGAAACTTTTGAAATGCAAAGCAAAGGAAGTTGGAAGGATGGTGTGCTGACACCACAGGGAAGGGGTTCGCCAGTCTTAACCTTAGACACAGGAAGGCGGCGTCCTAGATTTCAATCTCTGAATCAAAGCAAAGCAACGACAAAAGCAGAATGATAGTGAACTCTGTCCATTCAAGCAAGAAGCATTCAGTTTTGAATATATAAATCGATAGAGAAAAAACAGCCCGTCCATCCAAGGAATGCATTTCCAATACACTATTGCTCTACATTTACATTTTTAATTAAAATCCATGACATGCATATAGTTTTGATGAACTGTACTCTGCTAATATCTACAGTAATAGATAAAGCAATAACAACCAGGACATGGATTGTTTAAGTCTGATAACATAAGAAATATCCGAAATGAAATTTTAATTTGATTTTTTTTAATGGAAGGAATGATCAATAAAAAGCTTTGAAGCAAAAAAAAAAAAAAAAACTGCGTGAGTTGGTAAAATTTAGAGGCAAAATCTGTGAAAGGGGCCCGTGTTCAGGGAAGTGAAACAATGACGAAGTTAATAAGTCTAGAACCCGTTAGTGCTGTGTGTGCCCTGTCTGAGATGATAAAGGCTCACATGAGCACTGGCATGCAAGCTGCCTGGAGACTATGTGGGTGGTCAACACAAACTCCATGTATGTTGGCATTTTCTGTCACATACATAATGCTTTGTCTAGGCACTTTTCCTGCTTACTTTAGCTCTTTTGCTTATAGATTATGATTTCTGATTTTGTGTTTTTGTAGGGTTTCTCTCTCTCTCTCTCTCTCTCTCTCTCTCTGTGTGTGTGTGTGTGTGTGTGTGTGTTTATAAGGGTTTGTGCTTTTTCTTTGGTTCTTTTGGTGTTTTTTTTTGTTATTATTCTCAATTGTTTTTCTTTTCTTTTCTTTTTATTTACCTGTTTGTTTTCTAATGAGAGAAAAAAAAGGTCTGAATTTGAGTGGGTGGGGAGGTTGGGAGACTCTAGGAGGAGTTGTGGGGAAGCTACAAGAATATATATACTGTATGAAACAAGTCTATATTCGATAAATTAACAAAAGTCAGTTTTATTATTAAAGTACCACACAGGAAAATGTATTCTTGGCATTGATTACTGTGAAAATGCATCTGTGTCACTCTGTGTGTGCATGTGCATGTGTGCATGTGTGTGTCAGTCTGTGGCTGCATGTGCATAGGCACATGTTGTGTGTCAGTCTATGGGTGCATGTATCTGTGCATGTGTGTGCATGTGTGTGTGTTGGAAAATCAAGCTTAAAAATGTGTTTATTAAAAATATTTCAAAATTGAAAGAAGACAGTTTCCCAGAAGATGTTTTGGTCTATAACGGGTTTTACAAACTATAAAACAGTAGTTCTCAGCCTTGGATATTCAGAAATATTCAGAGATTCTTACAATATGTGCTAACTTCTGCGGTACCTAGGTGTGGGCTCAGATCATAGGGTGCATCTAAGGTCAGGAGCCACATCCTCTAAAGAGTGCTACTGCTCTACCCTGGTTCTCAGAGTGAGGATCAGGGCTATAGTTGCACTTTAAAGGGGGGCGAGTGCTGCTCAAGATCAGAAAGAGGGTAAAGCCAAGCGGTTCTCAGCTGTGAAAGAAGCTACAATATAGACCATAACCCCAAACCTACTGAAAATAATTTAAAAAATCTACACATGACAATAAAGCTAGGTTTGTGAAATCAAAATACTATGACTTCAAGCCACTGTATGCTCAGGTGTTGTAGGTAGCCCTAGGTGCTCAGTGCTGGGGGTATAGCAGCAAGTGAGGAAGATGCTGTGTGTGCTGTAGTGGAACTCATAAGCGTGGAGACGAAACAAACGGTTCAAACTTGTGTCTCTAATGTTGTGGTCCACAATGCTAGACAGAGTCAGAGCATTCAAAGGAAATGTAAAAAGTAAAACCAAAAAACCTTCATTTTTCTTATCTTAAAAAGAAGCTCAGAAGAGGAAATGACCCCAGGACTCTTGATTTGCATAAATACCCTGAGTGTTGTTCTTAGCATTCTAGAAGGCTTTAAATGCAGTGTGTACAAATTAGGAAAAGAGTTCAGAGATGGATGTTGTTGGCATTCTGGCAGGCAGTTTGTGAAAGGCACCTGGAATTATCCCTGGGGATGGGTGGGGCGTGATAGAGAAGAGGTGAAAGATCAGTTAGACTTCGAGAAATACCTGATGTACAGGGATCAAAAGGAATCAGGTAAGTGGAAACAGAGAAGGGGTGTGCCCCGTGGGAAGGAAAGGTGTGAGCTATTAAGTCTCACAGTAGAAACGACATTATATTGAGACTCACAGTAGAAACAATGTTATCTCGAACCACAGTGTAGAAATAAAGTTACTTAAGATCAGAAATGAAGGGTATGCCCAGGTCCAGAGGCCAAAGCTGAATTTCACTGCCCAGGGGAGAGTGGGAAGGAAAAGAACATTTTGAGGAAAAGAGAAAGGACCAGAAACCTGGTGCTCAGCAGGCAGGGCTGTGAAGTATTTAGAAATCTCTGGAACCTTCCAGCAGCCCTCTTTCACGTCCAACTGAAGGTCTAGCTGCTGATCACCATGGACTATTTGACCTCAGTGACAGCTGAATCTAATGAAACTGTGACTAGACAGCATTTAAATAAAGGTGAGGTGTTGCTTAACTGTGCATTAAATCAACCTAGCCCCGACTGAGCAGCCTAAGTGAAGAAGTGAGGATGCTCTCTACTGAAGGAGTTATGTGACTCAGTCTGGTTCTATTCTTTCAACGCAGTGTAGGTGGCATACCATAACAACATGTGCAGAAAGAAGATGGTGAAGCCACAGTGTACAGAGTCCTTACAGACAAATCCCTGCCAATTGTGAGAGCCGAAGTTATGGTTTGGGCTTTAATTACTCCCCTGAAGCAACCCATAAGCCAAAAATACCTCCAACCTGTGAGCCACCTGCCCCAGGACAGATCCTTCCTGAGATGCCAGAGTCTATCCTTTATATAAAACAACAAGCCCCTGTTTGTTTGGCCCAACTGCACTGGGTGTGTGTGAGCACACACAGGTGGGAGGTACTTAGGAAGGACATACAGCAGAATATATGCTTGTCCCTGACTGACTGTAGTCTATGGAATGTTGGCCCTGCCCACCAGCTTTGAGCACCTTGAAGATATATCATTGTGGTGATTTTTCTCTCCATTACTTTTTTGATATCTTATTCTTTGACAAGTTCATACTTTTAGTGATAAGTCATCCATGCTGACTGCTGTTACTTTGGATGCATATATTTTATGCTGCCTAACATAAAGTTAACTGGTCATATTTGCACTGACATTTTGTCTATTTCCAACTTCTTTTCTAGGATTTAAAGATTGATCCCTTAGAGTGAAGGAAGGGGCAGAAGAAGAAAGAAGGTTGGCATTTCAATGAGTTCTTCCCTGGGAAAATGGCGGCAGGCAGAAGAGAGCCCGTGTTTGAACGAGAATGTGAAGAGTACACTGGATAGTGGCTGAGAACTGAAACTATTCGGTTTCTAACATTTAAGAGTAATCAGGTCACTTTGAAAATGACCTGACTCACACAGGCACCGGGTACATTTGTCTGTGAACTTAATTAAAAATTTAATACCATTCCTTCCCATTCCATGGTTATAACTTTTCTTTCTGACAAGTGAATTAAACTGTTCAAGTCTCAAGGTGAGGACCACTTGGGTTCTTATCTTTCGGTCTCTCTTGAGCACAGGGTTCCCCCTAATGCCGGAGCTGCAATACTACTATAGCCTGCTTAAAAGTCATCACATGCCCCAGTGGCATCCATCCACTTCATCTCATGTTATTCAGTCCCAAATCTTAACCAAATGACTGTAAGGTTGATGCTCTCGGTGGATCAGAGGAGAGATGTGTGTTAGGAAACAAGCTCCTTTTTTCTTCTGAGTTGTCGTACTCTTTAAAGTTAATAGTTTCACTTGGTGCCGATGAAAGGCGAAATGTACAGAAGTGAATAAGTAATCATATTACAAATAAGAGACAGGCGTTTCTATCACCCAGTAATAGACCATGAACTTTCCAGGATGCGGGAGAAGAGAAACCTCTGCACACAAAAGGCCTGTGAACGTTTTCAGGAGAGTTTCAGGGGCTCCTGGGAGATGTCCTAGCTGTTGCCTTACCATGCCTGCCTCCAACTGTCCCTTTGGCTACTGTCTGACCACATGCACATAATGACCCATTTCTTCTTGACACACGGGACTTATGATCAAATTCGGCTCTTGTAGAAGCTATTTCATATTTTTACAGTAAAGGGTGAGGTCTATCTCTAAGTAGATTCTAGGTAGACACTCGTCATTGTCTCCTCCACGAGTTAGGTTTAGCAGCAGATCAGTCACCTGGCTCAGGACCATTCCTCCGGAAGGCAGGTCCTTCGTAAGCCATGCTGAAGACCCAACCCACTCAGGCCACTGCCTGGCAGCAGTTTACTTTTCTTGACTGCTTAATGACAAATGCACTCGCCTGCTTGGTCATTCCTCAAGATCAAGCAGGGTAAATAACAAATAGACGCACTGGTGGCTAAAAGAATATCCATCTTAAAAATTCTAGAGTCTTTGTACATCATCATTTCTGGTATGGGAGAGGAAGACTTGTTCCCCATAGGATCCAGACTGCACGTATGTGGCAATTAGGATGGGGACAGGTTACAAGTGGGCAAGGTGACCATTCATGCTGCAAAGGAAATGCAATTCGAATATCATATCCTCCTAAAGCTCCTTTATATGTCTAACTTCTCAAGATTCCCTGGGATGCTTGCTGAGAGCCACTTCATTTCCCTCACTGCCTCTTTGCTAAGCTTTTACTTCAAATTGTTTGGTTAAGCATAAAATGCATGCCTAGTCAACATGAAACCCCTCCCCCTCCCTTCCTCCCTCCCTCTCTCCCTCTCTCTCCCTCTTCTCCTCCCTCTGCCCCCTCTCTCTCCCTCTCCTTCTCCCCCGCTCTCTGAAGTCTTTAAGCTGAATTGGAAGCAACTACAAAAATTCTCATTTTTGCTTTTTACCTATGTGAAACACTTCCAAGGAATGAACCATTAAATTCCCGCTAAATAAAATAAGTTTTGAGTCTTTAATTTTATTTATCCCTACCCTGCCAAGGAATTCTTATCTGCCAGACCCAGTCACCAACATTCTCCAGTGAGTGTCCGAACTTAATTAACAAAGAGCTTGAGGTGTCACAGAAAACAGAAGCAGCCCTTGGGAGACTGGGACCTGGGGGTTAGGGTACAGGCAACTGATCTGAAGATGTAGATGTGGGGCTGAAGCGCAGAGCTCTCTTTCTGCTAGGACTGGTATTCGAATTACTTATGTGAGACAGCAGAGACTGTTCTCATAAATCACCCTGTCTGGAAAATCAGGCTTCTTCTTAAAATACTAATTGAAATTACATGTGTTTTAATTAAAACAACATCTGCCCCTAAGCTAAAGAGCATGTTTTGGAATGCAGAGAATATCGGTTTCTAAAATTTCCTGAGATCTGCTTAATAAAGAAAGTTAATATTTTCCGGGGACTGGCACATTGCCTCCTGGAGTGTCTTGAGTTTTCAAGAGGCCCAAGACTTTCCCTGGACTCAGAGATTAGTCAGGGTCAAGGGCGCAGAGGAAGAATGTATTTATGGTGATGAATATTGCTTGGGAGGTCGGCTTCCCAGAATGAAGTTAATGTCGCCCAGAAGCCTGAACTGCTATGAGATGGGAAATAACCCTGCACATGCAGGCACACATGTATATATCTATCTAAACTAACGGACAGCAGTTTATAGTGCTCTCTGCTTTTTACTTCTGCCAGGAGATACAGCACAACACCACATTCCAAACAGGGATAGCATGGTGACTAGGATGATTCTTAATCGTAAGTTGTTCTGGCTGGCTTTGACACAAGCTGGAGTTATCACAGAGAAGGAACCTCAGTTGAGGAAATGCCTCCATGAGATCCAGCTGTAAGGCATTTTCTCAACTAGTGATCAAGTGGGGAGGGTCCAATTCATTGTGGGTGGAGCCATCCCTGGGCTGGTAGACCTGGGTTCTATAAGAAAGCAGGCTGAGCAAGCCAGGGGAAGCAAGCTAGCAAGTAACATCCCTCCATGGCCTCTGCATCAGCTCCTGCTTCCTGACCTGCTTGAGTTCTAGTCCTGACTTTCTTTGGTGATAAACAGCAATGTGGAAGTGTAAGCTGAATAAACCCTTTCCTCTCCACCTTGCTTCTTGGTCATGATGTTTGTGTAGGAATAGAAACCCTGACTAAGACAGTTTCTAAATTTATATAGAGTTTCCACAATGATTTCAAATGAATCATTGCTACGGAGACCAAGGCAAAAAAAAAAAAAAAAAAAAAAAAAGGTGCAGGTATCTGTTTAGTCCTCAAAAAACATACATTCGTAACATCAGGTTTGGACAAGAACATTTCAAAGTTTAATCGAAAGTAAGTAGTACCAGGTCTGGAATTCTCTAGGTGCTGACACTTGTGAAGAATTTCCTCATGGGATGAATAAATGAACATTTACCAAGACCTGCGTCCCTGGGGGGCGTCAGTGGCACGGTGATAATTCCCCACCCTCTGTCCTCTGCAGCTCCTCTTGGTTTTTCCAAGAGAAAGTACGATGTCTCCCTGCATAAAGCTCTGGTGCAGGGAGAGACGAACTTGCAATCTCATGGACAATATTCCTACTTCCTTCATCTCCTCATTCATTTTGGTCAAATATGGAACATTTCCTGTCATTCTTAAAAGGTCTTCAGCATACTGCCAAAAAGCATAAGCCAAAAAAAACCCAAAAAATTTAAATTAAATTTTTCTGTAAACAAAAAATCTAAACATTTAAAATAAATTGGGACAAGAAAGCAAAGTCAGGACAGAGTAATTTTCCATTTCCATTGATAAAAAAAAAAAAAAAAGAGAGAGAGAGAGAGAGTGAGTGACTCAAAACTTTCCTGGTGGAAGGAAACGTGGGTTCACGGCCTAGATCTCATTATTGTACGGAAGGAAGGGCTGAATTGTGCCTGGTACACATGGAGAAACTGTGCTCCGTTTGTGTCCATTTTTAGGGACACATCACAGAAAATGGCTCTTTGTGGACTTCAAGAAAACGGTCAGCTCTGCCTTGTGCCTCCTTTGCTGTTAGGACAGGCAGGGAGGTCAACGCCCAGAGAAAAGCCACATTGGGTGGCAAAGCAAAAAGGTCAGCCAAAGCGAAGAACAACTCCAACAATTCGGAAAAGTTGTGTGTTCTTTTGGCGATACCAGGAGGTTGTGAAGTCAGAAGGCAAAGGGGTCCTGGCTCATGCCGTGATGGGTACACTCTCCTCTTGAGCTCAGGGAGATGCACCAGAGAAGTAGAGGGGTTTGTTGGCAGCATTCTAGCCCTGGCTTGCCTGCCAGAGATGTGGCCAGGAACCACCACCACTCAGGGGAGCCAAGAGAGATACTCCACGGGGTCTGTCAATATACTTTGGAGATGCAGGTGCCTTGCCAACACAGACGTTGTTGGCAATGGATGAGTCAAATATCCAAAGTGTTATCTCCCACCAAATCCCAAAGCTCATCTAAATGAGTCTGCTTAGAATCATGGATTTGACAGAACATCGGCAGCGTCTCCTCGAGTTCCTGGATGCTGTAGGAAAAGGCGGAACCAGACAATTCCCAACTCATCTGTCTTCTCACTTGAGATCCTGTAACGCTGCTCTAGATCCACTGTTCATAATAAGTAATATGCTATTCATCCGTCACTAATGGATGAACATAGTCAGCAAATGTGTTCTTAGTTCTTGTTATAGGTACTGAAAAGCTCCCGGCATTATATATATATATATATATATATATCACAAAAAATACAACTCAGGGACAAACCCTAACAACATTAACTAGACTCAGCAGGTATGTCTATGCACAGCCACAGTAATTAAATTATTAAATATGAAATAAAATTATTAAACATAAAATATAAAAATAAAGAATTTGCCTTCAATAATAATAATAACTAAAGAATTTAATTAATATTAACATTAACTGGACTCAGCATGTGTGTGTTCTCACATCAATTATAATAATTAAGGAATTTATAGCCCATGACTTGAGAGGGAGTAGGGGAGGTACATGGGAAGAGTTGGAGTGGGAGACGAATAGGTAGGTATGACATAAAGACAATCATGTATAAAAATTATGGAAAAAAAATTTAAGTTTCAAAACAATGGCTAATTGAATATAGCTCTATCCCTAACCGGACTCGTCCCTGCTTCAGGGAAGAGGACAGTGCACATGTGCAGATCACACAAAGTAAAGGAAGTAGCTTCCATTAGGAAGGGATACCCAGGCTGGGCTTCCAGTAAAGTGGGTTTGTCTGGTAGGGAAAGAAGGACAAGGACCACAGCTCCACTGGGAACTGTCCAGTGCTGAAATACACTTCAAATTAGAAATATGAGAGATATATGATACACCCTTTTCACTGTAGCTAGTTCTCTCTCTCTCTCTCTCTTTCTCTCTCTCTCTCTCTCTCTCTCTCTCTCTCTCTCTCTCTGCCTCTCTTTTGCTCTCACTTGCTTGCTCCCTCTCCCTCTCTCTAAGCCAACCTTCACCACATAGAAGGATAACTAACATTTCTGAATGCTGCAACATCAGCTACTGTGCCACGTCATTAAGAATAATTCAGGATCTATCTACAGCACTCATAATCAGTTTGCAGAGACATACACATAGCCATGGAAACAGCCCAATGGGAAGATGAGGAGAGCAGAGGTAGCTATGCTCCAGAGTGTGTACTGCTTGCATCTAAGTAGATGTAACTGACTAGTGTGACCATTGCTTACCCATCCCACTTTCTGGTAATGGAGTCCTCTAAAGATAATCCATACCTCGAGGATAAATGTGGCTGTCAGCCCACTCTCACGCCAATTAAGAGAATAGTCCAAGAGAGCTGAAATTTAAACTCAGATCACAGAACCAGTGACGGAAAAAGCTGAATTCCTCCTGAAATTCTAAGTGCCTGTCCTCACGTAACTACGCCAGTTAAGGAGAAAATGGAAAGAATGGGTTTTTTGGCTGTTCATCAACATGAAATCCTTTTTTTCTGATTTATGTCTCCTTCATTTTGTTTTTCATAAATGGCATATTTAAGATGATAGCTGGAAAAAAGTAGCTCAGTTATCTATTCAGCAAATATTCATCAAGTCCCTGTTATGAGGTCACATAGCATTCAGACACATAGAATATATCATAGAATAAGACAAGGCATCCACTCCTCATCAGTTCATGTCCCAGTAGAGAGGAATAAACAAGAGCAGTGAGTAATGCTACATAAAGTGACCCTCATCTTGTTGGGGTTATGTCAACATAAGCCATCATAAGTTGATAGTATTGTAAGCTAATGTATTTAATACCCTTAATTTACTGAACATTATAGTTTGGCAACATGGCACATGGCAGAGCATGAATTCATTCCCCATGATTTCATGTTTGATTTGAAGTTGTCACTCAATGCCCAGTATTGAAAAGGAATGTTGTATGACAAACCCATATTATCCCAATTAAAAGGCTGAAAGTGCAAACATCTTAAGTAGGGATCATCTCTACTAAAAACCAATCAGGGGAGGAGGTAGGGTAGCTTGATGGGTGGTGGCAGTGTCTCTTGGGAAAAGGGCATTTGCTGTGGTGGGGACACAGTGTGTGCAAACCTCAGAAAGAGGGTCTTCTAAGCTCATGAACCCAGATGAGTTCACCGAAACTTCCAGGGAAAATTGACAGAAGACAAAAGGTGGCCACACAGTCTCTCCTTTCTGATTGTTCTTGACTCAAAGTCACCCATTCCTTCCCCTCAACATGTAAAGTGCTGTATAGCATATCTCTATACAAATAATCATTTCTGATATGGTAATTTAGAGTTAACTAGTTGACAAGAGTGAAGTGTGTTGTCTCTTAAACAGAATCTAACCTTTTGCTAAATTCTACTCTTCTCTTTCACAAAATGTCACTGTGTCCATCAAGCCTGAAGGCTCGGTGCTTTCCAGCCTGTTTCTGAATGACTGTCCCCACTAACTGGTTGGTGACATCTGATAGCAATGGCTTAATGAACAATATGGAGCTTCAAGTGTACGGTGCTTAGAGGGAACACAGGATAACTAGCTTCAGAGAAAGAAGGGATGCCCAGGAGCTAGAAGGCCAATCGATAGCTCACCATTTTGTTATATATTAATCCAAAAAAGAAATAAAACACAGAACTGCACAATGTGCAGTACTTAGCATCCAGGAGGTAGACTGATTAGCTATTGATTTTTTTTCCTCTATATTATGGAGGAGTGATGAGGCTTTTATTGGAAGTCCCAGTGCTGGTCCTGTCTGGAATAACTATTTAAGGAAAGGAGAGGTAAAGTTTGCGTGCAAAGGGGACTTTGACCTTCTGATCCAATAGCTTAGTTTAAATATACAAAGTCCGAAGAATCTGCAAATGCTAAAATTAAACCCAAACTAAGTACAAATACCAAATTTTCATATTTCCTTCCTTCTTTGTAATATAGGGTGAGGATGATGTAAGTGCACTTAGGAGACAAGGGCCTGAAGTCTGAGTTTATTCTGAGTCAATAAATGTCTGAAAACCTGCATGTACATCGGTTTTAAGTAGAGGACCAGATGTGCATTGGGGCATGGCAGGGAAAAGGCTTATAACTCCTAGATCACTGAGCATTTATTCAGCACATCATGCCTGGTACGTTGTATACACAGAACTAGAGTTTAGCCCATGCACTCACATCTCACTTCTCCTAACTTGCCAGATGGTACAGTAGGCTGTACCGTGGCCGCAGTGGTTGGCTGCCTAGACCAGCATCCGTTAGATTCCAGATGCCATCCACTGATAACTGTCATCTGCTGTGATGCTGCTGGACTTTAGCCTGTAAACTGTCTAGGAGCCATGCCTGAAGCCCACATGGAACTCTGCCTCCCTTGATTCCGATGCCACCATTGTGCAGTGATCTATGGGGGCTTGTGAGATTTCCCTGAAGAATCCCAAAAATTCTTCAGCTTCCAGACACCAACCAGCCTTTGGCCTGTACTTACTGAGAACAGCACAAGAAGGCCTCCCTGACTTAGGATCCCATGACTTCTGCTAGGCAAATGGGACTTCGTGAAGTCTCTAAACCCACCAACTTGCTCCCAGGTCCCATTTAGTGCAGCTTCTGCATAGGCTGCCCCTTCCGCTTGGATTCTCTACAGAGATCCTACAGAGATGGATAGCCACCTTCTTTTAGGTATTTCTTGAGACATTTCCTCTATAACCACTCCAAACATAACCCCTCATCTAAAACTACACCCTTAAAGTGGAAAGGCTGTGTGTACAGGGGAGTGAAAGTGAACTTTAATCTCAGCCAACTTGTAAAACTAAGCCCAGAATATATTACACAGTTAAAGGAAGATTTACACAGCATTTTAAAGAAAACACGTAGGGGAAAGCTACACAACAATGGTCTTGGTGTTACATTTTATAGATCTGACCCCCAAAGTTGAGCAAGAAAACTCAGAACATGCGTGCAGAATTGCGTCAGGCTAAAGAAGTTCTGCTGAAGAGGTGAATGAATGACAGCACCTACAGGTCACCTGGGGGTTGAAATAAAATGTCTCAAAGCCTAAACGTGGCAAGGGTTAATACCAAAGCACACACAGAGTCAAACCAATAACAAGAAAACAGCTCAGCTTAAAAATCAGCAAAGATTAAGAGTATGTATGTCTCAAAAGATGACCAAGACATATTTGGGAAAAAAAAAAACAAAAAACAAAAAACAACTCAACATTACTAATTGTCTTAGTGTTTAACTGCTGTGAACAGACACCATGACCAATGCAACCCTTATGAGGACAGCATTTAATTGAGGCTGACTTACAGGTTCAGAGGGTCAGGCAGGTGTGGTGCAGGAGGAGTTGAGAGTTCTATGTCTTCATCTGGAGGCTGTTAGCAGAATACTGGCTTCCAGGCAGCTAGGACTAGTGCACTAAAGCCCATACCTACAGTGACACAGCTACAGTGACACATCTACTCCAATAAGGCCACACCCACTCATACAAGGCCACACCCACTCATACAAGGCCACACCTACTCCAACAAAGCCACACCTACTCTAACAAGTCCCCGCCTACTCTAACAAGGCCAACAAGGCCACATCTACTCTAACAAGGCCACACTTACTCTAACAAGGCCACACCTACTCTAACAAAACCACACTTCCAAATAGTGCCACTCCCTTTTCCAAGCACATAGAGACCATCACACGAATCATTATGGAAATGCAAATTAAATGACAAGGAAGCAACATCTCACACCTGTCAGAACAGCATTAATAAACCATGGTAGGTGTGGGGAAGAAGAATCCTTTCCTCTGTGTTTCAATGGAGAGATTTAAATTAGTACAGACAATTAGGAAAATGTTAAAAGAGAAAAAAATAATTAACACATGATCCAGCAATTCAGTTTCTGGGCACAGAACCACACCCTGTGTTCATCAGTAGATAAATGTGTAAAGAAAGTGGGGGATCCAATAGATTGTTCTTCAGACTTCAGCTAAAAGGAAATGATATGGTTTCTGACATCAGGGATGGAACCAGGAGCAACCATGGTAAGGGAAATAGAAATGTAGAACATAAACAACAGACTCTTAGAAGCAAGACAAGAACGTTGGTTACTGGAGGCTGCAGGCTGGGAGAAACAGGATGATTTTGGTCAAAGGTACAATTTAAAAAATTAAAATATCTTAAATTGCAGGATAACATTCAATTGTTGTGTTACAAATATATATTGGTTCCAGCGTGGTGGTTCAGGCCTAGAATCCTAGTACTAGGATTGATTAGCTGATGCCATCCTTGGCTGTTTAATTTACACAAGGGCAGCATGAGCTATAGATGGACGCTGGCAGTGTTAGTGAGGTTCAAATCAAGTTACATTAATTGTTCTACACTGTGTGTGTATTAACACCACTTTGTATTCCAGTTATACAATCATGACTTCTTAATGTATAATAAAAGAAACCACAGCCATTCTAAAAGTTAAAGACACAAGACACAAAAGATCACACATTAAATGGTTCTACACACAGAGAATGTCCAGACCAGGAGAGTCTACTGGCATGAAGCAGCCTGGGAGCTCCTAATAAAAGGTTGGTGACCAAGATACTTGGAGGAAAAGAGTCTGCTCAATGGGTTCAAGTTTCTTTGGGGATGAGGGAGAATTTTTGGAACCCAAAGCAGGCAATTTTCCATCATTGGAAAAGCATCCAGTGATGTGGAATTGCACATTCTAAAACTGTTCATTTAAACACAGCTGAAAAGAGCCGCAAGCTCCTCAAGGTCAGCTTCCACTACCACTTTCCCAGAAGGAATGGTTTTAGCCAGCATTCGGCTCCTGTATTTGTTTTGGTCACCCATTGATCTAAGACCCTGAACCTAAAACAGACCTGGAACAAATGCGGATGAAGAATCATTTGTAGAAGAGGCGCAGGTGTTCTTTAATGCCTCCTTGGAGATGATTTCATTTTTTTATATAAATAAATAATATAAGAGTAGAAAACTAAACGCATTAATTGAAAGAACTGAGAGATGGGGAGACGGGGAAGTACCCCGTCGGACATCCTAATTTCATCCCATAGGAAACAGACACACAGCCCATCAGGGCTTTGGGATGTTGGGAGCATGGGAGTAAACGTGAAGCACAGAGATCATTTTCTATTGGCAAGGATTAGTAACCACATTTCCCCTTTAAATTCTAAAGGGCCAAACTGTGCATTCCTCAAAGCAGAGGAGCTGGAAATCACAGAGCGCCCAATAAACAGTGTTCCCGCGCATGCGCATGCTCTGTGGAGGAATTCAGCCATATACACAACCTGTACCAAAGACCGAGGCCCCGAGTTAGAGGACATACCAATGAGTTCCTTGTTTCTGACATCCAGCGCCATGTTCCGGAGTGCTGTGGCCACTGCACACACCACACGGTCATTGTCTATTCGGAGGAGCTCCACGAGAATGGGCAGACCTTTCTCTTTCCGGACAGCAGCTCGGATATACACGGACCACTGCCAAGAGAGCGAAGGCGGAGGAGGTTAGAAACACAGCTGAAGGGCCCTATAAAGCCAGCAGCTCTGAGGGTTGTCAGACGGCTGTTTGCAGGAGCCAAAATGGTCGAACTGCCATGACCTGCTGCAGAACAGGCTGAATAGGTTAGACATGCATTGCAGGGTATTTGCTTCCCCCTCTGAACATAAGTTCCCAGGTCACTCCATGGACCATAATTCCTTTCTCTTGAGACAATGTTTTCAGCACTTGGGGCTGAAAGCCACTTCGGGGATATGCACATGTGATGTGGAGGGTCATCTGTAGGATGTGGAAGTTTGGGGCGGAAAGAGCTGATCACTGATATTGGGAGGGGGGAAGGGAAGGAGAGAGGGAGGGGAGGGGGAGGGGGACGGGGGAGGGGGAATGAGAAGGGGGTGGGGAAAGGAAAGGGAGAGAGAGAGGAAGGGAGAGAGAGGGAGAGAGTACCACCAAACACAAAGAATGGTGTGGGTGGAATGTGGTTGGCCTTTATAGAGATCTCTGAGGTGTGTCTCGGAGATCAGCCGCCTTGCATGCAAAAGGAACAGGCAGTTTTTTGGATAATAGAGAAGAAATAAGTAGAAAAAGAATCTAGGAGTGAGAAGAGGAAAATACGGCATTGGGAAGCCAGGCTGAAAATGGTTACTTCGGTCTATTTGAAGGGACGTTAAGATAAAAATGTATTATTTCCAGGGCCATCATTCGATTTCCTAGTTTTTTAAAAAGACACACTTTGTTTTGCTTTGGGGTTGGTGCCCTTATGGAAGAGCTGATGCTTCCTGTCAAACGAAGAGGTATCATTGGGCAGATAAAGCCCTTGGACTCCGAGTCACGTAAGCAAACACAGGTAGCCCAAGCTTTGCCAATGTGCATGCATTTTTAAAATATTTTTCCACAGCGTTCCAGAGACAGCTCTGAGAGAAATGGATGGCAAGGGTTTGATTGGTTGCAATTTCATTTATGATCTGGAAAAAATACATTCAGGAAAGAGGATTCAGATTCGGAGGGAACCGGTCCTTCCCTGCCCCTCCCCCGCCAGGCCCACTCCAGCCCCCCCATTCCCATAGGGGCAGGCACCCCAGAGCTGGCTCTCACCTGTGGCAGGCAGGGAGCCCCCTCTGGCAGTGAACGTAGGGCATACGCCATGCCTGCCACATCCTCAGCCCAGCCCTGCATGAAATATGAGATTAAAAAAAAACAAACAACTTCATCCCATCCTACATTAGAAGTCACATTAACATTGTTCTTATCACCGTCATCAATAACAAACTCTTCTCTTCTCTCCCCTTTGTGCCCGAGGAGTCGGCGCGTAGATAAAACTCACTGGGGCATCACTCCGATCCAGAGAACTACTCAAGGGCTCCATATTCAGAAGGAAAGGAAACAGTGGGGTTTGGGAACCACTCTGGCGTTTCCCAGAGTGGAAATGCTCCTCCTGGCATCAAGTGACCACAACCATATATGCACTTGTCCCACGCGAAAACACATGGACTCTCTAGACCCACTGCTTCCTCTGAGCATCTTGTACCCAACTAAGAAAAGACAGAAAACCTCAGCTCATGTAGCCGCTTATGGCATTTTCCATAAGTAAGGAGAGAACCTGGGTTGCATAGAACAGGATTCAAAGCTTTGGTCAACATGGATAAATTAAAAGGTGCATATTAACAATAAATAGAACAGGGATTCTTTTGAATTGAAGAACCATTCCAAAGTGTTCCTGGCATCCTAAGCCCGAGACTTAGAGATGACTTCCTTCCCACTATCAAGCGTTCCAGGTCCTATGCTCCTGGATTCTGCAGTTGAGGTCTCTTCCAATTTCTCAAAGCACGGAGAAGTCAGGATCATCACTGTATCATAATAACATTTAAATATAAAATATTAAATAACCTCGCCACAGGAAATACCCGTCCCTGAAACCTGCTTCTCCTTGGGTTTCATACTCTTTCTCTTTGCTGCTGCCTCACGCATTACTATTAAATTCCTTGCACCTCACTATGATCAGACTTCAAACTCTGGTTCATCTGTGACCCCCATCCTTCCACACAGAGGTGCACTGCCATGTCTGAAAAGTCCCCAAATAGCACAGCTGTGCTATGTTTGGAAGGTCCTACTCTATACCTCGGGACCCTGTGATGGATGGGAAGACTGGTCTGGTGAGTGGAGCATGAAGAGAGTCCCTTTAACTCTGTTGGGGACTTGAATGGAAACAAAGCAAAAGTGAACCAAAATGACCATGTGGGCTTCCGACATGTATGAGTTACAGACATGTATTGTGTGACGTGAAAAGTGACAACTTGGTAATGGTTTTCATTCATACTCAGGTGACAGACAGACAGAACCTTTTGTTTCTGGAACTTATTACTTTATTTGGTTTGTGGTGTGTGTGTGTGTCCAGAGAGAGAGAGAGAGAGAGAGAGAGAGAGAGAGAGAGAGAGAGAGAGAGAGAGAGAGAGAGAGAGAGATTTCTCCTATCACCAGTCTATGGCCTGTGATCTGCAACATATTCAAGAGATGGTGCAAATTTGGACAAGTTTTTCTTGACTTTTCAAGAGAGGAGTTAATAATACTCTTAAGCCTTCAGCCTAGCAAGTCCTGGGGATGAACTGGCAAGCTACATGCTGCTCAGCAAGATGTTTAAGGGACAGAAGGTATGATGTAGACAAAAAAATTTGGAGCTGTGGATGCCTCACAGGTCCAAGCTGGACAGCATGGGGCACACAGAGTATTCCTGAGGAAACACAATGGTGGCTTTAAGCACAGTGGTGGCTGAAAAGGCCTGTGCATTGCCAAAAGCTTTAATGGAAAGGCCATTACATGTGTCACTAAAGTAACACTGGGAAGTTTCTGTTTGGAGTAAATAACCCAACGGAACCCCTATGGTTTGTCCACAGACTGAGGGGAATATGCACCGAGCAAGGCAGCACAGGGTGGAGGGACAGACCGAGGATGACAGGGACGCCCTGAGAGGACTGATCCGTGAGCAAGACAAGAGGCCCGGTGCTGTCAAAGGCAGAGAAGCAGGGACAGGGAGCCGGTGAATGAGGGAGGAAGAACATGAAGACCAGGCCAGAAAGCAGAACCAGACGCCAGACTCATACTGTCCCTGAAATTCTGATTTCCCAAAGACGGCTCAGGACAGCAAGACCCCCTCAAAGCATCCTCACTTACATCTAACAAAACACTTACTAAAAAATGTTTTGTTTGTGTTTTTGTATGTTTGTACTCATTTGATCCACAATTCTGGGAAGCAGGTACCATTGTCATTCCTCCTTACAGGTGGGACAAGGGAGCTGTGTCACAGTGTAGACTGGAAATACTCAACCTGGCTTTGGACCCACAATGCACTGAATCTGAGTCCCTGTGTTTTATCACTATTGTACTCTGTCCCTCAGGAGGACACTATCAATCACAGACAGCTTCATTCTGTGACTTATAGAACTCCTTACAAATTAATCACATAATGTTGTTTTTCATTTTATTATTGTCATTTAACTTCCTTTTGAACTCTGAAGTAAAGGATACTTAAGGACTATGAATTGGCCCACCTGGAACTTCAATCTATCCTTGGAAACATCTGCCCTGATTCACTGATATACAATGGGGCTGATAAAAAAAAAGCCACATGTAACTAGAATATCTTGGTTGTATCAGAAAATGGTCACTTCTGCTTGCATAGAATGAGACAATACTTCAGGCAGTAAATAGTACTGTCTTCCCTTTCCTCCTGGACAGAGGTTTGAGCTCCACATGATGTCATCAGAGTGGGACAGAGAAGAAAAACAAATGGCTTGTTTGTAAGACTAGCACCCAACTCCAGGTAAAAGCTTGGACATATTGAAAGAGGATTAGAAGAAGCAGAAAACAAAAGGCTCAGTTTTCAGAATCCATAAAGAGTCTCCAAACTAGTGGAGAAGGACAGCATGAGAAGATATAAGAAAGATAGCAGGACTCACAGAGCTGTTACTGCAACCCTGGAGTGTCCAGGGCCAAGTCACCAATGTGTGTGTGTGTGTGTGTGTGTGTGTGTGTGTGTGTGTTCGTGTACATGTGTATGAGTATGTGTGTGTGTGTTCCCCTGCCTTCTCTACTCAGCAAAGATGGAAGAATGGAGTCAGCAGACTGCTTCCCTTTTGAACTATAGCAGAGGCCACACACAAACTAGTAGTTTTTAGCATCATCCTAGAGGGAATCCATGGAGTATGACTGGCTTCTGCAACCCCAGTGTCACTAAGGGTAGTTCTGATGGCTGCTATGAGTTGACGAGTGAGGAAGAAAAGACTACAGACAAGGATTACAGAGGATTTACTTGTCTAGGAAGCAGGGGGCACAATGATTGTTAATATGGAAGAGATATGGCTGCATCCAAGGATGCTCAACAGGGAGGTGAGGTTGGGAGAGTTCAGTGCAGTGGAGGTGGTCTGGTCACCAACCATCACAGCATTGTGTGCCCCAGACAGGAGGCACCAGAGAGTCAACTTGACTCCAGACAGAAACAAATTCAATCCATCATCTACCCCTGACCCCATCTGCAGAGAGAAGCTCACAGAACCTCAAAGTCAGCATCCCCTGAAGAAATCAAGAAGACATGAGATGATGACATGGGAGAAAGGTAGGTTCTGCTGAATTCATTGACAATGTTTAGATTTCCCTGTTTTGTTTTTTAGGCAAGATGAAGCTCAGGATGAACCTACAAAGAACTACCACAAACAGAGTTATTTCTGTTTAATAAATTTCTTTACATCGAGGCACTGAAGGATCAAGTAAAGTCAGTGTTATTTAACCCTTTAAATATGGGTTGAATGTGGATTTCCTGGGACCTCATTATAAAATATCCCAATGGAGGAGCTAGAGAAAGGACTGAAGGGGCTGAAGGGGTTTGCAAACCCATGGGAAGAACAACACTATCAAGCAACCAAACCCTCCAGAGCTCCCAGGGACTAAACTACCAACC
Organism: Micromys minutus; assembly: GCF_963924665.1. Classification (NCBI taxonomy): domain Eukaryota; kingdom Metazoa; phylum Chordata; class Mammalia; order Rodentia; family Muridae; genus Micromys; species Micromys minutus. The sequence goes on along the minus strand of NC_137955.1, from coordinate 45,186,908 downwards.
AAAGAGCACACATGGAAGAACCCATGGCTCCAGCTGTATATGTGGTAGAGGATGGCATTGTCTGGCATCAATGGGAGGGAGGCTCTTGGTCCTGTGAAGGCTTGTTTCCCCAGTGTAGGGGAATGCCAGAGTGCTGAGGTGGAAGTGGGTGGTTGGGAGGGAGAGCATCCTCATAGAAGCTGGGAGGGGGGAATGGGAAAGGGGGAAACCACCAGGAAAGGGGATACCATTTGAAATGTAAATAAATATACTATCCAATAAAAAATAAAATATCAGCCAGAATAAAACACAAACAATGGTTATTACATCTGTGGAAGTTATACCATGTTCAAGATAAGATTAAATCTGACTCATTCAAGAAAGGGAAATTTCCTTAGCTCACTCCTTTCATCCTGAGATTGTTATACTGTACCAAATACCTGAAGATAATATTATCCATCAAGTGTAAATTAGTCTCTTTGGGAGCTGAACCCATAATAGTGCTAAAATTCTGAACTGATGAATTTCCTGTTCTTTCAAATTTTTATTGCTTTAGAAGTACAGTCAGCTATTAAAAGACCTTCTAAATGATCATGTCCTCACTAGAATCATTAAAGTAAACATTTCCCCAGTTTACCTGTTCACATGGTAAAGAGATGTCCCACTTTAAAACCCAATGCTTCTGAACAAAACTTAATACCTGCCCCCTTGTGCATGTGAGACCAGCAGTTTGTTTTTAAACATAGATTCTGGAGAGTGATTTCAGATTCTCAGACTTTCAAGGTATGTGCTTTACCAACGAATGGAGCACAGCCCATAATTAAACCTTGCAGAAAACTCTAGCATCTTCCAGTATCATAGGGCCTCAATGTTTTTATTCCGTGAAAAGAAAAAAATTTAACAACTTTAGTGTAAATTACACGAGTCTCAAAATTGCTTCTGGATTTATTTGTAATGTCAAGTTATTTTCTAGGTGGATCTAATTAGCATTATATTAGGTAATTTTTATTACAAAGTTTTATTACAAAAAGAATGTAACAGACATTCAGAAACCATGTGGTTTCTGTTATATGGCTCAAGTTACTACTATTGTTTAATAATAGGAGGAGGAGGAGTGACTTAGAGACAGTGTTCATTCAGCTGAATGATTGTCCCTGAACCCCTGTCTTTGGTCACATCAAGGAACAGCAATCATTAATGAAAACAACTTATCTTTAAACATGAACCTTCCTGAAGCTTCTTTCAAACATTCGAAATAGAGAGCTCTCTGTGTTACTGATGTTTAAAAGTCTTCCAGGGAATCTGATGCAACCATTTCTGGTGATAGGTCTTGCATGCACAAAAACGAAGGCTATCTCAGATTTCATCCTGAGCCACCAATGACTTCTCCCTGGTAGCACCTTGTGGAGGATAGGGTGGCAGCACCCTGACCTGTACTCAGCAGGGTGTAGTGGAGAGGGTGTGGTTCTAGCGAGTGCACATAAGCAAGGCTGTGCTGGCCAAAATATTCTTTTATTCAATATAAGAAAAGTAATTCAAATAGTTTACTTTCCCCTTACTCAATACTATGTCAAAAATTTCCCTTTATTTTTTTCTTTATAAACAGAGTTTCTTATGAAAATGGGAGACCTGTCTTCATATCTTTCTGTTGGAGCCAGAGGAATTCCACTTTGGGGATATTAGAACAATCCTTCTCCTGATGACAAGGTTGAAGGTAATCTGTATTTTTTTATTCAGTACATCCTAGAGGAGTATTGCTGATGAAAGCTTTATTTTTCTATCTGTAAAGTGTAGATTCTGCAGAAGTCCTATGCAGCAAAAAAGCTCAATGTCAATTACTTTTTTACTAATACAACACTTTCCTCTGCAGCCCATAAGTGGACTGTATTAGTAAATATTTCTCTGTGAAAGAAGATGAATTTATCCTTGAATCTGTGCTTCACTACAGTTCTTGTCCATTCTGATGGGGGGATTCATGGACTTGTATTTCTCCTGGCTCCTCGATTATCAGGAGCAGAGATGCCAATGTGATTCCATGGGATGATTTTGTTGTTTGCTTCTTCCTGCGTGTGGGTGCAGCAGTGGGAGCAGCTGCCCATAGAGCCACAGGATGAACTGCTTCCTGCCTCTCTCCCCTGACCTTCATTGTGATGTCAGAAGGAAATAAATTCTGCCTTTTATTATGCCTGAGCCTTTGTGCATTTGGGGATTTGCGTGTTACAGCAGCTGACATACCTTTAAAGAGCAGATTCTTGGAACAGTCTGACCAAAGTAATTCTAAGTCACCAACATCTACACTGAGGCTTTAAGCAGCAGTGCTGGAATATGCCACCTCCTCCTCTACTGACTTTCTGTAAAAGTGACCCTGCAGATACCCTTGGACCTTGATGTACTCCCATCACACCTCTGAACTCATTACATCTTTATGACAGAGTAAAGCAGAGAGGGAGTTATATTCATCTTTGTTCCAATAGTCTTTGGCCTCTGGTCTACACAGAAGATTAAACAGTGCTTAATTGGTGAAACTGCCATCAAGTGATTTGCAGCACCAAGAGCTTATTAGGTAAGGCAACACTGTCTCTACTGACGCCTTAAAGCCTGAAGATGCTTCCATCACCGATGGGGCCGGAGATTTCCAACCACTCCCACAGAAAACCGTCTAGGGTCTAAGTGGTTATGCGCTCTCACAGGAGTCTTTTGTACAGCCAAACTAATCCCCTAACTTGGTACCCATATGCAGTGTCAGAACCAATGATACAGAACTTATACGTAGATGTTTTTTCTCCTGGATAGAAAGATCAGAATATTGAGACTGAGGTGCCATGATCAATACTCTGATCAATGACACAGCAACTCAACTCAGGCTCTTGTTCACAATTTCCCTTTGTCAGGACCACATGGGTGATTGACGATGTCTCCTCTTAGCATAGTGTGTGTCTAAAGCGCTCTGAAAGATTGCTCTAAGTGAAGTTCTATCTGCCTAGCATTCCCTTAGTCTTTGTTAGCAATGCCGTTTGCTGTCCAAGGTGCTGACAGGAGACCTGTACTGAGAGAAGCCCCATCAGACTAACATTTTGTTTTCTCACTATATTTGAAGAAATCCCAACTGTTACTCCTGCATACATATTTTTTATTTTCTCACGATCCTTGCATCATTTTGCTTGGGGAGCCTAATGATGTGTGTGCACTGGGCCAGCTGAGGCTCAGAGATATATAATGTTTGCTGTGAAATGCTTAATTTGGTCTTTATTTCATCTCATGTGTTTTTCACTTCAAACATGGTACTTACAACCCACGATGTTTTATCTGGTTTTTCAAACATGTGTTCTCCATCTCTAACTTTCTGTTATATATGATACCTATATATCATGTTTGCTAATTTTAACACGTCAGTCCTGAAATCGCTCGCTCACTTGCTCGGTTTCTCTTCCTTCCTTCCTTCCTTCCTTCCTTCCTTCCTTCCTTCCTTCCTTCCTTTCTTCCTTCCTTTCTTTCTCTCTTTCATCATGATCTGAATTTTCTTTTTCATTGACAGAGTAATTTCCAACTAAATGACAGTCATTCCTAATTTTAGCTTGTGTTTCAGAATTAACATACTGAAAATACCTGCATTTCCAATCCTTTAAGGCTTTGTTTAAAATTCGGCCAATAAAACTTAAACTGTCTATGAACGTGGATCTTGCTATAAGTTTTGACAGAAAAGAAAGGAACATACTCAGTCTATGGCTAATATTCTTTACAATTAAACAAGATTCTTTTTTTTTTCTGAGTGCTTTATCCAATGGCCCATGAATTGTGAGGTTTTCCCATATGACAGGTTGAAATACAGACTATCCCTATTTCATATAAGAGCTGCTATTTCTCCTTCTTGTAATTTGAAGTGGACATTGCCAGTCTTGGGTGTTTTGCTCATAGGTAAGTACTTAAGAGTTCTCTGCTAAATGCTAAATGGGAGTTTTCTGTGTCTGTCTAGGATCTTTGGTATGAACTTTAGTTATCTTAACTTCAGCTACCAAGCTAACTTTTTTTTCTATTTTTTGTGTCTTCAAGTTCCCTGTCCGTTATTAACTGTAATTTATAGTGTTGCAAAAAACAAAAAACAAAAAACAAACAACAACAAAAAAAAACCAAAACCCCACTGTTCTATGTGTCTCTTATTAATTGCTTTTCCTTAGAAGAAGGTAAATTTGGACCTTGTTCTGACTGACATCTCTGGTTGAGCAGTTTCTTCACTTTCAGATAATAGTTTTGTCATGCTTAAGTTAGAACTAGAACAGAAGTTGGAGGATCCAAGGATCCATCGACAGTGAGAAACTCAGCCCCAGGTAATTAGCAGAGGCCTCTCTGAAGTTGACAGTGGATGTGGGTGGCATTTGCAATAAACAAATATTTGCAATATAGTTGCGGGTCATGAGCCAGTTGCTCTTCCCGAGTCTTGTAGGGGAAGCTACTGAGACATGCATGAGAGGGGTCAAGAGTTGGCCATAGGCTTGGCCCTTCACCTGCTCCTTAGCTTCCCCATCTTGTCCTCATCTCCTTCTATACAGTCTTTCATTCCCTCTCTGTAGGCAGAAGCTTTAGAAAGTCTCTGGCTTGTGACAATACTAGGGCATAGATAATTGTCTTACATGTCAAAGAATGAGTATTGCTTTTTAAAAAAGTAGTCTACTAATCTCTCCCGGTTCTCTCTTATAGTACACAGCAACTGCTAGACTAAGCTAAATTCACAGTGCCTCTCAGAGGCTGTCATTTCTTTCTCTAGGAATAAGTCTTAAATTTCCAAGTCCTCTTACATTGAAAAGCATACAGTTGGGGCTTATGGTTGAAGATTGTTTCTTTTTCCTTAAATTTATGTTGCTATCATGATGCTTCATAAAACATGTGATATTATCTATGCAATTTTTATATTTTGTTTCTTAAAACAAATACGTTGATAATACTCCTAGAGAACATTTGTACTTTAGTAGAAATTGACTGAATAGAGCTACCTAAATATTTAGCTTCATTTCCATTACAGACATTTTTGCAATACAATTCAAAGTCTGGATTTTCATAAGCCCCAACTACAATGGGAAGAATCTACAAATAGGAGTTGAAAGAACATTCATCTACATTTTGCAAACCTGCAAATTACTGTACCCACTCATTCTAATATTGTGCCACAAATAATGTTGTGGCACTGTTCTGTGAACAAGAATAATGCAACTAAAGTCCACACTGTTTCTGGGAAGCATCTATCACTTTGTTTCTGCCGTAATATCATTACGTTTGTCTGATGTTCATGGACCAAGTAATGAACATTTTTCAGTTTAGAACGTGTTTAGGACCATTAGGAACACCTAGTTTCCTAGTCAGTTTGCCACAGCCAAAAAGTGAGCACGTTCTTCTCATAAAGAGAAGTTGCTGTGTCAGACAAGGAGGTCTATAAAGGGTTCTCTCCATGCAAAATCCTCAAGTTTTACCTCCTCGTTTCTGTTCTGTTGGGTCATAAAAAGTTAAGGACTATGAAGAAATGCCACTGAATTTTGACAGTTGCTGTAAACATGCATTCTCAGAGAACCAGCCTTCTGAGGGGAGTGTTGTGTGAAAACCACTGTGTGCCCTGTCATTGTCTTGGATATTTACGATAAAAAATACTTTGTGCGTGTGAGTGTGCTGTCTGCATGTCTATACATTCATGTTTGTTCGAATGTGTACACAGAGGCCAGGGGTCAACATCAGGTGTCTTTTTCAGTCACTTTCTACCTTAATTTTTGAGACAGAGTTTCCCCTGGATGCTACAGCTTATCTGTATGGCTCTACTGGTTGTGCAGCAAGACCCATGGGTCTCCCTGTCTCCATCTCCCAGGACCACAACTGCAGTGGGTTTTTTACATGGAATCTAGAACTTTGAACCCAGAACTTTTATGTTTCTGCATACAGTGACTGAACCATTTCCCTTGACCCGAGACTGTTTCTATCAAGTGAGGATTTTTCTGCTCAGTTTCTTTATTTCTTAGTTTTTTAATTGTAAATACATATATCAGTGTTTGGTGTAATAATAATCTCTATTCTTCTCTAAGAACCATCTATCTCCTTTCTCCAAAAGCTGAGTGAATAAAATGTATAGTATGTGGTGGGAATGTGCCTGATTCCTATGTACACATGTGGAATCTGCAGGCATACATAATGCCTACCTACTTCTGTATGTATACATTCCTGTAAATGCACAGGAACATTACTCAGTAGCCTTCTGCTGTGACAGAGGATTGACCCATCTGTTCTAAATTGCCAAGGAAGATGGGTTTCAATGGTAAAATTGACACCCTAAAAGCCAGCATTTTGTTTGTCCATCCAGGATAAGAATCTTTGTAAAATTCTATCTTCCAACATGGCCAATGACAACTGCATGGCCTGATGACAGTGGCGTGGCCTTGTGACAATCCTCAGGTTGTTTTGTTTTTGTTTTTGAGAAGCAAAGGGACAGAGTTTTGGGATGGTCTCTGTCAGTTTTTTTCTTATATACATACATTTACATTTTCTACTCTTTCTCTTTGCCATTGGGTCACTGGGTATCTACTGAATTTCTTCTGGGCGCATCTCTGTGCCTGGTTAGAAGGTGATACTACTGTACTTTCTAATTCAATGTTTGAAATCTAAAGTAGACTTGAAAAGTTGAAACATCACAGTTATTCAAACTTTATCCAGCTTTCTGTGATTGTTAGCTCAACTCCCTTAATTTCCTTTCCCTCTTCCTTACTAATGTCTACTTTATTAATTATAGAAGATTTAGTAAACGAACAACATCCTCTGGATATGTGGGGATAGACACACAATGAGGGGGAGAACAGTGCTGAGATGATGTGCAGGCTCACATACTCAGAGCAGCTGCGTGTGATTGACAGAAGACCTGCAGTGATGTCACGTGTCCTCCCTCCCTTCCACTACACGATCCAATATAGCAAAGGGTTTGAAAACATAAAGACAGCTAATTTTTTAAAACCCTACAACTTTATCTTCTAGTTAAGTGCTCAGACTGTACCCAAGTAACTACACCAGTTACACCAAGACAGAGACAAGTAAGAAACACAGAATATTCCACATTACAAGCAGATACTGTGGACCCAAGTGGAACTTCTGAGTATTACTTAGCCTAGGCAATGAGGAAACCATCATCTTTACATAAAAGAGCATGCCATAGGCTGATGAGAAGGCTCAGGAAGTAAAGGCATTTGCTAATTCTAAGGACCCAAGTTCAATCTCTGGGACCAACATGGTGGAAAGATTGAGAATCAACTCTTGCAAGTTGTTGTCTGACCTCCACATATGTACATATGTGATAACACACACACACACACACACACACACACACACACACAGAGAGAGAGAGAGAGAGAGAGAGAGAGAGAGAGAGAGAGAGAGAGAGAGAGGAGAGACAGACAGACAGACAGAGACAGAGAGAAAAAGGAAAATATAACAATGTGTTGTTATAAAAATCAAATACTAAACAGCAAATGATGAGCCACAAAGTATGAGCCTCTAAGAATGGGCTGGGGACTAAGGTGTGTTATAAATATCTTATACCCTAAGAGTCAAAATGATAGCTGTCTATAGAGAAGATGTGTGGACAGAGGCTGCTGGGTCTGAGCACACATGTTTGAGAACTTTCTGCTAATCCAAGCACAGGCCAGTCAGGAGAGCACCAGGGAAAAGGAAAGGTGTGTCTTGGCTTCAGTTGTTCAGGGCCTCATGTGCCAGGACACACTCTTATAGAGAAGAGTTGGTGTTCATCAAGACCTTCCGGAGTAAAGGAATGGTTGCCTAGTGAGGCTGATTGTCAGCTGAGCTTGGTTACAGTGCATTGCTTTGTGTAACAATTCTCATTCCTCTGGATACCTTCTAACATTTTCTCTCCATAACTACTTTTGAGTAATTTGATTACAATGTTCTTGAATAGTTTTCCTTTTTCTGTACTTAGAGTTTCCTAACTTCATTGATTAGTTAGTTTTCATTAACTAAGAAAAAGACTCACTGTATTTAACGATTCTCTGCTCTCTCCTTTATGTGGGGAACAATCACACACATCAACATACTTACTACAGCTATGACTCCATTGCTTTCCTTCTCTGTGTGTTCCATATTCAATAGTTTCCTATATTGCATTCAAGTGCACCAATTTCTTTTCCTTTTGCATTATTTAGTCTTCCTTTGATTCTGTTCTATACAGTTTTGATTTCAGACATTATTTTATTACTTCAGAGACTTGGTTTAGGTCTTCTGCCTGTCTCCTCATAACTTTTAGAATCACATGATATACAGAATTTAAGTTAAAATCCTTACATTCAGCATTTTGTGCTGCCCAAGACATTTCTCCACTTTTAAATGTCATAAGGACATGAGAACTTCCCAAGAAACATGAAACATGGTAACTGCAGAAAAGCATACTGACAAACACAATAATTTAAAGCTGCATCTTAAAATGGTCCATGTGACTTGCTGCCATCTCAGATCGTCATGCCTCAGGTCAGGTTTACCCCAAAACCCCATCTCTCAGGCTTGTCCTGTTCATTAACTGCAGAAGGGAAGCTGGGGGGGGGGGCGTGGGTGTGTGAGTACTTTTGATGTCACCGAGGAACAACTGTCTGGTTTATTCCATTTCTTAATACTTTCACATCCTGTGCCCGGATGTCTCCGCACACTCTAGAGAGAGGCTGTCACAGTGGTCTCTGTTTAAGGAGACGTCATTACGGCATATGGGAGAGCTATAATTTTCCCAGGCTTTTATGCTCAGGAAAGATGGGGCCAGCCTAAGTTTGAACTGTAATTGGAATCAAAGCTTCTGAGACCATGAAAGCTTGGAGAACGGTGAGATCTGAGGACTGGTGTCCCTTATTATCTTCTTAGGTGTGGCATGCTATGTGCTGGCCTTCTTTTAAAATGCTTCTCCCAGTCTCTGCTTAAAAATAAGAGACAACTTCACTCGCAGGCTGGCCCAACCTGAATTCTTTAAACACTGGGGTGCCTCATGGGCAGGATGAAAGGATCATTTTTGGTTATCCCTATGGTCTTCAAGAGAAGAGGTGAGCTTACCCACCCATGAGCAACCTCAACAGCAGTTCTTCTGGCTATGCCAAGAGAAGGTGTGGTCGAGGGAAATGGAAGTGCAGAAGCTCGGGCCGCAGCAGCAGCAAGGAAGGGTGAGAGGCAGAATAAGACAGTCACAAAAAGGTATGGGCAGGCAAGCGTGCGATCGCACCGCACCCTGTATTGCTGGCACCAAGATTCTGAATATTATGTGTGTCTGTGTCCATGAGAACGTGCTTTTAAAGAGAATGAATGTCAACGGGGAAAAAGACATAACCATGGACATTCCCAATCCACGCACCTGCACTGAACGGACTGAACATGATGCAAACCTCAAAGCTTTCTGATTACTTCTCCCAACCTCTGCCCTGTGCATCCTCAGCTTTCTCTGTGGCCATGACTTTTTACCCAACAGGCAAAGCTGGTACACGCAACTGTTAATGAATATACACATGGATTTTTTTTTTTAATAAGGAGAATCCTTTCTACCCCAAAATGAAAGACTGATAGTTTCTTATGAAAAAAAAAAAATCAGTCGGGAGCAGAATCAGTTTGTAACGCCTTGGAGGAAAGGGGTCTCTTTCCGGTCCTTAAACACTAGCTTGTTTCCTTTCAGAAAAATCTATACTTTTAAAATGCAGGGGGTTCTCGGCTTTAAGGGCCAGGAACTGACACCACACTGTGTGTACGTTCACGTGGTTGTTTAGAAAAGATGTTTAGATTTAGCTCCTTTGATGGCCAATGCTAATGCTTCAAAACATCAATCAATTCTAATGATCCCTCAAAGAGAAGCAGGTTAGGATAATAAGCACTTTAGCGTGTTTTCAGTGGCTGTACTCATGTCTATGAGACTTTTTTTGTTCACAGTAGTCTTCAGGGACACAGGCGCACCTAAGAGAAAACAAAACAAAACAAACAAAAAACAAACCTAAGGGCATTCGAAGCCCAACAGCCCAATATGATTGGTTCCAAAATATTGATTCGAATTGCATTTTTCAGACCTATACTTGTATTGTTTTTAAGGCTCGCTCGTAACTCCAGATGGTTTTTGTATTGCAATGAACTGGCCGTACCTTCCAGCTCCCTGCAGCCAAGTTCTGCAGGGCGCCCGCTGCCCCTTCCAGCGTGTCTGGGTTTGAGCACTCAGAGAGCAGTGTGAGGTAGGGTTTGACTATGGATGGGTGCCACAGCATCTGGATCCCTTTTGGTGGCTCTGCACAGTCTGGAAGAGGTCCTACTCCATCCCACTGGTGAGAGAAAAACGAGAGAGTAAATACCTTTAGCATCTTTATGCTTCATGCTACTGTCCCCCTGCACAAGTCACAAGTCAACACAGAAGCAGGCATTACAGTGGCTGCTGAAGATCAATGCAGCCCAGAGGGTCAGTGGTCTAGTCCCCACTAGACTTAGAACTTCGACCAAGGGTGGAGGGGATTGGATCATCTTCAGAAGCGATTCCACCCAGCATCTTAAGAAGGTCTGCTTTTGGAAATAGTCCTCAGTCCTCACAACGGCCAGAGTGAGAAAGGAGGCAGAGGAACTGGAAGAACATTTACATCAAGGTCGCATATTTGGCCATCGGCATATAGCAGACACGGCACAGAAGTTACAAGCTGCCCAGTGCAATGCCTTCACTTATTCTGCATAATTGTGGTAACTTTTGCAAAACTCTGGTGAGTTATGCTTGACATGAGCTCCATCAAACATGAAGGCTTCAAACAAACAAGTAAAAATATATAAAGGAGAGAAGATTGCTACATTTGGTATATGCATTCACAAGAACTGTAGGCAAATGTCATCCTGGCTGTCCTGGGGCTTGCTATGTAGATAAACCAGGATGGCCTTGAACTCTGCGAGATCTATGTGCCTCTGCCTTTAGGGTGCAGGGATTAAGGGTACGTGCTACTATATTAGGCAGTAAATTTAGATTTTACAGCCATCCTAATCGTTAAATTTGTTTTCTATTGAATGCCATGAATAATGAGAGAATTTTTAACTAGGTTAACCATCCATAACTTAAAAATTAAGGCTTGTATTCACAAAGAAATATGGATTCACTGCTAAAAATGTTAGTCCCAAGTACTATAGCTACTTGAACAAGTGCTAACAGTAAAAGTTAAATGAACAAAGCAAAGACCAGTGTGGGTGTTAACGTTTTATCCCAAGGACATATATTATAAAATCATTCAATAACCACAAAAGCATTAATATACCGATTCAATTCTATTTTTTACATATCAATAATGATATCTTGTATCATTTTTACTCTTAAAAATAACATTAAGACAATTATACTAATTTTTTGATCACATAAATCTTATTATCTGCAGAAACCAAAAGCAGGGAGTTCAGGTTAAAATATGATATCTACTTAAATAAATACTACATTTAATCCTAACATAATTTACAGACAAAGCAGTTTCTTCCGAATTGAACTAGAAGCTAGGCTAAGCTATTTGGTTTAATGTGCACATTAATAATTACATTAAGTAAGCACAGTTGGTATCTATTTAGTGTTCTTACATACATTTTATGTACATACACGTATATTCAGATATGTCCACAGGTGAACCAACATGAAAATAATAGTCTATTTCAGGATCTGAGTATGTCCACTGATTGTTTAAATTTTCATCAGTGGGAGGTAAGGCTTGCTTTATATCATAGCTACATAAAACCAGAAATGTTTGAGAGAGACTTTGAAGTTACTTAACGCTCAGAAATAGTTTAAGGAATTTCATGATTTGCCAAGATAAGTACAAAGCACTCATCTTCTGTCTCTCAGTGTCTCTCTGTTGTAGCTTGCCTTCAGTCCAGGCTGTGCCTTGGCAATGAATAATATCCCACAGAGGGATGCTGGCTAAACAATAAAATGCCCTTCCTAATTAGTGTGACACTCCATTTCAACTTGATAATAAGGACACTTGAGTGTATGAGGATTCTTGTTCTTTTCACCAAAATTTCATCTTGACCACTTCAAGACGCCTCCGAGTCTGTGCACATCTTTTAAGTACTAGGAAGGATGTAACCCAGTGCTGCCACATAGCTCCTGGGTCTTTATTTGAAACTGGCTTGTTGTACTGAACAGAAAGACAGCATCTGGGAAAGAGCAGTCACCCTGTAGCTTGTCTGCTCCAAGGACGAGCAGGCATAACACAGGCTTCTCATGGGTTCAGTCTGCCATATCAAGCCTATCCGCTAGTACAACAAGGGATAGACAAAGATTTCACTTGTCTTTTGTTTCATTTTCTAGCTTGTCATCTTTTAGAGCATTTCAGTTTCACATGAAGCTCTAATAGTCTCAGGATTCAGAACATAACATTTCAGCTGCGCCCGGACTAGTTTTGCCTCTGTGAGAGCTAACAGGATGGCCACACGTAGACAGAAGACGTGATGTGTGCTTGCTAAGGTGTGTGGCAGCTGGCATGGATGGGGATGATAGCTGTCTTCTCTTTGTCTGGGATTCAACTGGCTCTCCTTTTCCTAACTTCTGTTCTAGGAAGCAGGACAACTGACTAGGCCACTAGGGAGATTTCTTCTGCTCTGACGTGTGTGTCGCCAGCATAGGCTTTAAATGCCTTTTATTACAACCACATCTTAACTGCTTCAGAGGGGATCTGAGGTGAGGAAAGAACAACTGATGTGTATCTGGAGAATCTTTGATGGTGACCAGGGGCTTGGGTTTAAAGGGGGAATCTTTGCGATTTCAGAAAGTCGTCAGAAAGTTGATGAAACCCACACATGTTAAAATTGAAGGAAAAAAAAAAAAACATTTCAAAGCCAGTCAATGTAACTGATCTTTATCTGGGCACATACTCTGAACTTTTGAGTTAATCAAAGAGAGAGCATCAATTTTCCATTAAAAATCAGTCAGGAGCATTCGTTAAGGACTATGCCAATCTATGTAACCTTGTTGAGTCAGATGATCAACATGAGAGGGTGCAGGCCAGTGGTGCTGTGGATTTAATGGGTGCAGGTGAAACTACTTTAGTGGAAACAGCTCATTTCATATCTTCTTTAGAATGTCATACATGACCCTATTCACATCACTTCTACATCTCTTCTTCCCCTAACTCCTCCCATGTCCCCAACTCCCTCTCAAATTCATGACCTTTTCTTCTTTAATTATTATTGTTGAATTCATAGGAATGAATATATCCCATTGAGTTCTATGTGTTTAGGGCTCACTGCTCGGGATAAAGTAACTAATCTGGGGTCTTGTCCCTGGGGAAGATGGATTCTCCCTCTCTCAATAACCATTAATTGCCTGGAGTTCTTCAGATAGGGGTGAGGCTTTGTGAGATTCCTTCCGTCTGTGTTGGCATACCAACGGGTGCTGGTCTTGTTCAGGTGACTAAATTTTTGAGATCCCACAGGTATAGATAGAACCCTTGTGATGTACAGTTGACATTACCTCCCAGCAGATGTTCTAGTCTCCTGGTTCTTACAACCTTTCTGCCTCATTTTCCACAATAGCCCCTAAGGCCCCGAATAGGTATAGATGTGAGCTGTCAATGGATTGTTTGGAATTGGTATCACACAGTTGTTTGTTCTCTGTGGTTTGAAAGGTTGTACATTTCTGTAGTGGTCTCCATCTTCTGGGGAAGAAAAGAACTTCCTTCTTGGATGGTGGGTAAGATCTACACTGATCTCTGGGCATAAGGTTAAGTACATAGAGAGAAGTTAGAAATTAAACTTATTAGGAAGGAGACAATAGTACACTCTCCTCCAGGGCCCATGATCTCACCAGCAGTAGGTAGTTGGTTGGGATTTTAAGACCAGGTATGGATTTTTTCCCATCAAACAGGATGTAGCTTCTATTAGATAGCTGTTGGTTACTTACAAGATATAAGTGCCATTATTGGGCCCTTGCATACATCTTGCTATGCTACAAACTGCCATGGTTCATATACGGACGACTGCTCATTGCTGCTCTCCTTCATAGCCCCTGTACATATTATGATTACCATTCCAAAGACAAGAATCTTTTGGGCCAGTTCCACTGACTTCTCCAAGTCCTGTGTCCAATGTGTGTGGTGTCTTCAGCGATGGTGTGGGCATTCACACCTCATTTATAAACAACAAATGCGGACAGGTATGTACAAGTAGGGGAACCACCATTCATGGTGGTGACTGCAAACTGGGTCAGTCATTGTGGAAATCAGAATGGAGAATTCTTGTGAAGCTAAAAATAGATCACATGGTGACATGTAGTGGAACTAAATAGCTTTCACGGATTTGTAACGTGTGTCCACCATGTCCTCAAATTGTCTCTTTCTAATAGTTGTCTTGAGCTTAGTCCTTCTACCCGGGATAAGATGTAATCTCAAGATAGTTCTAATTTATATGCCCCCAGTTGCTAGGGATGCAGAACAGTTTTCAAAGGTATTTCTCACCCATTTTTATTTCTTCTTTTGTGAATTCTCTGTTCAGATATGTGTCTCAACTTCTAAAATACAGTCATCTGTTTTCTTGGTTCTGGTTTTTTTTTTGTTATTTTTATAGTCAGGATAATAACTTCCTGTCTCTGGGCTTCCTCTTCACATGGCAGAGTGATCTCTTCGCTGTACAGACATTTTTAGTTTCGAGAGATCCCATTTGTTAATTGTTGGCTTTAAAAATTCCTACAAAAATGGAGTTCTATTCTGAATGTCATTTCTTGTGCCTGTTTCATGTACAGTACTTACTGCCTATGATTACTTCTTGTGCTTTCAGGCTTATCATAAAGGTCCTTGATATATTTGCAGTTGACTTTTATGTGGGGTGACAGGTATGGGTCTAAGTTTCATTCTTATGCATGCGGACACTCCATCTTCCAAGCACTATTTTGGTGAAGAAACTATCTTTTTATCAATGAGTATTGATTTTTTTTTAGCATCCTTGTCAAATCAGATAGCTGTGGGTTTATGGGTTTTGTTCAAGTATTTTATTTTATTTTCTATTAATCTACATGTGCATTTTGGTACCAGTATACTGTGGTATCATTTTATCATTATAGCTCTGCACTGTATCATGGAATCTAGTAAGGTGATCCCTTCTGAACTGTTATTTTTGCTCAGGACTTCTTTGACTATATGGGACCTTTTTCTTCCATATAAATTTTAAAATCAAAAAGTTTTTTTGAGTGGCAGAGTACAAAATTAACTTATAAAACTCAGTAGCCATTTTCTATTCCAATAACAAATACGCCAAGGAAGAGATAATGAATGGAGAAAGACACCATCCACAATAGTTTCTCAAAAATTATTGCACAATAAACCTAATGGAGGAGGTAAAAAAACTCTACAATAAAAATACATGCATAAAGAAAAAAATTGAGGCAGACACTAGAATAGAGAATGACCTCCCATGCTCATGGATTAGTAGAACTAGTATTGTGAAAATAAAAATTCTGTCAAAAACAATGTACAGATTCAACAGAATCCGAAATCAAAATCCCCCTTCCACAGAAATGGAACAAACTATGAATGTTAATCCATTTCTGGGTAAGGATTTATGAGTAGCTGTAGGATATTTAGCTCTTTACAATAATGGGAATATATCATCTACAAGTTTTAATACACGATGATTCTCATTTCTACAAAAGTGGAGAAATGAGCGAAGGAAGTGGCATTTAATTGGTTTCATGTTTGTCTGGAAACATATAAGAGAATGTATTTCTTATTTATTTAAAATTATTATTATTATTATTATTATTATTATTATTATTTATGTATGTTTATGTGTGATGCACATGGGTAAATGGTTACATGCCATGGTATGCATGTGGAGAGACCACTCTTGGGAGTCAGTTCTTCTATCATGGATTCTGGTGATCAACCTTAGGCTTTCTGGCTTGCATGACAACTGCCTTCATCCACAGAGTTATCTCCCTGGTCCAGAGAGTATATTTATAGTTAAAGATCCTCCAATTCACTGGAACTTAGGATTTTGCTCACTAAGAATTAAGTGTTAAGTGGGCTGATAGCAGAGATTTGGAGGGTCGTTTGTTTGTTTGTATAAGGATAACATAACAGGCACCAGCAAAATTTAATGTCAGAAAATGAGCTAGTTCAGTTGCTTTTCTGCCATGAAGGTCTCTTGAGGTCACATAGGAAACCCTGAGTGTACATGGAGGGTTAGATTTTCCCACCCTAGACAGTGCCTCACTCAGTGACATCAGTGACATGGTACTAACACTTGCCCCATACCTTCAACAGGTACATGATGAATACTTTTAAAAACTGCCTGGAATAAAAAAATATGTACTGTCCCATCAGACTGTCAGATGGTTATGCACTTTGCTTTGAAGAACTAGGAGCTTGCTTCAGTTATACATTTGGATGTAATTTTTTTTTTCTGTGACTGTGGTTGGTAGCCAGAGGGTAGCTGCTGATGCATTGTGGCTTCTGGAAGATATGTGTGTTTATGAAGAAAATAACCTCACTCAGCATATCAGTGGGTGGGTCGTGTATGCTCAGGTGCTGTTGGGTAGCAAGAATAAGTGCCAGTATCCAGAACACAGCCCCGTGACAGTAATTGACAAGAAATAATCATGTACTTCAAAATAGCTAGTGGACGTTATTTCCATCTGCCCTCCCATCAGAATCCACACCCTTTCTAATTTCTTTATAGAAAACCAACAGTCAGGTAAGGAATAATAATAAAACAAAATGAGATAAAACATAAAGAAACAAATGGGGATGGAAGGAAACAGTAGCAGGGAGGCGGGCTTGGTGCTGCACACCTGGAATCCCAGAGCTGGGAGAGAAAATGGGTGGGGAAAAAAATCCCAGCCAAGCCTCGGCTACACACTGAGTCTGAACACACTGGGTGAAAAAGAAGCTATTTCCAATAAAAGAAGAAATGTATTTAAGATTGCTTTAAAAATAGCTGGTGGAGAGGACTTCGAAGGCTCCCAACATAAATAGATGATGCATGCTTCAGGAGAGGTGTCTGTGTATCGTGTTGATGTGACTGTCACAGTTGTCCAGATAGACAAGTACCATACTGCACCCCAAAGCATGTACGATTACTGAGAGGCAGTTAAAACTATTAACATTCTCTTTGGCTGCCTTGTTGGGTTCAGAGTGTGTTACAAATGTTTCAACTACAGTCAGGTTGAGGATTGAAAATAGAAGTCATTTCTCCTTTCTATGGAGAGAAAGACATAACTTTAGAATTAAAATCAGAAATCAATAAAGCCAGGTCAATATAATTTACAAACGGGCCTTCAGAGAGGGGTCTAAGAAGACTGCTGGGGTAACTCTTTTTTTCTTACATTCCATACACATCTGCTGTCTACGGAGCACTATGGGCAATTTCAGCTCTTCTCTACCGGCTCTCAGTGTCCCTGTCTTGTCTCTCAAGCCCTAAGCTGTGCATCATGGACTTGCTAACAAATAAAAACCACTTATCATACTGGTAGAAGGATTCCCACCAAAGGAGAAGTGTCAAAGGGCTGGCCTCATCTCCCCAAAGCGCCATAACTTTGCTCTAGTCTCAGCCCGTTAAGTTGATGCTCTGAAAACACATTTTCTTGGTGAGTTGTGTCTTAGGAACACAGACAGCAAAGGCCAGTCATACCAGCAGGATATATCTGTAGTTCCCAGATTTTTCTCCCAATTAGGAACAAGGGTAACCTCTACCAAAGAAATCCCAGTGAATGAAAGAACAGACACAGCAGAGAATGCTAGAAGATAAAGAGGGTTAGTTTGCAGCAACGGGGAACAGTCTGATTTCAAGACTCCATTTTCCTTCCCAGGGAAGAAGTCATTATACAGGTTGTATAATGAAGGAGACAAAGTAAGTTAGTATGCAGCCACAATGTTTGCTCAAGCTGAGTTTGATTTAATTGGGCTGCAGCCTGAATGCAATGTCCCCGGAAGTAACAATCAAATCCCAAATGCATTCACTGCCAGTGCTGTTAGGCAGGGTCTGAACAGCACCTGATGATTTTATCTTCACAGTGTTTCCTGACCACTCTGTTGGGTGTGTGGGGGGGAGATGGAAGAGATGGGGATTTAAAAATCCTACTTGTAAGAAGCCAGAAGAGAGAAAGGACACTTCGTGCCTTCTCTTGGGAATTTGTAAAGCGAGGGTGTGAATTGCTCCAAGCACTGTTCAGAGGCCACAGTATACAGCTGAGGCTGGGCAGAGCTAATGGCTGGTCAGCTGTTTTCCAGTCACTGCATTGCCTCCCCCACCCCACCCAGCACTCCCTGGCTCTGTTTACAGATAATGGAAGAGGTTAGGGTACTTCTGTCAGGGAGGAGACAAGATAGTGGGCTTTCTCTACAAAGTATTAGGACAAAGGCATCCCAGGATAGCCCTATTGCTTCACTTCCTTATACCTGTGCTCCCATACCTCATGGGAGGTGGGTGGGCCCACATTTTTCAGGATGAAAGATATAATACTAGGACTCATTTGCAACCCTCTCTACATTTTATGTTGGGGACACTGGAACAGCACTACTTTTTATCTTGAATTCTTCTCCTAACTTTCCATCCTAGCCCAGGGAAAGCTGACATCTTCTATCTGTAGCGGTTTTGTTACTGACATGTTGACATCTTTTAACATCCTGTTTTCTCACATATTTGCTGATTAAGATGGTCTTCCCCAACCGTAGAACTGGTCCTTTCAAAGGGGCAATAGGCAAGGTCTAGAAAAATTTGGGTCCTTAAAACTGGTGAAGGAAGGGGTGACACTGGCATCTACTGGTAAAGCCTAGGGATGCTGACAGACACTAATGCACAGGGCATACCCAACACAGACAGGTATCCAGCACAAAATGTTTTCAGTGCTTGGAAACCCTGGTCCCGTAGGCTCAGGAGCACTTTGACAGCACAGAGGGGTGAGCAGTACAGCATTAGCTAAGCAAATTACATCACACATGTCTTTTAGTCTGTGGACTCCATGAATGTAAACGAGTCCTTTCGGGCAATATTGGAAGTGACAAAGAAGGAGAAGAACCTCATGCATGGACAGAAGCACCGGGACTGTGCAGCTGAGCTTCTTTTAAACGTGCAATGTGCTCCTTCTGAGACACTGAGACACTGAGTATGGTGTCGTGTGTCAACAAGATCCTAGCATACTGGGGGGGGGGGGTTGAGTGAGACAAGGGTGCAGCCAGCAGATGGCTGGAAAGGAAGTAGTATCAAGCAGCAAAGTAAAATGTGGTTACTAATAAAAGGAAAACTGCCTGAGAAGCAACTGTGACATTAAGACATGAACATTTAAGACGATCACTAGTTCCAGGAAGAAGAGAGTCACTGGTGCTTAGCTATTCCTGGTTGTCAACTTGACTACATCTGGAATAAACTCTAAGCCAGAATTAGAGGGCTCACCTGTGATTGGGATCTTAAGGCATAGTGGCCCAGGCAAGGTAGTATACACACCTTTCATCTCAGGAGACTTGAGGCAAGCAGATCTTCGAGTTTAAGGTCAGCCTGGGACAAAGCAAGTCCCAGATCCAGGCATGGTGGTACACACCTTTATTCTGAGCCATACTTTCTACTGGTGGCCTACATAAGGACATTGGGCAAAGGAAGATTAACTCTTCTTCTTCAACTGCTTGGACCTACTAGCTAGCATATCTGTTGGAACCTACTTCTACAGAAGACTAGCTCAAACAACTAACCTTGTGGGACTGAGAGCAACTAGATTCTTGGACTTCCCACCCACAGATGCCCATTGTTGGGTATAATTGGACTACAGACTGTAAGTCATTACAATAAATTCCCTCAATCTAGAAAGACATTCCAGAGGTTTGATTCTAGAGAACCCTGACTAATACAGTGCTTATATGTGTAAAACCAAATTTATCTATTCAAATTATCCGGCATGGAGTAATTAAGCCAAATACTGGGGGCTCAGTTAGAGTGTTCAAACATGAGAACTTAAGTTTGGAAATCCAGTACCCAATGAAAAAATGGTGACGTCCACTTGCAATTTCCACACTGGGGAGGCAAGGATAAAGGATGTGTGGAGCTGACTGACTAGTCTTGGTCTAGTTTCAGTTATGGTGAGAGGCACTGTCTAAAAAATAAGGAGTACAAATGACTAACGTGTGGCCTTCACATGTATGTATAACATGTGGCCTTCCATAATTATATGTGAACATGCACATGTATATTTGAACAGGATTGTATTTACATATGTCACACACACAAGCAAAAACCTAAATATTGGTTTGGGTCTAGGTGTTTCATGGTAGAGAATAAATCTTTAAGGAATGATTAAAGAGAGAGATGAGATTTAACTACACAGGCATTTACCACAGTTTACATCAGTAAATATTTGAGAACACAAGTTGTCCATAAGTAAGGGTGTGAGCCAACGCACCAGGGCATGAGTCCAGAATGGAACATCCGATAGCTTTTCTGCTTTCCAGTGTAAAGGGCTGTTTGCCAGGGAGCAAACAGGCCATGTTATATCAGGTGGTAAGTGGCTGGCAGTAAACAGTGGGCTTTCTCTAGTTTTCCCCCATCACAGATGGGGTAAGCCAGGCAGTGGCGGAGTCACAGGAGCGCAGGTAAGAAGGGGCTTTGCTCTTTGCAGAGAGTTTATGGACACTGAGATGACTAAAGGTCCCATTACGGCTACCATGTGTAAGTACTGCTACACAACTTAAATGGTAGAGCTTCCCTCAGAGAGATCTCCCACCAGACCTACTCAACATCCCATTTTATCCCTCTTTACTCATTGAGGCGACACTGAAGGGTAATTTATACAGGGTCCTGGCTGTTCTAGGAAAGCATTATACGTCACAGTACTCCTAAAGGCTGGGAAGCTGCTGGAAAGCACAGACCACCTGGGTACCAGTGATGTTTGCAGCTGCACGGTGGGGCCCCCAGGGGCAAGGAAATGCTTGTCTTCTTTCTACACTTTGACCTATGGACTGTGGATGTGACAGTCTCTTGAACCAGGAAGAGGAGTCTAGTGTCCAAAAGATATGTGCTCTGGAAGATATATAGTATCTGTCCCTGACAGCCTTAGGGTGGTCATCTGTACCCATGGGAAAGATCTGCTAGAAGAACCTACATGTCTGCACACAGTTGGTAAGAGTTTTATTGTACCCTGAAGGATCCAATAAAGAAAGCTATGGATAGATGCAAAATGAAAAGGATCCAAAATGGTGGATGCTCTCCTATAAACTATAATTTCAAATTGCCACAGAAAAGGTTGCTGTGTATGAATGTGTACTTTTTCCTTGTAGTGAACTTTTATTTTACCTGCATATGATTTACACATGACGTATATATGTATGTATTGCATTCTTTAGTGTTTTGGGCATCAGTTCTAGGACTCAATTCCTGCTTAAAATCCCTCATAAACATGGTGTAGTGTCTGCATATGACTTAGATCCAATGCTCTGTTTTCTTTACATCATCTCTAGATTGCTTATTGCATAGATTATTGTGAAAATTGTGTACATAGCTGTTATACAGTATTATTTCAGGAATAGCTGCCAGTTTGAAGCAGAATTATTACTTAGTATTTTGTCTATAGTTGGTTGCATCTGTGGGTACAGAATTCAGAGGTGAAGACCACTTAGATTCCTTTTCATAATCAACAGTTACTTTGTTGGATAGGGAACATAGTCATATAAAATCTCCAATGTGATATTTGAATGAGTAATAAAGTTCACAGTTTTGCCTTGAGACATTGTATGATATTGAGTATCGAAGTCTCATTTCAGGCCAATATCATACATCTGTCATGTGGTAGGGTACATGTAGGATTCAAGAATGTCAGTGTCTAGGTCAAAGTATTCTTTTAGTCCAATATGATCTAAAACAACATTTACATGCATGCTCTGAGGTACTTGTACTCTTTATGCATGCAAACTGTAAGGTAGATATCTCTCTCTCTCTCTCTCTCTCTCTCTCTCTCTGTGTGTGTGTGTGTGTGTGTCTGTGTGTGTGTGTGTGCATTTGTACAGTTTTGCATTCTCTTTCAGGTGTGTGTACATTTATGTAGATAGGAAGATAACTTCAGGTGTTGTTCCTAAGGCACAATCCATCTTCTAATTTTTTAAGAGAGTGCTTTTCTAACAAGGACAATTACTTAAGCAAGGTAGGGGTCCATCTTCTCATCCCTCATGCAGGAATTGGAACCACGCAACACCATGTTCTGGATATTCTACACGTACTCTAGAGAGAGAACTGAGTACTTTGTTGACCGAGTCATCTTCCCTGTCCACATATTCTAACTCTTAACTGATGATAATGTAGAGTGTGCATTAGATTAGGTTTCTTGATAATTTCAGATGCTGACTGTAAATTTATTTATTGGCATTTTATATGACAGAATTGACAATGATTTATATGACAGAATTTACTCAGAGGAGATGAAAACCCAGGAAAGTGAAGACCCTGGGGTATACCATCTTACAACCACTCGGACACAAAATCTCTTCGGGAAAGAAAAAAGAAATCTTGACAAGTCCTGGCTGTGAGCATCTACTTAAAACAAGACCCCAGCCAGATCTAGAATCACCTGAAGCCACACTTCGATGGTCATACAACGTAACTGGTGTCAGGTGTTGGAATGAAAGTTACATACTGTAATAAGATCCATGCAGACCTTCTACCAATGCTCAATGGGACCCACTAATGTATTCAACCAGACATAAGAACCGGGAGAGGAATCTAAGGAAATGTAAGGACAGACAGTAGATTAGGGACCAGTGGGCCTTTTTAACATGGGGTTGGTTTGGAAGGGTGGAACTGAGGTTTACTGTGTTTGAGAGACAGCATTCTCCCAGTGTAGTGGTGAAGGGATTCCAATGGGAGTTTCATAGATGAAACTTCGCTACAACCAAAGGAGACCTGCAAATCACAAAACATTATCTCTTACATTGATCATGAGGAAACCAAGATGATCACAAGAGAAAATCAATTTGTTTTCAATTCTTGCTGAGCCAGAAGAATCCTGTGTGGAGCCTGATCAATTGTCCGTCACTCATCTGAACATATAGCTGACTTTTCCTCCCTTTGAGAGATGATTTTCCTGGTGGCTCTTGAGGCAGGGGGTTTGGCCTCTAGAGTTTCCTTTGCTTTTGCTTGCTTTATCTCAGCAATTGTCTCTGTTAGCATCAGGCTCACGCTGAGTCCAAGGTCTGCTTAGCTTGCAGCCCGTAGCCGGACAGTGTGGTGTGACCCCTCAGTTATGACTGAGCAAAACCCCTCAGAGCACTATCATTGGGTTTTTGGCCACATGCCAGGCTGAAAAACAAACCCCAAATGGCTTCTTTGTACATAAGAGGAAATATAATAATTCTGTCTTCTAGTTTTCCAGGTTGTCCCATTGATCTGAGATGTTAGTTTGTCAGCACGAAACTGTATTGAACTGGGTGGATGGGTTGGGAAGCTTTATCAAGAAAGGGACACCAGGAACTTTGTCGTTCAGCCACAGATACTGAGGAGAGTCAGCTGCCAAGGGCTTTTCTACCTAAGGGCAATGCACACACTTGTGACATAGGTGTGACTATCAGCTCAGGCACGTTTGCATAGCAAACACTTAATTAAATAAAAATCAAGAACATAGCATACTTTCATAGTGTGCATTTTCCCAAATTGTCTGTATTAAGTCAGGAACTTGCTGCATAGACCAGTCTGGCCTCAAATACAGAGATCCACTTGCCTCTACCTCTGGAGTGCTGGGATTGAAGGAGAATACTAGCATGGTCACTAAATCTAAAGTAAGGGTGGGTACAGATGTATATGTAATGTACAAATCACATGCGCAGAACTTGGCAGGCTCCCGGGCCTTCATTATGCCAACTGCTGTGAGGTCATTCATTGCTTTGCTCCCTGATCAGTATCTGACTCCTCTGAGAGGAAGGTCTGTGTTGCAGATATGAGTCCTTGGATTTTATATAGGCCCTACCTTGCTCTGAGGCAAAGAGTCGGTCATTTTTATAGTAATACATGAAATTCATTGCCCAGGATTTTTTGGAATGATGTATTGCGGAGTTGGGGCTCAGACTCAGGGTTGTATACCCGCGGGCACACTTTCCGCCAGTGAATGATATCCCTCCATCTTGTATTTGGTTAGAGATAAGGCTGTTGGGATTACAGGAGTGTACCACCAGCACCCAGCTAGACCATTATTTTAAAATAGAGTTACTAAGTGTTAGCAGGACCAGTCATCACCTTAGACCTCACTGTATTTTTCTCTGGAATATATTGCACGCACAACGATTTTATTTCTCATATGACACATGTATCACAAAATTTAGCAGGGTTCATCTCTATCTTTGTCACCTCTACATTCCTATTTGTTACACACAAATGTTTTCTGCCACATTTAAAAGCTTTTATTGTGTATTTTCTCCAAACTACTAGAAGTTCCTTAAAAGCTCACGTTTGGGGAGGGTGTGTGTGTGGCTAGGGCTGGGCACTTGTTCAGCGTATAGAACATATCAGAGCAAAAGTACAAGGTGCAGTGCTGACGCTGGGGCAGTAGAGATCCCAGGGTTGGACGGTCACTTGAATATAAATTTATATATAAAGCAACTCTCTGGATGCTTCTAGGAAATCTTTGTCATTTCCAGGCAGAAGGTAGCCTGGTGTTCTTGAATTATCGAAGACAACCATACTTCCTCCTACAGAGACCTTGGGATACCTGCATTATTTGTCCTGCTGCAACTTGGTAACTGGTGAGTTGGGTCCTGCCTCTAATTCCTGTAGGCTCCTTGACTCTGGTTTCCAAATGGTGGACCCAATCCTCTACTCAGGCACTACGGGGCATGCTCAGGGAAACTGCTTACTCCAACCCTGAGAAGGTAGACTGGCCCCAGCTCCAGCCTCTCCAGGGGTCAGCACTACACACCACAGATCTCTTCCTTGTAGAAAGCATGGAGTTTACAGAGCCTTGCCTGCATCTCTCGTTCACCTCATATCTGAGGTTACCCTGCTTCCAGTCTTTGGAGTTTCGCCCCTGTTTTAGTTTTCAACTCTTGACTATACAAAAATGCACTGAAATGGACAAAATACACTGAGTAGTCTTCCAAACAAGAAAAGTTTTGAGAATATGTAGCTATTAAGTGTGACATTGAATTTTTGGCACTTCAAAATAGTTTTATATATATTTAGCTTGTGGTAAAAATTAAATACAAAAAAAAAAAAAAGTTCCCCAAACTATCAGGGTTAAGTTTGAAGAGTTTTTGTGAACATCAATATTCCATTGCATTTCAACCTTTGAAAGACTCAGCAAAACATTCTTCAAGAAAATACTTAGAAGAAAATGGGATCAATGAATCATAAAAAATTTTATATTGACTTAACAGTAAAAATCATAAGATTCTATGAATGGTATCATTGTATTTAATGTTGAAAACTTGAAACACACCGTAGGATGTGGGTTCACATTCAGTGTGAAGCCTGCAAAGTCTCTTCCTTGGGGTTTGTGCTAGAACAACAGGGAGCTAAAAAGTACAATTCTGCACATTCTCACCTTGAGCCAACTAAAATAGGAACTTAAGACAATAATGTATTCTCTGTCTTCAACTGTGTTCTGTGACCACAGGACCAACACCGCTTTCCCTGGGAATATCAGCCATGGTGTAAGGGCCCACAGGAGAAAAATCTCCCACCACCACCCAGATGGATTCTGGAAGGTGTTTTCAGGAAACCAGTCTTAATCAGAGACACTTTAGGCTGGCATTATATCCATTCCCATATTCAGCTTTAGCCCCGGGCTAGTAAGCTAACACTTGTAAGCTATTAGTTAAAATGCTGGCATTTGAATATTTAGTGAACATCCGTAAGATGCCCTTTGCCACCCCACGGTGGGAGGGTACTAAGTGCAGAGTTAAGAATCAGTGTAGTACATCAGTCTTCCGCATAGGAAGGAGATCAGAGACACAAGGTTCTGACATGTCGCAGAGGAAAAGGCAGAGCAGGGGGAGTGTAGCTCAGAGTGGGAAGGTTCTGCTCTAGGAGCAGGGTCTTTAAAGAGGCAGGGGCATGCGGGTCCAGGTGCTGTGGAAAATACCTGAGAAGTTCACAGGAGCCTCGCACAATTACTGTTCACAACTACAGACTTCTGATATGGAGTCCATGCAGAAAAACTCACAAATAAGATTTAGAGGGCATACCTGTTCATCTTTACTTACTCTAAGGAAACCACTTTGCTTAAACTTGACTTGGAGTAAAACTATTTGTCAAAGAGTTTAGAAAATACTGTATTATCTCCACAAACATATGCGTATGTTATCTTGGATTAAAAAAAAAATGGTTACAGAGAGGGCTGTAGGTCCTGTCTCTCTTTCGCAGATATATAGCAGATACTTCCATTGGTCAGTCAGGAGATGGGTTGGCAAAACTCTCACCCATGAATGCATAACTACAGTGTCCAGGGATGGCTGGCCATGAGGACACTGGCAGTGTGCCTGCTGAGTGGTGACTTTCATGTCTGAGGAAAGGCGGACATAGCTGTGCAGGGCTGAGAGCGAGGCCAGAGCCTCAGTGTCCATCGGATGGGTACAGTGCCTGGACACACAGCCTTCTCCAGGGCACACTTCCCAGCCGCAAACAGCTCCACCATCCCTTTGGATGTGTGCAAGGGATTTTATATCCCTGGGACGTCAGGAATGGAGTGAAGGCTGTTCTCACCACCAGCCCCAGGATAGCTGCCTTCAGGACTTTCCTGCACAGCAGGCAAACCTTACAGGTATCAACAGCACAGAGCATTTCATGTTGAGTAGGCCTTCTCTACATGCAGTGTTCTGAATTTCCCAGCACTGTGCCCCAACACTAAACTTCTGATCATTCAGTGGTAGCTTGTGAATTCTTACCCCAGCTTCCCAAGGTTAAACAAGACAATAACCATGTCTTTAGAAATCTGCTGTCAAAGACATACTGTATCTCACGCCGCCTCTGTCAACTTCCTTTCTTACCCACCTTTCCCCCTTATTCCACTACCTACATGGTAGCCTCTTTCCCCAGCCCCATTTGCCCCGCAACACAGAAGCACTGGTACCCGCCTCTACCCACACTCTAGGAACTGGGTCACCAGGATGTAGTGGATGACTTTTTCTTTACTTTGGAAGTCCTTATCCTGGCTGAACTGGAAGATATATGGGGAATTTCTAAACTTCCAACATCTCAGCTGTGAAATCCCTGCAGGGAAATCCTGCAGACATGCGAACGATTTTACCACACATCATAAAATTCAGAACCCTGTATCTATGTATTTATCTATGTATCTGTCTATGTATGTATGTATGTATGTATGTATCTATCTATCTATCTATCCATCCATCCATCCATCCATCCATCCATCCATCCATCCATCCATCCATCCATCTATCTATCTATCTATCTATCTATCTATCTATCTATGTATCTCTGTATCTATCCATCCATCTATCCATCCATCCATCCATCTATCCATCCATCCATCCATCCATCCATCCATCCATCCATCCATCCATCCATCTATCTATGTATCTGTGTATCTATCCATCCATCCATCCATCCATCCATCCATCCATCCATCCATCTATCTATGTATCTGTGTATCCATCCATCCATCCATCCATCCATCCATCCATCCATCCATCCATCCATCCATCCATCTACCTATCAGTGGCGATATTGTATTGAGGAAGGGAATAACTGCATGCAGCTGTGTGTAGCATCACCTGATCCTGGGATTTCTTTTTCTTCTTCTTCTTGCCCCAGCACCCAGAACTCTCTGCATCCTTGCCGTTGGCCTCCCCGCAGAGCAGCCCGTCCAGCTCATCTGTGCCCACGTGCTGTCCCTGAGACGTTTCTGCTGCTAGCCGGTATGAGAGGTTCCTCAAAATGCACACACAGTTTTCAACGGTCTGCAGCATCCCCAAAAGAAAAGAGAAGACGGAAGAGTGAGTGTAATGAGCAGACAGCTCTACCCAGGAAAGGCAGTCTAGTCTCCATGGATACACTGGTCCTCAGATTCATTTAGTGCCACTTACAGCTGCAGCAGGAAGAATCTGAGCAAGCTGGGAAGGTCCCATAATCATTTCTCACTTGAGAGACAACAATCGGCGACACCAGATACTTCAACAAACGTCAGTCATGGGTCATCGAAAGGCAGTTATGAGAATTGGACACATTGGCAACTACAAGTTCACAAGCCATTAGCAGGCTACTGCTGCCTGCAGTTTACGGCACCTGAGTCATTGCAGTTACAGGGAGTGGAAGAGGTTTGGCTTTGGTTGGGGATGTTGTTGCATACCACTGACCAAAAGTGCCACTGACCAAAAAATACAGTTTCAGCAATGCTGGAGAACACACAAGGGAGGCTTTGAGTATGGGACATGCAACATTTTGCCCTGGCTTTGGTGCGAGTCCTAGCTCTACCCAATGGCTGTGTGGCTTTGGAAACCTTCTGTACTTCTGTTTCTTTGTTGGTAAAGCAGTAATGATAAAAGCACTGGCTTCACAGGGCTGTGGAGAGGACAGGATTTGGGTATAGGCAGGGTACCACTTGTCACAGTGCATTATGGGGGTGATAAAAAACACATCCCAGACTTTAAAGGAAAAGGCTCCGTAAGCATCCTGCAAGCCAGGGACAACCTGAGGCGTATTTATAATAATGCTCTCCCAAACCCAGCATTCTCATGTGTCAATGACCACTACAGAGTGACAAGAATGTTGTGACCAGAGGCTGAGTGACCCACAAAGCCCATGTCCTTTGACCCTCTGCAGAAAGTGCTTTCCTAGAAGAAAGCTGACGTGTGTGTGTGTGTGTGTGTGTGTGTGTGTGTGTGTCTGTGTGTCTATGTGTACCACACATGTGGATGTCACAAGACAATGTTCTGGGATCTGTAGATCAAAGTTCTGCTGCCAGCTTTGTGCAGCAGGCATGTTTCCTAGCTGAGCCTTATCACACGGTACCAGAACTAACCTTTTAAATATTGTCTGGACTTAAGAAATGGCTCAGTGGAGACAGAGAAATAAAATCCTCATCTTAAGAAAGGGAAAACAAAAGGGGGAAGAGAAAATGAGGCCCAAACTTAATTTTGAAGACTCTTGCACCTACCTCGGCCATGTTTCAGAAGGTTACTACATGACCGCCAAAGGCAGGAGAGATGATAATTTCATGTTGCAGAGGGAAGAGTGTGGGTGAGCCAAACTATGGGTAGCACACTGCTGAAAGCTACTCCCCTGTTGTCTGGAGTCAGTGTTAGAACAGGCAGAAGCCAAGAGACTCAAATGCTGGCCTGCTCCCCTCGTGGGCTGGAAGCTGGCAAAGAGCAGCCTTTTACCTGGTGAGGGGTGTCAGTGTGACTTAGGAAAAGCAGTTCTCTGGACACCCTCTGGGGCCAATGCCATCCTTGGCAATTTTTTTTTTTTTTTTTGTCAGCTTGCTAAGGTTTTATGGCTGCTTATACCACAGGCTTTGAGCCAACTTGATTTTCAGTTTCAAGCATCCTTCCTGCATCAGGAAAGGAAGCTGGCACGAAAGCAGGTAAGCACTAGGCGACACATGAAAGACAGACACATCTCTCCTTGAAAGGAAAATGTTATGACACAAGTCAGGACAATTTTCAAATCATCTCGAACTGATTTCTCTTCCCTCAAGGACTTGGTAGAACGCGCTTCAATCTCAACTGGTTGTTTATCTCCCCTGGGGCCTCGATGTTCCTCTATCAGGATGGGGAGACTAAATCTGCAGTTTTCAAGAAGTGCTTTATATAATGACTCTGCATCTAGGGAGGCAATGTAGGGAGAAGCTGGAGAGAGACAAAGAGGGGGCTGGGGTGGGAAGGAGGGGGCTCAGAGACCAAACCCTTGCCTCTGATAAAGCTTCCTGGAGTTGGATAGTCTGGCTGGTGTTAGGTAGGGTCTTGGCTCAAGGAAATGTGTTCCTCTGAAGGGAATGTGGAAAAGTAGAGAACAAAGACCAGAGACACCAGCAGAAGGCGTGTGGCGTCTGGTGGCTATGCATGTGACATCCATTACTGTCAACAGCGCTTTTTAGTGCTCTTCTTGGTCACCGGGGTCACTTTGACTCCTTATTTTCTATTAGAACGGGCTAATTTGGAAGTCGTCTGTGGAGTGCTCAGCCATATGTTACCCATTCAATAAACTGTCCCAATTACAGGAGCAGAGCCACAAGCTTGCATGGAAGCCAGGCTCTTGTTCATTAACTCCTCTGGCCCTAAAGAGAATGTTTCCCTCTCTAACTTGTCACAGTGAAAGCTCAGCAGTGGCCGAGCCGAGGGCTGAGTGGAAAATTATGGTGCAATAATAAAACGGTAAAAGTCAATAATGCATTTCAGCCAGCAAAGCCTGGTGGAGTAATTCATCCCTCAGGATGGGGTCCTTTGACATGCAGGACATGTGGTTATGACAGTCCTTCCTCTCTCGAGTGGAGGGCACTTGGGTACAGTGTTCTAGTGAGCAGGGGATAGAGAAGGCACGGAACCCTGTTCTGATGTTCAGCTTGGCACACTCCCTACTCATCAGGGACATGCCAGACCGTCTCGGTCCAGGTTGGAGAAGCCCTTCGTTTCAACTCTCTCTTTTGGGAAATAAACCACGGATATTGAAGCAGATCTCAGGAGTATTAGGTGTCTGGCCAGTCAGATGGTCAGACAATGATGCTGTGCCACAGACCATGTGGGTGCCTAAGCCACATGTCTTCCGAGATGGGAGCAAGGGAGCTTAGCAGGGATGTGAGGCAGTAGCTTTTATTTTTTATTCACCTGCAAGGTCCAGATAGTGGGAAAGCTGTTTTGTGTCCATCAGACTAACAGGCTTAGCATCTCCACGCCTCAGCCTTTTGCTGCCGTGAATATTAAAATGCTGAGCATTGCTGTAACCATGACCGATTTCCATGAGCTCCTTCAGAATTCATGTGTCTACTACACTAACAGGCCCCTGTAAATACCCAAGATTTCTTGACTGGTCACAATTTTAGAGATTTAATTTTCTTGTCAATAATATTCATAGGTCTCTTATGATTATCAAAGGGCCTTTACAGAAGAGGTATGCTTAAGTTTTTATTGTCTCACATCCTATGTTGGAAATTAGTAGCATTTGGTCCATGACTGGCTACAGGCCAAGCAAGCACCGGATGGGAGAAAAAGTGGTGTTCACAACTGGATTAGGCCAGTGTCCACGGGGCCATATTCTCAAAGGATACTTTGAACCCAAATCTTCAGGGCAACAGGCTCACACACCGTTTTAAATTTCTTGGTAATGATTATGAACAGTCAAGGTTAAGAAGGGGTAGGTCTAATTCAGCCATAAAGGTGATCGATGGATTAGCCTATTGTATTGCTATTTAAAATTTATTTTTATTTTGCACACAATTGCTTTGCTTGCCAGGATGCATATGTACCATGTGTGTGCCTGGAGCTGAATGCCCAGAAGGGGCATTGGAACCCTTGGAACTGGAGTGAGAGACAGTTAGGAGGTGACATGAGATCTTTAAACTGTACTCAGGTCCTCTGAAAGGGCAGTGAGTGCTCTTAACTGCTGAGCCACTTCTCCAGCCCCCAAATCACTGTTCTTCTGTTGTTGTTATTTTGTGAGACTGGGTGTCACACAGTCTGGGCTCATACTGAATTCCGTATGGCTGAGGATGGCCTTGGACTTCTGATCTTCCAGCCTTCACTTCTCAAGTGCTGGGATTCCAGGTGTGGGCCACCATATCCAGTGTATGTATGTGGTGCTGGGGCTTGGACATAGGGCATCCCTCAAGGGCTGTCAGCAAGCACCACGAACACTGAGCCTCACATTGTTTTCCAGCTGACTTTACAGCTAAGTTACCTTACACATAGTCTATTTCAAAGCTCCCTCTATTCAGGAAGGATTTTAAGCCATAACAGCAATGGATCATAGTTCACTTTTAGAGGGATAATTACTTGTGGCTAAGGTTAGGATTTAGATTTGAAAGGTGGTGATGGGGCTCCAGTGGGGGTAAGAAGGTTCCAGCAGGTATCTTCAGTTGTTCTGATGAAGAGTTAGTGTTCAGAACCACGGAATTAAGGAAGCATTTCCAACCATACCACCCGAGCTTCTCACAGGCCATGTTCCATGCTTGAACACTGTTGTTTGGTTCTATGGATTCCTGAAGAGAACATGTCTACAGGGACTGACTGACTAAAACCTCAATGACTGCACACTGTTTGGAGTGTCATAGATCCAGAGACTGTACAATTTATTATGGTTGGTATTTAACATATTAATTAATCATTCTTCATCTTCTTGGCCCCTCATACCACCAGACCTGACATCCCTTACTAGCTAGGCCTTTTGGATTTGGAATGTATTAACAGACTCTCATTTTCACCTGTGAAAGGGCTAAGAGTGTTGTCAGACAGCATTCACAACATAAAACAAAGTTTTCTAGTTTATTGTAAACCACTCCTCTGATTTTCCTATCGAAGTATTTTTAAAAGCTCAGTTTTATAATTTTCTGTATTTTATTACCTTAAAAGCTTCATAAAACTCCCCGAGGCCACCCCCTTAAAGAAAACTGAGTTTTTTCTCATCCAGTGAGAATTGATGTAACACTAACTGGACCCTTTTTCTTCTGTGTTAGAGGAAGCGGTAGGTCTCAAGGGGGTAGGGGTGGACCTTGGAGGACTGAGAAGTGAGTATAATTATGGTTTATGATGTGAAATCCCCAAATAAATGGTAAGAAATATTGTAAAAAATCCATAAAATGAATTCCACGTTGACAAACTGGAATTTGGAGTAACCTAAATCTATGTTCCCAGACGGTGGCCACTCAAGTCAGGCCCCGTGGTAAACTGTCTCTTATCCCCTTTAGTTGAGAGCTGTGGTGGGTGGGTGTGGGGAAAGCTATTGGCACTGAGTGGGTGGGGAGGGGCAAGAGAGTGAGCTTAACAAGCCCAATTCACACGCTCACAGCAAAGGCTTACTCTGCTCCCAATGACAGGACAGGAGTTCCAGAGTAGTTCCTACTACGGAGTGACAGTTTTTGCATGTGTTATTTTTAAAAGTATAGGTGACATATGGCTTTTTAATCAGGATTCCTTTAAGATTGCAAGTTTCTAGCTGTTGTGAATTAAAACTAATTTTATAAAGATGAAACAAAATATCTCAAGTAATGGGAAAGACAACCCAATACCTAATTTTGAGTCTATGAACTAAACACAGTGCAGTGACGTCAAGCCGTAGCATGCTGGAAGCTCTGATTAAACATTTTGAAAATTTAGGAAGGATTTTGTAAGATTTTAAAACATTCTTTAATACAATTAGTTATTAAAATGTAATATATAAGAATGTATAATTATCTAAATTTCAGAGAATTTTAATATATTTGTCTTTCAAAGTGTGTGTGTGTGTGTGTGTGTGTGTGTGTGTGTGTGTAAATATGTTAAGTGTGCAATCTGGAGGCTCAGATGCTGTGTGATAACTGATACTCATCCTGAACACCAATGGTTTGAGTTACTTATACCAACCTGAATTTTCACTTACTGCTACTGAAAAATTCAAGTGCTGGTCCTCAGCTACAATGACCATACCTTTAAACAATGGTGGAGTTTATCAGGACAGAGCTCAGAAGCATGAAATCCTATGGTCACTTCCCAGGGCTGCTAGTCATTGTTTAGTCTCTGGGGTTCCTTTACCCACTAAGAAGCTGAAGCTATGCAAACACCACCAACCTTGCTATCGATTTCACTGCTCCCCAGTGCAGACTGAATCACGTACAGCAAGGCATCCGTGAGCCCATCACACTCCCTCATCCTTCGGCGGGCCTCCTCTCCAGCTGAACTTACATTCCTGAAAAGCAAATGAACATGTCAGGGATCTTCACTGTGGTCTCCAAGAGAACACCCTTTCCTCTATAAGGAACCTTGTTTCCTTTCTGCATTCTATAATGATGGTGTAGCCTTCAGAAGTAGACATGGCTGCAGCAGACACACATTGGAGCTAAGTCGTAAGCATCTATCACAAATAGAGAATGCAGAACTGCCAACATAGTATGTCCGAGTTCCGGGTCTCTTGATAGTTAGAGACTTCTCGGAATTCTGGAGGTTTGCCTCATTTACAATTGAAGAGGCGACCAGAAACTTCTAAAACATTCTTCTGTGAGAAGTCTCAAGTATTTTCACAGACTGAGCTTCCAACTTACTAAATATCTTAGAGACATCTTTTTTTTTTTTTCTGCCCTAAACATATGCCTTCCTTGGCCATGCCGGAAGTAAACATGCAGTAACTCATTTTAGGGTTATCATGTTTCTGTGTCAGTGGGATGTCTCTGACGTAGCCCATAGGAAGGAGGTGCAGCACATTCTTTCCCATGCTGTATATCCTGAGCTAAGGTAACAGAAGGAGCCTATTGTAATGCCTCACATGGTTATGACACTGATGGCCATTCTTCTAGCTCTACAAGGGCCAAGTGATGTCCTAGTAGAAGGAGAATCTCTGGCATACTGTTAGGATCCTCGGAGCTGTCTAGTTACTCTGTACTTAATGTTCTTCTCGCTATGTTTAAGGTTCAGCTCTGGTGGAGATTTCTCGCAATGACTATTGACAACTCAGAAGGAATGCTGGAAAAAGTCAGTTCATGGAAGGCTGAATGATGTTGGAAGGATGTGAGAGCACAAGGAAGATGAGGGGTAGGGGCTGAGATACTTCAATGGCGCCCAACATTGGCAATCCTAATATTGACCTGAAAGTTCAATGGCACCCAACTTTGGGAATCCTAATATTGACCTGAAAGGCAGCTGGAATGCAGCAATGAATGCCACTCTGGAGTCTCACCCTGGACGCTTGGATAGAGATGAGCAAGATGTATCTCCTGGATGACACAGAGCATGACAACTGCATTCAAACTTTATGGATAGATTTACTGCACTCTATCCCCACAGCTGGGAGCTGAAAGGACAAATGACGAGAATGGAGGGCATTTGGACAGACTCATCCCACTGCCAATTTCTTTTGCTGGCCCTGAGCTCTTCTAAAGATAAAGGACATAACATTCTCACTGCCCAGAGAAATTCTCTGTGGGGTGAGTCAGTGAAGGAGAAGCAACACCACACAGGTCAGTGGAAGAAGAAAAACTGAGGGCTTTGGGGCTGATGGGGGAATCTGGGGCTGTGAGGGGATTTCATGTTAATTAAAGGAAAACAGGTCTAATGCTGGTAAAAGTCTACTGATCCTACTGTTTACTTTGGTATCTAAATGTTTTATGGGGAGGGTTAAAATAGTACTTTAATATAACACTATGAAAGGTTATTCAATTTAAATAGGATTTTTTTTACTGATCTTAAAATATAAATAGAAGATTTTAGTTGCTTAGAAAAGGCAAGTAGGTAAATATTTAAAACATATTTAATAGGATTGCTCATAAATTTCAACCTTTGGTTCTAAGAAGATGTCTGGTGTGGAAGAAGGAGAAGGAGGGGGAAGAAGATGAGAAGGAGTTGGAAGAGGTGGAGGAGGAGCAGGAGGAGAAGGAGGAGGAGAGGAAAAGAAGGAGGAGAGAAGGAGGGGGAGGAGGAGGAGGAGGAGGAGGAGGAGGAGGAGGAGGAGGAGGGAGGAGGAGATTAGCCTCTCGCTAGGAAAAATGTGTGTGATGCATGTTGATGTTATGCAAACTACAAAGGACATTATAAAAGAATGTTCTAGATCATGCCACCTACAAAGAGTTTTCCACCAGGTTGTGCTTTGAAGACACATTTTTCCTGACATTGTCAAAAATTCCAGATAGTTTTTCATGGCAAGAAGAGTTCTGGATAGCAATATATGTGTAACTTCTTCTTGGTGGTAGTGGTGGGGCTTCCAAATAATTATAGATCCAGACTATGGGTCTAATGGGCCATGTACAGCCCATTCGGTATATATATAGTGAGGTATGGAAATAGGCCAAAAGAGAGAAGGGTGATGCTCTCAACAAACCTGAAAGGAGTTGGAGATCTGAAAAGGGCTTTGATCTCAGACATGGAAATACAGTTTGGAGTTTGCCCGGCTGGTTTTCAGTCTTGTTTGGCCCAGTGTTTCCTTACTATGCTCCATTTCTTCCAATTTGAAATGGCAATGGATATATATTAGAAGTATGTTATCTGTGTAATGATTTTGATTTTACAGGGTATTACAGTTAAGAAATTGTAGGACTCTCAGAAGAGACTTTTGACTTTGAACTTTTAGGCAGTATTGAGACTGTTAAAGACTATGGGGACTTTTGAAGTTGGACTGGATACATTTCTGTACGACATTGTGGTTATAAGCCTATGGGGACCAGGGAGTAGATTGTAGTGATTTGAATAGGTTTGCCTCCCATAGATTCACATGTCTGAATGCTTGGCTATAGGGAGTGGCACTGAAAGAAAATGTGGCCTTGTTGGAGTAAGTACGGCCTTATTGGAGGAGATGTGAAGGCAAGGTTTGAGGTCCTTTTATAAGCTCAAGTCTAGCCAATGAGTCACAGTCACATTCTGCTGCCTGTGGATCAAGACGGAATTTTCTCTGCTCCTCCAGCACCATGTCTGCATGCATACTGCCATGCTTCCTGCCATTATGATAATGAACTAAACTTCCGAAACTATAACGCAGCTCCAATTAAATGTTTTCCTTTATAAGAGTTGCTGTGGTCATGGTGTCTCTTCACAGCAATAAAACCCAAACTAAGATATATAAATAATTTGTCAAAAAAGCAAAGAAACAATATTAAAAGCTTTATGGAAAAATGCTAGCTCATATGCAAAGGTAGAAAAATCAAGAATAACACCATGACTTTCATTGGCTACCTTAAAAGGAAGGCATGTATGCCAAGTCTTGAAAGTAATGCCAACTGAGATCACTGTTCTTACCAATGTTGTCTGTTAACATTGGCTAAAAAAATAACATTTCAAAACAAGCACAAATTAAGACAATTCATGTTAAGTAAATCAGCTTTTTGGAAATATCTTAAAAGAATAATGTACAGGAAGTAGGAAGGAAGACATTCTCATTCATGAGAACACAAGAGACAATACATTACAGAGATAAATAAACAAACAGACAAGTTGGAGTGGGATCAATTATGTGCAGTACACCAAACCAGTAAACTTCTAAGACTAACCAGTGAAGAGAAAGAGAAATGAGAATAATCCAGTAAACCTATACATCAGCTATCAAAATCATAGTAAATAGCAAATTCCTCTCAATAACAGCCTTAATTCCAAATGGCCTCAATTCACCAAGCAATACAGGCTATATGGATTAGGAAATAATATCCAACTGTCTGCTGTCTACAAGAAACACATACTGTAAAGTCATCTAGAACATGAAAGTCAATGGTTGGAAATAACCTGCCAGGCAAAGAGAATCTGCAAATAAACTGGCACATCATTTTGTAAATCTCATAAAAAAAATCTAGTAAATCTAGTCAAAACCTAACTACTCAGAAAGAGATAAAGTGGGCCATTTTAGTTTAATAAAGAGAAAAAAATCATTTATATATTACACTGTAAATATTTATGCACTAAATCTTGGGATTCCCAGTTTCATGAAACCAACACCAAAGGTGTAAAAATCTCACATGGTTTCTGATAAAATGATACTTGGAGACTTCAATATCTTATCCCCATATTTCAGATTTTCTAAACTAAAACTTAGAAAAGAAAGTCACAGATTGATGGGATACTTGCAGACTATGACATCCACTGGAAAGGGGATGCACTTTCTTTTCAACAGTATGTGGCACCTTCTCTAAACTTGAATGTATACATTGTAGGCCACAAAGCAAGCCTTTTTAAAAACAGTATTTATTTACTTATTCACTCTACATCCCAGTCACAGCTCTCTTCCTCCTCTCCTCCCAGTCCCACCCTCACATAATCCTTCCTCCACTGTCAGTGAAATTCAGATCACTAGAAAATATGTTAAAAATTATTATCTGAAAGTCTAGAAGAAAATACGATACATTTCTAAAATTATACAAACTACCAAAATTAAAACCTGGACATGTAGAAATTTTTAATAAGCAGTAAGGTTGAAACAATAATTAGAAACCCCTCCCCCCAAAAAATTCAAGATGAGACAGGTTTACTGCTAAATTCTAGTACAGTTTGTAAGATTTAACAGCTACCCCTCCCATACTGTCCTATGGAAGACAAAGGGAAGGACCACAACCAGATGCATTCTATAAAGCCCGTATTACAATGATATCCCAACTTGATAAAGAGGTGAAACAAGAGCAAAAAGGAAGTAAAGAAAGAAGAGAGGAAAACAAGGAAGAAGAAATGGAGAGAGGAAGAAAAAAGGGGAGGAATGAGGGGGAGGGAGGAAAACAGGTAGGAGTGAAGGGAAATGGCAGACTGGTTTTCCTGATGAGCACAGATATAAATGTCACAACAAAATGCTTCCAATCTCAATTCAAGAAGACATTAGAGGGTCATACACTGCGACCATATTGGTTTTATCTCAGGAATGCAGGGTTGGTTCAAGTACCATTGAATAAATTAAAAAGTATAAATATAAATTATAAATCATTTAAATAGTCTTAGGGGCAGAAATCACCTCCAAGTTTAACATATTCTTATGATGAAACTCCTTAAGAGATGAACAGACGAGTCACTCCTCTACATAATAGAGGAGGTGGGGTATAGCAAATGAACAGGCAGCAGTGAGCTAAAGTAGGGAAAGTTAAGAACACTGTGTCCTCTAAAAACCAGAACAAGACAAGGTGCCCACTCTCTCCCTCTTATTCAATAGAGCGTTGAAGTCACAGCCATGGAAATAAGACAGGAGAAAGATGAGAGTGGACATAGATAGAAAAGGATGAAGTAAAATTTTCCTTCATTTTACATAACACAACTCTAGGCTTAAAAACATCACAGACCCTACCAGCAAATATTGAGATTTTGTATAGATTTTGAGTAGTTATAGCTTAAAACAGTACCATCCAAAACTCCAAGATGTAGTTTTTCTACATCTCAACAACAAATCTTCTAAGAAAGAAATTAAGAATAAATATTCGACTCACAATGTCTATAAAAAGAAATACTTGGCTATACCTAACTAAGGGGTGAGATGCCTCTACAAGGAAAAGTTTAATATTGAAGAAATAAATTAAATATATTCAGCAACATGCTCATTTTCCCAGCTTGTGGACTGACAGAATTCACTGACTGAAAATGACTGCATGTCCAAACAGTCTACTAACTGTTCAACCCCTACCAAAGGAAATTTCAATGACATTTTTTACAGCACCAAAACAGCAGCAACAAAAACCCTAAAATTCACATGAAAATGCAAAGACCACAGATAGGCAATACAACCAGAGCCAAAAAGCACACTGCTGGAGATATCACAACACCTAATCCAGAAGCCAGAATAATAAGAACAGTACAGTACTGCAACAACACACACACAGACAGACAAATACACACAGGCAAACACACACAGAGACAAACACAGACACAGACAGACAAACACACAGATACACACAGAGAAACACACAGGTGCACACACACACACACACACACACACACACACACACACACACACTCACACTCACACTCAATTCCAAAAGAAGACAGGACCTACATTTCAGTGGAATTGAAGAAACTTCTAGAGGAGAACAGGTGAAACACTTCAATTACAGAGATATAGGCAAGAGCTTTGGGACTAGAAGTTCAGTAGCCAGGAATATGATTACATGAAATCACAAAGCTTCTGCATCTTAAGTTACAAAGATTCCACACAGAAATAGAAACTATCAGAAGAGGGATCAGATAGCAGGAGAGCAGAAGAGAACCTTGGCTGGCTGCCTTCAGATTAGAGGGAAATATCTAAACTGTATATTAAAGATGCAAAATTAAATAGCACCAACCTCAAACTATCAATGCACAGGCTAAGGAACTGAACAGTTTATTAAAAGAAGAAACAAAAATATCTAATGAACATGTAGAAAGTTGCATGGTATCCTTAGATGTCAGAAATATTGGTACTGAATGAACTTTAAGATTCCATCATGTTCTAGTCAGAATGACTTCAAAAAGCTGGGGGGGGGGGGGAGAAATAAATGGCAAGTAATTCTGCCATGAATGTGGGAAAGGAGGAATCCTTCCTTACTGCCGGCTGGATGCCAACCGGTTTAGCCACTACAGAAGTGTGAAGATTTCTTAGCAAGTTTAAAATTAGAACTACCACATGAGCCAGCTATTAACACTTGGGGACACACACTCAGGTGACTCCCTCTCCTATCCCAAAGATATCTGCTTATGTATGTTGACTTTGGCACTATTCACAATCGTAAGGTAGTCACAATCCTACATGTCCATTATCAGAAGAATGTAGAATGAAACATATATAAAGGTGTATATGTACACGTTTGTGTTTGTATGTGTGTGAGTGTGTGTGTGTGAGTGTGTGTGTGTGTGTGAGTGTGAGTGTGTGAGTGTGAGTGTGTGTGTGTGTGTGAGTG
Organism: Micromys minutus; assembly: GCF_963924665.1. NCBI lineage: Eukaryota > Metazoa > Chordata > Mammalia > Rodentia > Muridae > Micromys > Micromys minutus. Next base: position 45,146,500 of record NC_137955.1, on the reverse strand, counting down.
TGAGTGTGTATGAGTGTGTGTGTGAGTGTGAGTGTGTGTGTGAGTGTGTGTGTGAGTGTGAGTGTGTATGAGTGTGTGTGAGTGTGAGTGTGTGAGTGCGAGTGTGTGTGTGTGAGTGTGAGTGTGTGTCTGTGTGTGTGAGTGTGAGTATGTATGAGTGTGTGTGTGAGTGTGAGTGTGTGAGTGTGAGTGTGTTTGAGTGTGTGTGTGTGTGTGTATAATAGATTTTTATTCAGCCTTAAAGAAAGGTGAAATCATGAAAGTTTTAGGAAATGGGGTCACCTTGGAAATCATTACACTAAATAATGTAACTATCAGAAAGACAAATACTGCACATTCTCTCCCAAATTTAGACTCTTACTTCTAATATCAAATATTTGTGTTTGTGTGCATGTGTGTATGTATGTGTGTGTATGTGTGTACACTTGCGCATGCAGGAGCACGCATGGACCTGCGTCTCTGTGTCAGTGTACATGTGGCGTATAGATTATGAAATCAAACAAGGGAAAAGAGGTTTTAAGGAAGCATGCACACATGTCTGTGTTTCTAACTAAGCACAGATGACAGGAGCACATAGAAGAGGCTCCCGGAGGTGCAAAGTCGCAGGAGGAACAGGTTTGGGATAAGATGAGAGGAGTCAAAACCTTATATACGAAAATTCCATAACAAAAGCTGTTCCTCTGTGTGCTAATTAAAAATCACCATTTTAAAGAGCATTATCTGAAGTGCCAGCCAAACATCACCAGCAACACTGACTGTCCTAGGATTAGCTAAACTTCTGTTTATATAATGTATCTCACTGGGGAGCTGAATTGACTGAAAGCCCTGAACCTCTTTCTCTCTCCACAGCTGAGTGTAAATGGCGCTTCACCACATCCCAGCCAGAACTATTTCCTGAGACTCCAGTTTCCTTAATTTTTAAAGGATTAGCATAGTCTGGCTGTTTGGATTGCTGTGTGCCTGGAGGTCTTCCCCTGAGGAAGGCAATTTCTTTATAAATCAAGACGACGTAATTGCTTTGTGGAACTGCGGGGACAGAAAGCTTCAGCAGCCAAGACCAGTGGCCTCTTGCCGCCAGCAGAGAGCCCCGCTGTCATTCCGTCCTCAGAGCCATCACTGCTGAAAGAGCTGCCCCGCCCCCGCAGCCCCCAGCTCTCCTCATAAATAAAAGGTATCAGGGGGAGATAGATGAGCTCCTCCTCTGCTGATGATTAAACACGGTCCCCTTTAAGGCTAGCTGGGTATGTGTCTTCTGCACGCAGCTGTGCAGCAGGGAACATTGTTATGGGGAAGCCCAAAGTATAACCAGAGCTACCTGAGTTGAAAGACACCCTTTTGCTCTCAAGTACTACCTGGGGCTTTAGCTACAAGATTCCAATTAGACTAGATGGTTGTCACAGAGTTAACTGCCCCATGAAATGTCTGCTAAAAGTTTTCCATGGGGCTAAATTACCGGGAAATCACAGGGATAAGAACACGAAAGCTGTGTGGCTAAAACCATTAGCTGGGAACCTAATTGTGCCTGTGCTCCTGTGTGCGCCCCAAACACGCCCACGCTGTTCATGGCTCTTTCCTATCTGGTTCTACAAAGAGTAAGACACTTGAGTCTAAGATCTAACATTTGATCATTGATAGAATACGGAGTGTTTCCATGCACTTTCAACTTCCAGACAGTGCCCGCCTTCTTCGATTACACTAATTTACAGAGAGTTTTATTTATATGTTTGGGATGGACTTGGAACGCAGGGAATATTACATGTGGAAGCAACCGTGCTAACTACAGATCTGGCGACTCTGCCTTTCTGAAGTGCACACACCACCGAAGTAAGCAGGTGGACCGCACCTTAAAAAGAGCTGTTAAGTGCAGCAACAGCTAACAAAAAAAAGTCAAAGGCCTGAAGCAAATTAAATTCAAAGATTGATAAAAGTGTTTTCTTCCCTTTCTGCTAATTAAAATTATCCATCAGACAGTGTTTCATAAGAGAAATCAAAAATTTTGAAATTTACACACACACACACACACACACACACACACACACACACATGCAAAACCAACACCCATGTTGAAGATTCAACAGTGCCCTGTTGATTATCTTCAATTTTCAACCTGACATAATCTATGATCACTCAGGAAGAGTCTTAATTAAGAATTTTCTACATTGGGCTAGCCTGTAGGCATGTTTGCGGGGCATTGTCTTAACTAAATTAATTGATGTGGGAAGACCCAGACCATCATGGGCAAAGGCATTTCCGAGGGGAGGAGTCCTGAACTCTTTACGAGTGGAGAGATGAAGCTCAGCACAAGTGGAAAAGCCAATGCGCACACATGCGTGTGTTTCTGCTCCGCTGTCAATGTGCTGTGACCAGAGTCTGGCCTTGACTTTCCCTCAGTGGTTAACCATAGTCTGGAATTGTGATCCATTTCAACCCTTTCCCCTCTAAGTTAGGCTTTTGTGCCGTGTTTTTATCACAGCGACAGAAATGAAGCGAGGACCCTGACCATTGGGAACTGAGATTGCCCTGCATACAGTGTGACAGGTCCAGTGTCAGGTTACCTTGGGCTATGATTAGCCTCCTAAAAGCCACTTGTTACCCATTTCTCTGCGATCGAAAACACTTGTGAATATCAGATAAAACCGTTCAGAACGTGTTAACTTTGTAGATTATCAACCCCAAAGCTAAGAATATTCCCCAGACAGAATCTGAAGCCTTACAATAGGGATTTCTCTCCTTCGGGGCAACTTGATTTCCCAACATTGTACTTGGAAAATGGTTTGATTGGTGGGTTCCTTTTGCTCTGTAGCTGTAAAAGCCTCACGAGATGCTTTTCATCTTAGAACATGGTATTTGGGGCAATGTGAAGCTGTTTCCAGCGTCATGGTGACTCCTATTTGGTTCAAGAATAAACTAGAACTTGTTACTTTTGAAGTGACAGCTGTGTTTGGCATAGGCAGAAACACTGAAGATATAAATTCAATGTTAATTTTTAGTGAGCCTCCAGGAAGATAAGCATCAAATGATGATGTGATCCAAGTTGTCGTGTTATTAACACTCCATAGATCTGTTTTGTTGTTTGCTTGCTTCCTTTGGTTGTTGATTTTGAGACATGGTCTTTCTACATAGCCCTGCCTGTTCTGGAACTTATTATGTAGATGGGGTTGGCCTCAAACTCACAGAGATCCATGTTTCTCTGCCTCCCAATTGCTATGATTAGAGACATTCAGGACTACACCCAGCACTAACCCTGCATCTTCTGAAGAACAGAAGAATACTGACAGATAAAGGACCATTGGGAACCAGTTTGCCTGGCAGATGTCAGATTGTGGTTGAAGACTCTCAGCAGTTGGCACTCCAAATAGATTGATACTATTTAATCTATACTAATAGGTACTAATGCTTAACTTTCATGTCTATACTTCTATTTCCCACCCAATCCTCTCTATGTGCTCAAGCATTTCAAATTTATTTATTTTAAGGAAAGTTTGACAAAGTGCACTTCAAAGATTGAATAATGCTGGGAAACCTAAGTTTTTTGTTTTTTTTTTAAGCTTTATATCTAGAGGCTCGGTTTCCCTCCATGCCCGTTTCCTACTTGCTTTGATCAAACACTGACAGTTAATTGAGTATCAATAACAACCATAATAACTCTGAACATATCTTCAGACAAAAGGAGTGCCTGTCCACCTGTGTGGCTACCCAGGGCTCCTACCTGCTGACCCAGCATATCTCCAACAGGACCGTTCAGGGTTCATGCCCTGTGTGGCATAAACAGCACCCCAGTGTAGGAGAGGAGCAGTTGAAGTCCCACCTTCTGTTATTCCAGGCCAGGTCCCGTTGTGCCCCATTTCCATTGAGTTTTTGTCTTTGGCAGTGGACTAACAATATTCAAATTTCTCTCAGAGTGCTGATTCTGGGATGTGACGTCTTTGTTGTTCACTAGGTTAAACAGGTGGTGCCTACCTACCCAACTGAATCATTCTTCTTATAAAGGGGACTCCAGAGATCTGGCTAGCCATTTCTCTAGCTTGTAAAGAAACAGGAACAGCCACCATCTGGTTTTGGAACAATAGACTTGTAAAAATCCATCAATGTTTGTCCTTTGGTCTCAAATGCCAAGCCTTCAGAGTTGTGACAGATTTATTTTGGTTATAGGCTACCCTGTTAACACACTTTGCTATGGCAGCCTAAATTAACATGGTCAATCTTCTTCCCTGCAGGGAGGAGGGTACTCTTTAATTTATGGTCAAAATGCTAATCAGAACTCCATTGGATCAAAAGAGTTTAAAAGCTATGTTCAAAATGGAAGCAATTAAAAAAAAAAGAAAATGCATTTTTCTTTTATTTTCTTAGAGACATACCCATCTTTGCAAATTCCTAAATTATGAAGCAAGCTTGGAAACTCATTTGGTGATGTTACTTGGATAAAAGGCTCAGAGACAATTGGGTAGTTCTGCTAGGTGAATACTGCCCTTTGGAAACAATTTGAATGTTTAGCTAATGTCAGTTCACAGTATAGAGAGTGTATAGTTCATCCCTTGTTTGAGGACAAAGAAAGGAGATGAACAAAGAGGCAAAAAGTCCCTAAATACATTTGTGCTCCATGCAAGAGAACACTGCACAGACAACCCAGGAAAACAAAGATAACATGGATCTCTTGTTGTGTAAGAAGTTTATTGGATGAGTTAGTGATGTCATGGGCAGATGAAAAGACAGACAACAGCATGGTGGAGACTCTGAGGACAATTCAGGCTCTAGCACCAGAGACAGACAACATGACAGAGTCTCGGAAGAGAGAATCCAGCACCCCCTTGGCAGAAGTGTGAGTCTCTTCTTATACTTTCAGAGAGTGAAAAAGATTGCACTGTACAAGCCAGAAACCAGGCTATCCAATTCCAAGGTTAGAGTCAGGGAAGGGGGCAGGGAAAAAGGTTATGTGGTTATTGTACTCAGTAACCTGGTGTTGACTCACTTCCCTGGGAAGTCTGTTAGCTAGGGGTTCATAGGTGACATTTCAGTTAGGCGCTTGTCAGTACCTGTGAAAGCTGAAGGTATCATGGTGGGAACAGCAGCTGGAGTGTAGCATTGAACTCTTAAAAGCACCATGTGAGCCTTTAAGTTGATAAACTGGTCTGAATTTATACTTAAGAAGTTGGCACTGGAGTTCAGAGCAGAAAAGGGCTGAGGAACAATTAGCAAATGATGGCTGGAGACTGTGGGGGGTGGGGGGATCAGTTTTCTTCAAAGGTGTAGTCTACAGAAGGCTGCCAAAGCAACAATGGATAGCACCCTATATCCACATTTAGAAGGGCACTGTCAAGTACTCCGTGAAATTCTAAGAAGACAAAGACAAAGAGGTAGAGGACAAGAAGACATGTGGCCAGGAGGTAGTTAGAGAGTCTAGAAGCTGAGAAAGGAGAACAAGCTAAATTCATTGGATTCATGTATGAAACACCAATGGATAAATAATATGCTTTGTAGAATGTTGGGAAAGCCAATGAGCACTTTAGTCTCTGACTCTTAAAAGCAAGGCTGCCATGTGGTTAATCTGGTCTTTTCATTCTTCATTATAGAAGAAACGCTAAAGACATAGCTCTTAGATTTTCACCTCCTAGATGAATAGAATAGAAATCTAGGCATGGTAGTAAAGGTGCCTCAAGAACAGCGCTTGCTCTTAAGATTCAGGACTGTTCTGCCAGGATCTGTGTAACCACTCAAACCCTTCCACCTAGCAGAGTAAGAGAGAAGAGCAGTTAGTGTGAGCTGTAGATGAAGGGGAACCAAGAAGATGTGAATCAGGATGCAGGCAGACCACCATGATGGCTTACAGGTCAATGGAGCAAGAAACACAACAGTGGCCTCAAGGATCTTAGAGCAACTCATGTTCAGCTTCCAGTGTGGAAATTGAGTTGTCAACCTGCAGCTGCCTGGAACCGAATTTGGTCAGCAGCTAGTTGAGCCTGAAAAGTTGACCTTCCCCAGTTTCTCAGGAAGAGCCATGGTGGACACCATAATATCAAATATGATCAGTTTCAAGCTGAGAAATCAAGCCTCTTGGACATCTGGGGCACAGAACTCTGTGGCCATCAAACTGTTCTTTCTGTGAATCTAGTCTGCAGTGATGTCACGTCAGCTCCTCAAAGCCGGAGTCTCACCAGGAGATGTTACGTAAATGGCCACATTAACATTTCTGTGTGGGGACTTAATGGATTTTAGATGAGCATTCTGTTTCTTCTCCTGGGAACATTGTAGAAGCTCTGATGGGAGACAGTCAGGACGTTTAGTTGCCTTTTGCTGCAGCAACTCAGTCTGGACAAGAATATCACTAACTCACATACCTGAGAGTAGCTTCTCTCAGTTTACCACCACCAGATGGCTGGTACTCACTGTGAGTGTAGGATAATGGGACCTCAGGGGATATCATACCATTTTACTGCCATGACCCATGGAAAGAGTTATGCTTTGCAAATCCAAGGATTATAATAGCTGCGTCAAAAGGTTGGATGCAAAGACATTTTGAGAATCCGCAAAGCATCAGAAGAAGATGTTGTTAAGCAGGTCAAAAGATGGCTGTTATGAGCTGAGTCCATGGTTAAGCAGAAGCAATACCAAACAAGTGCTACCATCTAAGGGGTTTCAATACTTTCGTCACCCTTGGTTTTGAACAAATACAAATATAAATGAATATTTTATTCAAAATCATACAGTTAACCAACTTATTGTCTTCACCAAGAAAAAATAAGAGAGGGGTCAAGGGAGGGGAGGGAGGGGGAGAGAGGTGGGAAGAAGGGCAGGAGAGAAGGTGTTTTCTCTTGACACTCAGCCTAGATCATGTTTCCCTGTCACATCATCACTGTTCTTTGTAGATAATTATAATTCTTAGAAGCTAGACACAAACCACACCAAGACATCGGGGTGGTGTAGCAATAACCTAGAAAACAGAAGCCAAAAGCTCAGGATTTTCTTAAACCTCATCTTAATCTTATTACCCTGATGACAAACCCTTTTATGAGTACTAAAATAGAAAAGTTTTAGAGATCTGTTGTCTAGTGAAGAATATAGCCATAAAAGGCACAGTAGGTGAGTTTTTTTTTGTTTGTCTAAAATGTATACTGCCAGAAGATTCTTATATGCTGTAGAAATGCACAAGCTGTGGCTGCTTCAGCTAGGCACTGAATGACTTCCCTTAATCTGATAATTTGCTAAAATCCTCCAGGAAACATACTGTGCCACTTTAACTTTAATCACAATCATTCAACATGGAACACTGTTTATAGAATCTGAACAAAAATCAAACACACCACATTAGGTTATTGCAAGTTCAAAGAAATGACAAATTGCTACAGCCTTCAAAGCAACAGTTCCCTGTCTTTTGGTGCACATGGACATATCTGATGGGCTGTGTGCTCATAACTCACACTCTTTATCAACCCTGGGTACTTTCTACAGAGTGAGACATGGTCCACTGCAGTTCCATGAAGTTGCAAGCAAGGGCGAAATACAAACATTGTTCATATGATGTGAATTTTGGAAGTAGGTTAGAAAACATCATCTACCCCTGTAGTTGCATTGGCCAATGCAAAGGTATAAATACTTGTGCTACCCCTTACCCTATCCCAAATTCTTATGCTGGAATTAACCTCTAAGGTGACGGTGTTCAGAGGTGATCTACTAGGACGAGATGAGATGAAGAGTAGATCTCTCATCAATAGGATCAGTATTCTTATAGAAGGGACCCAGGGACATGTTTGCCCTTTCTCCTATGTGAAGACACAGCAAGAAGTCATTATGTTTGATGCAGAAAGCAAGTATTCTGACACAACGAACATGCTGGCCCCTCCATCTTCTCAGCCTCTAGGACAGAGGAACGAGTGAAAGTATTTTGTCACCATAGCCTGCACAAGGACAACCAGCCCTTTCTCCTTTTTCTCCTTAGCTGTGAATTTGCCATGAAAACCATGGATTAAGTTGGTGACCAATAGAGAAGAAATAATATGAGAAGACATAGGCCTTCCAAGGTGTGTCTGTGGCTACCATGTTCAAGAAATACCATAAAGCAGGAGATGTGAGGGAGGAGACAAAGAGGAGGGAAGACAGAAGATAGGAGGGTAGAGGGTACATGTAAGAAGACATGGGGTTAAGACTGGAGGTGTTAACTAGAGACTGACTGATTTGGGAGTTTCCCTAATGGCTACTCTGTCACATGACAGGATACCTGTCTGTTGTATAGGCTTCTAGTTCTTGACTCTTTCCCACAAAACCTCATCTAAATTGTCACTATCAGCTGCAGCTCACAGCTAGCCACTAGTCATCCTGCGTGGACACTGCTTTATCCACCCACCACCTGCTGTCTCCCATACAAGTCTCTGCTTTTCCTTCTTCCTTGCTTCCCATGGAAGTTCCAAGAAACTATTGCCATGATTCTTGGGATACATGCATTAAAGTACAAGTCTTCTCCAAGATCTTCCATTTTTCTCTTGGTCAAATTCAAAGTCCTTAGTAAGGTAAATGATAAGATGCCCTTTATTTCTGAACCAGGTTGAATCCAATTGTTCTATGTTCCTTCAGGGTCTCCTTTTACATTTGGTCCTTCTTAATGCATGTGTGTGTGTGTGTGTGTGTGTGTGTGTGTGTGTGTGTATGCATGCTCACACTTCATGACAGTAATGTCAACCTGGGTCTATCACATTGCCTAGTACAGTGCACACACTTTATACACTTAGAATGGATTAAGAATACATCCCACTCTATCCCCATTTAAACCCTAGAAAAAGTAACATTCATCCCCAATTTACCAGAAAGGTTGACTAACAAAGAAACCACATGTATGCTGAGAGTGTGGGAGGAACAAAGATGGAGACAGATGTGTGTTTCTCTCGGTGCATCGTTAGCTTGATGCGGTTATTATTATTTCTAAGGATTTCTAAGGGTCTATTTATCTCATATAGAAGGGCAGTTTATATCTTTGTCCATTGGTTGTAAGGTTGTTGTGTAGGAGGGTTGTGGATTAAGACATTAATATACAACCTGTTTGATAAGTTACTGGGCTGTGGAGTCATGTTTGTACCAGGAGGTGAAGGAAAGGAACATGCTGGGGTGGTCATATCCACCTGGGACAGAGGCAGCAGGGGCAGGGGAGTGAACCTCACCAGAGTACTCAGAGATGGGTGGGGCCCACATGGCATGTGCTTGGCTTAGAGTGGTATCCACAGAGGGGCTGCGGGTGGGGCAATAAAAGATTAAGCTATCATTTAATATTTACCACAACGGGTGGCAAACCAATATGTTAGACAAGAATTTAATAAAAATGTTAAGGCCTAAGAGTCAGAGAGAAAGTTTGGTTTTCTAAGAGAGGGCCAGCACCCTGGTGAGTCACGTGATGTTTCAAGTGTAAGATCCTTAAACAAAAGATACACAGAGACAGCCTCTGCTGGCAGGCTGTGGGTGTCGTGCTGTGCGAAGACAGGCTAACACAGATGGAAAAATTAAAAGTCACTTGATTCCTTAACAGAATTGTTAAGAAAATGTATTAATAGCTGAATTGTTTGTTTTAAAGGTGATACAAAGAATTAATGGACAAGTCAAGTTTGTTTTTCTAGTTAGAAAAAAGAGAGTATAGAGCTCACCTGAATTGTGTGGGAATTTTCACCTGTGGTTTGGAACTCAGATCAAAGTCTGAACACCAGACAGAGTGAACACAGACATGTATTAGGGACGTTATTAATAAATAAAGATCTGAAGCTCCAGATTGAGCGCTGGACAGATTGAAATATTTTGGACTAAAGTCCTGGTTTTACAAATAGCTTACTTATAGATTTTTAATTGATAATAAGTTAGTTTGTTTTGTGAATAACCCTGCTAAGGCCATGTGGCTCATCAGATGCCGGCTAGTGAGGGTTTGTGGTTATCTTAAAATTAGAAGAGGCTCATATTCTCTCAACGTGAGATCCATGGGAATATGAGTTGATTTCTTGACATGATAGTTTATTAGAGGTCTAAGGATAAGATCATACAGTATTTTTTTAGTTTATTCATTTGTTTTATATGGTTTCAAATTTAAAAATGGGTGTGAAATTGAGTTTTGTGCTTATACTATTTCTCTGGAAAAGAATACAAGATACAAGATATTCTAGTTGCCAACTAAGGGACACGCTATTTTGGGAGAACGGTTTTGTCTTTGTGTTCTTAAACACAAAGACTATGTGTGTCTTCCACAATTATATGGATTATATTTGATAGAGGTATACCACTTAAAACACTAAATTCAAAAGCATCAAACAAAATATATCTCAATACTAAAATGTTTTCTGTTGAGGTTTATATATGTTACAGAATGTGTAGCTATGATGAAGCTTGTCATCAGAACTCCAGACATCAGAGACTACAACAATTGTCACTGCAGTTTTCCCTCTTGAAGCCTGTCTGGCTTACTTATTCCCCTCCCACCTTCCAAATTCTCAACACCCATAAATTTCAGCTTGAATAAGCTATGCAGAATCGTTGCCCTAATTCCCTGGACATTGGGGGATGAAGGTGGTTATTGTAAGGTTGTTTCTATGAAGAATTTAGAAATGGCTCTTATTTAACAGGGAGGAATTTGCCAGATTGATTTATACAGCCATAATTTTCTTTTGGTAACTAAGCTAAAAAGTCATATTTTACACTGGTAGAAATCTTTCTAATTAATGCAAAGTTGAAGTTATAATCTTTATAGCACCATAGAATTTATTGGGTACAGATTTAAGGTTTTCAGTGGTATAATTTCTTACTGATTTAAAATTCAGATAGGTATTGTTACTTTCATATAGACATGTACTACACAATACATTTGGGAATGCAAGGCTTCGACCCAGTCTGATAACTGCTATTATACACTGCTTTTTGTTGATTAAACAATGCTAGTTAAGAGCTGGAGAGCAAACTCACGGTTATGAGTCAATTAAAATGTTTTCTTTTTGAGATATTTTAATTAGAAATGGCCAAGAATAGTCAAGGTTTAACAGTTCAGAAATACTTTTTGTCATTAGATGGTCTTCAAAGACATCAGAAATCCATAAATTATATTTGATGACATATCTACTCCTTAAAGTTCACCTTTGGTAGAGTTAATGAAGGAATTGAGCATCTCTACCTCCAGGGGAGGTAATACTTTGTGGCTCAGCAGCTACTGGGCAGAAACTGCCTATTTCGTCTACAGACTAACACTGTCCAGAAAGGGACACTTTATGCAGAATAGTCAATTGATAATTTTTGCCGAGCCAAAATTATCAGCCCTTCAAGATTTCTGCATTTCTGCATGTCTGTCAGTGATCCTGGGCCAGAAGGCTGAAGACTTACTTTCACATGTTGCTAACAGGGGACTGATAGTGGAGATTTGCCTCTACAAGCACTCAGCTCTGGAAGCCATGTTAGGCTTCCTATCTTCTTAGATATTTGGCCATTCTCAGATTTCTAATGGAATTGAAGACCAATTAGTTTTATAGCCTACTCAAGCTAATTCACTTTGAGAAAACACAGTCATTTAGAATATTTTTAAGTGGCAGCAGTTCCACGCAGCCTACATTTGAGGATAAAGTAAGTTTTCAGCAAACCAAAATGGTGATGTGTAGGTTTATATTAAGGATTGGACATGAGAGACATGTAGCTATATGCATGGTTAGAGGATAGAGCAGAGAGATAAGCAAGGACCTCAAGAGGGAAATAAGGAGGTTGGTTGAGGGTAGGTGGGTCCTAGGAGAGCATTGACCCTATTTGCTTCTAGACGATACCCTAGAAGTTTTAGAAAGAATTTCAGTCAGATGTCCTGTTTTTGATGTTGGAATGAGATAGCTTCAAAAATCTCCAGGTATTGAAAAGATATTCCAATCTAGATCTGATTAGAAAGTCACTTGCTGTGTGATTTTGGATAACTGCAGTATGTACATCTTTTTCCATTTCTAAAGGATGAGCCAGTCATGTACATATTACAGACCTACCCCCAAGGCTCCAAAAAATTCATGGAAGCAGGGAGTGCAAAGACTACCTATATATATTTTTTATATTTCCTTCCAGCCCAGGAGATAGTGATGCTCATAGTGGAAAAGAAATAAAATGTCTTCCTGTTCTAGAAAGCAGCTTAGTGGTACTGCTTCCTCACACGCTAGGGAGAGAGTCTGACCTTCAGGCATCACAGGCTCTGAGCCAGTACTCCATATCCACGGGTCTTCTTCACCCACAAGCCGTGCCTCCCGGTAGACTCCGAAAGGACACTGAGCTTTTTACTCTTACTTGAAATAATTACCTTTTTCCAGTAAGCTCCATTTGCTCCAACAATCTGACACACCCTTGAGCAAAACAGAACAGTAAGAGCAGTGCTGGCTGGCGACACTTCCATTTGACAGAACCTTCGTCTGCCTTAATTAAATTAGCCTGCGATTAGTGACTACACTGTTGTTCCAAAATAAGGTCAGGTAAAAACGTCACCCTAGGAAGAGCTTTGGGTCAGGACATGAGAGTCCATGCAGAATGTTCAGGAAGGACCATGTGGCATGATGAATGGGCCGGCCTCCCTTAGGTCTAGCCATTCTCACATAAACTCTCTGTGCCAGTGCAGCTTCTTTCTGGTCCTAAGCTACCTTAAGAGAACTGTAATTAATTGTAGGAATTCATTAGCTCCAGTCAGCGCCTCTGCAGAATCATGTCTTTCGTGCTGGTACAGAACTTGCTAATGGGGGATAATGAAGCATCTGCACCTCCTGGGTACGATAATGAAGGACACGGGTTAATGGGAAGTCCCAGCATGTCTGTGTCCTTCCATAGCAGTCCAGGAGACTGAGGCACACATTCATGACACTGACGGAAAAGTACAGAGCCCAACAATATGAAGACGAAGGTATCGACTTATCACCTTATCTGTAAGTACTGTTACTTTATTTTTTAACCCATTATACTTAAGTATTGTTACTTAACTCTTCCAGAAAGAACTGAACTTGTGCATGCAGTATGAAGTCTAGACAGGACAACCCAACACTTGGCTTGCCTTGAATTAAAAAAAAGTTTTTAAATCAGTACTTCCAGAATCTTCTCTGCCTAACTTTCAGACCAGAATTAAGGAATGTACCGAGACCAGCAGCCAAACATTAGGCAGAGCTCAGGGAACCCTGCAGAAGAGGGAGAGGAAGGATTGTAGGAGCCAGAGAGCTGGAGCGCCCCATGAGAACATGGCCCAGAGAATCAATGAAGGGCTTCGAGGTGCTCATAGAGCCTGAAGTGACAACCAGGGAACCCAGTTCTTTCTCCCTAAACACGGAGCTCATCTCAATATGTAGGAAAAACGACTAGAAAAAGCACATATTTACAACCAAAAGACAGAAAAAAAAATTAAAAACTTCAGTTACCGAATGTGAGATGGGATGAAAGGCATGCTGGGATATTTTTTCCTTTCTGGCTAAGGAAAGCAATGTGTGTTTGGGAGGAAGTCACCCTCGTTTCTGGTTCACGGAATATGAATGCTGGGCAGAACTCTGGATAATTAGAGTTAGTCCTATCCATAAAAGAGTAGAGACCTGAGCCAGAGAATTATATACAGAGTGACCATGTACAAGCCCACGGATGTCAGCGTGTGTCGATAATCACAGCCACGGGGAGACAGCGACATGAACAGCCATGGGGCATGCTGCTCAGCCAGGCTACACAGTTAGTCTGCTAGACCTTGTTATAAAATATAAGGTGGCAAGAACCCTAGGAAGCCACCATTGTCTTGAAACTTATACATGCATACAGACAGGCAGAAACACACACACACACACACACACACACACACACACACACACACACACATCTTGTGATATGTTAATTAGAGCCCATCTATCTACCCCAGGCTAGACAGGCAAGGCTGCATGCTGCTAATCCTGTGGACCCCTTCCATTTGCTTCCCCAGCATTACCAGGGCACACACTCTGTGGCCTGGCACATGAAGGAGACCCAGACTTTCCAGTGATGTCACTCCCTTCTCTGGCCTGGATTTCATGCCGCAACTTCCCGATCATGCACTGGTACTTTCTGCAGTTAGTCGCCTCAGAATGGAGATGCTGGTGTGGACTCCAGGGGAGTGCACTGACAGATTACAGAGGATGCTGAGTGTCACTGACTGATGGGACCTGGCTGGTGTGCCCTGAAATCCATCACTGTGGATGCCTTCACACCAAGGCTTCATCTCCCACGTATGCTGGAGCCAGTAACTGACGGACCTCTCTGGGAGACTCGGCTCCTGCAGAGGATGACTGAGCCGAGGAACTCCCCAGTGCCCGCCTCTATCCCCCTGCTTCCTCTCCCTTCCCTTTTCTCCTCATCTGAACTTTGCTTTGACGGCTCTCCTGGTTTCTCATTCCATATTTCCTCAGCAGTGTGGCCTTTGAATAAACACTTTACACGAATTGCTAAGATGCCACTGTATTTAAAGGCAGGCCCTTTATAATGAGGTAGTCTTGTTAGAATAATGTCTTTGATCTTAGCCTGGTTTGATTGATGCCCTTAAAGGAAAGAAAATTTGGGTACAGATGAGAGAAGACCACAAGAAGATCCATGGAAGACAGAAGCCTGCCAGTTCAGAAGAGGGTCCTCAGGGGAACAAGCCCACTGGCATTTTGATATCTGACTTCCAGTCACACGGTTGTGAGGACACAGACCCAGTGACTTAAGGAAACGAGTACTCCATGCAGCTCCTGCATGCCCACATCCTGGTGCCGGTGGGCAAGCCAGCCCAGAGCTCAACACCCAACATTTTCAAATTATGAAGGTTCAGTCCTACGGGCCATCTTTGTAGTTCTGGAAGGTTCTTTGAATGCTGCTAGGGGAGATGATTCACCCAAAGCAGCTATGAACTCTGCACTACAGTAACAACTAGCCTGCCAGGCTATGACCACCGACGGAATTGCGGCATAAATGTGGGAGTAGACAATTGTTTTCTGATTGGATATAAAGACAACCTCATAAGACGGAACCCCTGGAACCACTAACTGGGTCCCTCAAAACTGGGTCACAGGACTAGCGAGAACACTGCACTATTATTCTGTTAAATGTGCACATAATCGTGAACTGTACTGTAGGTTCTTATCTTCACGCCAACAAATGAGTGCATCTCTCGGCTATCGTCTCGGATGATTCTTTTTGTAGCAAACGGCAAATTAGTACAGAGACGCACAGCTGGTCAATGTGCAGAGGATATGAAACTATGGTGCACTCAGTTTTAAATAGGACATCTATAGCACATTTCCTCCCTCCAAGGTGCATAGATCATCAGAGAAGAGGGTGGAGAAGGACTGTAGGAGCCAAAGGGGAGTAAACGTGCGTAGCAAGAGCAATGCTCGACACAATGACAGTGCCGTTGAGCACGTGAACTCACGGTGGCACAACATTGCCATATGACCTAACCAGGCAAAGCTAAGCACGGATAGGGAAGGGATACATGAGATCCTATCCCTATCTCATGTTACTGACAGGAGAAGTCAGTATGACTCGGTGTAAGCCAGGGATGCAGGCCATGAGATGCTCTCTGTGTTCTTGTCCATGGCTCCAACGCATACATACAGAAGCAGCACTAAAGGCAGCACGTGAAGCTGGGAAGTAAATGCAGGAAGGAAGACAAGAGAGAGACTGAAGGGAAAAGAACGGGCCAGTAGTTCTGATGCAAGCACATTGTATACATGTATGGATATGAAATAGAATATTAAAAAGAACATTCATCTGAGTTGATGGGCAATATTGGCATGATCCTAATATGAAAATAAAAATTTTTCTTCTCCTTACCTGTGGCTAATTCGAGAGTAAAGTGGATAAAAATAATGCCCTCAGAGCCGCTAGTCTCGGCCTGATTATTATCATCAGCATTACTTTGTGATGGGTTTGCTCAAGGTCACTCTAGAATTAGTGGCCCTGTGGGACCAAGCACTCATCCATTATATGGGTTAAAAATGACTAATTCAGAGTGTGAGCTTAATTACACTCGTAAGACCAGGCATAGTGCAGCTCCTTTGACAGGCTTAATAACATTCTGTGTACACAAAGAGATGAGAAGAATTGGGACTGCATATTGTCCTTCAGCACGAGAGGATGAAGTGGGAACAGAATAAAGCAAATAAACAGATGGGCTGGTGGGATGGGCACAGGAGCAGCGGATGTTAACAGAGCCAGCCTCACGTACACACCTCACTGCTGACAAAGTCCTAAGTCCCTGTGACAAAAGGGAGCATGGCCACAGAGTAATGTGTTGAGCTTGTTGTTGGACCAAAGGGGAGGAAAGGGGGCCACTTATCAAGGCTTCACATACAGCTCATTCTCAAATGAGGATTACAGCCACGCCAAAGGATCTTTAGGGAATTGATTTGTGATGTCTTAAGTGGGAAACACCATCATCTTTTCGGGAGACTCAGGAAGCACCTGCTCTTCGGGTAGCTGCTGGAGTGAACTGTGGATAAGGCGTACGTATCACGTCATGTTTCCTGTACCGGAACCTAGAATGACTTCTGGCTGCGCACAGTCTCGTATAAATCCACGCTGAGCTCTGAAGCTGGATTCGGCTCTGGGAGAGAAAGTGAAAAAGAAGGCTCCTGGGCTGGAGCAGAGCACACAGAAATCACACACCCTTTCAGTAAGCCTCCTCCATGCAAACCCAGTCAAAAGGTTTGGAGTTAAACCTTAGTCTGAGACAATCACATCTGGACATGCAGACCTTGGTCCTGCATGGGTAATCCCTTCTTCCCTAACTGAGCCACAGAGGGGATTTGGTTTACACAGAGACAGAATCAAGTCCCACTCAGTCCTTCTGTTCCAGTTTGTGAGGACATTTTAAGAACAACAGTTTTCTCATTTTCCTCCCTGTCCTGTGTGTCCCAAGGTGTTCCCTGGCTCCAACAGTTCCTCTGGAAACATTAGAAACAGTTGTTTCCTGGGGCTGCCAGGGCACAGTCTCAGAACACTCACGGCAGAAAACAATAGAGGATAGTTTCCGAACTCCAGGTGACGGGGGCCCATGCTCATACCGAAGGTTCTAGGGAAGGACAGCTTTTCTATGGTGGCCTTTAAGTTTCCTCACTATTCCTTAGCATGGGGATGCCTCACTGTCTGCCTGTTTTCAAGGCCTTTTCCTCTATACAACTATGTCTCTCTTCTTAAAGGGGACATGCTTGCACTTGGGTCCATGCTAATCCAACCAATCCAATCTCCAAAGGCATTATGTCTAAGAAGGGTCACTTTCCAAGGTTACGGACAGACAGATTTTGAAGGCATGTTTATTTCAGCCACTACATTGACTTTGGCCTGCAAGAGGTTGCCCACAGACAGATAAGTCTCATTGAAGCCTGCTGATACGTGTTTTCAGCTGAAGGTGATCATTATAATGGCCAAAGGTTAAGAGGCACATTTGATTACATAGTGCTCAGCAAAACAGTCAGTACAAACTCAGATCTATTCACAGGTCCGACCTGGCCTACATAAAGTCATTTGAGGGGGAGGGAGTTCTGAATCATGAAAGGAGAAAGAAAAAAATAATAATTCCTCTCAGATTTATGTCCCTAGTCTTTCTAAAATTGCGAACATTTATTCCAGACAATATGTTAAAAGTGTTTATTTTTTATTTTATCTTGAACGAGCTTTTAAAAATGGTTTCATTTAAAAGATAAAGTTTGGACATAGCACAATTGGAATAAGAGATAAAATCATAAAATAGAAAGAAGCAAGAATGCGTGTGACTGTTTGGGGTGAGGGAGGAAGGCACAGTATAGGCAGTGCACAGAGTTAAGTTAAGAAGTGCAGACCGTTCTGCGTCTTCTTGGTTCATGGTTCTAAGGCCTGCTCTCCCATCCTAGGATCCAGCTACCACTATATTTCTTTTTTCTACTAACTCACTCCTTCAACAAAATTTAAAAGCTCTGCCTGCCCCTATTTCTATCTTATTTCATCAGTGATAAATAGGTATTTTGGGAACAGATAGATCTGCCTGAGAAAACTCACATTTCCTACACAAAATGAATCCTAAAAGGAAAAGGACAAAAGGCATGGAGCCTTCATTTTAAATATCCCCCGTGCTTAAACTTGTGGATGTGTCCACAGGAGATGACTCTTTCCTCTTAAGAAAGGCAGAGGCCAGTGGCTCTTCCCAGGAGAACACTCTGTGAATATGACTTCAGAGAATCAGGATGGAGAGGTGACCTCAGTGGATACACTGTAGCATTTACCACCGGGACACACAAGAGCCTGGACTGTTAATCAAGGACATGAGCTGTCTGAGACAAGCTTCGTTTCAGATTTTGGCTTCTTATAATTAAATGTATTTTACTTGAATTTTTCTCTGCTGTGCTTTTGAACAGTCAGACTCAGTATGGCCTATACCCATAAACTCACATTCTCTGGAAAGTGAAACTGTGAAGAAAAGTACTAATAGCTTACACCTTACTTTGCTTCTCCTCTTGAAGGAACAGAGACAAGGCTGAGTTATGTGATGAACAGAAGTCCACAGTGATGAGTGAAAAGAATGGTCATTATTTTCATCTGCCATTGGCTATACTAAGTTAGAAAATCCCATGACATGGAACTAGGTTTTTCCTTTATACTTCATTTTATGTATTCCTAAACTGTAGTCTCGGAAACAAGCCTAAAATATCAACTTATCTTAAATGGATCAGTCACAGGACACAGGAGTCTGATATGACTGACTATGATATTCCTAAAAATACATCCACATGTATTTTTCAAAAGTTCAGTGGTTCTAAATGAAGACTTAAGATGGGGCTTGCTGGATAACTGTCACAGATTCCCGCCCAGTCCACACCAAGCTCTTCTCTTTCTTTTTTTTGTATTTCTCTACAAAAAAATTAAATGAACCAGAGTTTTGGAGGCTCAGTCACCAATGCCAGGTGATGCTTCTCGTTTCTTAAGGCCCTCAAGGTAGATCCATCACCATGGTAGGAGAGATGAAAGGAATCAGTTACACAGGAACAGGGTGGATTCCAGAGGATCTGCCTCTGAAGTTCCCAAGAGCTACAGCTGTTCCTATGGAAGACAATGCCCCAAGGACCAGCCACCTCCCCCAACAGGTCCCATGTCCAAAGTACCATCAACTCTCTGTATTGCCATAGTGTGGATCAGGCTTCTGGCCAAGGGACTCTGGGGACACAGCTCACTTCCAATCACAGGAAAGACCTCAGAACTAAGAATGGAAAGTGAGCAAAGAGGAAGAGAAGAAAATACCTGGCACTTAAAGGGCAAAAGGGATAGTTCCCAGGTGAGCGCTATTTGTTAAACGTCAAGAAAGAAATTATGGTTGAGCGTGATAGTGCACAATTTTGAGGCACTCAGGAGGCAGAGCCGAGGTCATCACAAGTGAGTATGAGGCTAACTTGTTTGGCAGACTGAGATCCCGTCTCAAAAAACGCCAAAAGCAAAAGAAAAGGAAGCTAAATGAACCAACACATAGGACGCTGAGCCCTATGCACTGGTTGGCTGGTTGTTGCATGCTGTTTCTGGGGAGCTCTACTGACGTAGGAACCTAAACAACCTCTTGGTGTGGTCTGCAGAAACTCGTGGTCCGGGTCAAAATCAGGTGTGACTCCATGACTTAACTAAATATGAATGTGGGGAACTTCTAAGAAGTGGGGGATAAACTGCACAGAGTTGTCAGTGCAGCTTAGTGCTGGATCTCTGCATAGCATGTGTAAGGCCCTGGGTCTGTCCTCAGTGATGACAAAGACAGCAGGACTCCGTTTGCCAATAATGGAGATCTGGAACCAGGACTGTGTCTGGACTCCGAGAATACATATGTTCTCAAATCCTCATACAAACTGGTACCGCATCTTCCTCCTGTGCTATCATTGCATTCATATAACATCGGAGTAGGTGTCACTTCCGTTGGGTTGAGAATTGCTGCAAGGTAGTAGCTGAGCAGGGGATCTCTGTGTCCCAGGAGACTCTGGCACACGGTTCTCACTCATGTAGCAAAGGCTCATGGGATAAAGGTGCTAAAAGGTGGAAGCAGCACAGGAAGTGATTTCTTCCATGTGAATGAGGAGTTAGCAGCTGCCATGAAGACCAGGAAACCCTACCACCTCTGTAAAGCATAAACACACCCTCGGTGCACTGGCCTCTCTCCCAGTGGACAGTGGATGCGTGAAAAATTCCTTGAAACCTTTCGTCTATGGAATCTTTGATGAATCATTTCACCACTGTCCATGGCCACTATATGCCTCTCCCAGTCCAAGAGATTACTAGACGGCAAGATGTGCCTTCACATTTGAAGGAGAATGGCTTACTGCTCTTATAGGACACAAGCTTAATGACGTGAAAAAAATAAAGCTTTGTTGCTCATTGATGAGTTTTGCGTTATAAATCATGGGACACACTCAGAACTGTGGGAAATCTCTAACTCTGGTTGCATCATGGCTTTAGAAAGCCTGACATGATTATAACATATCCATCCTAAACCTAACACTCTCCACACAGAAAGCAGCAGCCGTAGGGGATGCAGGCTCTGTGTGTGAAGTGTGGGATTTCACCCTGGTTTGATCTCACCTTACACTGGGTCACATCCAAGACCTTAAAGGCAGCCAGAAGCCTTATGAAAATGTCACAGGACATATACTGGCCCTTCCACATAATCATCAAAGGTTCAGAACACACACTCACAGAGTCAGTGCCCTAATCTCTGAATCAAATGTCAGAGGATGCCATGATGCAGCTATTACTCTGTGTGTCATCTGCAGAGATGCCCAGGTCTTTATTGGTTACGCTGCAACTGAATCTGAGGCTCCTCCTTCCCCAGGCTGTCTTATGAATTACTCCGAATAGATGCAGGTCACAGAGACAGAGGACCAGGCACTGAAGGTCGGGAGTCTCTCTGGCATCAGTACCAGAAGAGTTAGAGCTCTCACGTAGAGGAGGGTGTCTCAAGGAAAATAGAATTTAAGAAGTCATAAAAGGATGCTAGGACAGGGAATTCTGGAGAAGCATAAGTCTGGCTTGTGGTAGACACTAACCAGAGAAACCATGCCAAAGGTTTATAGGTGATGACCTGTGGAGGAAAAGCAAAGGTGTGGGAGGACCCCTGTTCTGTTTCTGAGGATGTGAAGATAGTCACAAGCTGGCTGTGAGTCTCTCTCTACACATTCACTAACACAAGATGTCCGCTCAGTGCCAGGGCTGAGAGCATTGGTATTGATATTCATAAGACAGTTATTATTCATTTTTACTGAGGTGCTTTGGCTCTTTCTTAGCAGAAACTGGATCTACATCTAGAAACTGGTTGACTGTAGGAGAAACCACTGCTCAGTAACAACACAGCTAAAACCGTTGTGAACATCTTAGTTTTGAAATATATTTGACTAGGCACATTCAACAAACCTTATTATTCCTACCTCACAATTAACCTATCTGCTAGAAGATTCCAACTTTAATATAAACTGTCCCTAGAAACACAGATCGGCATTAGAAGAATGTCTATTTTGCTTAGTACTTCCTTTTCTAAAAGTCAATCAAGGTGTAAAGACAATTCTAAGGAGACTCCCTAGATTTCTGTGTGGTGTTTTCTTTTTAATGCACTAGGGAAAAAATACACTTGAAAACACCAAGTAAAACAGGCCTTATTAGGGAGCTATTTCAAAGAAGGTTATGGACTCTTGTATTCATACAAAGAAGTATATGTGGTGGGACCTAGAATAGAAGCAGTTCCTGGTACAATTTAATGACATCCCTAAACATTTGTTACAAACTGTCCCCAAGTAGTTGCTTGGTTATTTTACAAGTAAAATGTCATGCCAGATTACTTAGAAACCATTGTTTTCAGTGAAAGAAAGTGACTTGGTTTTGGTTGAAATGAAACTATTTTCTCCTAGAATTCAGACAGCAGGCCAACTCAGCTGAACACTGTGTAGGTCTAGAGCTGTGGGAAATATCTTCAGGAATAGGTTGTAGGACTTTCCCTTAGCTTTCTAACAGCCCTGACAACATCTGTCTCTGCAGAACAGTAATCCTCAGGAAAACAGCAATCAAAGTCACAGGGAGATGTCCCTGTGCCAGGCTCAGCAGGGAGGAGACTGACCTTAGGCACCCAGTGGCGTTGCGCAGCACCTGTGATGAATGCAGCTGTAATTTCCGGTCATCCTGAAGAGGGGAATTCTCCCAGCCCGAGTGAGGGATGATCACCGCATTGGTCAGCACTGCCAGGGCATCCTGGATGATTGGCATTTTGAGTGCATCACATGATGAGAGGTTCCAAAGGACTCCTGCAAGAGATGTACAAGGAGGGCCATTGAATGGGTACCACTCTTTTCCATCTCCACCTGCCTTCCTCACTTGAGATAGCAGCACTGGCAGGAAGGAGTGCACAGTATAGGTTGTGCCAGTGAGATGGCTTAGTAGGTAAGGATGCTGCTGAGGTTGCTGACCTAAGTTGAGTTCAGTGAACAGGACCCAGACTCCTACATGATTTTCTCTGACATCTACACACACACACACACACACACACACACACACACACACACACACACACCATAAACATAAAAGGGGAGGGATAAGCACATGAGTCTTAGAGGCTGCCCTTAATTTAAAAACGCCTGCATCGAACCATTAAGAGACATACTCTGGAAATCGTCAGAGACCAGTTTTAACACCAAAGGGTTAACAGAGGCAAGTGGTGGAAAGGGGGTTATGGCCTTGGCAACTGGGATTATGCTAAGAGCAGATGAGGCCTGGTAACAGGGATGAGCAAGCCATTTACTGGGTCAGAACTACTGATGGAACAGAATTTATTTATCTGGGGTTGGCAAGAATGCCCAGAAAGAAACTCTGGACTTTTTATACTCTTAAGTGTATGTACTGGCTGTTTCAGTGGGTAAACTTGACACAAGCTGGAGTTATCACAGAGAAAGGAGCCTCAGTTGGGAAAAAAAATGCCTCTATGAGATCCAGCTGTAAGGCATTTTCTCAACTTGTGATCAAGGGGGCAGGGCCCAGCCCACTGTGGGTGGAGCCATCCCTGGGCTGGTAGACTTGGGTTCTATAAGAAAACAAGATAAGCAAGCTAGGGAAGCATGTCAGTAAGTGACATCCCTCCATGGTCTGTACATCAGCTCCTGCCTCCAGGTTCCTGCTCTGTGTGAACCTAATAGTGAGTTCCAGTCCTGACGTCCTTTGGTGATGAACAGCAATGTGGAAGTGTAAGCTGAATAAGCCCTCTTTTCCTCAACTACTTCTTGGTCATGATGTTTTGTGCAGGAATAAGTGCACTGACTAAGACAGTGTATAACCAACCATATAAATGAACAGTCATAAATACAATACATTTGGTAGATGGAGCAGAGTCTTCTAGGTAACACTTTATTCCTTCCCTCTGGCCTTCTTATATTTCCTTAGACAAAAGTTCTTTAGAATATGACCTCATAGATAAAATGTTGCAGAAAAAGGAAGTTACAGAAGTATGTTGACAGTAAGTTCAAAGCAGCATTTCATTCTATGAGCTCATTACAAGTTCAAAGCAACAGTTTCACAAGGTCTCCTTTACCACTGCATCACCTGTGGCTTCATTCATGGACCTGATGGAGAATGAATGTTTTTCTTTGGTTACAAATTTGTCCCAAGCCTATTTCTCTCCTCAGTGTAACTGTGAAACCTATATTCCTTACAATGTAGCCTTTACTTACTCTTCTATGAAGAGTGGGCACATTTTATTCTTGATTGTAACTTTATTACATTTTTCTGGCAAAACAACTAAAACTATCTCCTAAGGCTTTTTTTTCCCCCTGCAATTATTTGAATCAAATCAGGAATTATAAAGTCACGAACTCATCTAACCAGCATTAACTCATGAAAGTTCATCTTCATGTTGATCTGTAGGGAATTTGCCCAACAGGATGTGCTGATGCCTAGGAATTATTAGGTGATGTAACGGTGACAGGATAGGCAAGAAGCTATATTGGGATGAAGTCTCTAAGGACCTTGCATTGTTAGAGCTCACCTGTCATAGAATATACAAAAAGGTAGACCATCTCCAGAAAACTCACTTGCACACCTTTAGCCTTTCCTAGATGGCTTCTGACAGGAACTATGATTTTAAAAGAAAACTGCCACAATAATTCTTCATTTTACCAGGGAAGAAACGGAGTTTGAGGCATTGGATTGAACCAAAGAACCCACCAGACGTCAGCTCATCCTTAATTTAATGGGCATGGCCTCCCACATTCTGTCTAAGAGTGAAGAGAAGGAGTGATATTCACAACAGTTCTTCATTTTAACCAAGACCTCAGCCTGCTTATCTAGTCTGTTTACATCTGCTTCAAAATATGCAGCTGCTCCTGGGTAGAAACTATGAGACTCCAGCATCAGATCTACCGTCAAAAGCTTGAGGAACAATTTAAACATCATCTCTCTAATAGTGTTGAAAGCTTCACTCTGAATGCAACACTCCAAGGAGAACTGTGGAATGTCCTTCCTCACGAACACGGATTGTTCTGGAACCCTGTCCATTGGAATGCACAGGCTACTGCTATCTTGAAATTATAGAGACTGTAACTACCCCCATGAGACTCTCATAAAATTGGACCAATTAAGCTTTGCCTATAGGAAGAAGAGAAAGCTTTTCAGATCCTCACTTGAGATCCAAGCCACTTCTTCCCTCTTTCTTGCCCAGCTGCACAGGACTGAGACATTCTAGGCATATGAACTTGAAGGCCGGTGGTCGCTGAGGGATTCTAGCAATGAGGCATTTGTGGGGATGTCATCTATGCTGGGGTGAGAGGCTTTGGTGGTGGAAATATTTTAGATTCACTCATGCTAACTTAGGTAACCCCGCTCATCCATACTTCCATAAATAAGACAAATAAATGAATTAGTTTAGAAAGCTGTACATGGGTGGAAACATTCATTCATGGGCAAATAAATTATTAGGGAATTCCCTGCAGATCAACCCGAAGAGTACTTTCATAAATTCATGCTGTTGAATTAATTCTTTGGTCTTAAATGGTGCCCTTGTTGGGTAAGAAGGTGTTTTAGTGATGTTTCCATAGAAAATTAACACAACTACAAGAAGGAAAGCAGCGATAAGAAGAGTTACTGACTGTCCCACAACAACCTCATCAACAGGCAGAGAAGCCTCTGTTGAGATGTTGATTAAGGTTATCTAAGAGAACCCCCCCCACCACTACCAACACTATAAACTATCCCAGTGCCTCTCGATTGCCCTTTAGAAATAGAAGGTAAGTGTGTTTATTGCTAAACACACTACCCACTATAAACCGAGGACCTAAACTGTATCTGACCTGAAAGACTCCTCCCTGGGGACTAGCTTTTTTGGTATCAGAAAGAGACATGCAAGCTTCCAAAGGAGAGAAGCAACCCATCATCTTATTTAACTATGATAGTACAACATAGCTCATCATCCCAAGGGTGTAGTAATGGCACATGTATCTTTGTGGTAGCCAACAACTCTCCAACTCAAAAATAGAAATCATGACTAGTACTGGAATCTAGCATATCACACATAGGTTTTGGAGGAGAGCTTACAATTGCCACTTAATTAAGGTAGCACAGTCCTTCGGAACATCTAAATGTTTGTCCTTATACCCACAAATAAATGTCTTCACTTCTCATCAAGAAAACTTCTTGCCACAGGCAACAACAGCAACAACAATCACAGGTGATTAAAATACAGAGTTGTGGAGTCCAGTCCTAACTGCTACATCTACAATGCAACTCTGCTACCTGCTCAGGTACCATTGTAAAAGAGGAGACAGGAAGACTGTAAGAGACAGGAGCATTGTTGTGATAAAAAACCGTGGCAAGAAAAGTCAGAGGAGCTGTACTCAAGAAGTCTCACTGTTGTGTCCATGTAAACAGTTATGACATCATTAGCAATGCTGACGTGGAAGGGGAAGCTCACAAGCCCTCAACCCCAAAGAAGTATAGGCAAAGCAGGACCAACAGTCTTACCCAAGACAGAACACACTAACTGGTTATACAACATCGAAGGCTCATTCCTGAAAACATATAGACACACAGTGCAGGTTGTATTTGTGGGTTTAGGAATATATATGTCTAATTTCAATAGTGAAAGACAAAGAGGCCATCATGTTTTTGAAAGAGAGCAGGGTTAGCAGGTTCATGGGAGCGGATGGAAGGAAGAAAAAGAAGGAGAGAAATGATTATATTTTGATCTTAATAAAATAAAAAAATTAGTTTGAAAAGGGGTGCATCAGAGAGTGGGACCAAGTGTAACAGTAATTAACTAATTAACATAGATGGAGCAAAAGTAAAAACGCTGAGCACAAAGAATGTTTTGAGTTTTAAAATATGAATTATCTAAAACAAAACTAATTCTGGTTGAGGTCACAGACACTGCCTTTATGTTATGCCATCAACTAAAAATGCTTTGAAAATAACTGTCCTGTTTTGGCTTTGTTCTGAATAACATATACATAAAGGAACAGGAAGCTTCTGAACTTAAGCACAACTAACTACTAAACCAGATTATTCGTTAGGGGGTTGTGTTTTTAGCGAGATGAAACATCAGCTCAGTCACCAAGCTAGGGGAACAGTCTTCCTGATTAATTCCTGCATTCCGTGTTCTACCAAACAAAGCCACTGATAACACAAATCGGATTGTTAATTAAATCAGGGACAACACAGCTCTATCAGGACTTCTTCATAGATACACTTTCAACTGTCTTCAAAAGTAACTTTTACTGAGAGTTTCATTAAAGTGAATGCAATTATCTGGCACATGTAAACGGCCCTTTAGTGCAGGGCGAGGAGGACCGATTTGCTCCAACTGTTTCTACAGACACAGTTGTGCTTGAACCAGCCGTCCCTGACCATTCACACATCCTGTCTCTGCAACTTGCCATCCTGCCCTTTCCCGACAAACATTTACCCAACCTCCTCTGAGTGCATCATGATTCTCCTCACACTGTGTGAGTGAATTCCTGTTCTCATCAGTCTCAGAAAACCGAGTGTACAAAGTCTCCAGTGGGAAACAGTGGGCACAGAAAGTATGTTTTGAGTAGGACTGATTTATGGTGCTAGAGATAGTAACATATTTATCATTCTGAAAAATAAGATAAAGCTTTTAATTCATCCATCATGGAAATTTTTTATTAAATTCTGATCACTGAAATAATCAAAATGTGTACTAGCATTCATTTGTAGCGTCGTAATATTACTTTATAGCGAAACAATTGATCTTTCAGTATTAAAAAGAATATGAAAATGAATTATATTTATCTCAGTATTTGAGGGTACCTTTTCAGAAAGCCATGTAAAAGTATTTGTATATACCATATATAAAAATGATAATGAATATTTTTATTACCAGCTTCTGATTGAAAATATTAACACATACAAACTGAAGTCTCTTAGTGCCTTAAAATGTGGGTAACATGCTTCATGACAAAATATAACTAAATAGTGAATGTACATTTTCTACATACAGGGAATGTAAAGGGATCCCAAGCCATTGTGTGATAACAAATACTTTTTGCTATTTTAATGAATATAAAGGAGTTGGGGGGAAGAGGTGAAAATCAAGGAAAACTATAGGGACTAATCTACCATTTGCCTAGAAGTGAGGAGATGAAAAAGATGTTTTTATTGGACTGTTATGTCTCCCTCAGTTTTCTTGTTAATTTATCAGTGGGTTCCAACTAGTTCAGACATGAGCACAGGGCCGTCCCTCAGTTCATATACAGTCTCCATTGAGAGTATTGGGTATCACAGTTCAGTACACTCGCTACAGTCCTTAGTCTGCAACCTCAAGCAGGCCACACCTGTTTCCATGAGTATCTGTGACCCACAGCACTCCTGAAAGGACCATGACTCTACAAGCTGTCACCTCTAGAGGAAGAACTGGGCAAGTGGACACCATGTGCCCCTTTTGGAAGGAGCCCAGCCAACTATTCCCTGTGCCCTCACAACATCAGTTTGGGTCAGTTATCTAAACTGTGTGTAGAAACTTGAATGTCACACCAGCAGTTTCTAGAGACAGTTGGGACAATTGTGAATACACTGGGAGAGGCCAAAACTGGGCAAGTGCTGGGTCCACAGCTGTTCTGCTAAAAACACACACATAAGAGTGGGGGAGGGGAGAGAAAGGATACATACACTGGACGGAAAGGGAGTCAAGATTTGCATGGGGAGGTAGTAACTAGGTATCTCCTCTCTGGAAATGAGGATCAAATTTTGCTCAAATTCTCCAGTCTCCCACCCCCCTTTCTCCTGTGATGGCTTAGGACATATCCACAGATTTTTATAGTCCCTACAAGGAGATCAGACAGCCAGATCCTGAACACCAGAGAGAGAGAGAGAGAGAGAGAGAGAGAGAACTGGGCTCAATGACTTCCTGTGTCTAGCAGAACAGAATCACACTCACTCTGAGAGCCCACACCAGGTCCTAGTGTGTGGGCAGCACTGTGGCTTTTTCCAGATTTCTTCTGGGGTTTCTCACTGTCCCACCGCCTGCTGTCATGCCCAGGCTTTGCAGGCAGCCCACGGACAGGTGACTCCAGTGAAGACGGAGGCCTTCCTCAAGCAGTTACATTACTGTGCCATTTTGCAAGCTGGTCTTCCACCTCTACTCAGACCTATGGGGATTTGAGTCTTGCGGTTGAGCAGAGTCAGGGCTACTCTGCATGGCTGCTCCCGGATCCCTGAGTCCTAGACACTGTGTGAGATGTGTGTTTGCTGTTTCTAGTTCTTAAATTTTGCAGTATCATCTGTCATGTTCCTCTTTTCAAACCCTGCTGTCTTTCTTCATCCCTTTCCTGTAGCTACCCTTTGTCAAATGGGCTCACCTCACCCTGGATATCTACACCCCCCCCCCCCCGGTCGCTCCTTAATTTACTAAGATGCATCGGTCCTCTCTTTCCTTCCCAGCCATGAGGGTAAGAGACAGTTGTCTGAGTGTCTGAAGGATGCAGAACACACTCACTCAGCATCTATAGCACACAGAATGTGCTTTCACACCCAGGAGGCGTTTGCATCGCCAGGCAGTTATGGCAGAAGCCTAGTGAGTGACAGCAAGATACGACTCTGCAGGAAGCCAGGGGCTCTGAGCATCAAGTGTTTCTAAAGCCTTATAGTGCTATCAAGATGCTGTAAGGAACTGTGAGTATAAAACAGCAGATGCAAGGCAAATAATAAATCCAGGTGCGAATATAAAAAAATGCTATTTACGTGGTATTATGTGCCCCAAATCTATAGATGTTCTCCTTGTAGCTGGAAGAGAAGTATTCATACCTCGGAAAACACTACTCAACATAGCAGCAGCAGTTTCATTACTTGAAGATCTGTGTAGTTTCATTATTTTAACTTATTAATAATTCTAAATTACTCAGAGTGATACCGAACTGTAACTCGTAGAAAAACTCTGGAATAAACTAAGTTCACAAAGCATCAGCATCGTGAGAAGTGACATAAAAAAATGCTGTAATTGGTAACTGGCAAATTTTAATTTACATGATGAAGGTATGCTAATTTATTTCTGATAGTAATCTGTAATAAAATTGTTTTTATGGAATGTTCCATTAATTACATCATCCATAAGCATCCTTTTATTGGTATAAAGTTATTACTGTTCCAAATATAATTGACAGTTGATTTAGTTCAGGAGAAATTTAAATAACTAATGATGTATACCAAATGTATTTAAGAGGCACTTTATTTTTATTTCGGGCAAAGGATGGCTCTTGTATTTTTTTTTCTTGAGATTATCATATTCATGAGCAGTAATTGGTTTATTAAAATTTATTTAATAAGGTCTTAATTACTTTCATTTGATCCTTTATTTTGTTTTAATAGAGGGTAATTGTGGGGTTTTTTAACCTGAAAGAGATGACTATCTGTGTTAAAAAATGAAGAAAGCCCATACTTTAATAACAGCAAGTCTCAGACATGGCCTCAGGCTGCAGAGGGCTTTAGTCCAGCCTTCATTTACTTTACCCAGTTCTGGTTTTTACTGTAAGACTTGAGGAAGAATTCTAACAAAAGTGGGGGTGTAAGCTAAGGACCAGAAGACACCTGGGCTTAATTTCTTTTGTATATTTTTAAATTATTTATTTATAACTAATCAGCTCATGAGAAATTAATGTATGTATTTATAAGGATTTGGTTTAAGGAAGACAGCCATGTATTTAATTTTTGAGAGTGACAGTTTGTACCTGAGGAAGGAACTTATTTTTTTAATTAAAAATTTTAAAACTTAGGCCTGAAGGTTAGGCGTGATGGCGCATATCTTTTATCCCAGTACTCAGGAGGCAGAGGTACAGAAATTTGCATGAATTCCAGGCACTGTTTGGGTGCTTTGGCTGCTTGTATACCTGTGAATCACAGTCATCCAGTGCCCACAGAAGCAAGAAGACAGGGCCAGATCCTTTGGAACTGGAGTTACGAGCAGTTGTGAGCTGCTGTATGGGTGCTGGGACTCAAAGTCAGGTCTCTGGAGAGAATCATCGGTGTTCTTACCACGATATGCCATTCCAGTCTCAAAGCAGTTTATAGAGTTGGTTTCCTGAGGCGGTGTGCTGGGAGCCAAGGCGGAGCCTATGACTTCTTTTCCCACATGGATTCATTCATACCTATAGTCTGTGAGTGCTATCCAGTAAACTTTGGGCCCAGGAGCCCCTGAATTCCTATTAGGTCAGGTATAGGTACACGGAATACTGTGCACACACTGACTGCTCACACATCCCGATGTCCACCCAAGAAGCAAAGCCCTCAGGGTGTGTATGGGCACACTTCTCACAGTGAGAGCCCTTCTGGATGTATGACACACACACTTGATAGTTACACAATATTGTTTAATAACATAATTTATCTCAACCTTATGCACACACTTACCATAATGATGCTTATAAATGGTTCAATCCCTCAGGCTCAGACCCCTCACACTTTCTTTCGGGAGTGCAAGGGCTCAGGAAGCAGAACCGAGAGAGAATCAGTTATTCTTAATCTTTCCAAAGAATAAACCTCCTGGTTCTCTGCAGTGGAGGCAGAGTAAAGGCTAAGCCTCTTGGAATTTCATCTCACTGAAACATTTAGTGTTAGTGATGAAAGGAGCAGGCTGGGGGAGTAGTCAACTTGGGGGTGAAGAGGAAGTAAAGTGGTCTGGCTGTTACCAGCATTTTCTTCCTACTACTGCCGTGTGTGGATTATGGTCCAAACACTGGGTCATTGTAAGTAACCACATACAGATAAAGGCTGAGACTAAGCAAGTCAGTGATTGATTGTTTTCAAGAAAATCAATCAATCAATCAATCTATCTATCTATCTATCTGTCTGTCTGTCTGTCTGTCTGTCTGTCTATCAGTCAGTCTGTCATTAACTTTAACTGCAGAATGGATGAAGAATGAATTGTTTCTTACTTTTCAAAGTGATTCTGATGCCTGCTGGCATATCCTGGTTTAAGAAGACTAAGTCAACCTAGTGTCCACAAGGTGTTTTAATTGCTAAGCTTCTAAAATGACTTTCTGTGAAAATGCAGCCATCCCAATCTAGTATCTCCTGCTTTAAAGCCAGAACTGACTCCAGCAATGAACTCATGTTTGAATTTCTGTACCAACTACATACCTACATGCTAAGTTTTTGATTAATCCTTTAGAAACTATTTTCAATTATTTTTCATGATTTACTTTTTAAACATTTTATGCTTGTGTTTGTCTTGCATGTGTGCATGTGCCACATGTGTGTGTCCTGCATGTTTGCATGTGTCCCATGTGTATGCATGTGCCTCATATTTGTCTGGTGTCTGTGGAGGTCAGAAGATGCCTGGACAATGGGCTTCTCACAAGCTAAGAGTTTATCAACATCCTCCCTTCAGTGTGCCACCAAAAGAAACTCTGCCCCATGCCAGAGCAACACTTTTCATCATGCAGCAGTGAGCCTAACTGGAATGTGTGTGTGTGTGTGTTTGTGTTTGTGTGTGTGTGTGTGTGTGTGTGTGTGTGTGCGCGCGCGCATATGCATGCACATGCATGTTGTATATGTGGTGTATGTTTATGTGGTTGATATATATGAGTGTGTGTTTGCATGCCTGTTCATGTGCATCTGAAGATCACGACAGGACACTGGGTGTTTCCCTTCTTACTCCCTATCTTGCCTCAAGACTGTCTCTATCACAACTAGAAACTCCTTTTCTAACGAGGCTGGCTGGGCGGTGAGTGCTCAGAATCTGCCTGTTTCCTCTGTCCCTAATGCTGGGACATTACCTGTGCCCAGATTTTTATGTTAGTGCTGGATATCTGGATTCACCTTCCCTCTCCTGTACAGCAAGCATTTTTACCCCTCAGTCATTGCCCAGCCCCCAGGAACCTGATTAATATTCCATACAATTCACTCTCTGACACAATTTCTTTCATGTTGAAGACTATGGATGTCATGACTGTAAGTGTACTAAACTTAGCTTTTGTTGATCAATAATTTTTGGCTTGTTGGTGATTTGGTAATTTGGGATATTTGGCAAATCATATGAATGTCTGAGAATGGGCAGATATCAACTTTGTCAACACAGAGCCTATGAGTTCTTGTATGCATAGGGAGAGCCTTTAACTACAGTGATCTTATTTGGGTACAGGGCACTGGTTAAGATATCTGAAGCTCCATTAAGGGTCACCTCCCAGGGTTTACACAGGCTCACATGTTGGCAGTGCTCCTCATAGCTATTCGGAAGTCTCTCCAGACCCAGTAAGAAGAAAATATAGTGAAACTATAGAAACTACATAAAATAGGATGCCTTGGGAGTCTCTGCATTATGTCATGTAGAGCACTGTAGCCTTTGTGTGTTTGTGTGTGTGTGTGTGTATGTGTGTGTGTGTGTGTGTATTATTGGTACAGACATCAGAGTTTGTAACTTTCATAGCTAAGCATCCCTGTATTGTGGTTTGGACCTGGTTTGTCTCTCAGTGGTTCACTTGCAAAGGCTTTGGCCTCAGTGTGGAGGTCAGCATTTTATCTTAGGACAAGAGTACCCTGGCTTCTGAATTGCCATATAAAGTCATGCTCCTACATGAAAGCTCACTATGGTGACATTTATGCTACGCCCTTAATTTGAGGCTAGACAGATGGGGAGTCAGATATTATTTTTTTAGTTTTAGCCTTCAAAACTATGAACTAAATAATGTTTTTAACCTTGTTTATAAAGTTGTCTATATTCAGATTTGTGGTTATGGTATGGGAAAGCGTGCTAACAAAATCTTGGGAAAGGGTGACTGGGAACAACTCTTTTCTGTTGGGTCTGTTTTACAGAATATTCTTGGCCTATGACTTCAAAAGGAGGAGTAGGGGAGGAAAGGGGAATAAAAAAAAACAATCCACCAGCCTTTATGAAGTTATATAGCAGAATAAAAACAGTAGCACTAACAGTTGGAAACCAAAGACTCGAGTTGATAATTCAGCTTTCACAAGTAAGAAAAAGCCTGCAGCACATCTGCAATAGGTGTTCCCAGGAAAGTTATCAGACCATGAAAATGCTAATATGCAAATTGTCACATAGGAGGGCAGAGAGATATCTAAAATAAGACCACATCGAAAAATCACTGAAGACTAAGACATGAACTCAAATACCTGTGGATACTTGATTTCTGATTGAGAAGCCAGAAATAAACACTGGAAAAAAGACAACATCTTCAACAAATGGTGCTGGTCAAACTAAGTAGTCTCATATAACACATATAAATGGATCCGTACTTATTATTGTCCACACAGTTCAATTCCAAATGTCTCAAAGACCTCAATATAAAACCAACTACCTAGAACCTGGTAGAAGAGAAAGTATAGAATAGCCATGAATTCATTGGCACAGGAGAAGTCTTTCTGTCCAGAACACCATTAGCATCAGCACTAAGATCAACAGCTAATGATAGGAGCCCAAGAGACTGAAAAGCTTCTGTAAGGCAAAGGACACCATCATTCAAGATGGCAGCCCACAGAACAGGGAAAGACTTGTAGTGACTACACATTTGCTAGAGAGCTAATATCAACATATATAAGGAACAATAACAACAACGAAACCTAAAGACAGAAAAAAAGTTACTCAATTGAGAACAGGATACAGATCTAAGCAGAGAACTCTCAAAAGAGGAATCCCAAATGGCTAAGAATCATGCAAAGAAATCTTTAGGACCCTTGGCCACGGAGAAAATGCAAATCAAAATTACTGTCAGGTTTCATCCTATACGGTCAGAATGGCTAGGATCCATCAAACAAGTGACAGCTCATGCTGGCAAGGATGCGGAGGGAGGGGAACACTCCTCCATTGCTAGTGGTACAGTGGAGAAGGACAACCCTGCATGGTTACTATGGAAACCAGTGTGATGATTTCTTAGGAAGATGGAAATTGATGTATCGAAAGGTCTAACTATACCATTCTTGGGCACATGCTCAAAGCATACTTCACCCTACCACAGAGTTCTTATTCACCTATTTTCATTGCTACTCTATTCATAGTACTCAGAAGTGGGACAATCTAGATGAATGAACTTTGTTTTCTAAACAAGACGTGGTACATCCACACAGTGGCATATTCCTCATCTTAGTAAAATGAGATAAGGAAATTCACAGACAAATGAATGGAAATAGAGGGAAAAATATCACCCTGAGGCTATACGTTGTGTATTTGTTTATTATGTGGATTTTGGCTTGTGAAATCAACGACATCCAAGCTACAGTCTGTAGCACTAGAGTTTAGGTCCATAGTGAGGAACTGTGTGTGGGGTGGGTGCGGGGCAGACCGATCTCCCTAGGAAAGGGAAGTGGATGGGTAGGGGAGGCTGGAATAGGAGAATTCATTTGGAGAGAGTAATGGAAGAGAGGGACAAGGGAGTGGATATGGGGAAAGACAGCTAAAATTAGGTGGCATTTAAGGAGTAGTATAAAAACATGCTACAGTAGAAGCTTTGCCATATATGTGTCTCTCTCTGTGTGTGTGTGTTTATTTGTGTGTATGTGTGTGTGTGTGTGTGTGTGTGTGTGTGTGTGTGAAGGGGATAAAAATGAAATTGTCAAATAAAGGGGAGAGAGAGCACCAACTGGTCATCTCTTCTCACCAAATAAAGCCTCCAGTTCAGAGATTGTGTTGCATCTAATTGAATGGTTGGCTACAGGGATCTGTGGGAACAACTAAAAAATGTGGGCTGTTGCCAAGGCTATAGGAGAAGCTGAGCTGGTGCCTATAGAGTCTTTACCTCACCCCTAGCTGGTAGGTTTTGGTTTGTTGTTGTTTTGTTCTGCTCTGTTCTGTTTGGTAAGAAAAACACTCTGCATGGTACCAAACGGAGAAATATAAATGTCAATCCAGTTACAATCCCTATGATCTCCAATGGTGTCCTGCCTGCATGTGATGGTGGCACAAAGGTTGTGGGAGTGACCAACCAATGTCTGATTTGACTTAAGGCCCACTCCACAGTAGGAAACACATACCCATCATTGCTTTGGTATCCAAGAATCTGAAACTAGATAGACTAGAGATCTAGGGGAAAAAAACAAATATGGCTGTTTTTAACAACAACAGCAGCAGCAGCAGCAGCAGCACCCAAATGACTCAGAATGACATTCTGCTACACTACTGAGTGCCTTGGAACACTCAGTCCTAAATCGGATTTCTCCATCACACCCTCCCCTCAAAGCTCAGAGAATCCCGTGGAAGAGGAGGCAGAAAGATTTATATCTATCTATCTATCTATCTATCTATCTATCTATCTATCTATCTATCTATGTGTTATATATAATTATATATGTAATTATATATTATATATGCATATATTATATATGCATATATGTAATATATATTACATCTTCCAGTTTAGTATTTTTAAAGGGAGTCCTGTGTATGTGAATGAGTGGATTTCTGCATTTATAACTGTTTCTTGTGCTTTTCCTAGCCTTCTTTTCCTTCTGTTTGTTTTCTCCCACCCAATGTATTTGTTTTAGATTTCATTTTATCATTATCACTTAGAAACCTGTTTGTTGTCTAATGAGGGATATGGAGAGGAGTAATTCCAGATGGGTGTGGAGGTGGGAGGAAGTGAAAAGGGTAGAGAAGGGGAGGAAAAAAATAATAAAAATATAACATAAGGGAAAAAAGCTATTTGCAGTAAAAGGCAAAAAAATAGAAAAAACATTGTGGAAATGGCCAGTCTCACATTTTTGAGTTCTCATTATTCTCTAGGGTCTTTGCTAAGCACCTTACACCGACTCGGGCAAACTTCCACCAATTGCCTTTGACAGATAAGAAAACCCAGAGGAAGAGAGTTGAGTCCGTTGCCCAAAGTCATTCTACTTGTAGGTGGGAATGAAGGTCGGCGTGACAGGAGCATGTGAGCAGTCAGACGAATGTCAGGTGCACAGGTTTGAGACTCGCACTAAAGAGGTGCTGTTATCTGTCACTCTTTGGAGCACGAACAGAGGAGGCTGTTTTGCTTCTCAGCTTTTCTCCAGTTTCTGTTCAGATTCAGGTCGGGTAGCTTGAGTAATTTCAAGAAGTCACTTTAATTCTCAAAATAAGGAACATTTTGGAGCTGTAAAACTATTTTTGATCATGGTTTTTGGTAAGAATTTAATTCTATTATCTCTATTTAAAAAAAAAAAACAAAACAAAGAACAATGAAAAGCAATCTATAGTAACACAGTCCTGGTCTCCTATGGTGGAAAGGTGCAGAAATGAAAGATGGAACTCAAAGTGACTTCAAACTAAATGCCATCAATATACTATAATTATGTTAACAGGATCCCTGCTTTCAGTTAAAGAAGAACTATCAGATATCATGCTCTACTGTGAACAACTGAACCTGCACTTCTTCATAAACCTGACTGTAACCTAGAGAGAAACCTCGCCATGGGCATCACTCTGTAGATTTATATAAGTAACAATGAAAGAATTTAGAAAAGTTTCCCAAGGTGAAGTTATAAACCAGAGTGAGTTTGAATAGGAATGCTGGTTCCTGTGCTTCCAGCTCTACTGCCCCTCAGAGATGCCCTCGGAGGTTATTTCATGTGACATATATGAGAGCCAAGGATTCACCACTAAGGGAGCTGCAGTCACTGGCGATCACCTGCAGATTCATGGTTCTTGTTTCAGTTTTATATCTACAGATTTGCAGCAAGTGTTCTTCCCAATCAGTTTCTATTAAGCCATCTACTGCTCCATCAGACACTTGGGGACACTTGCATTCCTTGTGCCATTTTGAAAGATGGGTTTAATTTTCAGCAGGTAATTTATGAATGCCTGCTCAAACAAGACACTGCTAGTCATTCTGAGGAATATACAGGTAATGAAGCTGAGGCCACCCGTGGAGAAAAAAAACTTATGTGCATTTGGTCAATGACAATTTGAAAATGACTCTCAAGGGCCTTACATAATAAAATACAGGAGCCATTGGAGAAATTAGGCCGAGAATATACAGGTAAGAAAAAAATCTCCCTGGAAAGGAATAAAAGAAGGTTCAATGTCAGGGGTCACACATAAGATGACCCTTGAGTGACTCACACAACTATCCAGGGAAGGACAGAGACATTCAGGGGGAAAGAAAGCCACAGCAAAAGTTGAAGCCATAAATGGGTAAAATCTTGATGTCTGGAGGCTTTCTTGCATGGTATATGTCAAGGATTACATTTCTCAACTATCCGAAAGATACCTACCATATCTTTCAAATGGAAATGGCCTAGGGACCGAGTGGGTACCGCCATTATTTTACAATCATTTTATTGTACGTGTACATGTGTTTTATTTCCATGTACCTATGTTCAGCAGGTATGTGCCTACCATGTATAGAGAGCAGAGCAGGGCACTGAATACCCTGGAACTGGAGTTACAGAATGTTATGAGCTGTTATGGGTACTGGGAACTGAATCCAGCTTCTCTGTGAGGGCGACAAACGATCTTAACTACTGAGCCAACTCTTCAGTCCAGAATGCCAGCATTATTGAAAGAACTGTTTAGAAAGAACCATTGAGGTTGCCCATTATTGTATCTAACTCCGACCAGCTGAATGTTCATCATCACCAGCTCCCATGCAACCTCCCCCAGAGGAGCAGAGAAAAAACATGTTAAGACTCGGGGTGTGATAAGGGAGATGTTTGCCCTTCAGTATCCTCAATGGCCACTTAACCTCATCTACTTCTAGACCCTCTTTATTATATACTTGTTCAGTAAATGGGATATCCTTCGACTCAACACTGTCTGAAGCTCTAGGGAAGTGGTTCTCAACTGTGGATTGCAACCCCTTGGCAACTAGGGGAGGGACATGTTGAATGACCTCTCCACAGCTGTTTCCTATGACCAGGAGAGAACACAGATGTTTACAGTATGATCTGCAATGGTAGCAAAATTACATTTATGAAGTACCCAAAAAAGCAATTTTATGGTTGGGGGAGGTACTCCAGCATGAGGGACTTCGTTAGAGTAGCAGCAGTAGGAAGGTTGAGAATTATTGCTCTAGAGAGAGATATGGTTGGGGGTCAGTACTACAGGCATTCTGCACTCTGTGACGATGCTTTGTGGAGCTGAGACAAGAAGTAGAAGAAGAAAAGAGGCTTCAGCTTTGAGTTTCTTCATAGGGCAGAGAGGCTGAGCCAGGAGGACAAATGTGTGTTGTCCTTTACCAAAGGCAGAGTCACTGCTAGGGAGAGCAACAGTGGTGGTGTGAAAACAAGATCTGGGGCAGAGATGCTACTCTAGAGTCCCAGCATCTCCCAAGATCAGGATGTCTAAACAGGTTATAAACAGCACCCAGACAGAAAGAGCATCTTGCTCAGGAGTTAACAGTATGGACCACAGGAGAGATGGCATGGCAATGACTCCATTTGATGCTCGCACATGCTGTTAGATTTTCAACAAGGATGTGACTCCAAGTTAAGAACAAGAACAAGCACGGATTTTATGTGTTAGATCCCAGGCAAATTCTTTTTCTTTTGTGATTTCCTGTCTGGGTTGACAGGGAAATGCCATCCAAGGCACTGCAGCATTCTCACTGGATGGCACCCTGGTGTCTCGCTGTCTACAGTCTTCTAAAGGCAAGATCTGCACAGGGGCATGATGGGAAGTAGCTGCTAAGAGGGTCTTTAACAAAAGTTAGCAGGAGAGGAGGAGGAGAGGGTAGTGAGTCAGGATCACAATACACTCTGTGCATGTAAATTGTTAAAGAAGTTGAAAAGCAGAAGCCACTGTGTCATGATATGGGATTCCAGGAGTCTCTGTCCTTCCTTACACCTTCAGCCGAGGCTACAGAGGGAGAGAGCAGGGAACACTATGCCTCCTCCTCAATTAGTCATATGAAGCTGAGAGCCTTTCTGGTGATGGCCCTATCTTTCTACAGTTTCCTGTCCTCCTAGGCTCAGCAAACTCACTCTCACTCTCTCTCTCTCTCTCTCTCTCTCTCTCTCTCTCTCTCTCTCTCTCTCTCTCTCTCTCTCTCTCTCTCTCTCTAAAGAATTATTTATTTATTTTAGGCATGTGAGTACACTGCAGCTGTCTTCAGACACCAGAAGAGGGCATCAGATTCTATCATAGATGGTTGTGAGCCACCATGTGGTTGCTAGGAATTGAACTCAGGACCTCTGAAACGGCAGTCAGTGCTCTTAACCACTGAGTCATCTCTCCAGCCCCTTGGCAAACTCTCTTACTCAGGAGATACAAGCTGTCTGACCAGCCCTAAATCATCCTAGGAGAAGAATCCCTGATCTGGGAAATTTAAACTCATTTGCCTTCTGTCCCCATTTTTGTCTCTACTGGGCTTGGTGAGGAGAGGAGAGGAGAGGCCCATCCTCTGAATGTTTCCTGTAAGTGCAGTAGTCAGGCAGGTCATTGTGATTAGTGTCTGGTTCTGTTTTTTAAACATGCTTTTAATAATATTCATTTATAGTAATGTGTGTGTGTGTGTGTCTGTGTGTTTGTGTGTGTATATGTGTCTGTGTGTGTGTGTTTGTGTGTGTATGTATGTGTGTGTATGTGTATGAGTCTGTATGTGTGTGTCTGTACGTGTGTGTATTTGTGTGTCTGTGTGTTTGTATGTGTGTGTATATGTGTCTGTATGTGTGTGTCTGTGTATGTGTCTGTATGTGTGTGTGTGTTTGTGTGTGTGTCTGTATGTGTTTGTATGTGTATGAGTCTGTATGTGTATTTGTGTGTCTGTGTGTCTGTATGTGTGTATATGTGTTTGTATGTATGTGTCTGTATGTGTGTGTGTGTTTGTGTGTGTCTGT
The DNA here is from genome assembly GCF_963924665.1 of Micromys minutus. NCBI lineage: Eukaryota > Metazoa > Chordata > Mammalia > Rodentia > Muridae > Micromys > Micromys minutus. The sequence continues at coordinate 45,106,300 of NC_137955.1, read as the reverse complement.
GTGTGTGTCTGTGTTTGTATGTGTATGAGTCTGTATGTATGTATGTGTGTGTTTGTGTGTCTGTGTGTGTCTATGTGTCTGTATCTGTGTGTATATTTGTGTGTCTGTGTGTGTGTGTTGTCTCACATTGCATGTTTGTGTCTGGAGGTCAGAAGACAACCTGCAGAAGTAGGTTCCGTCCTCCTCTCATGTGGGTTCCAGAGATTAATCGCAGGCCATCAAGCACATTTATGTAAACCATCTCACTGGCCCTTAGGTTTGTGGTCAAAGTTTAAATCTCCCTGCCATATCCGTTTTAGAGAATGAGGTACTGGCTTCTTAGCTCTTAAGGGTTGTTTGTTTGTTGGTACTTCAGCAAATATTTTTGAGTAACTACTAAGTGTGGGCCTTCCTTTTTAAAATTTTATTTTAGTAATTAACTTGAAGCTTTTGAGTTTTTATACATATACAAAATACCTTGAAAGACTCTTAAATTTTAAAGATGAAATTCTTACAACACAGTTTACCATTCTGAAGTGTACAGTTCAGTAGCATCATCCACGGCGATGGTTGTCACCCCTATCTAGCGTGTTCCCTGGGCTTCCAGGGATCCAGACTCAGGTCCCGGAGCTTGTGAGTCAGGCACTTCCCGGATTGAGCCCATAGCTCCCTTTTATTATGCACCTCCCCCTCCACAAAACAACTCCCACCCAAAACTCAGTCACAATTGCATCTGGCTTAGGCCCATCACTGGGCTGATTGAGGACAGAGATTCGGGTTAGAAAGTTCATTGTTACGTCAGGATGCTCGGCGACTACAGCCTGAACAAGTGACAGGAGGGGACAAAATCGCTCATTTTAGGTGTTTTCTGAATCAAAGTAGCAGAGCGTGGCGGGGCCGCCATTCTGACTGGGATGTAACGAGTAATAGGATTTTCAGAAAACAATTTAGGGAAAGTGACAACCTTGCTTATTTAAATGCTGTGTGACATTCAGCATCACTCCTCCAGGTAAATCACAAAATTGATAAAAATGACCTCGAGAGATATTGTTGAAAATGCGGAACACATGTAATGCGTTTATCTGTTGACTAATCCTCAGGTGCAAGGAAACAGTATTGTTTCCTAGGGATCAAAGGCAGCTGTTCCTGAGCATGGTGCTGAAATGTAGAGGCTGCATGCCTCCTCTCCTTCAAGCAAGCTGTTACAGTGCTTCCACGTTGGGCTTTCCCCATGTCTCTCTTATGGGTATGTAGACTGTATAACAATTTCAATTGACACTGTAGTCAATCATTATCAATTTCAAGTTCACACACAGTGCATGCTTTGGTATATATTTTAAAGCTGTCTGTGATAATAACTTGTTATTTCCCTTCTCTAACTTTAAACTTAATACATGGCAAGTGTAGGAAATACATCCCTCCAGTGTAGGAAAAAAAGAGAGAGAGATAACATGAAAAAGAGATCCAGCCACAAATATGTAGACTTACTAGGACAGTCTCCCATGATCTCTCTTTGCTTAGCAGACACATGTCATTTTACAGAATTCAACACATACACACTGCCTGCTTGTGTTTTTACATTCAGCATGTAGCACTGAAGTATTTCGAAATCAACAAGTTAACATGTGTTAATTTTAATGTTTAGTGATGGCCTTTTGCATGCTGATGAACTTTAAGCTGTGATTTTTTTCTTCTTTCTTGCATCAGTTCATATCATATTATGAAAGTGTTTTAAGTATGTTTTATGTTTAATTTGACTTCATTGATCACCATTCTTAATATCTGAGTATAAGTTAAGAACTTAAATGACTAAGTAAAGATCCTGGATATTTTAAATAGTAATACATTGACAATGTGCTTCAAAAACATATGACAATTCCACCCAACAATGTTCAACAATGTTTAGTGTGAGGTCTTCTCTAATTGGACTAAGCAACTCTTCTTACATTGGGGATTTTCACAATTCTCACAGCATAGGTGCTGTCTCCTTACTGTAAGGGGTCTGTTTCAGCTATGTTCAGGTTGGTTGCAGGAATATCCCTCTCTAGTAGACCACATTGGGATGACACATATTAAACTGAAAAACAGAGCCACCAAACCATTTAGAAAGTATCAAAATGGGTATCAATGTGAGAAACTCTTAGTTTTTCTTTTCTTAATCTTTGTTTTGGGAACCTTTGTATATTGACACCTGTGACATATTTTTCACAGTGCTATTTAAATTCTTTGTTTTCTTGAATTGATCAAACTTTAAAAACAATCTATGGGTAGTTTTTGTTATTTCCTCCAGACATGATTCTTCCACTGGCTGCCCTGTTAAGAACAAGGTTCTATAACCATAAGTGCTATGACTTCACAGGCTCTGAAAACAAACGCCGCTGGATCTGTACACATACTACCATCAATGGGCACTAACCACTTACAGCTTCAGCAATGGACTTTTCCTCTGTTGACATGGTTTGAAGCAAGATGGTATGTTTCATACACTGAGATGTTGCCCGTCAAGAATAACACTTCTACCTCTCTCTTCAAGCCGTCCTATCCTGTGAAGACCAGTTTCCTTTTCCCAGTGTGTAACGGGAAACCCAAGATCTGGAATGAACTTAAGTGGAATCTTCCATCATGACGTCTAGCTTTAGAAGTCACGATAATCGACTGTCCCCACTAACTCTGCCTATCCAAAGGCAGATAATTCTAGTCCATCACACCCTTGCTGTCAGATTAATGTTGCTACCATGTGGGAGGGATTCATGTCACTAGCCTGCTTAACAATTCTCTATCTGTCTCGATCATCTGCAGACATTAAACAACGGATTAGAGAAAAGCTAGAAAAGCAAGTCTGGGATTTGCTGATCAAGTTCTCATATAACTCCATAAAATCCTAATATTAGTAAATGAAGAAAAAAGCATTAACATCAACCTGTCTCAGGAATGAGATAATAAGGTACGGACACACAACCCTGTGGTTGTAAATGCTATAAACAGGATAAATAAACAGCTGCAAAGACCAATGAAGATTAGGTCTCTCAGTTAACCACAACACATCCTAATGCACAGTGACTGTCAGCAGGGACTATGAAACTTTGGTTAAATCTCCAATAAGGAAGTGAGATGTGGATACAGGACACACACACACACACACACACACACACACACACACACACACACACACACATACACACACACACAGGAATCCTGGAGCATTTTCCCCAGATCTCCAGCTAGGGAAATGAGCTTAATCATAAACCTCAGGGAACAGTTCAGTTTCTGACCAACTTCCTCACTTATAATTTGATGACCTTTCATACTGACTAAAGTTTGGTCTCCCAATATCCAACAACAAGAACAACAACAACAAAAACTAAACGTTTAAAAAAAATAAAGGAATTCTTGGTGTCTTGAAAAATGTATTTATTTGAAACTATTAAATTCATCTAACAAAAATAAATATCTACTTCAAAAATACAGGCCATACAAATTATTCAGAATATATTTTACCTGTCATCTTATAAAGATTAAAAGTATTTAAGGAGAGTGAGTCATTTGAAAGATTTTCTGTTTGTACTCTATGAAGAGCTCATTAGATCTATACTATTTCTCATTATATCATGCAGAATTAACATTAGGTGGAAACATTCATATAATTAATTTAAATTCTAAACAAAAATACCTTGCCAACGTAACATTATTATGAGGCAGAGTAATTCTTTACTGCAATAATTAGAGTGGTATTAATCATTTTTCCAGGTACATCATGGATAGTGGTGGCTAAAATAAACTAATCAGATGAAAAATAATATAAATTTCATTACACAGAATTATAAAATCATGAATTTGAAACCTGCACCAAGTAGTTTATGTAAGACAAATGAACACAGGTGGCACTTGCTGATTCCTGGCATCTAGTGATATGGTGGAGCAAGTGGGCACAGGGATAAAGAGGCAGAGTATAGAAGGAAGACCCCTAAGAGTTTGCCCATCTTCAAGCTGGATTGATAGGGTTTGAGAAAAAAAGAGATCCCTGGGCACCTGCTTTCATTCCTACAGTGTTAAGGCATCTACAGAAGCGACTGGATATAATTACCCATAACAAATGACCCAGAAGGTAAGGTCTGGCCATGTAGTCAGAGGTAGACATAAGAACATGCAGCAAACATAGACACACTTAATTCTTTCTCAGCAAGCTAGAGAGTGGAATGTGAGACATATGATAACCATAGAGAGTGGTTATCAGCTGACAACCATGGTGAGATGTAGTCAGGCAGCCTATGGGGAAAACTGGAGTAGGGTCTCCACTGGTTTGATGCAAGGATGGTCTATTGGCAATATATCATTTCTAGTGCCTGACATGGGATTTGATCTATTAATTTTTAGAGATGTCATCAAGAATACCTCTGGGGGAGAGAGTCCTCAAGAGCAGAGGCAAGCATGGGTGACCAGGAGTCTGACACATGAAGACAGAAAGACAGAAGCCCCACTCTTCTGAAGACATATATTCATGTAGGGATGTATAGTACACAAAATGGTGATGTATGACTGAACTGAGCCAAAAGGATCACAGCATTTAATCACTTGCAGCTGGAGATAATATAATGGTGCACAAGGAAGACAAACATGATAAGGTCTTGAAATTGTTATAAAACTCCATGTCTTGGTCATGTTTTGTAGAATAGAGAATCTTAGTAGTTCCTAACTGGAAGATAATTATTTAAAATTAACTGGGGTAACAATTCATACATTACAGGTATTAATTATAGAAATGGCATGTATAGAAATATTTAGATCCTTCCTTGTACCTTTATTACATTAGTCTTTAGATGCTATGTTTTCTCCAGTGTGGAGATATTTTTAAGATAGGAGATGTGGACGTTTACTGTTAGAGGTGAAACAGTAATTTGTTATGTTTTTCAACACAAGGTTACCGTTTACAATATAGACCACCTTTTAAGTATGTGGATACAACTGTGTATAATACTGGCATCTGCAACATATGCAACTTAAATTATTTCACAAAGGGATAGTCTTTTATAGTAAATATGTTTGTTAGAACTCTATGCTAGCTAGTTTCTATTCCTGTCAGATCGTCTCAGACCTGAGAACATGTCTAATTCACGTCATTCTAGAAAGTCTCTAGCATTTTTAAAGTGTACATAACTTTTCTTGGATAATAGATTTGTACTCCAAGTTTTTGGGGGCAAACAAAAAGAAACAGATGGCATTAGTTTGGAAATAATGACATTAATTGTTTAAATGTCTTTTCTATCAAATATGGGGATAGTAGAGGTAATTCACTTCTTGTTTTCTCTGAATATCAATCTAGTAGTCTGTTTGTGAGAAATTTCTTGCATTACTTACCAAGTCTTTGCCATTAGCAAAGGAAATTGGGTGTATGGTCTTAGCATGTAAGAATTTTTTTAGAGGTAGATTTTTAAGTTAATATTTAAAGCATTATAGGTAATTTTTTATTGTTGATTTGTGGGACCGTGAAAGGTGGCCTGGTTCGCAGTTAAGCTAAGGCTTGAAACCCCAGAAACTCTGAAGAAATGGTAGGTACTTTGCCTGATTTCCGGGCACCAGGTCCCTGTCACTAGTGACAGTGCCCCATAGATTTGTGGCCATCAGTCATGTATGGGCAACACCTCAAGCCCCTCCACATGTAGAAGACATGATCTATGGTCATGTAGGCTCAAGACAGATCTCCATTTTAATGAGGTACCTAAAGGCCTGAAGGGCTTAGCTAACAAGCTTTTCTTCACAGACGTTCCTCCTGCAAAAGGTATTTAATCTCAGGCCCACTCTGAGAAGTGGCTACGGTTTTACTCATCCACTTTCTGCTATAACAATAAGTACCTTATGACATTGTAAAAAACCCCAGAACCTCCACCCCACCCCCCAAGCAAGGACACTGAGAGCTATCAAAAGGCCCTCAGTTGCTGAGGAGTCCCATCCCAACTCGGCCCCTAACACTGAGCATCTCCTCACAATCTCCATCCTAGACCCCCATAATAATAGGAGGGGCCTAGGGAGCCCTACTCTCTTGAATACCATCAATAAAGTCCCGCTGCACCCACAAAAAACAAAACAAAACAAAACACCAATAACAATAAACCCCCCCACGAACTGCCTCTTCATTGGGATCTGCAGTGGGGAGCCAAGAAGAATGCCTTTGCCTGTGGAGCTGCCATCTAGTCTGCTGTAGAAGGCCTCCCTGTGTTCCCCTTGGGACCAGCCAGAACTCTGCCCTTTCCTTCCTCCCCCATCTCCCGGCTCGAGCTAGATCCATCCTGCAGGCGCCACTCTGTTCTCAGCTCTTCCATGGTTCCCAGCTGTACCTGGGTGTCCAAGAGGGCCTGAGAACCAGATGTCCCTGGCCTCATCACAAGACCTGGGACCCCCCAAACCAGCTCCGGCTGTCCTGTGTCTAGGAATGTGCTTTCCCACTCCTGGAGCGGTGTCTCAGGCTTCCCTATAACCCAACACCCACGTGCTACAGCCAAAACTCCCGTGTGACATGGTGGAGTGGAGTTGACACGGGACCCCATAACCCTACATTGACTGACTGAGATGGTATCTCTCAGTGGGCAACCATCAAACACAGAGAAACCTAGAGTAAAACTAAGCCTTTCTCGTAAACTAGAACATAGTAGTGGTGATTAGATGACCACTTTGAGATAAGTTGAAGCAGCTTAAGGGGAACCCTTGGGTAGAGCCTTCATCTCTGGCACCATATCTCTTTCCTTCTGGCACCGTAAACCAAATGTTTCAGGAGCTGTACAGTGTTCACTGCCCAACCCCTCAAGATCCGAACGGAACTTGCTCCCTAGGCAGGAAGCCATAACTCCTACCCTCACCCACCCTTACCCCCAGTGTTGCTCATTTTAAAGCTTTACCTAATAAGAGTGTGAGGAAGTTGGGCAATGTGACCTGCAGGATGGGGTTAGTAACACCAGCCCTTTTATATCTTTGACCGGGGGCTTGGTGGAGCAAAATACTCTTGGCCTGTCACTTCCTGGTAAACATGGACCTGGTCCAAATCTGTAGACAGCTCAACAAATGCATGTACTTGTAGTGACACAGCCTGGCACTGTCTGTAAGCCAGAATGCCTCTGTCCACTGATGAGATTAGACAGTACCTGTCTCCCCAGGAAGCCTGGAGACACAGGGCTGACAGAATCCACTACAGGTTAACCATATTCCTAATCTGACAACCCCAACACAAAATGTTTCTAAATATGATGGCTTCAAGGGCTATCACGAGGCTTGGGTGGAAAATTAGACAGCCGACTTTATGTGACAGGTTGTAATAACAATGCAGGAGTGTCACATGGTTTATGGAGTGTCACCAAGGGAAAATAAGGCTTACCCACCCCCAGGTACAAAATTATTTAAAGGCATATAAGATTATCTTCAGACAGTATGATTGAGGTGGGCATGAAACAACGATTCCATGCTTAGACTGTGTCTCATTTTGAAGATAATTCTGAAGGTGTATTGCACAATGCATTATTAAGTATAATGCATTAGTAAATACGAGAAAGAAACAATTAAAGGCACCATTGTTCCTACAGAGTTCATATAATTGATCACCAGCTGGTGGTGTGTGTTCACACAGGAGGTTCTGGGCATGAAAACTGAGACCTCACTAGACTGGCCAAATGGACTGGGGAAGTCTAGACTGATGGACCAGAAAATCTCCTAGGAGGAAAATTGATCCAAACAGAAACCAGCCGCTAGGTTTTAGGAACAGAATGCAGTCCTGGGTGTGGGGAAGGGCTTTGAAAGACTAGAACAGAATCTTCCCCAGCTTAGCAAGGAGAGCATTATCCCATCTCAGGGGAAAAGGCAGAGATAGAAATCTTTGTTTCCTTCATGCATGGGGCCTTGGGAACACTCTTTAGGGATTTCTACATAAGCCATATTGTAAGGGGGCAGTAAGCCGTTCTTTCTGGGTCACATAACAGCTTGCAGGTACAGCTCTCTGGGGGCTTGAGTCTGATACCCATGGGGAGTCTGCCTATAGGACAGCCAATGGGACTGTAGCAACCAGCAGAGCAGCAATGCACAATGCCTGGGGGAAGAGTGACAATTGGGCATCTCCAAGGGCACTGCAGAGGATCTGCTAGGCTTGGTGTACTAAACCGATGTAGAAATAAAGTCAGAATAAAGTTCTTCAAATATAGAACTTCATCTGAAGAGGCTGACAATGCATGATGAACCCAAGGTCATTCTGACTGGTGTGTGTGTGTGTGTGTGTGTGTGTGTGTGTGTGTTGGTGTGAACATACCTGTGTATGCACATCTGGATATGTGTTTGCATGCCTACACATGAATGTCTGAGCATGCCTATATTGCACAAGCATGATTAAAAGCCCATGTATATACATACATATGTATGCACACATGTGCAAAAGCCAGTGAATTATTCTCTTGGAGTTGATAGATGTAGGGGAGATAAATGTTGGATTAAATATATATATATATATATATATATATATATATATATATATATATATATATATATATATATATATATATATATTACTTTCATGTTGTCTTCTGCTCTACATACTCTCAAGTTCATAGCCTATAATTCTTCTGCTATTGTTTGTAGCAACTGTTGATGGTTCTCGAAAATCTCAATCGAAGTTCCCCAAGGAAGTGATCAAATCATGGATGGCAGAGACCCATGAGACCGACATGTAGGCCGTTCCTTGTCTCCCTCTTGTGTGACATGCCTCCAGAGTGATATTTGTTTGAGGCATGGTAGTCAATGATGCATAAGATCCTAGAAGACAGGACAACCTAAGACAGGCACAGTCCAGTATATTGGGAGTCCTCTAAGGTGGGGTCAACAATGTCAAGACAATGGCACCCTGGATAGATCCTACTAGTCTGTCAAAATCTAAAAACAAAAGGGTGGAAATGTAGAAGGAATGCCGGGGCCACGTCTATTTACAGCAGCGGCAAAAGCATCTCTTGAAGGAGGACCTAATTGAGGACTGCCTGAGGGACCAAGGATTGCTGGCTCAGACAATACCAGCCAAATGGGGAACTGCTGTTTAGAAGAGATGCTTTCTTGGGATCAATGGATGTGTGTGTGTGTGTGTGTGTGTGTGTGTGTGTGTGTGTGTGTGTGGAGAGTATTAAAGCAGCTTTCTGCAGTGTTCAGATGAGCTCGCTGCGGCTGTTGACTCTGCACCACCTCACCTCCAATCCCCAAGGGTAGGTAGGGTCGGGTCGAGTACACACACACACAACACACACACACACACCTGATCTTTAAATAGCAACCTGCTGACTCCCTTCCTTATTGTTCCTATGCATATGTGTTTGGAGGTGACCATGCTGGAATAGATAAGGTATGAGACAACTTGTCCTTGTAGAAGACTTGATTTCCCTTATGTGCTCTAACTTGAACTTCTCTCCTCTCTCATCCATGTCTGGGGGCTTCTTTGTACCACAAGTCTCAGATGCCTCCCATCTCCTTCCAATAGGTGGCTGAGCTCTCACTTCCTGTCCTCAAATCTTAGGGTCAGTATTCTTCCCCAGGCTTCAGTATTATTGTCTCTGAAGAAAACACATAGAAAAAGCAACTAATGAGAGATAAGTGGAGGAGGGGGATTTCCAAGGGTAGCTATGAGGAGGAGTACTTATAAATTGCATGTCCTGCACAAAAAAGACAGTGGCCTAGTCTTTTTTTTTTTTCATTTGAAAGGACTTTGCATAGAGTTGGATGTAACCATAGCAAACACTGCAATTGAAAGGAGAAAACTGAGGTTTCTGATGAAGAACCACCCGGCAGCAAACATAAAGCTTCATTCAGCCAAGCAGTAAACAGGAAGGAATAATCTCAATAATATGCAGCCTCAATAGACGCTAGCTACTTAGAGATGGTGAGGGGAACTCTCTGGAGGTTAAAGAGACCTTTAATATCTGGAGGCGGCATTGAGTTAATTTTCTTTACTCTGATAAAATACCATAACTGAAGCAGTGTATTTGGTCCCGGAGAGAGGGCTCCATTGTGGTGGAAGGAACAGCACCAAGCAGCCAAGTACACATTCCTCCAGGAAGGCCACCCCTTCCAAATCTCCCAAACAGGACCAAAAAACAGGAACCAAGTATTCAAATCCCTAATCATATGGGTAACATTTCTCAGTTACCACCAGTGAGGTTGATTGGCAAACAGGAGACTATTCCTTCCTGTTTACTGCTTGGTTTAATGAAGCTTGTGTTTGCTGTGAGTGGTTCCTTTTCAGAAAGTTTTCCCTTTACAATCACATTTTTTTTTTGTCAGATTCAACTTATAAATAACATGGCATCCTCAATGTGAAGATTTTCCCCATGACAATAAAACTTCACATGTGTGTTTTCACACCCCAATAACTAAGACAGTTTTGCAGAAAGTTATTAAATTGATTAACTGCTCAAAGAGTGTAAATGATCCACACTCATCTCAGAAGCACAAATATGCATTAAATCCAAATCCCTACTTCTGTGAGTATAAGAACGAACCAGGAGTCTCCTGAAGGGTACATGTAGAATAAGATTTGCTAAAAATCGTTCTGCCACAAACATCCTTAAAAGGGGGTGGATAGGATTAGATGTACGTGGTAATTACACAACATAGAAAACACCCCTGGGTTCAAGGTCAATGGCCAAGAGAAAGAGAGAAAAGCATTTCACACTCAACAGTTATTTGGAAAATCAACACCAGAGCTGAGGACTCTGCATGTGTGAAAGCCTGTGTGTAGACACCTGTGTTTACATACACCTGTGTACAAGTCACTGAACTCCTGTCTTGGAGAAGACAGGCATCCAGAAAATTCCGGATTGCTGTTGCTTTAATACCAACCCCTCTCAGTTTTCTGTTCTTTCCACTTTCTCATTCTTTCTTTTCAGTGCCCTGAGAATGCTTAGCACCAAACATCTGCTGCATGAGGCTGTACACTTATGGAAAGAGTAAAAACCTAAAACAAAATAAAAACATCAAAACAACAACAGAAACCATCACCAGTCACCAGCAAACTGCTAGTTGTCATGTCCACAATCCCTTTTTTAAAATTAATGTTTGTATGTTTGGTAATTTGTATTTGAAGCCTCTTAATGTGCCTTATTAATCACAAGCAGAAGGTTCTAAATCCCATGAAAAGAAGAGAGGGCAGTTCCTTACCATCTGAAAACATCACGCAAAAGCCTATTAGCTCTGGACAGGAAAAAGGAGGAAGCTTTGTCAGTGCAATTGTGAGGCTATTCAATACTGGAAACCTGAATGGAATTACAAGCTCGAGTCTGCTTTTGTTTGAGCTGCTGTATAGTTCATCTGTGAACATCGTGTGGGTATGAACGGAGCAGGCACACCCCTTGAAAACAGAGCTCAGCTCTTCAATTCAAATCTATTTTGCCGAGTAAAAGAAGATCAGAGACTAAAGTCAAGCAACATGTAGGCCAAGAATGTGTTTGTGAAGTGGGTCAGGATGCACACTGTCTTCTTGTCTCTCCATCCATGCAGAAGCATACAGCAGTGAGAGTGGTAGTGGGCACATATTGAAGAGGAGAGAAGACCAGGCTGAACATGTAGCCTTAGTCTTGCTCAAAGGAACTGACAGTGGCATGAAGAGGTTCCTGTTCAGTGAGAATGTGTGTGTAACTGTGAGTGTGTGTTGCACACACTTGCTAAGACAAGCAAACATTCTTGCCAATGTAGCTCATGGGGGTTGGTAGAGACAACCTTCTTGACTCTTGGTTTCCTTTTCTACTATGACTACCTTGAGGTCAAGTTCCCAGCTTTAAATCTTTTCCCACAGATTGTTTTCTTTGTGAAAATCTTTTGATTTTTCTGCTGGAGATTGGGGTCAGGGATATACTTCTTTATCTGGGCACTGGGAAGGTATAAGCATTGTTAAAACATTGTTAAGATCCATTAAAATTAAAATATGTTAAACTATCATTGTTAGTGATGAATTCTTTTAAGTATGTAGGTTTCCTTTCTGTTGCTCATTTTTCTGCAAACAAATGAAAACATTGAGAGTGTGGTAATTTGATTTCCTAATTATCAGCTGTTGGATTGTTTAGCCATTGATGCTACAAGAGAGAGAGAGAGAGAGAGAGAGAGAGAGAGAGAGAGAGAGAGAGAGAGAGAGAGAGAGAGAGAGAGACGCAGTCTAACATTAGGCAGGTTGCCCTTAGCACCAGCTATTTGGAACATTCTGCAGATTCTTCAAGACAGTCATGTAAAAATCGTCATGACTTCCCTAGCTCCTGACAGTACAGTTATTGCCAGGAGGGTAGTCTGAAGAGTTGGAGCTAGACTTACCCAATCACACATTTTGGTGAGTCAGTTTTACTTTGGCCAAAGGGAAGTACTTCCCTAGGAGACAATTATCACTGTTAGTAAAATTATGACTGCTCTGTAAGCTGACACGACTATGATTGATCCAGAATCAAAGGTTGTTCAAACAATAGCTATGACAGGTGGAAAAACTCCTTATGCAGGTGTCTTAGTCAGGGTTTTTATTCCTGCACAAACACCATAACCAAGAAGCAAGTTGGGGAGGAAAAATTTATTCAACTTACACTTCCACATCACTGTTTATCACCAAAGGAAGTCAGGACCGGAAGTCAAGCAGGTCAGGAAGCAGGAGTTGATGTAGAGGCCATGGAGGGATGTTACTTACTGGCTTGCTTCCCCTGGTTTGCTAAGCCTGCTTTCTTATAGAACCCAGGTCTACCAGCCCAGGGATGGCACCACCCACAATGAGCTGGGCCCTCCTACTTGATCACTAGTTGAGAAAATGCCTTACAGCTGGATCTCATGGAGGCATTTCCTCAAGGGAGGCTCCTTTCTCTGCGATAACTCCAGCTTGTGTCAAGCTGACACAAAACCAGCCAGTACACCAGGTATATAAGCAAGCTGATTAGTTTACTTCATGAATTGGTTGAGAAAAACTCTCTTGCTAGCTTCCAAGTGTTGTCATACCTGTCCCAATAAAGACTTATCTCAAATGGTCTGTAGTTGAATGAATGCCTGATTCAATTCAATACAGGAGCCAGCTTGATCTCCTAGGACTTGTGAATACCTCCCTACAGCTTAACAGCTGATGCTACAGGGGGTACTGCCAGAACTTGAGGTGATAACCTTCGAAATACTACTTCCTACAACATCAGTGAATTCTAAACAGCCCAGAATGTATTCCTGGGCTCCCACAACTGGTCTTGACAGCTGAAAGGTCCAAGGGCTTCAGTGGTATCTCGCAGTTAGGGCCCCATTTCTGGTACTCAGTACTGGGCTCTGGAACAGCCCTGCTTGTTCCAGGATTTAGAGTCCCCATATAAAACATGGGAAATGCTGTTGAGAGCAGCAAGTGGCCCACAGAGACTTCAGATCTACCTGCCAGCAGCAATCTCAGGTCCAAATTCACTTGGTGGTCTCAGTGTGGGGCTGTTTCCCCAGACAACTCAGTGATCTCACAGAAGGCTCCTCCCAAGCAGCAGTAGGAGGAGGAGGCTGCCTGAATTTGATTGACTTCTGCCTAAGCCAATGTGAGTCAAGGGCCCATACCTTCCTGGCAGCAGTTATTAACAACTGGGGCCGAGCACAGAAAAGGGAAGCAGAAGCAGAGAGAAGAAGAGGGGTTCTATAGAGCTGGTACAATGGAGCAAGGCCCCAGAGAGGAGAACCTGCAAGCTATAGTCACTAGAGATGCTCCAGGGAGGTGGCCAGTCTGTAAAGGCAAGGCTTGAGGACCCCTGGCCTGAGAGATGTTAACACTGACCATCATTGGGGGCTAAAAATTTGGATATCTACAGCTAGCACAATGACTACAAGGTTAGAAGAAAGCTCCTGCTGCTGCTACTTGCTACTGTCAGACACTAGGGAAAACAGAAGTTACTAAAATGTAGCTCTTGGAGAGCATCTTGCAGATCCATAATATAGATCAGAGGGAAGCGAAGAGTCTTCAGTCAACTGATTGGTGATGCTTCCTGCTCTAAGCTTCTCATCCTTTTTTCAATGATCATATTATGGAAATGGATTTGTTTCTCTCAACTGACCACTCCTCAGGGATAGGGCTCACTTCACCCACTTTTCTTTATTGTCTATGATACCTTGACTGAACTGTGGGAAAACAGCAACGAAAGACAGATGATAGGAAAACCGACTCTGAGACCAACTTTCGGTTTCTTGAGTTCCTAGAACACAGCACCTGTGCTAAGAAGTCATTTCTCTGAGACCCTTTCACTGAACATTCCTTCGAGGACATGTGACTGATAGTCATCAGTAAGTAAGGTTGTCATGATGTCAATCAGAAAGCAGTCCACTGGAGGAGCAAGTCACTCAGCAAACCTGGCACAGAAGGAGCAAAACTGAAGCTTCCATTCTGCCAGACTAGTTTTGTCTTCTGGGACACAGAATGATGGAAGTTTGTTCTGGACACCTTATTCTAAGTATAATATGAAAACATCTGTTAGGAAGGAATCCAGGTGTTGGGCACGGATGTTGACGCTGTATGCTTTGCCCCTCATCTCCAAAATCCAGTGGGAATTTCTATGCTGTGTTTGTTAACTCTAGTTAATGGTAATCTTTGTGATAATTGTAGAGCAAATAGAGCAAACTCTCAAATATAATTAGAGAAAAGTGTATCTAATTAACTTATAACTCCTGAGTTACAAAGTAGGGATAGAAATCAGGCATTGTCAGGCCAAGGAGCACAAATGCACTGAAGGAGTACAGATGTGCTGTGGGAGCACAAATGCATCATAGGAGTACAGATGTATTGTGGGAGCACAAATGCATCATGGGAGTACAGATGTATTGTGGGAGCACAAATGCATCATGGGAGTACAAATGTACCGTGGGAGCACAAATGCACTGTGGAAGCACAAACACACTGTAAATTTGAAGGTTGGTGAGCCAGTGAGAACCAACAGTGCTCAATAACAGTTTCCTGTGAAGATTTTTAAGATTCCAACATGTCTGGCACAGGCATGTAGGAGAAGGTTTAACTTAGGTCTCCAGCACTACTGATCCTGGAGATGAATATTGTATGACTAGTGAAGGTAACCTCAGATGTTTTAGGATTATGTTGGATGGATGATGATGATCACCTAATGTTAGCTTAAGGGCATAAAAACTCGTGTGTGTGTGTGTGTGTGTGTGTGTCTGTCTGTCTGTCTGTCTGTCTGTGTGCATCAGATGTTGATGTTGGTTGTCTTTGTCAATTGTTTTTTCACCTTGATATTTTGTTTTGAGACAGGTTCTCTTGCCAACTGATTGGACTGGTCGATCCTGCACCATCTCCCCAGTGCTGGAGTTGCAGGCTTGTATCACTCTGTATTCTGGAGATCCCAACTCATGCCCTCATCTTTGCAGGGCAAAACCTGAGCCATCAGTCTAGCCCATACAAAGGATTTTGATGGAGCTCTATAGTGGATTTTAGTAAAAGTAAAAAATAAATTACAGTAAGCCCCACCCCCAACAGAGTACCATCAATGATATTTCTTTACATGCTACATATTATGTTGCATTTAATAAAGAGAGGACATTAGATTGGTTTGACTAGTCACAAATACCATCAGCCTAATTTTAACATAATATAAACTATAACTCTTAAAAATTTTACACCAGAATCTCCTACTTTCTGAGGAATAATCTTGGGCATTAGTAAGGGAGACACGCTATTGAGACAGGGGAGCCCCAGCTGTCTGAAGTCTGAAGACTCCAAGAGATTGAGCTATACCATCACTATAAGACAGTCCTACAGACTCTAAGTGTGAGAGAACAGAACTCCCCTTTTCTTTAATACATCACTACATGCAGGCTGCATCTCATCAGTCAGAGCTTCGTCATATACAGTAACCCTTTCTGATCTGAGGAAAACAGGTCATTTGATTTTCCATGGCAGCTCTTCATGGTACTAGAGCTATTGCTTTGGGTTATTGTCTGGTTTGTCTACCATCGCACATGATTCATGAGGACAGGTTTCTGGGTTCATACTTGAAATCTCTTGCAGTGGTTTTATGAAGTGATAATAAAATTCTACTCAGGGTATTCATACTTTTATATGTAATTCTTAAAGTATCAGGATCTCTCGTGATTTGCCTCACCCCACTGTCCAGCTGGTTCTCTAAAAGCAATTTCCTACCATCCTGGAGGCTGAGAAAGAACCTGTACCTATGAGAGAGCGGTTTATGACTAGAAGGAAATTGGGATTTTCCTTCTTGCAGTAGCAAACGTCTTGGCTTCACATCTACAGATTAGGCAGTTGCTGATGTGTCTGATAAATGGATGAGTGAAATAATCTAAAAACCTGCATCTATCTCTAGTGTAGAGTATGAGGTGGGCAGGAATTTGATGGTACATTTCCTGCCTTTATTGGACTCAGCTTGGTAGGGGAAGAAATTGAGAGTCAGAACAATGATGGAGACTCTAAGTTTTCCTTTGCCTGTGGATTTCATTGAGCTATATAAAGAGCTGCCACTATAATAGCAAAATATGACGAGATAAGAACAGGCAATGTCTCGATAATGAATGTCCTAATTAGAAGCAAGCTAGATGCCTTGTGGTCCACAGGAGACCAATCAAACACACTCAGTCTTCGGAGCCCTTCAGTAATCAACTAGAATTAGCAGCAGTGCATCAGTGAGGGGACAGTTTTCTCTGGGAAGTCGTCCTTCCTGTGAATGGACCACACTTAATGTAATACAGGCTTCTCCCTAACACTCTAGCACTCTTTCCCAGAGTGCAGTGGGACTTAGATAAGCCACCTGGTGGCTTGCCTGGTAAGGCCAAGCTCCAGCCTTTTTTCCTCCAATAAAGGTAAATGACAGGGAATTTGAGTCTTTCTGGTCTTCGTAAGAGATGTCCTGACTTTTGGCAGAGTAGGAGGGGGTCCCATAGGAGGAGACTGCCCATTTCTCACTGCATATGTCCACTACATTAGCTACTTTTCCTGTGAAAAACACTTTGGCAGGAGCAACTTATGAAAGAAGGGGTTTAGGTTGGCTTAATCCACCAAGGCTGGAAGGACATGACAGCAAGAATGGGCAGCACGGTGCCAGGCACAGGAAGCTAGCTCGTCACATTGAATCTACACTTAGGAAGCACAAAGCATTAATGCATACTACCATTCAAGTTCCTTTCCCCACTTACAGAGTCTAGGATTCTGCTTAGGGAATAGTGACACCCACAGTGGGTAATGGGGAAAAAAGCCGTGAATGAGGCATTTCTAAACTATAACATGAAGGATAACTATCTATGTGTTGATACACAGTCACACCATGCAGATTTGTATAATCTGTGATTATTTCCACCCACCCCCAGTGATTCTAATGCAGTCCCAAGGGTCTATAAGGTGAAGAGCTTTCTAGCTATACTTCTGCAGAATTGGCCAAATCCTGTTCAGGAATCTAAAGGGATGTCTCCTAAGAGGCTCTGTCCAAGCCTGATGAATACAGAGGTGGATGCTCATAGCCAACCATCGGACTGAGAATGGGGTCCCCAATGGAGGACTGAGAAAAAAAGGATTGAAAGAGCTGAGGGGGTTTGCATCCCCACAACAGCAACAACAATATCAACCAACTAGACCCCCCCCCTAGAGCTCCCAGGGACTGAACCACTATCCAAAGAGTACACATGGAGGAACTAATGGCTCCAGCTGCATATGTAGCAGAGGATGGCATCAATGGGAGGGGAGGCCCTTGGTCCTGTGAAGGCTCGATGCCCCAGTATAGGGGAATGCCAGAACAAAAAGGTGAGAGTGGGTGGGTGGGTGGGGGAGCACCCTCATAGAAGCAGGGGGAGGGGAGATGAGATAGGAGGTTTCTGGAGGAGAAACCAGTGAAGGGGATAACATTTGAAATGTAAATAAAAATATCCAATAAAAATTCATCACAATGGGAAGAAAAAAGAATCACATGCTTAGCTAAGCCTTCCAGAGACTGAAAAAGGAAAAGGAAAGCTAGAAGTAGGTCCCAGTGCAGAGGTAATAGGAACTCTTGAGTAAGCGGAAATTGGGAGCTGGAGGCACGGAGCAGCTGGGCCACGGCAGGTGCACACACTCGTGCCGACTGTGCTGGGAGAGCAGATCCAAGCAGGTCCCACAGCAGACGGCAGAAAAGCATCAGCTGTGGCTCAGGATGGAGGAGTCCGTGTTAACAAGCCACGGGGCATCGAAGGCTGCCAGTAGACAGTAGGTACCTTTTTGCCTATGGTGCCAGACAGCTATGGAAACTCCTAGGGAGGAAACTCAGAGACTGGAGGGATGGCTCAGCAAATAAGGCTACTTGTGCAAGCATAGGACTTGAGTTCGAATCCCCAATAACCCCATTAGAAAGCTGGGTGTGGCTGCCTACAGGTCTGTGAGATGCCAGATCTTTTAAGTTTAGACACCAGTGTAGAGGACCTGACCTAAGTTTGAACTCAGGTAAACTTAACAGGCAGGTAGCTAGCATTAGTTTCCAAGTTGCCCCCTCAACAAGACCAGTGTCTCTGGGCTACTCCTCCAACAAACCCGTACCCCCAGGTTACAAGTCCACCCCCTGCCTAACAACCACCCATGCAGAGGGAAGCAGAAATTAAGCTTAGGATAGGACTCTCAGCACCAGCCCATTGTGTTAAAGGCCGCAGTAACTTTCCAGTTAGATGCTTGCATACATACTCCCTGCTTGATGCTTATATAAAGCCTTGCCCGGGTAAACATTCGGGGTTCTGTCCCCCTCCCCCAAAACCATCCTGCATGACTGTGATGCATTGGCAGGGGCTGGGGTGGGGGGAGCAAGCAAACTCGAATAGAATAAAGACTGCTGTGAGTTGCATTGGATTGCCTCCTGTCTGTGTTTTGGGGAATCACTAACATTTCCCTGACATGACATTTGTAACCCCCAGCCTTTGGGGTGGGGAGGGAACACTGGAGCTTTCTAGAATCCAGCCTAACTGGAGGTTCAGTGGGAGATTGATTCTGTTTCAGGGAAATATAGTAGAGACTGAGAGTAGAACATCACGTGTTCTTCCTCCTCTGGCCTCCGGGCATGCTTGTGGTGCACACCTATGCACCAAGGAAAAAATATTGCCTCGTTCAGTCCTGATATGGCGGGTTATGCTGAGTGGGCTGAGTGGGAAGTAGACTTCCCAGAACTTCCTTCCCCGCCTGGCTCCAGGTGATGCTGTCCACAGGGGACTCTACAGTCTGGCCTGCGGAAGTGAGACAGCAGCCAGGAGTTCTGAGGCTTCCCAGCAGGGCACAGCCAACACTCTGGCCTGGTAGTTTTCAGTGCCCTGTGCCTGCCCTTCTGGGGAGGAGACAGTATGGGGGATGGCGATCTGTCTGCCCACACCACAGCTCCTCTCAGCTTCCTTAAGGGTGGGGGGGGGGTGTTGCTGCTAGGTAATCACAAGTTAAATTCTGTACCCCAAGGTGAGTGAATTCCCATTTTTGTTATGGAAACCTTGCTCCCCAATTTACAGTTAATTGGATGATGAGCTGAGGACAACTGGGGTGAGTATAAAACAGGAAGTGACATGGGGTTCATGGCTAAGATGTAAGTTAGAATAGCTCAAAAGCTGCCCAGTCTAGGCTTCCAGCTTGCAAATAAAATATCAGAGTTTTGTGTTGTTTATATGGGCTAGCTATAATATATTCTACATTCACACACACACACACACACACACACACACACACACCACACACACACACCACACACACACACACACACACACACACACACACACGGAAGCTCTGAAACGTCATGGATAAACAGAGCATAGTCAGTGAGGGTCGGCAGAGGACATCAGTCTGTCTTCCTGGATCTCGGTTGGTTGTGGTTCTCTCTCTCGTGCATTATGTCCAGCTTTTCTTCCCAATCGCAGTCTGCTGACCAGTGTCCCCTTCCAGCTCAGCATCAGGCACAGCGACAAAGCCTTCCAGAGCTTTCTTCACCAGCTCTGAATGCGACATCAGGTCTTATCCTGATGGTGAGTTTCTCCTGTCACTCGAGGGGTTTCTGTTCTACCAGCCGATATGCCCGGTGATGCTGGGTAGGTTGCTTCCTTCTCAGACTCTACTCTGATACTGCAAGATGACTTAGACACAGTTTCACCTTTTAAATTAAGCAACAGGATGCAGACCAGTCTACTTCAAATGGTCAGTGCTTAACACTAGGCTGAAAGATTTGCTGATTGATTCATTTTATCTTCTGTGTGGGTGTTTGTGCACCATGTATGTACTTTATAGGAGGTGCCAGAAGAAGAGGTCAGATTCTCCGAGTTTCAGATGGTTTTGAACAACCATGTGGATGCTGGAAATCAATCTGTATCTTCTGGAAGACGGGCCAGTGCTCTGACTTATGAAGCTATCTCTACAGCCCCTTAACAGCAAAATTAACCTACACAATATTTCTGCTGATTAAATTTAAGGTTTCTGAGAATGGACTTTTGAAGCCAAGTGAAATCCTATTGGTATTGCTTCTCCAACTTAAGTTCAAGGGTGTCCTTTGGTCCAGACACTCCAGTGAACAGAATGATAACCCATCAGCGATGTCCGCATTTTGGCCCCTTAGCCATGATTACACCCCCTTTCATTTTGATCTAGAACACACAACAACAAAAGAGACAGACTTTTTGAACTTCATTTTTTTTAACTTTAATATCTTTAGATTTCAACACGAGTAAGTTTTCCCCTTGGATTTTAAGTTCTGCCTGGCGATCTGTTACCTCTGCCCTGTTGCCCAGTCCTTCTGGGACATGCTGTTAATTCCCATCTCTGAGCCTTCTCTTTCTCTTCTGGCCCAGGCACTAAATTCACAGTGCTGGACAACACAGGTCAATGTGGTTTGGAATAAAATGTGAAATTGTGTTTAATTTTGAATCCCACAGACATGCTAGCTCTGAATCTGATTAAAAGTCTTTTTCTCCTTAAACCCATTTCAGTGACGATCGCTGTGACATATGAACTGTCTGGCCAGAATTATAAGTGACCCTCTCTTTTAAATGTCTAAGATGGAAAAAATGTCATCATGGTAAACTGCTTAGCACCTACTTTTGGATGCTTGCAAAGAGGGTAAAGAGAACTTGGTGAAATGGGAAGAGCCCCAGGCTAGGGTGCAGCTCCGTGGTTGAGTGGAACGGAGAGTGGCTTCCATCCAGTAGCAACAGTAAAAACAAACAAACAAACAAACAAATGTCAACAGTCCAGAAGCAGCTGGTGAAAATATGTTTTCTTCTTTCAAGTGACCCTTTATGTGCAGCCTGGCTAATTCACTTTCAGCCCGGACATCTCTTGAATTAGTACGCTTAATTAGATGTTATGCCTGGACTCATGCCTCCAACCTGGCTTCTGCTGGGAAGAGGGATAATAGTCGCTAATATTTCTGCTTTGCTTTACCTGCTGACCCTGTTTGGAACTTGTGCAGGGAAGGCGCGATTTGTTAGGGACTCCTCAGAAGAGAGAAGAGAGTGCAAAGGTAAGATCCAGATGATGAGAAATCTCACTCCATGTGTGGGGAGTCAGTTAGAGCTGGGGCTAGACAGGGGCTCCATTCCCATGTCTGGCTGTCCTAGTAGACCTGTAGGAAGGTTTTCACAGAAGGCAGGCATGCGGCATATGGAAAGGAGATAGGACATAAGATGCTATGCAGGATTTGGATAGAAACAGTGGCCTAGTCCCTGCTTCACCATAGCTACACAAGTGCAAGGAATACTCACAGACAGGAGGGCACAGGCCAGAACAAGTTACACAGAAGTGAGAATGTGGAAGCACTTCAGAAAAATATAGAAAGAAAAGAAAACTGATTGTATAAGGGAGAACTAAAAAGCTTCCCCGGATAAAATGCAGTCTTAGAGGAAAGTATACCTGACAGAGAATTATTCATCACAGAGCCTACTAGTCCACCTTGAGTAAAAGTTCACCACACAGCTAATGTGCTTCATTAGTGTGCATGGAGCTCGGGAATCGTCAGCTTCCTTCTGTCCTAAAGGCTAGAAAGTCTAGGGTCATCGTCACAGCCAAAGCATGCCGGCAAAATGGATGGGAAAATCACCCCCACACAGAAGACAGAACACTAGGAAAGGATGAGTTCGTTCATGTTGTGGAGTGTCCTTCAAGGAAATTCTTGAATAACGTTACAAAGAAAACAATAACAGAGGCTGTGAGAAAGTGCGTTCTCAGACTACTGGCACTGAGATCATATCCTACTCTGTGACCTTCCTCCCTGGAGCACACACACCGTGAGGGAAAACAGCACAAGTAGACCTTAGAGGGGCAAATGTTTAGAGATTATGTAATACAAACAGCAAAGGTCTCCAAATTACATAAGGAAAAGAATAACTTGAGGGTCAAAATCTGACTGGTTACGAAGAGGCCGGGAAAGGAGGCTGTGGGAATTAGGGTCTTAAAAGGGAAATATATGTCAGCATTTCCTTAAAAGGAAATATAGGTCACTCTGAAATGAAAGAGTTCAGCACCAAGGAAGACTTTTAAAAGTTACACACAGCTTAATATATCAGCAACACCTTCACAGAGTCTTATAATATCAAAGGTAAAATTATGTTTATAAAACATTCTTAAGAAAAATAATAACTTTCCACCTTAATTTTCACATTCAGTATTGTTCAATTACATCACAGACTTTAAAACTAGTACTTCCTTAATCACACCTTCCGAATACCCATTTTTAGAAATATGTAAGACAGTAAAATACTAGAGAAGAAATCAATGGGATCCAGGAGACAGATGCTATGTTAGGGGCTGTGCATTAGATCTGGGAAACAAGACCCCCATCCACCAGGTGTTCAGGACTTTGCGATGCCATGTTTGGAGTAGACAGGAGAGAATAATAATCTCAGAAATCACTGGGAAAACTTACAAACCAAATATTTTATATGTTTTGTCACATATCCAGGTCTTGAATGTGGGGGGTAGGGAGGGAGGAAGTGTATTTAAGTCATAAAGTCAGAGAGGGTACAATGAGAAGAGAGGCAGAGATCTTATGGAAGGGAAAGAAACGGAGTGGCGGATATAATACATAACACGAAAGAAAGGAAAACTATTGATGGGGAGGAAATAAATACATTTAAAAATGAAGGTAGGGCTGGAGAGATGGCTCATCATTTAAGAGCACTGGTTGTTCCTCCAAAGGACCTAGGCTCAATTCCCAGCACCCAGTGACAGCTCAGGTGGATCTGAGAGCCTCATGCAGACATACATTCAGGCAAATCAATGTATAAAATGAAATACTAAAAAGAGAGAACGGTGAAGAGGGCCCAACAGTGTGGGGTGGGATGAATAAAAATGTGGTCTATGCCATGCATGTTATATATGAAAATGCTGTAGTGAAACTCCTTCCTTTGTATGGCAACTTAAAAGCCAATAAAGGAAAAGAAATCACTGGCAAGGCTGAGTCAGTGGCTGCTTTTCTTAATCAAAAGGAAGGACCACTTACCCACGGCATAAAGAGAATAACCCCTATGCTTGGAGAAGGGATGCTCTTAAGGATTCTTGCTTTAAACCAACGTAACACTTACTAACCATATTTTATGCTCCAGGAAACACGGTTTGGTTGTGATTTGTGAAGCATTCTCAAAACTCCAGTTGTGCATTTCAAAATTTATGTTGATTATTTCCACATTTAGAGAGAGAGAAAAACCTTACACCAGTCAAGCCTGAAGAACATGCAATATTTCTCACTGGTTCGTTCATCCCCAAGCACTGTGAGTGATGTGCAACAGAGAATGACTTCAAGTAGGGTTAAATATGTTGCTGATCGTTACCTCGTCATAACGATTGCATATGGGAAAATTAAGTATTCCCAGGCCTACTAGGCATCAACAGATTCTAAGCGGCTGTTTTCCAACATATACAGTTGTGTGCTGCAGGCAGTAACCTTTACTTTTAACAATAAGATGTATTATTGTTCCATCAGTTTTTCAAGATTTATTCAATAAGTAATTTTAGGGACTGCAAGATGATTGCTTTATTTAGCCTTCTATTATTAGCATTTTGTCTCCCACTGTATCTGTTTTTAGTTGGTACACCCACTATGCAGATACTAACGCATTTCATATGGACATTTTCATGCAAGTATGTATGGCACTTGACATGTCATGCCCTGGCTCAGCCTTCCCTCTGTGGTGAGTCCCTTTTGTTCTCTTGAGAGTTCACTTCTATTTTTCTGTCATATAAACATAGTCAATTTTATGTATCTATATAAATTCTATGATCTACACGTAAGATAAAAGGTGATAGCTTTCTTTCTGAACCTAATGAAGTTTCCATCTTATGATAATCTCCAGTTGCACCTGCTTTCCTGTGAATTGCATAATGTTCTTTACTGATAAATAAAATTCCATTATACGTATAATCTGAACATCACTCTTTTCCTTACTAATTTCTCTTCTGTTAGGCATATAGGTTGATTCTAAGACTTAACAGGTAGATTTCATAAAACATGTTAAAAATCACTATATCATCTTACAATTTTGCACATCCTAGTATATAAATTTATATGAAACAACACTAAAGAGCCCCCAAAGAACCCCCTTCTCCTGTTCTTCTAACATTTTCCAATGTCTTTTCTTCCCATGTGTGAGTTCAGAGGCAGAAGGAAGGATGAGACAGAAATAATTCTCTTAACCTAAAGGAACTCCTATAACACACCATGGGATAAGTCCTTAATGGATCCTGTATCATACTTCATGGAGAACTGGAAGGCACAGGTTTAGTAAATTCACAGGTATCCATGTGGCCTCATTCTCCAAAGGAGATGTGGAGGTACCTTAGAGAAAAGGAAGTGAAGCAAGCATCTCTTCCATTCCCCTCTGCCATCCAAGCATCTCTTCCATTCCCCTCTGCCATCCAAGCATCTCTTCCATTCCCCTCTGCCATCCACAGACACTGACTTCTTGACTTCTCCTCCGGTAAGTTTATAAAACTTGGAAATTTGGACACACTCGTCAGGATGTGTCTTTACATATTTAGCATTAAATATTTCCATGGCACTGGTCATTCAGAGCAGGACTTCACCCTGGCAGTGAGTTCTAGATGGAGAGTTAGCTCAAATGGCTTAGCAGGACACCTAATGCTCTAAAGAACTTAAGAGATGGACAGAAAAGATGAAGTTCTTGAGTGCACACAAGCAGGCTTACTAGACAAAAAAGACCATGGGTATGGGTAGAGACAAGTGTCTCAGAGAGGAGTGAAATAAAATCAGTGACCTTCAGGTTAAACTGCATTTCTGAACTCAAATACTTAACACCTCAAGCTCTTTGGGAGCCAAGAGAAGCAATGCTTTGAAGCCCACCTTGGCAGATGACCATGCACCAGTGCTGAAGATAAAAATTAATCTCTAAGGCTCTCTGAGATACATTTAACTCACTCCCTTTACCCTCTCCTTAGGCAGAAAGGGATGTTGGCTTGTGATGACTAAACAGATGTCAGCTGAGTCCTGCAGTCTTCCTGGTGCAGTTGTTTCTGCTATTGGAGACACTTAGAAGGCTCTGTGCTCCCGGCCCCCATGATGCAGAAGCCTGTCATCATACATGTCTCCTTACCCCTCTCTTCTGTGGGATGGTACTGTGGCCAAAGAAATGCCATTTCATTAAGAGCACCCTACAGTGCTAACTCCGCATACTGTGAGAATATAAGCCCTTGCCTCTGGGAAGGCAGAGAACATCTACAATGAACTTTGATTGCTCATAAATGGTTCACGGACTTTGCAGGGCAGTGTTCTTTTCAGGAAAGGAAATGAAGAAAGCGTTGACCACAATGGAGACAGGCTTGCTTGGCTCTCCTTTGGAGAAGCAGAGTAAGAAGATGTCCCCATCCGTATGCCAAGTCCTTCCTGAAGCCCAAGCTTCACCACGTGTGGAATCTTCTTGACCTTCTAAGGATGTATGCTTTTCTTCTTCCAAATGGAGCTCAGGGAGACATGTCTATCATTGTTTGAGCTTAAAAATGGCATTTTCCAAAGTCTTCCTAAAGCAGCCAGGGAACAACACTACATCTGCTCTGAGCTCCTGTATAACAACCTCAAAATGACAGCAACAGCTCATGAGCCATGCAATGGGGCCCTTGGATTTTTTTTTTTTTTTTTTTTTTTTTTTTTTTTTTTTTTTTTTTTTTTTTTTTACCTCAAGTCCTCAGCCATCTCAAGCTTACACAATTTTTTTTTTTTTTTTTTTTTTTTTGGTAATGGGATGAATGCCACTAAGATGGCATCCAGATGACAGTTTTGGTCTGGAGACAATACAAAGCTAAGTTCCAAATCCTCCCTAAGCATGAAATGACAGGTGTGGTATATGCAGAAGGCATCCTGCAAGGCTTCCATCCTCCCGGCTGTGTGAATCCAAGAGCAAAATGTTTATGCACCAATCATCTTGTTTCCAACACACACACCGAGTCCTTCTCTTCTGGGTATAACCAGCTTAAGCACAACCCATGAAAATAAAGATGGGCTTGCATAACCATGATGGCGGAGAATATGTTATGTTACATAACTCCTCAGACCCCGAAATCACGAAACACTGATAATGACCACGTTACCTTCCCTGACCCATCTGAGTTTAGTGTGAAACATTACTTTAATAACACTCCAACCCTTGCCAATAATGATTTCCACTCTCTACTTACAGAAAAACGAAGAGTAAATAAAAGCCAGCAAGCAAGTAAGGGTCAAGCAAGTAAGGGTTACACGAGAAGACAACGATAAAAAAGAAAAAAGAAAGAATGAGTCCATTTGGTTCTGGTTTAAACTTAGCCAAGGCTGAAAAAGAGATGGCTCAACTTCCTTGACTGAAGGAAACAAGGGAATGAACTGAGACAAGTCTTGACCCAGCTTTGTGTGCCCAGTGATGATCCTGTAGCTTGAGCTACATTTTCCCCATTCTTCATCAGCATAGACAGATACAGAAACATTTCAGACCTGAGACAGCAGGTCAACGCAATGGTACGGTGGACAATTAAGAGATCTTTCGGAGATTCGAGTTTGCAATTCATTTGCCAAATACTTGCTTACGGGCTACTTTAATGAACCAGAGTCCTAACGTCACCTACGGCAGCAGTGAACATAGTGAAAAGGAGGGGACTTCGAGGACATGTATGTCATTAGAACTGCACAATCACAACATGAGGGATAGGAGTTAATGGTTCATGGTTGCTCTGCCCAGTTACTCCGAGAAAAGGTATGGTCTGAATGCTTCCAACATCCTCTGTCCTTAGATCATCACTCTACAAGTTACCATTAGTAAATCCTTAAACCCAACATTCTATAGAAGTGGCAAGACATTTGGAAAAACTTTCAAACAATTCTTTGATATTTGGTAATGTAACCCTGGGACTCTGAGCACGCACTGGGGTATTTTGCTCAACAATCAACGCTAAAAGTACAATATGCTCAGTGTACTTATAAACCAGAACATGTGGCTTACTGCCAATAGCTTGACTGCCTTGTCCGTTCACCAGCTACTTAGCGTTACTCTACTGAGGGCCTGTGGATTCTGTAAGATGCTCAACTACTTCTAGAACAAATGGCAAAGACTGAGGTAAGATGATGGGATTTTAGTGATGGCTATAAGTACTGTGTTCTGATAACTGAATAAGATTAACCTATGTGTGTTTGATGGTATGTTACTCAGTCATTGGGAAATACCTGTGGGGAATGACTATGTCATCAGCACTGAGAGGCCCTGACTTGTAATGCTTGGTTTATGCATTGGCTAAGGGGTCAGATACCGAAACAAGTATCTTGCGGTAAAACGGAACCATTGAGCAAGATGTCTAACCTGTGACTAGCTCCCGGATCTCCAGGTCTGTGGTCTTTCGAAGGAGTCTCACCAGCGCTGGGATACCACCACAGTTTTTCAGGGCGATTTTGTTATCATCATTGGCCTTCCCATACACCAGGTTCCTCAGAGCCCCACAGGCACTACGGTGGACTTCTGTCATCCGGTGATCCAGCAGGTCCACCAGGAGCTGAATCCCTCCTTGTCTCCTTATCTGCAAGAACAAGGAACACAGCTTTGGCTTTGCTGACTCAGGTCCCACTGCCTGAGCCCAAACACTGTTGTCCTCTGAAAACCCAGTGCAGACAACTGAATGAGCCCAATAAGGCTTATCAAAGATCAGAGAATCATTAAGTGCTCTACTTAGAATTTGTTACCTCCAACCGCTCTAGCATGCTACTGACAAGAGATTAAAGGCAGTACCAGTAAGACATTTTAGTGAAGAACTATAGAATCTTGAAAGATGATTTTTAACTTCATAATCGGTACCTCAGACATTTCTTTACAAACAAACAAACAAACAACAAAAAAAAAGGAGTTCATGTTGATGGACTTACAATGATTACCATTGCTGAGACTTCACTAAATCTTACTGCTGAGTTAAAGGCCAGCAGTGCCAATATAGGAAACACTGAATGTGTTCTACTTAACAGGAAATACTGAGAACACCAAATGACACCAGAACTAGATGAGACTCTCAGGTAAGTGACAGAGGGATTTTTTCTCTGGGGATGTAAGAAGGGCACTCAGAGTGAGAGGCACAGCATGGGCAATCAGTGGTGGTATGTCTTACTTAGGTCTTTGATTAACAACAGGAAAAAACACATTACATTTTAGTGTTCTGATTATTGAAAGAAAACTGCAGTCTTCTAAAGATGAATGGAAGACATGTTTTGATGATATGTTTCCAGATATATGTTCTTCTTGCTACCCACTGACAGGGAGGGGCAGCTTACATATTTAAGCTGAAAAGAGAACAAAGTGGCTAATTAACACAGAGACACTTCCACAAAGTCATCATCTGAATGCGGCCACATGTGTTTAAAGAAGTCACCTGACTCACTCTCAGAACTTCTTTTTCCTTTCTTTAGACTTTGGTGTTACTAGGGATGGAGGGATTGACACCTCCACAACTTAATTTGCATAGTCCAGAAAATGTACTCATCCCACAGATGCGCTAGGACACACAGCTGCATCCTGCCATTTCTCTCCACAGTGCTCAACCACACTGCTCTGCGCTGCAGCCTGAGCCCACCTACTCCTCAGACCAGCATTTCCAAGTCCCGTATGACTGTGTTCTTCATTTGTTTCACCAGCATGGCTTTAGTCCCAAGTGCAACAGCATGCTCATGGTAAATGCTCACCACATAAATGCCGAATGAATGAGGAAGGTTAATTAATGTATGACTTGCTACAGTTGGGTTCTACAGATTTGCTAAAATGCCTCTGTTCAAAACTGGGTAATATGTCCTGCTAAGGAGAGAAAAGGGTCCTTTTGTGTACAGTCAAGGGTGTATGCAGGAATCTCCTGTGGCATTTCCTACACCAGCTTACACACATAAGGAGGACAGGCTTCATGCACTCCACTCGGGTGGAACTGGGAGGATTCATTAACAGCCTACAGCAAGTGCCCTCACTCATCCACAAAATGCAAACATAAGGGGAGAAAAGAAAGCCTAACAATGCTCACAGAGCCCCAATTCTTCAATCTGGAAAGCAAAATGCAGTGCCTTGTGTGTTGTGCCTCCCAAGAGAAAAGCACCAGCGGAGAGGGAGGGGGCCTCTCTGGGCCGGCACTGATGAATGGATGCAGGTTCTATTCCTCAAAGCCATCTGCACAGCCTGCAGGTGGTGAGGATGCCCCCCCAAGGAAGGCAGCCGCTCAAAGGATTACCTACCTGATTCTAAAAAGAAACAATGGGACCAGAAACAATGTCCTGCCTTAAGCCTTAGCAATTTTATCCTGGGCTGGGCTGGCAGCATTGAAGAGAGCTGTGT
Organism: Micromys minutus; assembly: GCF_963924665.1. Taxonomy (NCBI): domain Eukaryota; kingdom Metazoa; phylum Chordata; class Mammalia; order Rodentia; family Muridae; genus Micromys; species Micromys minutus. Next base: position 45,076,558 of record NC_137955.1, on the reverse strand, counting down.
GTGTGGCATGAACCAAGCCCACCTGTACTGTAGTCCCCAGCTTCTTCTTACCTCATCTCAGAGGGTACTCCATGGGCACAGAAAGGGTCAACAGAATGTCCTTTCCCCATCTGAGTGTGTTCGCATGTGCATTCCGGGCTTTACGGTTCTCTCAAATAATGATCAAGATGACGATTGTAAAAGAAGAGATGAATCTAATCATAGTGAACCTGTCAGGCCCAGATACTAAATGTGTGAGTAAATCAATGTTAATTAATTTTTAATTTTGTAACCATCTTTAATTTTCGATGACATTCTTTGCGTGTATGTGACTTAATAAGGTAATAAACAAAAATATTATTTCAAATCATTACAAGGGAAAACAAATTCGAATGAACGCCACACACTCAAACTTACAATTAGATTTTCAAGCTCTGTCTAGAGAAATCTAAGCTGGAGAATAATCTTCGGCTTTTGTTATTTTTATTCAGAACTTCTAAATGAGAAGAGTTTGCTTTCTAGGAGCTGAGTGTTCTCTAAGACTAGGAGAGTCTTGCTGTTGGAATGAAAATGGCCCCCATGGACTCAAGCATTTGAACACTTGGTCCCAGTGGTGGCAGTGTAGGGGGGAGGTTAGGGAACCTTTAGGGGGTGGGATCTTGCTAGAGGAGATGTGCTACTGGGAGGAGCTTTCACAGCCTTGTCTCACATTTCAGTGTTCACTTTCTTAGTTCCGGTGGCTCAAGAGGTACCCTCTTAGCTACCTGCCCTAGCTTTCTGCTGTCATAACTCCCTGAAATATTCACTATGTCTGTCTGTCTGTCTGCCTCTGTTTCTCTGACTCTGTATCTCTCTCACTCTGTCTGTATCTCTGTATCTCTCTCTCCCCCTCCCTCTCCCTCTCCACCCCCATCTGTGTGTGTGCGTGCACGTGCACGTGTGTGTGTGTGTGTGTGTGTGTGTGTGTGCACGAGTGTGTGTCTGTAACTGCAGGACAAATAAAAGTCTTTATTGCATGAGTCATTTTTCCTCATGACACTTTTATCTTTGCAACAGGAAGTGAGACAGGCTCCCACTTTACCTGCCTCTGGCCTAACTTTAGAGTTTATGTAGGTGCTAGGGATCTGAGCTCAAGATCCCCTGCTTGGTCAGCAGACACTCTACTGACTGAGGTATATCCCCACCTCTCTGCATGAACCTTTAAAAGCCAAATCTTCAAAGACTAGGTTTCAGATTATTACAGTACAACTTTGTGTTGGCTAATATGGAATGTTTTATGTATTGCAACAATAAAAGAAAACTCAGAAGAAAAACATCTATCTCATTATTTGCAAGTGAATAGATATTTTTTATGCATTAAAGGACGGTCTATGGCATGTCCAAGCTGGATCTTTTTGTAGCAGTTGGTATGCATTGCAGGTCCCTCTTTGTCCTCTACTGCCTCCACATACACATTTCTTCTTTTTCAGCATTGAATCACATTCCCATATCTGGATATATTACAGTGAATTTATCTGCGTTTCTTTAGGCTGTTACTATATTGGTTATTTCCAAGTTTTTGGAAATCATGTACAAAGCCACCTAAACATATGCTCAATTTTATAGGTACTCAACTTTTGAACTCCTCTGGGTAAATCCAAGAGAGTGATGGTGGAATCTTATGAAAGTAAACAGTTTTGTAAATGCAGCCAAATAGCCCTGCCAAGCAGCTGTGCCAGCGTGAACACAGAACACTTGAAATTCTCAGTGCTTAGATCCTCACCACCCTATAAGAACGCCTCGGTATTTCCCTTCTTTTAAGATTTCCTGCATAAGTTAGATTTATTTGCACCTATGCAAATGGCTGGATAAAATCAATATTGAGGTAGAGATGGGTAAATTACAGCTTCTTTTGAGTAGACTACATCTCTGAACCTGACAGAATCAGAAAATAATCATAAAGCATTTTTATTCCTATGCCAGATAGCCAGCTTTAATTTGCTTATCACATAGCTCTTTGATATATGGTATATTTGGTCAATGGTTTCTACGTCAATATCTCATATGTATTTCTCTGCCTAGTTGGGGTCTAGTTTGAGTCTGATCCATCAAGAATTAAAAGGATAGAGGTAGACAGCCTTGACCTCCAGTGATAAAGTGTGAATTAGCTAATGAAAGCAAAATTATGCCCTATTGTCCAGAAATGACCTGTTGGGTTGTTGACAGACAGGATATACTTTTCTTTGTTCTTTTTTCCACCCTTTAACTTTTAAGTGTCCCAGGCTGGTCTTGAACTCAAGATCTATATATGCTCCTGAATGCTGAGCTTATGAAATTAAATCAGTGAAGCATTGGATGCTTCCAAATACTCTGAATTATCATAGGCCCACGTACTTACCTCTGAATAACAAGAACATATTCTATGCAAAGGCCAGAATGTACTTTCATTATGTGGTAGAAGCTATTTTGAAGAATTTGAGACTTTATTTGCTCTTTCTCTCCCTGCAGCTATGTGAAAATATTTGCTTCCTTTGCCTAATAGGTAGATGAAAATGAATTATATTTGTTTTTTAAAATCATGTATCAAAGATGGAGCACAGTGTGAGGATTATGGTACCCCAGAGTCTAAACTGTGGTTCCTCTGTACCGGTCTAGAAGTTTGCCTGTCTATAAACATGACATCACAGCAGTGCTTCAAAGAGTTGGTTTCAGGATAAATTGAGTTTAAAATGTGACAAAGTACAGAGAACACTGTTTTCATGAAGTAATCCACTGTCTCTGGCTTTTATCATTTTTCCACCTGCTCTTCCATGATGTTCCCTGACACCTAGGAGAATGGGTGTGGTATGATAAGAATGCACCATTCAGACTAAGCACTCTGTAGGTTCCTCTCATTCTCTACTCCCACCCCTGTCTCCTTTGTCTCTGTGTCTCAAGACAGTGTTTCTCTATGTTACCCTGGCTGTCCTGGAACACACACACACATTCTCTCTCTCTCTCTCTCTCTCTCTCTCTCTCTCTCTCTCTCTCTCTCTCTCTCTCTTCTCTCTGTATACCTGGGACTTCGAGATCTACAGCCCTCTGTCTCCTGAGTGCTGGGATTACAGGTGTGGATTTCCACAGCCAGGCTTCTTATTCTTTTCACATTGGCCAGTTCTAAGTCTCTATGTTAATGACCATCTACTGCAAGTAGAAGCTTCTGTGATGAGGGTTGAGAGATGCCACTAACCTGTGCACATGGTAATATGTCACTATGACAGAATACACAGACACGAACAAGCTCAAGCCCAACAAGATTCTGGCATGGGGCAGGGGGAGTGGGCATGAAGTGTCATCCCTAGATCAGCATATATTGCCTGTTGATAGGGCGTCAGTTTTCTTTAAAGACCCGACCCTGCCAGGTCAGACCACCATGCTCTATGGGATGTCGCAATTCCCTAGAGTATGAGAACAGCACAAATTAGACTTTGATTTTTTTTTATTGCTATTTTTAAAATTCAAAGACTCAAATTGAGATCGGTAGAGGTAGATGTGGATCTGGGGCCACTGGGAAACAGGCATCAGCATTAGAATATGCAAAACACAAAACTCTCAAGGAAATAAAATATTTACAAATGATTATCTTTCAAGGAAGTCGAACTTGTTAAAGGTTCTTCCCACGTAACTCGTTATCTGTTCAACATGTAATTTAATTCATTAATAGAATAACATAAAACATTTAGTAGTTAGTGAAAGAAATGCAGTTCCTAGCTATGTCTTTATAAGGTGGTTTTAGTGCAAATTAAAAATATCATCTAATTCATTCAAAATCCCATTTGGTATGTAGCTAATATGACCAATATGGGCTTTATTATTCTAATCCATTGTGTTGATTGTACTGGCTATTTAAGAAATAATTATACATATATGAATACTGTCTACTTTGATTGTTTTGATAGCTATATTTCTAACATAAAATGAGTTAATTTATGTTTTAAAGGGTAGTGTAACACTCATTTTTTGTCATGATAATAAATTTTCTTAAAGGCATTTAAATAATTTTGAGCATCCCTGGCTCTCTATATGGTTTTTTTAAAAAAAGCATTTCCTCTCAAGAACTGAGATTCCTCAAAAAGTACTCAGACTTTCATTCTAAGGGTGTTTTCTGTTACATAAAAAATTAGACTAAAGAGATGAACACTTTACATTTCATTAACAGAGTAACTTCTAATAAGTAGATGAGAAAACAAAACTATAGCAACTGATGCCCCCAATGAGAACTTAAACAGTGAAGAGGAGTCTCAGAGACCTCCCTAGATACTAGTCATGGGCCTTGATGGTGGGATTGTGGTCATGTGACTTGATGGCAGGTGTGTAGTGCTTCAAGCTTAATCTCTCTACCGGCATCTGACACAAAAGTATTTGATTTTTGCAGTGTGTCCTTCTGCCCTAACTACTCAGGGGATTGTGTGGAAGGCAAATGAGACAGCTCAGAGGTATGCTAGAGTAGGAGCCAGTTCTACAGATGAATTTTTTTTCTTCTTTTCATAAAAGCACCAACTAGAATGTCCTCATAATTCACAACAACCTTGTCACCCTGTACAGGGCTCAACACATGCTCTAAAGCCATCAATGCGTCCTTCCAGGGCTGGCATTGGACCATCAGAGAGGCTGCTTTGGGTACGTGTCACAGAAAGAACACCTTGGAAAAGAGGCTTTGACATTTTTAATCTTTTAAAAACTGCCTTTCATTTAAGGGAAGTGGCTGCTATTACAGTAAATATTAGTAAAGGTTTCTGTCTATAACTGGTCAAAGAAAACCATTTGTCATGGGAACCTCCACAATGATCTATCTTATTGCTGTGTTGGCTTTCAAGCTCACATCCTCTCAGGGTCCTATCATTTATGGAGATAAAGAAGAGGGGAAAACTCTGTATTTTGGACCAAACATGAATCATTGACTTCCATATGGTGATATATTTTATATAAGATACTTAAAAGGCACAAAAATACCTGCATCACACACACACTCACACACACACACACACACACACACACACACACACTCCCTCCCCCATCCACTGTGGGTTGCTGCCTTCCATTTGCTAACAATGACCACAGTGAAGGTTTCTGGTCAGCTGCACTGTGTGAGAAGGAGATTAGGTCAGGGGTGAGTGTAGGATCAGTTGGCTGCCTGCCAAAGAACCAAGCATGGGGTCAAATGCAACTCAAAGCATCTTCCCAGCTGTGATCCCATGTGATCATTATTACTGAGCTCCAAAGATGGACTCAGCTTTATTTATTCTTTAAAGAAGTCAAGAAAGGAGCTCCTTTTAAAAAAATATAGGAAAAGCTACTAGGTGATTCTCCAAGCTCTTTTCCCAAATGCTATTTGAGGAGGTCTCAGGGTGTCCTGTGATAGGTGTTGGGATTCTGTAAACTCCAGTCCTCAGTTATGTAGCAACAGCCAAGTAAACCCCACCCCTCAGGTATGCTCTGCCCCAGTGACCTGACACTGGAAAAGGGGCTGCTTGCCCCCTCCTCTATCTCTTGTGCTCTTGTCTCTCTTGTTTTCTTGCTCTTGCTTTCTCTCTCTTGTTCTCCCCCCTTACCCCTCCTCTTCCCCTTCCCTTCCCCCCTCTCCCTCCATGTGCTCATGGCCAGCCTCTACTTCTCTATTCCTCTCTTCTCTCTCTCTCTCTGCCTCTACTACCCTCTTAACTCCCCCATGACTTGAATAAACTCTATTCCATACTATACCATCATGTGGCTGGTTCCTCAGGAGGAAGAGATTTCTAACATGGCCCCCCCAGAGGCATCTCCCATGCCTTGCTGCACCTCCATGGGCCATATCACCCACACTTTCTTCATCCTTTTCCTAACATTGGTGCTGAAACCGGGGATGTCATCTTTTAACATCATTGGTGCCCGGTGACTTTTAACAGCAATAGGATGTCTAGGTTCTTTGAGGATCAAACAATAAACTGGACAGAATACATAGCAATATGTATACTGCGTGTGTGTGTGTGTGTGTGTGTGTGTGTGTGTGTGTGTTGTTTTCAGGACACGGGAGTAGGAAGCAGGGATTCCCAGCATGAAAAACAGAGCAGGTCTTTAATGACTGACATGTGGGCTATTATATAACTTGGGACAATCTGTCATCCAACACTCAGGGGCATATATCACTCCCTGTCCTCTGTATGTGCAGAACATGGTAAGAGGAGTTTGTCCTTGAAGGCTCACTTCTAGGAGAGACGTGTCTTACTGTACTTGTGCTTACATGGGTGTAAGTCTTCCTGGCTTATCTCCCACTTCTTCCCGCAGACTCCATTATCCAGGGTCAGAGAGCTGATGGTGTTGCCCTACCTGGAAGGGCACACTCTTTTGGGACTGGGCTGTTCCTAGAGCTCCTTTGTCTGCTCTTCTATCTGGGCCTTAGGTTTGCCTTTGAGAACTCAAGCTGTAAGGCTCGCTGAGCAGACCCTTTCAACTTTGAATTTGACCTAGCAAACATCACTACTGAGTGTTTATACAGAAGAATCATCCTCACTTCAGATGAGAAACAGTGACAATGCTGGGGACCAACCGTATCCTAGAGCTGTGCGGTGGGTGTGATGGTCCCTAAGTGAACAAAAGTGAAGTAGGGAACTAAGCCTACTGGAAAAGAGATCCACAATTATCACAATCAACTGAAAATGCCTTAGGAATGACTTAGAGAATCCAGCAAGGTATAAACCTAATAAGGTTGAAAACTGAATACTTTCCTTATCGAACTGTGTCTGTCTCAATAGACCACAATATCTAGACTTCTGTAGAAGTGAACCAAGAATGAGGGCTCTGTGTGAGGAAGTTCAGATATGTCACTGAGGTCCAAAAGAGTGTCTGTGATTAAACGTCCCGAGGACCACATTCCTGAAACTTTTCACGACTGTTAGACTTTCCTTTGCTCACACGGGAATCAAAACTAAAGCTCTTCTCATCCAAAGTCAATTCATGTCTCAAAGCTGTTTTGGACACAATGACAGTAAATGTCATCTAGAAGAATGAATACAGGTGAGACAGGATAGGGAAATGTCAGGCCTACTGTCAGAGGAACACAGTCTAAATTACCAATCTGCAGAACAGCATGGTGACAGTCCAGCAATGGAGCAAGGAAGAGACAAGAAGGAGCACCAGAAGAGCCACATGTTCTCAAAAGCTAAGATGTGGTCCTAAAATAACATGGGTTTAACCTACAATTTATAAAGATGGGCTCATAAGTTTAGGAAGACAGCAGGGGAAAGTTACCTTCCATTATTCAGATCTGCATAAAGGAAATTCAAGTGGGTTCGAAAGTTGGTTGACTGCATAGTGAGAAGCCAGAGGGTGATGCATAAAACCCTACCTATAAAACATTGGTAGATGATAGGCAGATGGCAGGTAATAGATAGATGATAAATGATAGACTGTGGGACCTTGAGCCAGAAGTTCCTCATAACTCTCTGGTTAGAAAGGAGAGTGACCTCGGAAGCTTCCGGAGAGAAAATCTCTTCCAACTGCTCTTAAAACAAAAGCTATAGAATCAGGCAGTGGGATGATTCTTGCACATTTCCTCTTGAGCACACCCCCCCCCACATATATCTAGTTTTTTTTTAAGAATTTATCTATTATATATATATGTGTGTGTTTGTGTGTATGTATATGAGTACATTGTAGCTGTCTTCAGACACACCAGAAGAGGGCATCAGATCTCATTACAGATGGTCATGAATCACCATGTGGTTGCCAGAATTTGAACTCCAGACCTCTGGAAGAGCAGTCAGTGCTCTTAACCGCTGAGCCTTCTCTCCAGCCCCCATATATCTAGTTTTTAAAATGCTTTGGAGTCTGACAACCCAACTGGTACTTCCTATTGGCTTGGTCTGAGGGCTTGGGAAGACCTTGTCTACATATTTGGGGGCCGCCCTGCTTCTGCCTGGAGCTGACATGACCTGAGGAGGAGGGACTTGGGGCGTGGCTGACACTACAAGGAGACAGTAGTGCTTATGGCTACTGGAAGACCCCTGCTTTTCCGGAGTCTAGGAAGCTTCCTGCCGTCCCACTTATTGTTCCCAGGGCTTCACTTGTCTTGACCGAGGACCAGGGTATCTTTCTCAGCCTAAGTCCCACAACAGATAATACATGGATGAAAAATAGATATAAAGCATCATAAAAAGGCTGGAGTGGATAATTCGGGGGGAGTGAAGGCTGGCAGAAAAGGCAGATAAACGGCAGAGTGAAAGGCCAATGTACACTCGCCATATCAGCAAACATAACTGAAGGACAGATCAGGGAAATTATTGGTTGCGAAAATGAAGAACAAAATGCTCACAATGTTATTTAAACTGGGACGCTGAGGTAGGCAGGGTATTAAGGTATGAATTTAGTTTATGCTACTAATGCCCATATACTTTGGGGGCTCATCCAAAAAGGGACCTTGGGGTGGTACTGTGGTGAACTTACTTGCATTTATCACAAATTATGTTGGTGATATTTATTTGAGCAAAGACATAAGTGGTATTTACTGATCCATTTGTATTTAATACCAGGGATGTGCTCCTCTGGTTTTACTGGCTGGTTTAGTGTCAACTTGACACAAGCTAGAATTATCACAGAGAAATGAGCCTCAGTTGAGGAAATGCCTCCATGAGATCCAGCTGTAAGGCATTTTCTCAACTAGTGATCAAGGAGGGAGGACCCAGCCCATTGTGGGTGGAGCCACCCTGACCCAGCCCATTGTGGGTGGAGCCATCCCTGGGCTGGTAGACCTGGGTTCTATAAGAAAGCAGGCTGAGCAAGCCAGGTGAAGCAATCCAGTAAGTAACATCCCTCCATGGCCTCTGCATCAGCTCCTGCTTCCTGACCTGCTTGAGTTCTAGTCCTGACTTCCTTTGGTGATAAACAGCAATGTGGAAGTGTAAGCTGAATAAACCCTTTCCTCTCCACCTTGCTTCTTGGTCATAATGTTTACGCAGGAATAGAAACCTGACTAAGACAATATTGAAGTTTCTTTTTATACGCTCATGAAGTTAGACTTTTTTTTCTGCCTGCTTTTGGTATACAAGCAACAACAGCACAATGAAGGTATGGTTAGTGGGTTATAGATTTTGCATGTGCTTACTTGAGGTGGTCTGGGAGGTCACAATAATTTACACTGTACTGTGGTGAGCAAGAGCCACTCTATAGCATTCCTGACTTAAAATTTCTCTCTATTTCTTCAATCTGCTTTATACAGAACTACATCAGTCTTAGGTATTAATCATCCTCTTATTGGAGAGGCCAAGTCTCTGAATAAAATCTTCTAACCTGAGGATGCAATTAGAGAGCTCTGCTAACTAACACAAGCAAAATACATTAATAAATAGAATAAAATACTCAGATGATGCATGGGAAGACAAGACATTGAAAAGTTAATGTTTGCCAAAATTTATTTGCAGTTTTACCAAAACTTATATCCAAGTGGATTTTGTTGGAACATAGAATCGCTCTGATCTGTAGTCTCCTCACGGCACCATCATAAAGGCCATTTCAGTGAGGAGGGAGGAGAGGGGTTATTTTATCTCATGGATAAATACTGCATAACCTCTCAATTAATAAAACATTGGGGTATTGATGACAGAGTCAAAAATGGCTGAGGGATGGCTGAGGAAGAGCGCTGGCTGTGCTTAGAATCTGCTGTGTAATAAAAGGAGACATCAGAACCCAATATGGAGGATGATTGACTTGCAGGACAGGAGGCTCACACAGGAGGTGGTCATGTGCCGTGTGTACCAAGAGCTAACAATACCAATTGAGATAAAGTTAATCGGCATGAACACAAAAATAATTTCAAAGATAAACGGGGAATCTTACAAAAGCCACAACAAATAATATAAATAGTAACCTTCCCCTCAGCCATGCTTGCTTGTAGATACAGGAATTGCCGCAGTGTTTGGGATCCTAGGAGCTCTGATCGCAGAAGTGTGAGTAAGACAGCAACATGAACTAGTAGAGATGGGAGTCATCTCATCTGACTCATGGCCCAGACAGTCACTCCCTTTTTTCTCCTTCCCTTCCATCCTTAACGTGGGCAAGGCTGAGTAGGGCCACATTTACAATTGACTCAAAGGTTAATTGTCAACTTAAAATTCTCTTCGAAGAATTCAAAACATTAGATATCTCCTTTGAGTCTGGACACTGATCCCTTCAAATTAACAATTAATTTGTGAATTTCTTTGCTGGAATGCATATACTTTCACATGTTTGTGTACAGAAAACTGAAATGAGTTCTGAACATGCACTAGGGTAAGTTTTGAAGATCCAGACTTCAAAAGGTAGAGGTACGATCTAACTATCTGAAAATGGCTAAACCCTGTCAGAATGTAGGACAGTAGATACACAACCTATCTGAAAACTACTTTACCAGGTCAGACTACAGGAAGCCCACAGGTACTCTCCCTAAGCCCTTTTGTGGGTTTTGTAAGAGTCGGGCCACCGTTGATTTGATCTGTCTTTCTCTCTGGCCTTTAGGAGACAGTTTGATGGCCAAGACCTTCCTTTTAAGGAGACAACATGTCTAGCTAGGACTCAGAGACTAAGAAGCAAGAAAAGAAGCAAGTGTGACCAGCTTTGAACACTGAACAGCTTTACCCGGAAGCTGGCGATCACCTAGGTATCAGTGTGCAGTCAGGCAAATTGCACGTACAGTTCTAATACCCGGCAAGTGATAACCAAAGAGATACTAGAACCAGGAGAGAGGGGGTGGGCAGCAGACTGCCTCAGGGATATGGATACACAGGTCCTGAAGGGAAGGCGATGAGGGTTACTGGGATAAGCAAGGAGGCCAGAAGCCTGGGACCGCAGGATGGAGAGAGAGGGTAAGGTGGTTGCACTATAAAGTGGTATCAAGCTGCAGGGATGGATCTGGGGACTTTGATCCATTACTGGGTGTTGGCTTTACTCTGAGCAAATAGGAAGCAGATACTACCTTACAAACTACTGAATATGAATGAGGTCAGAGTAGGTACCAGGCAAACGCACTAAGACCACCCCAGTGAGAGAAGCCCAGCAGCTTCCCTGATCGACCGCACAGCGTCAGATCCCAGACCTCCTTGGTAGACAGGGTTTTGAGTATGTGTGAGTTAAAGGAGGGACTCACGCTGACCGTGATTTGTGGCTTTTCTTTTCTTTTCATTTTTCATAAACGGGCATGTTGTTGATAACCACAGCCATACTTCCTGGTTGATTGACAGACGGCAGAGCACTTATGGGAGACATAGCCCCTCACTTAGATTTCATCGTGTTGACACAAAAGCAGGCATTTAAAAAATTACTATTCCCTCATCCCTGCAAAAAACAAAAAGCGACATCTCTCAAAACCAGGATAGAGAAATCGCTTTGTGTCTCAGACAGAACAGTTTTAACTGATGATAAATATTAAAGAAAAGGAAACGCGTTCCACTAAAGAGCCATGGCGGGTGCTTAGCAAAAATTCCCTTCACGGATATTTTATTTTAAAATTGCATATCTTTTTTAAAAGTGTTGTTTCAAGTGAGATTTTCACTAAACCTCCTGAAATTGCATTGCGCCCGAAGTTGGCTTTATTATATGAATTACACGACTGAAGAGGTCTTTGTGTTACAAACTTGTTTATTTTCCCTTCTTGTACACAGTTACGAAGCATCCTATATATTCCAAAAACCTATTCTTTTTTTGTTGTTGTACTAATAGCCATGGGATTAAATTATGGTGAGAAAGAATATTTATTAAGTGTTTGTCCTGAACTACCGGAACCCACTGTGAATGTGGGAACTGTCCTGCGGAGGCCACTGAAAGGCTATCAGAGAGGCAAACCATGTGCAACTAAACTCTGACATGCTTATGGTACAGCAGGTCCAAACTTTGTTCCTTTTATCTTTACTCTTTTTTGTGTTTATGGGAGCACGTGTACGTGTGTGGATGCACACGTGCTGGTGTACATTATGGAAATCAGAGGATAACCTGCAGGTGTCATCTCTCCCCTCGCTCCATGTCAGTTTGGGGCATTTGAACTTGGGCCTTCAGGCTTGATGGAAACAGCCTTTGCCCATGGAGCCACCTGGGTTCAGAGAGCCACACATTTTTGTGGCATCCTCGGGTGGTAGGCTTGGGGAAAGGGACTGGCATTAGTGTTAGGGGACAGTATGTTCCCCTGATATGCAGATTTCAAAATTGATATGGGACTGGGGATGCTTTGGATTTTTAGGGGAACAGAATTCAAGATTCCTGGGTACTGTAAAAGAAAAGCGGAGAACCAAATGGAGTCACGTGATCACAGCAAGAACCTTCGGCCAGAAGCCCCAATGCCTGGCAGTCTGCATGCCCACTGAGTGACTTCAAGGGTGGAGAATGGACAGATGGGGTGACGAATGTCATCAGGCTGAACAGAACGCTTCTTACAGGTAGATACCGAGGGCCCAGGAAACCCTAGGAAGATGCTGACATCCACACAAAGGTGCAAGCGTTGGATGTGGCAGTGTGAGAGGAGCTGTCTTGAGTAAAGGGTGTGCAACAGCCGTGGAGGTTGTAGCTTCAGGGACAGCAACCCATCTGGGTAGGCGTGCCGTGACTCCAGTGATTTTATTTTAGAATGTGTAGATTTGTCTTAGGGTCTCTTCCCACCCTTCACACCTGCGGCTGTACAGATATTCACACAAATGTGGGGGTTTGCACACATCTCACTTGTGTAGACTACGACTGCCACTTTCAGTTTGATAGAACTGTTGCCAGAGCACAGAAGGTAAGAGCAGAGGTTATCTGTGACTTTCCTCAGCTCTGCTGCTGGATCTTGCCGGGACAGCCTGCAGGGAATTCCAAAGGCTGATCAACGGGGGGGGGGGGGGGGGGGAATACTGCCACCACCCAGGGTTCCCTGGGGCTCCACCAGATTCAACCTGCTGTGAACAGAATTCATGCACCCGATGCCGGCCTTACTTTTCCTGTTTCTCTAGGACAGAGAACTCTGGTTAGAAACTCCTGGGTGGCATGTGCTCTAAGCAGGCACCGTCAGAGGTGCTGGTGGACAGGTTAGGTGTTAGTCACTTATCACTGTGTCCATCAGCCCAGGTAGAGCATTCATGCCACACTAGGATTTTGACACGTTTTTTGATGCTCCATGACCTTTGAAATTAAAAATAAAAATAAAACTGCTAAGAAACCCCATTAAGCATATCGGCTCTTTTATTTATTACTAAAAGAAGAAGGAGGTTTGGTTATGGGGAGTAAAAGATTTCTGCAATTCTCCTGGTTGTTTTAAAGTCAGTAATACTAGTATACACGTGTACATATGTAAGTATGTACATATACATATATATGAATGTGTGTATGCATGTAAACATGTAAGTATGAATGCATTATGATGGACTGAATAAGAATGCCCCCCTCTATAGTCTCAGATGTTTGGATTCTTGATCCCCAGTTGGTGGCACCGTTTGGGTATGTTTAGGTGTGGTGTTGCTGGAGGAAGCATGTCACTGCAGTCTCCCCTTTAGAAGCACATAGAGCAGGGAAAGCAGTATCTTACAAAGACTTCAGTGCCCAAGCAGGTATTTCAGAGTTTTAGAATATTATACAACCCTGAAAATCTAACCGGAGCTCAGGCAAACATTTTATTACATATGTAGGAAGTCTTTTCTTTTCTCAGAACTTTTCCATTTATGAAGCAACAGTAATTTTCCCCACAAGTAAATGCCAGCAGTGTGCTTGTGTGCTGTGTGCACCTGCGTCTTGTTTATAGAGGCTGATCCTGAATATGTTATCTAATTATAGATATGCAGATGTCTTGTTTGCCATAATGTAAAAATATATAAAATCATGTGAAATCAGTATCACTCAGATCTATACATGAATTTAGATTTCAATGAGGTGTGCCTGGGTTATAAGGTGAAAAGACAGATAAAAGTCAGAACAATAAGGGGGATTATTCATAATGAGAAGTCTTCACATTTCCCTGCCAGTCTTCTGGGTCAAAGACAGAATTAAAATATTAAAACAGAAATTTGAATTGCAAAACAAATTACCATCTATTGATTCATGTCTTAGATGATCACTGCAGAAAAATTCTATCTTGAGCCAGAGAATGTGGCAGGGGTAAGAAAACATCGGTTATGTTTTCTCTTGGGTATATTAATAAACTTCGAGGGGTTTGTTAATACAGACTGACTCTCAGGGGTGGGGCTCAGCGAGCTTGAATGTGAAGACCAAGGAAACTGGTTATTCAGTCAAGTATTTGAAAGGATATTCGTCATGGTGAGTGGTGGGGTATGTGATCAAAGCAACTAATGCTGAAGACCACGCAGTCACCTTGAAGGAAAAGACTGATGTCTGGATCCTTGTCAGGGAGTCCTGAACCTTATCTGAGAAGATACAACTCCACACAACAAGGCAACAGCAGATTCCTCTCCCTGAGGTGGCTTCCCAGGGCTCTTCTGAAGAGAAACATTTCTTTGCTCTAAGAAGCTGAAGTATTAGGAACAACAGCTCCTCTTCCTGGTGCCGTAAGACATTCCCGGTCTCACTTTTGGTGTCTGCGAGTATGCTCCTTGACAGAGGAGAGTTCAAGTTACTGATGGAATGAGGTCCCTGATCAGCTGACCTCAAAATAAAGACTTACTCCGCCCTGGTTTGATGGGCCCAGCAGAATCTCAGAAGTTACTTTTAGTGCTACCACAAAGCTAAAATATTTTTGAGTCAGGGAGATGACAGTGTGAGGAAGATTCAGCTGGAGACTGCGGATTGGAAGGGTGACAGTGCTCTGAGCCAGTGGAGACCAGCAGCAGTCAGAGAAGAAGAAGGAAAAGAGGAGGAGGAGGAAGGAACAAGCAGTACCAGCAGAAGGGAGGAGGGAACAGCAGGAGGAGGAGGAGGAGGAGGAAGAGGAAGCAGCAGTAACAAATAGCCTCTACCATAGCAATGCTATGAAAAGAAACATAAAACCTGCTCATTAAACAACAGGTTTCAGCATAAAGCGGCCAATTTTGGATGCCTGTCCTCTAGACCCTTAAGATGACAACTTTATTTGGATTCGTGGTGATTTTTTAATAGCAGCAGCAGGAAGCTAATACTCTGGGCTGCTGTTTGGTCCGAGGTTATGCTCTCGTGAGCAGCACTTGGGCCTCCAGAAGGTAAGAGAACAGCTCTTTTATCTGCACACTGGTGGACAGCGGGAGACAGCTCTGCCCTCCTGTTCTGACATCCGAATTCTTGTCTCCACAGTAGTGACCCATACATGATCTTCCAGCGCTCCAACCGCTGGGATGCTTTGGGAAGCTGGAGGAACTAATTTGAAAATGGCACGGCTGAGCTTGGGTCTGGGAGAATCGAGACAAATCACCATCTGCTCTGCATGAAGAAGTACGAAGGTCACGGAGTTTGTTGCTTGATTTATGGTCATGCCATTGACCAAAGCCCGGGCTGATGACTCTGTCTTCAGGTAATCTCAATGAAGAAAGACAGAAAGTCTTTCTAAGAAGACTGCACAGTAGAAGGGTGACTCTGTCACTTATGATGTCTCTACAGACAGTTCACGAGGAAGAATACAGTCTGGGCATAAATGATGTTGGTGTTTTGACTGTCAATAGGAGAGAAGGAGGTGGCTCTTAAAATAGTCACATTTTGTCTGTGCTCTCCCTTGTAAGTCTTGTCATTGTTTTCATGAATGGTCATAGGCTGGTGCTATGCTTTGGCCAGGAAAGAAGAACAATCCCTAGAAAGAATGCAAAGAAGCTGGGTGTTGAGGCTACTTACCCGTGTATTTAGTGGTCCAATCAAATTTAGGGAGCTCTTGAATGAAGTTTTGCACTTAATCAGTGAGTTTGGTGGACAGCAGGTCCTTTTGTATGTTGATGTTTTTTGGTATCTTCTAGAAAATTGTAGGAACTTCAGCTCTGAAATGACTCCTTGGGATGCTAGCAATCTCCCTCCAGTACATAACAAGCCTCTAATCACCTTTGATAGGCTTAATGGCTTAGGGGAATAGGAATAGCAGTCATATGTCCAAACTTCAAGGCTGTCCTTCTGTTGATCCTATTGACTGTTCCATGTCCTTCGAGCTCCCTGAATACCTGCTGCTGTTTAGGTAAGGGAGGATAGATCTTCAGTATCCAGGAGTGTGCCTGGTAATGTCTAGCCTTGACGATCTTGAGACCAACTTGTGGTTTGGAACTATCTTAAAAAAAAAAAAAAAAAGACTTTCCTCCTCTCCTCCCACCCTTCTGTGTTTTGTTCTCTTCCTCCATGGTCGTTTTTCCTGTTTCTTTTACTCCATGTTTCTAACAGTTCGTAGCATCCCTACTATATGTCAGGATCTCACTACAGTCAATTGCTCTTTCCTACTCACTACAGAGTAGCATCTAGGAAACGCTGCTCATTAGTTGTGAAGCAACTAAAGTTCTTGCAGTTTTCCCTGTCTGCCTCTGTGGCTCTGAACACTTGTCAACGCAGCTCAGTGCTCTACCGAAATCATACTCTTTACATTCAGTCACCCTCCTCTCTTGTAATCATGATGGCCTCAAAGCCATGTCTTAGAGCATATAGTAAGCCCAGGCCTTGTCACATGACTTTTTGACTAGGTGTAGGATACTTACCATATCTGCTGTGAAAGCCTTTAAAATAGATTGTATGTATCTGAGATAAAAAGAAAATTGAGATTGGTTTTTTCTGGATTTTTTTTTAAAAGAGAAATGAAAAAAAAGCAGATTTCCAGATTGATAATAGCCCTGTAAAGTATGGATGCGTATTGAGTATCTTCATTGGCTTGAACTTCATTAGTTCCAATACTGTCAGAGTCTCAGGAGCTCTACTCTATTCAGATGTTAATAATCTATAAAGCTGACTTGGATGGCTGACAGCTCCAGTCTAACAGGCCATTTGTGTTCAGAAGTGTTGTGAGCCAGGGGACCAGCTCTGCTGCTTCCTATGTGAGCAGAGACATTCTAGAATCTTCCAGGAGGTGTGGGTTGTTTAGTTTCAGGATTGTTAAGTCTTGTCTGCCAAGTGGTTCATGATCAGTGTGAATACTGGCTTATATGACCATGTTCCATTTCTTTCTTTATTTCTTCTTCCCTCCCTCCCTCCCTCCTTCTCTCTCCCTACCTTCCTCCCTCCCTTCCTTATTTTCTTCCTTCTTTACCACAATCTCCCTCTCCTGCTGTGTGATTAGGGCAATTATATAACAAAACAATATAAAATAAAATACACCAGTGACTTTCTTTTCTCTTTCTTTCTTTTATATCTCTTTAGCAGGTGTTTATGAAATTGCTGTTGGATTACAAAGTATGTGGAATGATTCTGTCTTCTTTCTGTCAGTCAAAATGTAAATATAAGCCTATATGAATTTATTACTGACAACTGAACATAGCCTATAGCCTCAGGGTAAAACACAGTTAAGTAGTTTTAAAGACCAAGGACCCAACTGTCGAGTGTCCGGAATACTTTGATATTTACCTATAAATCAGGATTATAAATGTTAAATTTCTTTTTCCAAAGATTTACTTGTTTTTCTTTCATATGCATGGGTGTTTTGCTTGCATGTATATCTGTGCACCGTGTGTGTGTGTGTGTGTGTGTGTGTGTGTGTGTGTGTGTGTGTGTGTGTGTGTACTGCCCATTGGGGTCAGAAGAGGGCACTGAATACTCTGTAGCTGAAGTTAAAAACAGCTTGTAAGTGGAATAGGATCTCAAACCTGCTGTTTTGCAAGAGCAACCAGTGCTCTTAACTGCTGAGCCAACTCTTGAGTCCCACTGTGAAGATTAACTATCTGATGAATCTGAGCGTCTTTATTTTGCAGTTTGTAGTTAATGAAACCTTTCTCAGAGCTAATTTTTTTCATTCTTAAAGAACACATCCATCCTTTGAGATCCCTCCAGTTCTTTTAAACAATGTCCATACATTTACAAGATGAAGCATGGATGTGAACATGGGGCCAAAGTCTCACTTTGCCCATCCTCTTTTTAACAGTCCCAAGATGAGTCCATGTAAGTAAGAACAAAGAATTCCATGGGATGACCTAGGGCCTAGTCACACTTTCTTAACCAGAAATCCTCCAAATTCCTTCCAACAACCCTCGGGCTGTGGCCCTATAGGCTGTGTATTTGAATGGGACTTATAAGCCATCTAAAAGCATTAAAAAGTTCTCAACTGTGCAACAGCCAAAGAATAGCTGAGATTCTAACATGTAATGAATCCAAGGAGTCCCTGGTAGTGTGTTCCTCGGCTGTACCGTGGCATTGGCTCTGGACACACATTGTCACTATAGCACATAGTGCCAGCAAATGCTGCCCTAGCACTGCACCTTAATTTTAGATGATAATATCTCAGGAATCAAAATTTTCATATGTACACAATATCCCGTTCTCAAAGAAACACCATAGTTCAATTATAGAAAACAACCCCTCCTTTAGTATTTTCCTAGTATTGTTCCTCAGTGTTCAAATACCAGATTGATGTATCTTTGAATTGGGTTGGGTTAAAAAGTTTGATTTTTAAACTGATGTCTGAGTTGAGATTAGGGAAGAACTTTCAGTAATTTCTGCAATGATTCTGAACATACATGTACCACTTAAGTACACATATTTAAACAAAAAGGTGATCTCGGTGATAAAATGTATAACATCAAAAGACTGGTCAACTCTGAAAAATATAAACTACATCTTCACCCCACACTATTAAAGCTACGATTTGCTTATGCAGATCAAGTAAGCTCCTCTGACTCTTCTGTATGGAAATTTGTCAGTGTTCTATGACTATAAAAGAATTGTGTTTAAATAAATGACTTATCACTGAATATTGTAAATAGACACATTTTATATAATACATAGTGTGGGATTTGTGAGAAATTCCCAAGTGGAAAGGAGCCAGGAGTGAGAGAAGCTAAGACGTCCCCAATCTATAGGTTCCTTCTTTCAAGCGTCCAAGACTACGATTAGTACATTTTTGTGAGTTATCATATCTGCAATGATATAAGCAAATAAGACCAAAGCTATATTTATGAAGGGAAAGTATAATTCTTGATTGTGGTTTTGCTACAGCCTGTTGGCAATATTGGCAACCCATTATCTCCTCCACTGGGGATGAATCCTTTCCCTTTGAGGCTCCAAAACTGCTGCTCTGTGTCCTCCATCGTCCTTCTCGTGTGAAGGAACAGGCTTTCAGAGAAAATTCTTACAAATGTACTGGTCACTGTCTTCACTCACTCTGTACTAGCTCTGGGAGCAAGGCATCATGGGGGACGGGGGACGACACACCATTTTCCTCCGGTGCCCATGGGGGCTGTGATCTTGGCAAGTTTTCGGCTTTCTGCAGCACTAACCGCTGACCCAGCTGTTATCTGCAAAAGTGTTTGGGGTTCCTTCCTGCACCTGCCTTGACTGTAGCTGATGGGATTATGGGTCTCCTTGGAAACAGGTCTCATAGCAGTATCCATTAACATCCCCACCTCCTTTCATCATCTCCTAGCCCATAGGAGCAGATCACCGGAGGTGGAAAAGCCAAGAAGGTGGCTAAAGCTTGTTTTACTGTAAAACTCTCACACTGGTCTCACACTGAACTGCATTATAAGGTTTCCCAGGTGACATCTGCTCTGTGCTGTCAGCAGAGTCCTGTCCTTGCCACGGGATATGGAGCCCCCCAGGCCACTGTTCAGTCTGGTAGTCAAGGACTCAGAGAGGCAAAGCATGTTCTCAAGGTCATAGAGCCACATACAGTCAGAGTTCAAGTGCAGGCTTCGGCACCTTTTCCATAAGAGCAATGCCATTTTGTTCCCTGATGCCTAGCAACCAAGTACAGGCCCCCTAAAAAAGAAATGAGGTACAGTTTTTTAATGAGGGTAGAGAAGGAATCATTCAAAGGCAATTGAGTGAAGAGATGGATAGAACATTCCCTTGAATTACACAAAGTAGAAAGGATCAGAAGGGAAATAAAATTGTGAACCACTTTACATGTAGTAGGACTGGAACGAGTCCCAATTCCTTTAACACCTGAAATGTGTTAAATCAGTCTGAATAAAACCTACATTATGGAGAATGGGACATTTATACATACAGATCAATTTCTTTGTTCCAGTTAAATAAGGACACATTCAAGTTGGAAAAAGAAGTGCACATAATACAAATTGGACATTGTACACAGGCACGCATGCGTGCGCGCGCGCACACACAGAGTCATACACGCATACTCACAACTGGAATGGTGACACACATGACACACATGTATGAATCTCATAAATCTTAGTATTCAGAAGGCAGAGGATGAGAGTCAAGACTAGGCCAGGCTACTTGGGGAGCTCTTGTCCCAAGCGAAAGGAAAAAGAATTGTCACAGATATACACAAACTAACCTGTCAAAGCAGAAGAGCTCACCTCCACCTCTAAATGGATGTATCGCTAATAATAGTTTTCTGGCAACCTCTGATTTTCTGATTTTATTCTTATCATCTCTGCAGAAAGCAGAAAGTCCTTAGCTGGACTTTAAGCACTCCTCTAAGTGCTCCGGAGCTGTGGTTAGCCTTGCAGGGTATGGAAGGCCTGGTATTACAATACCCTGCTTGCATGTTTGTCTGGTAGGTGTAGACTCCTTAACCTACGTAATAGGAATATCTGAATCTCCCTTTTAGTGCAAATCCAGCTGTGAGTCTCCTTTCTTTATCTCCATTAGACACACCTTTCTGTAACAATAAAACCTGGCTTCAGGAGCTAGAATAGCATAATTGCGAAGAGGCTGGTTGGGGCTGGGCAAATACCTTCAGGATTGTTTTTCTGGTACTGTTTTCCTTATCTTGGCCTAGCATAAGTTCAGTGGTAGATTTATCACATACTTCAATTGCATATTTGACAGTCAAGATAATTTTTCTTATAAGAGAAAATAGGTCAAAAAGTCTACATTAAATTTTCATTACTGACAGATTCAGGCCATTTGTAAATTTCTCCCACACATGGCGGTGGGCGCAGGGGGTGGGGGGGGAGCACATTACAACATTTGAGTTTCTATAAAAACAACATGCTCACAAATGGTCATATATTCAAGAGAGGACACGTCCTTAATTTAAACACTTAACACTTTTATTAAGCTAATTTTCATTTAGCTAATTAATTTCATTGCATTTTATTTAAATAGAGAGTAGACTAATAATATTCATGTTTTTATTATTCAAAACAATCCTCCACTGTGACTTACAAGGGTAGGAGTGCTTTTTAATCTCTACGATGTGTACGAATTAACAAAGCTGCAGTACACAGACAGAAAGTTCTCCATGTGCGGACAGGAAGGCTCATGTTCTGGTCTACTCTAGGGCGTAAACAAAGGAAGGCATGCAGGAAGGAGCAGAGGTAAGCCAAATCCTTTACAACTCACAAAGACTTTGGTACTATCTCCAAATCCACGGGATGCTCTTAGCTTGCTGAACTGAAGGAGGCTTCCCGGAAAGAACGAAGCGAGGTTTGATGAACATGCTCAGAAGTTATCAGTACTGATGCACCTCCTGGACATGCTTGCTGGACACTCCTGAGGAAGCTTCCCTATCCCATACCCCTCGGACTTAGAGCTAATTTACTGTGACATCTTCAATTTAGCAAGCCTTGCTCATACATTATTGTCATCCACCATGATGGCTGAAGCTCCTGGCCATTTAAGATACTCAGATATCAGATGTCTGTCCACTGTACGGACAGGAAGTATGGCAAGTGCAAGACAGCTCTCACACACCACATCAGGAGAGCGCAGATCCTCCACTTCCTCCATTCAACAGTAATGTTTCTTCAGGGGCTTCTTTTGTGATCCTGCCTTAGGCTTGGAAGGAATTCTGTGTAACCCTCCCATCTCTCCCAATCTACTGATGCTTGCTGATGTTCAGAGTATATCCACTTAAATGTCATACCCTGGATGGGGACACTCGGAGGGATGCAAAGTTCACTTTAGTCACTGGACACTGCCCAGCAGACACTACAGAGAACCGACTCCTCAGCTCTGCTGCACTACAGAAAGCTGCTGGGATGCTCACCTTCAGCTTCATCATCAGCTCCTTAGGAAAAGGGAGATGGCTGGCTTTCATCTGTTGATTTAGGGAAGTGAGCCAAGACGTTGTACTGTAAGTTCCAGCATCATTCTGAACAAAACTGAATTTCCTGACTTCATTATTTAAAAAAGAAAAAAAAAAAACTGTACAAAACATCATCAGGAATGGGGGAGCTATGATTTATGGCTCTCTGTGTAGAGGAGATTTAATTCTGCCTTCTGCTCAATGGCCTATCCATTGTGTGAGCAAAGTCAATACCAATAATGAAATGTAGACGGAAGGGCTAAATCAATTCCATAAAATGCAAGAGAGAGACTAGAGAACTGAGTAAATTTGGAAAGGCAAGTGCCTGCCAGATTAGTGTTTGGACAACAGGTAATTACAAAAATCAATACCTGGATATGAAAACATGACAGGCAGCCATCCATCACAAAGGGAAGAATAATTACTAACAGCCTGGACTCTAAATAAGGAAGAGAGGACAAAACAAGCCAGTGTAGAATTCTTATCAGAGTTTGCACATTTGTGTGTGCGTATGTCCATCCACATATGCATACCTCCCCACGTGACTGCAGAAAGGGGGTTGATCCAGTTCGTGTTCTCGGCTCAGTCCTACACCACCCTAGTGTTCCTTCTCATCCAGATCATGAGAACCAGAGTTAAGGATGGGAGAACTAGTAGGGAGGAGGAGATCCATCGATAATATGAACTATCCTTCAAGAACTAGCTGTTGGAGAAAATTCCAGATGCTGAGAGGTGATACAGGCAGCTCAGTGACACAGCAAAATAAGGAATACATGTATACATGTGTGCACACACAAATACGTACAGACTTACTCAGATTTACATACACTCATGCACACATTGACATATTCTGACACATACGAGAATATCACACATACCTATATGTACATAGGCATTCACACATGTACAAAGACACACTCAAGACTACATGCATACTTACAAGCACACTTTCATATAACACACACTGACACACACACACACACACACACACACGTTCTCACCCACATTCTGATATGTAAATACATTCATAAGCTAAAGCTAGAACCCAATGTCTTGTGCTCTTAGCCACAGAACAGGGGATGAAGTATGTTTACTGCACAGGTCAAGTCACTCAGTCCCACAAAGGCCCCTCCCATACAGTTTCAGCCTTATTAGTTTTTCCAGGCACACATTTCTGCTTTTGTAATTTTGCCTTTTAAAATATCTTTATATTAAAACTTAATTACATCATTCCCCCTGCTTCCTGTTCCTCCGCTCTTTTAAAGATAAGCAGCAAGGTCCCAGGAGACAATGGCTTCTGTTCCAGATGACAGGCTTGGCCCCTGGCACAGGAAGTTTCTATCTGCTGTGATAGACGTGCTGGTTACCCTTCACTGCACAGCCTTTGCCCACCACAGGGCGCAGAGGAAATTCTGATACAGCTACAAGGAAGTCTGAGATCTGCTGGAGGGCTGCATGGTAGCCAATGCCTTAAGGCTTGTCTATTGAGCGTGTGTGCAAACCAGCGAGACAAACAAGTGAAGTTGTCCCTGAGCCACAGTGCCAATGCAGCCTGACTGGAGAGCTTCCTTTTCTGGGAGCTTAAAAGCTTTCACTTCTCTCTTCCTTCCGTCTGTCATCTAAACAACCAGATAGAAAGCACAAGACACCCCATGCCCCTCAACACCAGCAAGAGATTTGAACCAGAGGAGACAGTCTGTAGGTAAAAACCCACTGCCCAACCATTCACAGTGCTAAGCCAGTGTCCTTTCCATGGCCCTTGGCAAACCACTGGTGGACAAGGCAAGAGTCTCACCATGAGAGCAACACTTCTCGCTGCACATCCCAGGGAGGGGGATGACGTCAGCAACCTCAGTACCAGTACTGGGATTGGGGCAGAAACAACAGCTGGCTTGGGAACGGCATGCCAAGTGCTTCTGGATCCACATTTTGCCAATGACTGAATGCAAAACTTTCCTGACCTTGGGACTCAAAAGCTCTACCTCTCAGAACATCGTCAGTCCACGGTCCATAATCAGGAGCCTGCCCTTCATTATGCAGTGGTTGTATATGGAGGAGCTATCAAAGCAGAGATCCTAAGATGGTGTCTATATGGAGTATCTGTCACATAACTTCCGTGTGATTTAGGTCATCTTAATAGTATAGGCATATTTTTGCATTTTAAATTTATCCTCGATGGCCAATACATTTCTTTGTCTAAACTTTGTCTACCTTAGCATCTGAGGTCAGGTCATCATGTGCCGTGTATAAGTACCCAGTGCATTATAAGAGGCTCTATGGTATTTCTAATCTCTTCCCTCTGGGGACCAGTTCCATCACTACATCCCTCTCCAACTGTGACAGTTCAAAATGTCTCCAGTCACCAATATAACTGAAGGACCAAATCAGATTGTTGAGAGCTACAAACAAACGCGTTTGTACCAATGATAGCCACAAACCAACTTCTTAAATGAAAATCTGCTGGCTGACATTCTTCCAAAAGCAAGACAAAAATCCACAATAAATTGCAATGGCATCCTCAAATCTTTTCCCTCCACTGTTAAGCCAATTTGGACTTGTATTCAAAGTCGCTAACATGATACAGAGATGACTCATTACAGCTTATAAAATATTTTGAAAATTTGGTTACTCAGCTACTTGCCTGCAAATGTGTATCCTTTATCCAGGAAAAAAAAAAAAAAAGGAATTTGAACTAGCTGCAATGATCATGGTAATTTTCAGGAAATAAAATATGACACAATGTTCTAAGTACCTTAGGACATCCCAAAAACACAGAGCGTTTTTAACAACCATTTATGTGATGGACACAGACAACATTCTCTTTAATGGATCACATATATCCATATTATATCCCGGGCTACTTTAGGAAATGATTCAGAACAGTTGGCTCTGTGGTAAAGCCTACAGTGATCATCCTACTAATAAGTTCTCAAAGATAGATGGCCTGACGGGAATCCTGACTCTAATTGAGGGGATAACAACCAATGTCTTGCACTTTTTAGTCTTGGGAGACAGATTATTTCCAAAGACAGAGTTAGGAAAAGGGGGACAAATCATAGCATTCAGAGGCACTGAAATCTCCACTTCTCAGCTTCTCTAAGGGCAGAGATGCCTGGCCCTTTGTCCTTAGTATTCAAGCAGGAAAGGAGCATACACACACACACACACACACACACACACACACACACACACAAAATTAATTACAGGAAACTGCCCTGCCTTTCGGTCTCAAAGATGAATCTACAAGCTGACAACAGAAGCTTGTAATTTCCATTTTGCTGTATTTTTCTGTTGGGCCTGGCTCTGCACATTCCTGAGTGTTTATGAACCAATGCCATTCACTCAGTGACGCTGTGAGCACTTACCTCTGCCTTAATTTTATTGTCTCCGAAACAGAGGTGTTGCAGGTAAGCTGCAGCGTTGGACTGGACGGAAGGAAACTGATGTTGTAACATCTGTATCACTTCAGGCAGCTCCGGGTCTCTCCATCCAAACTCCCTGGATCAAAGGAAGCAGGAGAACATGAGGAATAACCCAGCACACACAACTCTCCTAACATCCACTAAATGTGCTTAACAGTCAAAGACAACATTTCACAACTGTTTGAGCTTCCTCATGCACAGATGGGTCCGGTGCAGACAGTATTTCTGAAAAGATCTTAGGTACCAGCTCTTAAGTATTCATATGAATATATATGTTTATACTCCATGAAGATTACAGACGTGATTTGAACTTCCTGAAAATTTATGAAAGACTGAGAAAATATGAATCAAAATGCCATCCATGTTTTTTTAACTTGGGCTCAGATGGGTAGAAAACACAGTTCTCTTATATGTGACTTCAAGAAAGACAGGGATATAGCATTTACCTAAGTTATCAGATGAGAAAAATAATGGGTATAATCCAAAATGTCACAACAGCAGGTGAACATGCTGATATTATTTTATTATTATTATTTTCATAATATCTTCTTCAAAATGAGACTGTCCCCAACACTGGAAAATAATATAGGCATTTAAAGCCTTTGAAGAGATAAAATGAAACAAAGAGAGAGAACAGATTTCTTGATCTCAGGCTGCAAGTGTAGCAGTCTGTTGGCTCTTTGAAGGTAAGTTATTCATTTAAGGAACTACTCGATGCATATGAACAAATTTTATGTGTCCTGTCTTTCTGCATTTGTTTCCTTATGAGAAGTAAACATCAGTCCAAGAAGCTGGCTGTTTATTTACTTTCATGATAATAATATATCACATTTACATCTATTCTAAAACTCATCTTTTGCATTGTTCATAAGAATGTTCTTCTATGACATCTCTTGGTTCCCTCAGGTAGACCACTTGGCCGGTAGGGGAAACTCTTTGAGTTCAATTCTTACAGAAGAAAGCTGACTTTTAACAGAGAACTAAAAAGAAGCCTCGTAGACCACAGATAAAAACTTGAACTCATAAGTCACAACGAGGACTATTTATCTGAACGGTGGGCTTGGGGAGAGATGGGGTGACCTTGCCGTCGCCCCTGCTCCTGGGGCAGTGACTCACAAGCACACAGTCTACTGCTGCAAGTCAAATCTGTTGCCTGAGCAGACAAGTCATGAAAAATGGGGCAGAGAAGGGAGAAACAGAGGTTAAAAGTTTCCTGGAAGATTCTAACCTGTTTCTTTTATCATTCCTTTAGCACAGCTGGCTAAGCTGTCAAGCAGACCCTAAAGCATGTTGGTACAGAAGACACGTGCAATAGAAAGCTTTCTGAAGATGGCTAGCTTTTAGTGGTGGAGATACCACATTCGATTTCCTGTGTAGGAAGACTTCCATAAACTCGCATTCTGTCTTAGGCTGACACATTTCTCAAAAGAAACATAGCACACATGTGTTGAAAATATTCCTTCATCAGATGAAAGGGAGAAAATATGCCTATGGAATCACAGCAGAAAATAATTATAGGTCAAAAAAATGAGAAGCCAGTTTTCTTATCAACTTAATTTTCATTTGTTGCATAATTCCAAATCACCCCATCAAGTTAAAAAAATTACTGTACTCATAATATTAACCCAGTAGAATTATATTCTTTATGTAAATGAAGCCTAAATCTATAGATAACCCATAAATGAAACTTCCATGAAAAGATAAGGCATGGCTAAGATGAATTTAGGTAAACTTACAGTTTCAGAAAGCAATTAGTAAAACACTACTAATTCCAGCGCATTTATTAGCCAGATGGTAACTGTGCAATAGCTTATGAGATATGAGCACACATCTTATCCTTATGAGGTTAGAGCTCCAAGAAGGAACTCTTAGAGGCTTTGGAACATCTCTGTGCACATGCATCTATGTATGTACACATACAATGCACACATGCACACACACACACACACACACACACACCTGAGACTCAGATGTGGCAGGTGACTATTCCAAAGCCTTGTGACTCCATAAGACCTCCAAACTGTTCTCTGACAGGTCAAAGGGAGGCTGAGCATCTTCCTTATCCCTCATCACAGGCCTCTGGGGTCACTTCCCATCTCAGTGCCCTTCTTGACAGTCCAGGGTGGAGTTGACTGCACTTCCCTTGTTCAAACCCTCCAAAGAGTCCACTGTTTTGGATGAGAGACTCAGATACCCCCCCCCCCAGTCCCTTCTATAGTCGCTGGGCTTGTTCACTGATATTGGGGGATACCCACCGAGCCCATCTGTTGGAGTGAGATAATAATTCCTACCGAGTACTGGTGGGATGCTTAGCAATAATAGTTAGAGCTGGCACCCAGTGTGGGCCCTCTAGAAATGTCAGGGATTCTATATAACTAGATGAAGAGAAGAATAATAAATAAGAACCATCTATAATTCCTAGAAGGTGAACTCATAACTCTCATGTGTTCCTGGGCTTCACCCTGGAAATGTTAATGGAACCGGAGAATATGCAAATGTAACCTTTCCTCCATTAAAGCTTGTCACACCGACCAACAATATTGTGACTACCCCCTCACTCATGTATGGACTGCCTGCCTTGTTAAGATCACAAGGCTTAGTGCAGAGAGAGCTAAACAGCTAGTAGGTTTGAAATCGAGTACTATGCTGCCTTGCTGGTACCAGCAAAGAGCTGGTAAGCTGTCACAACACTGTATCGAGATCCCCTACCCCGAAAAGAACCTGAGGACATTCTGGTCCTCAGAATTCGAATTTCACTTTTAGCAAAGCTTCCTGCTGAACAGTTTCCCTTTGACTGTAGCATGAACAACTTCTGTGGTGCCTGTTTAAACTTAATGTCAAAAAACAAACAAACAAACAAAAAAACAACCTCAATCGTTTATGTGTGGTGTGTGCTTGTGTGTGTGTTCATTAACATGTGCGTGTGTTGGTGTATGTGTATATATATACATATATGTATGTGTGTGTGTGTGTGTTTGTGTGTGTGTGCAAGTGCACATGTGTGCAAGTGTGTGGAAACCAGAAGTCAATATTAGTTGATCTCCTCAACTGCCCTCCATTTTGCTTTTGTGAGACAGTCTTTCACTGAACCATTGACCTGGTTAAGCTAGTTGGCCAATCAGCTCTGAAGTTTCAGGTTGCTGCCCCTCCCCTCTTACCCCACTGCCCTGCCCCTCTTACCCACAAGCTCTGTCATCACTGGGGCTTGTTACTGTACCCACTTTCTGTTTTCTTGGGAGCACTTGGAATCCAAAATCATTTCCTCATGCTTGTGGGCTGTAAGGTGTAGTTTATGATGTAAGCCATGTCTTCTAGGCCCACAACCATAACAAACTTTTGAACTTTAAAAGTTTAAAGACTCCATACTAATTTGAACTTTTAGATCCAGAGCTGTGAGGTAGGCTGTTTTGTTCTTTATTTCACTTTATCTAGGAGAAGTTGAGAGTGGTTCAGAGGTGATGGAATTAGAGAGTAGGCAGAAGGCTTTCATTAATAATAAAAAGGAGATATTTCCATTTTCACTAACCAAAGCAAAATTCTCTGATGATATTCACATGAAAGAATTATCACTGTCCACTTTATTCTTGAGTAGTTTGCAATCCCAACTATACAAACAAACAAAAAAAAATTCTGCTCCAAACCTGCTAATTATATTTTTAAAAAGTCTTTACTTTGATATAAATAGTACTAGAATTAAGACCATTTGGAGAGAATCCGAATGATTGTAATTTTGTACAAAGAAGTGGCTTTCTTCACACTGTATAGTAAAATGGATTCACCCAGTCATATCGCATGCACACTTTCACTTCGCCATGATTCCTGGCTTTAGCATTGTGACTGGGCAAGCTACCTACATGTGTGCCTAGGTCATGAGGGATATTACAAGTAAACATGACAATAGGAAATAACACATTTAAAGAAGCATTTTTGATGTTTAAATGAAATAACTGAATTCCACTAGGAAATCAAGAGAGAATGGTTTGCAACATTCTGTACCTGTCTCTGGTATGATGGATCTGTTTTAGATGATGTGGTTTGAATGAGCATATCCCTTATAAGCTCGGATATGGGAGTGCACAGTCTCCTATTAATGGAAGTATTAGGGAAGAATTAGTAAGTGTGGACTTATTGGAGATTGAGGTTTCAAAAGAATATTTCAGCCAGCTTTCTTTCTTTTTTCTTTTTTTCTTTCTTTTTTTCTTTCTTTCTTTCTTTCTTTCTTTCTTTCCTTCCTTCCTTTTTTGGATTTATTTATTTATTATATATTAGTACACTGTAGCTATCTTTAGACACACTAGAAGAGGGCATCAGATCCCATTACAGATGCTTGTGAGCCACTGTGTGGTTGCTGGGAATTGAACTCAGGACCTCTGGAAGAGCATTCAGTGCTCTTAACTGCTGAGCCATCTCTCTAGCATCCTCTTTCTCTTTCTGAGCCCTGCTTGTGGATAAAGATGGAAGCTCTCAGCTACTTCTCCAGCACCATGACAGCCTGCCTTCTGCCATGCTTCCCACTCTGATGGTCACAGACTTTAATCTTCCAAAGCCATAACCCCCCAGATAAATTCACTCTTCTATAAGTTGCCTTGGCCATAGTGTCTTATGATAGTAATAGAAAAGGTAGAAAGGAAGGAGATATTATGAAAGTCACATCACAGCCCCTGATATCATCCCAGCCCTCATTGGTAGAGTCTGGGAGTGCTTCCTTATCTGGAAAAGTGCAGGTTACAGATGTGATATCGTGCAGGGCTTTATGAGGGAAAGTGATTATTTTAAACCATCCACTGTTCTGATGCTAATTGGAGCATTCTTAAAAGCCAGAGGGAAGGAGACTTGCCACAGAAGAAGGTGACAATGGCACCTTGTGATAAGATGGACTGATGTCTTCAGAAATGGACAAAAGGGTCAAGAGCAATGGGGTGTCTGGAGAGCACAGTTCTGGAGTTTGCAAGGGAGGAGATTTTTCCTTTAGAAAGAACACCTTGTCTGTGGCATGTTGTACCTAAATTTGGATGATGATGTGCTGTCTTAAGCCCCTGAACATTGTGTTAATTTGTAGTAGTAGAAAGGAATGAATTCACAAGTACAGACAGCTAGAACCCAACCCTGGGAATCCTGAGAGTCCCCCCTCTATTAGGGCAAAAAGAGGTGGAGATAATAATGATGTCCCAGTACACCACAAGGGACATCACTTCTAAACCTAACCCTGAGTATCTTTCCTGTCATTTCCAATTATGAACACAGATTATTGATTTCTCATGACTTCTTTACTACTCCTCAGGTTTCTATATATTTGTAATCATGGCTTTCTTAATCTTCATTTTATTTCTATAAAACCTTGTAGCCTTAACTTTTTGTATGTCCTGTATGCATGCCTGCTGCTTTGTCTTAGGCTCCACCCACAAATCTCCCTACTCCTTCTGGCAGGGTTCATTTGCATACCACAGAGTATCTAGT
Organism: Micromys minutus; assembly: GCF_963924665.1. Classification (NCBI taxonomy): domain Eukaryota; kingdom Metazoa; phylum Chordata; class Mammalia; order Rodentia; family Muridae; genus Micromys; species Micromys minutus. Next base: position 45,045,676 of record NC_137955.1, on the reverse strand, counting down.
CACAGAAGTTGACCAGAGCCGCTTTTTGTCTTGATGAATGTACTTTCAAATGGTAACTGATAATTAACTGTCAAAGAGTAAAACAGCTTCTTTCCCAGACTGTAGTTTATATATAGTGTGTTAAGTAGTGTTTCTTCAAATTCATGCCTAGCTGAGACCTTAGAAAGATGCAGTTAAGGGAAAGACTCAGAAAAAGATCATAGGGGATTAGAGCGGTCCCTCTATCTCAGAACAGTATCCTTATAAAAGACAGAAAAGGACAAAGAAATAGAGAGTGATGGCAGAATGTGAAGACAGAGACAGAAATGGTGGATGATGCAAGCTGAGAACGAGAATGTTTCCTAGCGGCTTGGGAGGCAGGCAGGTCCAGACGCTCCTCCTATCACCCATGGGGACAGTCGGCTCTGCCACACCTTAGGTTGGGCCATCTGACATTCAGGTAAGAAATTGGTTCCTGGTTTTTGTTTTGTTTTGTTTGCTTGTCATCTGTGATACTATGTTCCAACGACCTCGGGGCATTCCTGTAACTGTGCCTGAAACAAAATATCACTGTGTAGGCCTGGGAAAGTTTGGGGGTCCTATTTGCATACACAAATTCTGAGATGACACTAAATAAGAAGGGTCTGGGGCAGGAGTGGGCACAAATTATCAGAGAAAAGACAAGAAAGGCAGTGGGTGAAGGGAACAAGATGTGAGCCTCAGTAGGTGAGGTCAAAGGGGTCACATACAGCAGGATGCATCAATCATTGTAGCCCATGACTGGTTCATGGTGAGGTGTGAATGGTACATGGAACGTGGGTGCTTTAATCTGACTCACAGTTTGGAAAGATCATTTTAATGAGGGTTGTATGCATCTGTTAAAAGTCAGTCTGCAGGGAAAAGTGCCACTTACACCTGGATGTGGTTGGATTTATGAAAGGAGCCTTCTGATCCTCCTGGCTACTTTGCTGAAAACAGGACCCATGGACTGTGTGGAGGTGGGGAGTATGGCAGAGAAAAGTGGGAGGACTGTGAGTCAAGTACTGAGAGGGAGTACTAAGAGTCAAGTACTGAGAGGGAGGACTGAGAGTCAAGTACTGAGAGGGAGAACTGAGAGTCAAGTACTGAGAGGGAAGACTGAGAGTCAAGTACTGGGAGGGAGTACTGAGAGGGGTCTGATGTTTGGTGTAAGCAGAGCCAACAGGCTACAGTGTTGCTTAGGGGAGGCCACCTGCTAGGCCCTGTGATCTATCTCTTTAGATAGAAATGGTCAAGGTTGAAACAGCATGTTTTCCAGAAGCTGCTGAAGTAAAGAGAGACCAGGAGCATAATAAAGAGAAAACTTGACTTTTCTGAACTATCTGGACTTCAAATATGTGAGTTTAAGCTTAGCCATCCATTGGGCTCCTTCTTTGAGTTCAGTTTATTAAGAACTGAGAAAGAAAAATGAAATGGAAGATCAGCAAAATTAGTGCTATTATTTACAGTCTTTAATTACATGTAGTTTAAAATCAACAAATTTCTGCTTCTATTAAAAACCTAAATATTCTAAAAGATCATGAGGCTGTAAAAGATATACATTCATTACAATACCTCTGTGATATGTTAATGAGCTTTAAATGCTAGTTATATATTCATTAAAGTTACTAAATAGGTTCAGTTCTAAATGTTCCGTCTCTCTCTCTCTCTCTCTCTCTCTCTCTCTCTCTCTCTCTCTCTCTCTCTCTCTCTCTCTCTGTGTGTGTGTGTTGTGTGTGTGTACTTCATTGTCTGAGCCAGCCACAAAGATTCTCTTTGGTATAGAAGTTCAATGGAGAAACTGTATCATTATGCCATGAAATGTACCTTAAGAATTATTAATAACTTCGTGGAGAATGCTTAGATTCTGCCTCTCGGCTCAAAGAAAATAGACCCTTATGTTTGAATGGAGAAGAAGAAATGTGAGGCTCGGTATTATTGTGTTAGGAATGTAGGATTTAAGGATGTTTGATCAAGAGTTTTTCCTTAATAATTTGACAATAAACAGAAAGTCTTGTTCTCTTTTGGAATGTTTCTATTTATGTGTGGATATTTTTTGTATGCGATATTCATATATATATATACATATTCATGTATACATATTTCTATATGTGTGCCAAACACATATACATCCCCACAATATATGACTATATATTGTATATGTATGCATACATGTATCTTCATAGAATGTGCATACACATATATTTTAAAGGATATTTTGTAGTAGACTAAAAATACTATGTATAAATTTTAACTGCCTAGTTACAGGCTGAACACAGACCACAACAGATATGCTAAAGTAGACTTGGAAAGCCCATGAGGCCCCAAACCTACAAAAAATCTACATGCAACCAAGGGATACTGAAGCAAAAGAAAGTTCCCCGGGGACTAGCAAATCAACTGATTATTCAATACCAAGCAGTCAACCCTGAAAACACACATTCAAGTGATATTATTCAGAACTAGCAACTTATATATCTGTGTTTAGGACACACACATACACATCTATCTATGTATCTAAGTATCTATGTATCCATGTAACTAATCTATGTATGTATGTATGTATCTATGTGTGTGTATATATACATACACACACATATATACACATTACAACAATTAATGAAAAGAAGCCATGGATTTGAAAGAGAGTAGGGTGTGTGGGGGAAAGTCTGTGAGGGAGGAAAGTGAAGGAAAGGAGGAATAATACATTATAAACTCAAAACATGTAAAGAAACAAATTATGCATCCGTGTCATCTGCCAATCCTCAGTACAAAGTGGTGCCTTTGATGAATCTTACTAATAAAAGCTTGGAGATTCTCTTAGAAGGCAAAATGGTATGGCCTGACACACTTCAATTACAAGACCTTCCTTAGTACTCCACCCTGAGCTTTGTGACTCTGGATATAAAAATGCTTGTTCTGTGACACCTGTCATAAACACAGAGGGGCTTTGAGGTCCTCTGTCTGCCTGAGTTTGGACTCAGCTGCTAGATTACATAACTGTATCTACTGCTGTGTTGACTCTTAAAAATATCTGTAGCATGCTTTCCACATATACATTCACTTATACTATTATACTTTAGTTGTCTCAAGTATGGTATCATCTCTACTTAGGAGAACATCTAGAAGAAATAGTTCCTTAAAGAAAATCTCAGGAGAATCTAACCAGATCTACTGTAAAAATTGGCATGTTCTATCAGACTCTAATCCTTGCTTTTGGATTATAGTCTGCAACTGAGGAGGCAAAATTATATAATGTGAAACACATGCAGTTCATGAAAGGAGGTAGTGCATTTCTTCATGATCCATGAGTTACCTTTTTGGTGAATATAGATCTTATATGGTTGTACTTTGGAAGAGTAGACGTCAAAAACATATTTCCAATCAAATTAGTGCCACTGAGATGTATCTTACCAAGACTACCAGCTCACACCTGTGGTTGAACACAGTTGGGCTTTAGTGCTCTTCACATGAAGAACCCATGCACAGAGACTGTGGGGCAGGTCCTTATGCTCGGGCAGGGGAAAGTTTTTCAGAACTTGGCAGTATTGGTGCTGTCTTAGTCAGGGTTTCTATTCCTGCACAAACATCATGACCAAGAAGCAAGTTGGGGAGGAAAGGGTTTATTCAGCTCACACTTCCACATCGCTGTTTATCACCAAAGGAAGTCAGGACTGGAACTCAAGCAGGTCAGGAAGCAGGAGCTGATGCAGAGGCCATGGAGGGATGTCACTTACTGGCTTGCTTCCCCTGGCTTGCTCAGCCTGCTTTCTTATAGAACCCAGGTCTACCAGCCCAGGGATGGCACCACCCACAATGGGATGGGCCAGGGATGGCACCACCCACAATGGGCGGGGCCCTCCCCCCTTGATCACTAGTTGAGAAAATGCCTTACAGCTGGATCTCATGGAGGCATTTCCTCAACTGAGGATCCTTTCTCTGTGATAACTCCAGCTTGCGTCAAGTTGACACAAAACCAGCCAGTACAGTGTTCTGGTAGGATGGTTTAGATTTACATTGGCTGCTACCATACATGCACAGAAACTAGCCTTATGTGCTCACCCTGTGACTGGGCAGCACAGGGAGAATAGTGCTCATATTTGTCATTTTAGGTGGCATTGTTATTGTCTGTTCTCAGACACGATTATGTTGTGTCTGGCTTTTGTTAGACAGTCACCTTGTCTGTGGCTAGTGAGCTATAAAACCTTTAGTGTTCAACATAACAAGCTCCAACAGTTCATGGTGGAAGCTGCCAGGACCCCACTTCTACCTCAGAGTCGTGGCTTAGGCTTCCCAGCGAAGAGAAGAGATCTGGGTGGAATAGGAAGAAAGAAGGAAATAGCACCTAGAAACATCCCATTCTAAAGCTGTCTGCCTCCACTCTAGTATTATGGTGGAGGTTAAAGTTATACTCCAACACATCTATGATGTGATGTTGCTATGTGATCTCTTTTATAAAGGAAGGAACTGGAATTAAGGAGTTGCTTGGTCACCGAGAAGCTGTACTGCTTGTATCAAATGTCTTTTCTTCCTGGTATCACTGTATCTTGAAATGCTGCAGTAAGCCTGACTCTTCAGTAGCTCCGAAAGGGTGACTGATTCATAGATCACATTATTGCAGCTTGAGACACAGTGAGACTAAGTGTCAGGGGGACACTACTGGGACAGGAGAGCAAAAAGGCTGGCCCCTGATTAAGCAGGTCTGTAGTCTAGTGCTTCTGACCAAAGCAAGGAAGCAGGCATGAAGACAGCAGGCAGCAGGCAGGCAGCAGGCAGGCAGGCAGACAAGCAAACAAGCGAGCAAGCAAGCAAGCAAGCAAGAAACAAACAGGCCACTGAAATACATCCATCTAAGCTCAACTGGATTCCTCATGGTATTCATTCTTCATATGAGAAGGATGTAGCGGTCACCAGGTCATCATACACAATTCTTTCTCCTTCCCAGCATAAAAAGCAGAGGAATTTCCCATGGCATTTTCTTTGATCCAATCCTAGCGCCTTTTTACCATATATCTATTAACTTACATCCATACCCAGTGTCTGGATTTTTCTAAAAACACTATAAGAAGAATATTATCTCCCTTCAGTTTGAATCAAATAAGCAACAATTGATGTCCACTAATGGGAAGAGCCAATGAGGTATGCGGGCTGGGGAGCTGTAGAGGGTTACCCTGGAGGAATCTGCGGCAGGGCAATGGAATATGTATGCAAACTTCTTGATAAACTACAATAGCAACCATAAATAAGGCTCCTTTTAAAAAACACAGCATCTGCTTATCTTACTCTCCTTAATAAGCTCCTAAGTATGGCTTAGGTATGCACCTAACTCTTTGAAGAAGAGCTCTGATTAATTTGAAAATTAACTAAAAGTTCTGAGGCCACTTTTGGTATCACTGTCACAGTAGTTACAACATACCACAGGCAGTGGCAACCAGACAGATAAAGAAGGTTTTGCAGCAGGGGGAAAAATGGCAGATAAACACAGGCTTACTTATTCGAACCATCTATGTGTGTATCATATCTGCCATTTTTCTCAGTAATTAAGACTGAAGTTTTTCATCCATGAGAATAACATCGTTTTCAGCTCACCTTCTAAGTACTGGTGTGAAATTCCCCGGTGTAGACACGGTGGCTCTTTAGGGAGCTTGTTTGAGGTAACTGTTGCACAGGCAAGAAGCTGTGGAACTCATTTCGTTAGTGTGAGGCGACTGAATACAGAGTCCTAAGTATGACTGGCTGATAGGGTCCTTGGTGGCTCGGGGCTTCATGCCAATATGACTTACGGATAGTTGTGGGGTTGTGGACTGTGTAAGGTATCCCAATTCCCAGTTGAGATAGGTGGAAGCCCTGGGGACCCTACGGGAAGGTTGGAACTTTCTAGTCTCCTAAAAGATCTGACCCCTCTCACATAGCTACAGCCTCCCCACTGCCCCCTGTAGAGAGGTTTTCGGTCACGCAGGGCAACGCTCCAAGTCCCTCCTTGACAGGCAAGGACAGGTGAGGATGTGACTTAGTCTCAAGACAGACCAGCAAGACCACACCCCCAAATATGTAGATGAGGTATTCCCAAGCTCTCAGGCCAAGCCAATAAAAAGCACCTGCTGTCAGACCCTGACCCATTCCCAAACTGTATATAAGAATCCTATCTAGAAGAATGAAAGGTGGGCAGGAATCACTGAGAGCTGTAACACCAACACTTGGGGAAGAGATCTGTCTCCCAGAATCATCACCAGAAGCTCCTCCCTCACCACCTAGCCAGTCTCCTGCTGGCTCAGCCCGGCCTGATGTCCTTCAGCAGTGGCAGAAGCTGAGGCAGTCCAGCAGCAGAGGTAGTGGAAGCTGTTCCCAGTCCCTGCCCTAGTTCTCTCTTCTTCGCCCGAACCGGAGCACCTAGCAGAACGGGAGATCTCCCTGGGAAGACTCCAGCCCACAGGCCCACAGAGAGTTTCATTTATTCAGCAGCTGGACCCAACAGCATAAGAATTACCAGTGTTCCACAAAATTAAAGGATTTTGGCACCGAACCACTGAAACCGTGAGGAGGTTGTTTTGTCTTTCTTTCCTCCCCTCTGATAGCAATTTTTGTTGTTGTTGATGATATTTTAGATGATATTTTAGTCATAAGAAACCTCTGAAAACCCAGGTTGCAAAGTGATTACTTAATTTAAAAAAAAAAAAAAAAGGAAACAAAAACAAGTCCCAATCAAACTTTGAACTGTACTGAGGAAGTTCTTGTGACCATTACTGCACACCTAGTGTTGTTATAGTATCTCAAAATATTGAAAATAAACCACTGTCCCTTTGAAATTTCTGTGTGTCCCTGAGCAAGCAACACTGGGAGCAGTGTGGGAACAAGGACAAGGCAAAAGAATAAGAGAGCTATTACCTAAGTCATTGTGAAGAATTAGCATAAGGAGGAAGGGCAGAGCATTTGCATATGAACCCAAGTCAGTCTTCAAAGTTTAACTTTAGAATTTTAATTAAATGACTCACCAGATAAGTCAGCTGGATGTAAATATTTGTCCATTGGGGGAAAAGAGATTTCCATTCATTCTGAGAATCTTCATGGTGGTGAAAGACATGCATCATAGCATTTCTTAATGAGTCCAGACCCACTTTAAGGTGGTCTCTGCACACTTGCACCCAGAGTCTGTCCTTCTCCCTCTTTCCTCGGGGTTCAGGGGCAGCAAGGGTGGGGAAAGCGGGGCAACTGAGGGTTCTGTGTGAGGCCACGCCCCTTTCCTAACAGTTCACCTACATGGAGGTACACACCACACCAAAACAGGCCAGAAGCCTTGAGAAACTCCCTGCCTCCTTTCCACTATGTCAGGAAAATACCCAGGCACTAGAAGGAGGGGGCCATTCCAGCCTGGACTGGTTTGGGGGTGTATATGGAGCAAGACAAACCTTGTCCACAGGGCGAACTTTTAGGGGGAAATGCTTATGTAACATTTTTGGCTACACGAGACTGGCCGTGGGCACCAGGGTAAGAAAAGCTTCCATGATTCGAGGCTGTCAATCAACACAGAAAACCACCTCCTTGGCAATCAGCTCCTTCTCTTGCTAGACCCACAAGGGAAGAGCCAAACAGTAACTCTCTGCTCTTGGCAGTCAGGCTCCAGGGACCTGATGCTCCTCTGCAGTAGTGCTGTGCTGTTCTTGGAATCCAATGCCAAGAACCTGCAAACACTGGACAGAGACCCCGGTGACAGAATAGTGCAAGAATCACGCGACGCTCACGACAAAACACCACTTCAGTGGCAGCTGCCAGTGAAAACACTTCTTTGATTACATACAACATGCTCTGCACGGTATAAAATTGATCTTAACGTCTTCAATCTTATATTTGCTCTGAAGGGCTTTCCTTCGTGCCTGTTCTTTGCCCTTTCTCTAGAGCCTTTGTTGGGCTGCAATGAACTTAGATTGCAGAGAGAGAGAGAGAGAGAGAGAGAGAGAGAGAGAGAGAGAGAGAGAGAGAAATCACAGGAGGGAGCTGAGAGCCAGAGAAAGCAAACAAATTCGAGGCGAGCAAGCTCTGCTCTGGGGTCAATGTAACAAGCAATTCCTCTCAGATTTGACTGCACTGGAGTGATAAGAAAATGTGAAACAGATCCGTCTCTCTCTACCACCTGAGACACATCATTAGCTAATTATTGGATGTATTGTCTGCTGGATGCTGTATAACTTCCCAGCAAGGACTGAATACTTTCCTTCCTCAGAGACAGAAATTACCTTAGTAAGGAGTAGCATGGATTGCGCATGCACTGTGCAGCTCGGAACTGCATTTATGCCTCACCCATTAATGCGCACCCATCTTCATCAGGAGGGGACAGTAATTCTCCCACACATATGTAGCCACTGGAGTTTAGAGCCATCCAGTAATTTCCCCAAAGCCCATAATCAGGTGATTATTGTGCCTGTGGTCACAACCAAGATGTCCACTGTCTCATTAAACATTTTCAAAATTATTTTACGAGTTAGGTACAAGAATAAATTTGTACCCCTCAAAAATTCCATTAGGATCAGGAAGAAAAATATTGAATTTAGTGCATGCATGAGGTATACTGTAGTTTTAAATCTGGTTTTGTAATTAAAATACATATAGTAGTCACTCAAAAGGTACCATTTTCTGTTACCAGCTTTTATGTTTTTTTTTTTTTCTGGGGCCCAGGACCATGGCAGATCACGGAAAGACGGCTCCTCTCCACCAGTGCCTGCGCAGCTCACTTGCTTCCTATTCACGATCTGGTCTCAGTTCTGCAGAGAACCCACTTCTCCAGATTCCTTCCTAATTTACTTTCTTTATGTCTCTGGCATTTCTTAAACATCTGCCCTTCATTTAGTGGATCACCACGCCAGTCAAACAAAAGGGCTCTCTACATATCTGTGTCCCTAGACAAGATATGTCCCTACGTGGGTTAAAGTCCTCCAGGTCAAACACTCTTAGTATTTTCATATTTAAAGTCCTCTAAAGGGGATGTTTTTGCAGGTAAATAAGAATCTGCTGGCTGAGGTTCTAAGCTCAGGTTGTTCTTTAATCATGATGTAATTAATATACTACCCGCACGAAGTCTCAATAGTTACTTGTTTGCCCTGCAAGGTATGTTACTTTGCCCTAGAATTTCTTTTTATTAAGATCTGTTACTATGACTAGAAAACCAGAGCAGACATTCTGACAATGATGACTGTCTACTCATCAAATCTAGCGAGGCAAAGCCTTAACTGCATGGGAAGAGAGGTGAGTCTCCACTACTGTAATGTAGCTGCTCAATAAATCAGTCATCAACACAGTATCCTTCCTAAAAGTTCTGTGAGTTGGTCGCTTTGGATGTTTCCATCCGCTGGGGAAGACCCTGAACACCAAGGAGCTTGACTGACTTGTCCCAAGTTGAAAAAAAAAAAAAAGACTCCAGAGTTCATGAGTCTCCAGCCAACCTTCCTGCACTCAACACCCCTGCTCTGTTCACAAAGCCAACCCCATGGCAGCTGAGGGTATCAAATCCTTGGTATAAGATACCGCCACATTGTGTCATATACATATACATATACATATACATATACATATACATATACATATACATATACATATACATATACATATACATATACATATACATATACATATACATATACGTACATATACATATACATATACATATACATATACATATACATATACATATACATATACGTACATATACATATACATATACATATACATATACATATACATATATGTACATATACATATACCTATACCTATACCTATACCCATACCTACACCTACACCTACACCTACACCTACACCTACACCTACACATACACATACACATACACATATACATATACATATACATATACATACACATATACATATACATATACACAGTGAAACAATTTAATCCTAAGAAAGTCAGAGAACCTTGTTCCTGTGGCACATGAGAGATCTGAACACCTCTGAACCCTCTGTTGTCCTTTGTCTTTTGACAAGTCTTTTAACTCCAGCCATCAGGCAGCTGAGGTGTAGACAGGGCTGAGAGGCAAGAGGTATAAACAGGTTCCACTAGGTTAGAGGAAAGGTGTATTTCCTACACTTAGAAGAAACTTCAAACTTATTCAACCCCATTGCAGATAAAGGTTTGTTTTTCTCTGCCAGGGCAAGGAAAAAGTCTAAGTAGGAAGCATCAACTGTGGCTTTTGTTTGCATATGAAAGAAAGCATTTGTGGTTTATTAAAATACAATGTACGTTTTGTTGGCCTAGAACATAAACCTGAAGGGACTGAACTCAGATCATCAACTTCAGCAGCTTTACACATAGAGCCATTGTGGCGGCCACATACTCAGTTCCATTCTAAGCACACCAGAGTTGAACAGTTGATGTTGCATTTTAAGATGTGGGCTGTTCTCCATCTGTCATGTTCCTGCTTCTGTAACTTTGTTTTCTAAATCTCCCTTGACCTATTTATGTCCACTTCTTTGAATATTTGAGATTTCATGCTTACTGTTTATTGTGTAAGTTAATACTTCCTTTGTAGTTGAATCAAAGGGAGATAGCTTTGTATTAAGAAGACAAGGGGTTTGGGGAGACCAAATCTTGCTTCAAGGTAATTGGGCAGTGGATCTTAGCCCCACATGTGTGGCCTGTGAGGGCTCAGAAAATATCCTAAATCTCTGAGGTGACCTTGGAAGCTAAGTTTCTATCTCACCTTCACCTTCCCTGCTGTAACTGCCCCTCAGATTCCCCCAAAGGAAGCACAAAAACTGAAACCCGCTACCCCATGGCAGGTCATGGAACCCAGGAGCTCCTGTTCTCCCAAGCCAGCTGCGATGATGTGACCATCTTGACTACCATCCTGATGGGATTTGGAATCACTTAGGAGATCCATCTCTGTGAGCATCTATGAGTTTTCAGAGAGGCATACCTGAGGGAGGAAGACCCTCCCTCAGTGTGGCAGCCCAGGCACATGGACAGAATAGAAAGACAGGATGTAACACTGTTACTCATCTCTGCTTCCTGACCGGATACAGTGTGACCGGCCATCTAATGCTACTCCTACTAACCTCTTCTCCGTCATGCTGGACTGTGTCCCCCCTCAACTGTGAGCCAACTGGATGTGCTCTTGCCTCGAGAAAAAACAACTGCGATGCTAGTCATAAAACAAGTGTACATTCATCTAACAGGGTCTCACTGTTCTGTGCAGAAACTCTTCAGTAGGAATTCTCTGCTCCACCCTGTTTGATAGGAAAACATAGGATCCTGTTTCAGGTGTCCCGCCTCACACGGAAGAGGGCAGAGTGCTGACTGGGAGGGCTGGAGGAATCTGCACAGGCTCCCTGGGTTTCCCACTCAGTCCATCATCATTGGTTCTTGTTTTGCTGTCCCATCATGGTTGTTCATGGCTGCCCCTGCTTCACTGAATCCAAGGGCAGGTGGGTCATTTGCCCCACACTGGTGTGCCTTCAGTCTGAAGCCTCCTGAGTCACATAAAATGATCACCAAGGAACTATTCTGCTTCCCTTTTACTAACCTGGCGGTTGTGGCTCGTCTGCCTCTGTGTCTCCTGGCTGTGACAGCTGCACCCTCAGCTATGTCTAGGCATCTGGCTCAGAGCACAGACAGTACACAGTAGCCAAGCAGAATGTAAAGCAGGGAAATGTATGACACAGGTGCATGTTGGGATCCTAGCATGCTTATGGTCACTTGACAGAAAAGAACATTTCAACGTTTATTTATTTTGCAAAACTAAAAAAAAAAAGACTATCTTAGAATTAAAATTTGGGATACTGTTACATAAAGCAAATCTGTTTTTATCTTTTTCTTTGATATGCAAAACTCAGGACATTGCTATCACCATAAAAAGACTCAGCAATGGTGAGAGGACAGTATTATCTCAAAGCAAAACACAATTCAAAGGACTATTACTTCAGTAACAGTCGGATAATTACTAGGAATAAAAGAAAGGTTTGTAACTTCTAACGCACAGTCAAAGGGCTATAAACTCACTTCCCACAATATTCTTAAGGCCTCAATGATTTGGAAACTTGAATACTTTTGTAATGGGCCTTTATTCCAGGCTGTGTCTCCTTCCATTGGTCCTGCGTGACTTGGCCACTGCAGGCTTCTAAAGACAAGCACCCAGAATCCCACTGACCTTCCAGCATCCATGACCTGTGCCCTGTCACCCCAGAGCTTTACTCCAGGGCAGCTCCACATTCGAGTTCTTTCTAATGACAAACAAATTGCTACTATTCTCATCCATCGGGTGAGCTGACCTCATTCTAATGCACCTGTAAGTCAGGTTTCCTCTTAGGAAAACACTTCTTGGTTCTTGACATCATGGAAGATTCCTGGTCTTTCCTATGGCAACAGAACACCAATCTTAGTTCTTACAATATTGAAGCTTTAGGCTTACTGTGTAATGATGTAGTAACGCTCTCTCTGTGTGTTCTCAGAACCCAACCTCTACGCTTTCAGAGTCCAACATGTACCTTTCTGATGGGCAAATAGAACCAGTTGAGGTAAAGAATGAAAACTGAGGTGCTTTACGTGGCTATGAGCAGATGCTTACTGTCTCCTGTATCCTGTCCTTGGCCCCCAGTCATCCACCCAACATGAATTGCCAATAAGAACTACTGAAAATAAAAGGTCATTTCCCATCCCCAGAAACAAGGGGCTCTTGGCTACTTGACTGAATGGTGTCATGTAAGACAGGGTTTCTTAGACTTAGCATTGTATAAATTTGGATCACATACTTCATGGCTAGAAACAAGAGGCTGCCCTGCATTGTAATGTGCTAAGCAGTATCTTTGGCTTCTACCAATTAGGTACCAATAGCATGTTGCAGTAAATATTAAAAAATTAAAAAATGGTTTATCTCTTTACTAGCCCTGAGGTCTCACTCCTCAGGCCCGTCCCTAATACAGAGCCGTGCACATCTCTGGCACCCGGTTCAAGCTGCCACCCGAATCTCACTCCATTCACACAATTCCCTTCCCTTGGTGGTTTATTACCGCCTGTTCTCCACCTCTGTCCCGGGGTGTTTCTGTACCCCAAAATCCCACAAACACAACTCTAGAGCCCAATAGCTTTTCATACAGGTTTATATATTCAACTCTCAATCCACAAACCCCTATACACAACAAGATTGCATCAAATAGACAAAGATACAAACTGCCCTTCTATATGAGATATTAGACCTGTAAAATCCTGAATGTTCATAGCTTTTTAACACCAATAAATCTCACCTGGGTCTAGCTGGTCCTTGGGAAGTTCCATGTGGCCATGACCTTCCCTCCATCCTCTGACCTCCTCCAACCTCCCCACCCTCTCTACCGCCCTTGCCTTGCCCAGTCTCTGGCTTTCCTTTATTTTACTAATTAAAATGGGAAGGTTCAGTTGGAGTCATGTGACTAGGCAGCCCTTGTTGGTGAAGTGGAATTAACATTAAAATACAAACAGCTTCAGGACAATCTACAATAGCATATAATTCACTTACACTAAAACCGCTAAAAATGTTTGCAGCTATTGAGAAATAATTTGTGGAGAGGGGAGGGTGTCATGCCTGGCTAACAAGCACAACCATGATGTAGTGCTTGAAGTACCATTTCAAAGTAGCAAGAAAAAGGCCCAACACACTCATCACCCTCAGCCACACTTTACAAGCAATGTTAGGTACTCATCTCTTGATAGTAGTATTGCCTACAGCAATGTAAGCTCTTGAGTTATTAATAATTTAAAGTCTAGGTATATCCCACTCTGAGTAAGTGCTATACACCTGTTGCTTTTTTTTTCCTAAGAAGGACTGAGGCTTCCACTTTTTGGTCTTTCTTTTTCTTTCTTTCTTTCTTTCTTTCTTTCTTTCTTCTTCTTCTTCTTCTTCTTCTTCTTCTTCTTCTTCTTCTTCTTCTTCTTCTTCTTCTTCTTCTTCTTCTCCTCCTCCTCCTCCTCCTCCTCCTCCTCCTCCTCCTCCTCCTCCTCCTCCTCCTCCTCCTCCTCCTCCTCCTCCTCCTCCTCCTCCTCCTCCTCCTCCTCCTCCTCCTCCTCCTCCTCCTCTTCTTCTTTTTTTTTAGCTTCATATGATCTTTGAGTTGTTTCTTGGGTATTCAGAGCTTTCTGGGGTTAGTATCCAATTATCAGTGACTGCATATTATGTCTTTCTTTTGTGACTGAGTTATCTCACTCAGGATGATATTCTCTAGATACATCCATTTTCCTAGGAATTTCACAAAATCATTGTTTCTAATAGCTGAGTAGTAATCCATTATGTAAATATACTACAATTTCTGTGTCCATTCATCTACTGAAGGACATCTGGGTTCTTTCCAGCTTCTAGCTATTATAAATAAAGCTGCTATAAACATGGTGAATCATGTGTTCTTATTGTATGTTGGAGCATCTTTGGGGTATATGCTCAGAAGTGGAATAACTGGGTCTTCAGGTAGTACTATGTACAATTTTCTGAGGAACCACCAGACTGATTTCCAGCTTAACACCCCACTAACAGTGGAGGAGGGAACACTGGTTTTAAAAGGGATGTCTTTGTCCAATCTCTACCCTCAGAACTCAGAGAAACCTGGAAGAGGAGGTTTGATGACTGTATGAACCACAAAATGTTGAAGAGATCAAGAGAACAAGGCCCACTAAGTCAACAGGATCAACTCACACGTGAACTGGCAGAGACTACAGCTGCTTGCACAGGGTCTGAACCCCATGTGGCCCTAGAGCTTGGGAGAGAAGAGGACATATGTATGCCCTCATACCTAACCAAGAAGCAATCTCCAATTGATAACCACTTGCAAAGGAATATTTGGTTCCTTCCAAGGGAGTCTTACAAAACAAACTATTCTTCAGGGCAGGTTGTATGCCCAGCAGTAGATAGATAGCAAAATGAAATCAAGAGCATTTTCGCAGGTTCCTTGTCTTTTTTTTTTTTTAATTGAAAAGCTTTATTTTAAGAAACAAAGATAAATGTACATTTTGCATAGAAGTATACGAATACATCTTTTAAGGTTGTAATTAAGTATTTGTGGGTACATATACATACACATATGTATATATGTAACAATAATATAGGAAAAGAGGGTATTAGTTTGAGGGGATGGGAGAGAAACTGGGAGGGGTTGTAGAAAGGAAAGATGGATGTGATACAGTTCTATTTTAATTAAAATATATTCTTTTTTTTTTCTTGAACTTGGCACAGTCTGTGAGTTGTTTCTAGGGTATTCAGAGCTTTCCGGGGTTAGTATCCCATTATCAATGACTGCATATTATGTCTGTTCTTTTGTGAGTGGATTATTTCACTCAGGATGATATTCTCTAGATGCATCCATTTTCTTAAGAATTTTGATAAGTCATTGTTTCTGATAGCTGAGTAGTACTCCATTGTGCAAATGTACCACAATTTTTGTATGCATTCATCTACTGAAGGACATCTGGGTTCTTTCAAGCTTCTGGCTATTATAAAAAGAGTTGCAATGAACATTGTGCTGCATGTGTCTTTGTTATATATTGGAGTGTCTCTGGGGTAAGTGCCCAGAAGTGGAATAGCTGGGTCTTCAGGTAGTACTATGTCCATTTTTCTGAAGAACCACGAGACTGATTTCCAAAGTGGTTGTATCAGTTTACAACCCCACCAACAGGGGAGAAGTGTTCCTCTTTCTCCACATCCTCCCCAACATCTGTTGTCATCTGAGCTTTGGATCTTGGCCAATCTGACTGGTATGAGGTGGAATCTCAGGGTTGTTCTGTTTTGCATTTCCCTGATGGCTAAATATGTTGAGCACTTCCTTAGATGTTTCTCAGCCATTCGATATTTCTGGATTGAGAACTTTTTGTTTAAGTCTGTACCCCATTTTTTAATAGGGTTTTTTTTTATTCTCTGGTGTCTTGTTTTTGAATTCTTTGTATACCTTGGATATTAGGCCTCTATCTGATGTGGGGTTAGTAAATGTCTTTTACCACTCTGTTGGCTGCTGTTTTGTTTTCTTGAGAGTGTCTTTAGCCTTACAGAAACTTTGCAATCTCATAAGGTCCCATTTGTCAATCTTTGACCTTAGAGCTCGAGCCATTGGTGTTTTGTTCAGGAAATTTTCAACTGTGCCTATGAGTTCTAAGGGTTTCCCTACTTTCTCATCTAATAGTCTCAGTGTACCTGGTTTAATGTGGAGATCTTTGATCCACTTGCACTTGAGCTTTGTACAAGGAGATAAGAAAGGGTCTATTTTCATTCTTCTGCATGCTGAGTGCCAGTTGGACCAACACCATTTGTTGAATAGGCTGTCTTTTTTCCATTAAATGTTTACAGCTCCTTTGTCAAAAATCAGGTGATCATATACTTGAGGGCTCATTTCTGGATCTTCTATTGTATTCCATTGATCCACATGCGTATTTCTGTACCAGTACCATGCAGTGTTCAGCACAATTGCCTTGTAATATAGCTTGAGGTCAGGGATAGTGAATCCCGAAGACGTTTTCTTATTGTTGAGGATGGATTTTGCTATTTTAGGTCTTTTGTTATTCCAGATAAAATTGCACAATGATCTTTCCAACTCAACGAAGAACTGTGTTGGAATTTTGATAGTGATTGCATTGAATCTGTAGATTGCTTTTGGTAGGATGGCCATTTTTAAAATGTTGATCCTTCCAATCCATGAGCATGAGAGATCTTTCCATTTTCTGAGATCTTCCTCGATTTTCTTCTTTAGAGGTTTGAAGTTCTTGTCATACAGGTCCTTCACTTAATTAGTTAGAGTCACACCAAGGTATTTCATGGTTTTTGTGACTATTGTGAAGGGTATCCTTTCCCTAATTTCTTTCTCCACATGTTTGTCCTTTGAATATAGGAAGGCTACTGATTTGTTTGAGTTAATTTTATATGCAGCCACTTTGCTAAACTTGTTTATCAGCTTTAGAAGTTCTCTGGTGGAATTTGTGGGGTCTCTTAAGTACACTATCATGTCATCTGCAAATAGTGATGTTTTTACTTCTTCCTTTCCAATTTGTATCCCTTTGATTTCCTTTTGCTGTCTAATTGCTCCAGCCAGGACTTCCAGTACTATGTCGAATAGGTAGGGGGAGAGTGGGCAGCCTAGTCGAATCCCTGATTTTAGTGGGATTGCTTCAAGTTTCCCACTATTAAGTTTGATGTTGGCTGTTGGTTTGCTGTATATTGCTTTTATTATGTTTAGGTATGGGCCTTGGATTACTGTTCTTTCCAAGACTTTTACCATGAAGGGGTGCTGAATTGTGTCAAATGCTTTCTCAGCATCTATTGAGACGACCACATGGCTTTTTTCTTTGAGTTTGTTTATATGGTGGATTACATTAATGGATTTCTGTATGTTAAACCATCCCTGCATCTCAGGGATGAAGCCTACATGATCATGGCGAATGATTGTATGATTGTTTTGATGTGTTCTTGGATTCGGTTTGCAAGGATTTTGTTGAGTATTTTTGCACCAATGTTCATAAGTGAGATTGGTATGAAGTTCTCTTTCCTTGTAGGGTCTCTGTGTGGTTTAGGAACGAGGGTTATTGTAGCCTCAAAAAATGAGTTATGTAGAGTTCCATCTGATTCTATTTTGTAGAATAGTTTGGAGAATATTGGTATTATGTCCTCAATAAGTGTCTGATAAAATTCTGCACTGAACCCATCTGGACCTGGGCTTTTTTTGGTTGGGAGACTTTTGTTGACTGCCTCTATTTCTTTAGATGTTATGGGATTATTTAGATGATTTACCTGGTCCTGATATAACTTTAGTATCTTGTATCTGTCTAGGAAGTCATCCATTTCTTCCAGATTTTCTAGCTTAGTTGAGTATAGGTTTTTGTAGAAGGATCTGATGATTTTTTGAATTTCTTCAGTTTCAGTTGTTATTTCTCTACTTTCCTTTCTCATTTTGTTAATTTGGATACTCTCTCTTTGCCCTCTAGTTAGTCTGGCTAAGGGTTTATCAGTGTTGTTAATTTTCTCAAAGAACCAGCTCTTGGTTTTGTTGATTCTTTCAATGGTTCTTTTTGTTCCTATTTGGTTTATTTTTTCCCTAAGTTTGATTATTTCTTGCCATCTACTCCTCTTGGGTGTATCTGCTTCCTTTTGTTCTAGAGCTTTCAGCTGTGCTGTCAAGTGATGTGTGCTCTCTCCAGTTTCTTTTTGGAAGCACTCAGAGCTATGAGTTTTCCTCTCCGTACTGCTTTCATTGCATCCCATAGATTTGGGTATGTTGTGTTTTTGTTTTCATTGAATTCTAGAAAATCCTTGATTTCTTTCTTTATTTCTTCTTTGACCCTGCTATCGTTTAACAGAGTGTTGTTTAGTTTCCATGTGTATGTGGGCTTTTTGTTGTTTTTGGTTTTGTTAAAGACCAGCCTTAGAACATGATGATCTGAGAGGATGCATGGGAGTATTTCAATCTTTTTGTATCTATTGAGGCTCATTTTGTGACCAATTATGTGGTCAATTTTTGAGAAGGTGCCATGAGGTTCTGAGAAGAAGGTGTATTCTTTTGTTTTAGGATGATATATTCTGTAGATATCTATTAATTCCAGTTGGTTTATAACCTCTGCTAGTTTCACAGTATCCTTGCTCAGTTTTTGTTTCCCTGATCTGTTCACTGGTGAGAGTGGGGTATTGAGTTCTCCCACTATTATTGTATGGGGTGCAATGTATTTTTTGAGCTTTAGTATGGTTTCTTTTATGAATATAGGTGCTTTTGTATTTGGAGCATATATGTTAAGGATTGAGAGTTCCTCCTGACAGATTTCCCCTGCAATGAGTAAAAAGTGTCCTTCCTTATCTTTTTTGATAACTTTTGGTTGAAAATCTACTTTAGTTGATATTAGAATGGCCACTCCAGCTTGCTTCTTGGGGCCATTTGCTTGGAAGGTTTTTTCCCACCCTTTTACTCTGAGATAGTTTCTTGTCTGTCTTTGTCTCTGAGATGAGTTTCTTGTATGCAACAAATTTCTGGGTTTTGCTTATGTATCCAGTCTGATAGCTTATGTCTTTTTATTGGGGAGTTGAGTCCATTTATGTTAACAGATATCAAGGAATAGTTGTTTCTGTTTCCTGCTATTATTGCTTTTGGCAGTTGAATTGTGCCTGTATGTCTTTCTTCTTTTGGTTTTCTTGCTTAGGAGTTTTCTTGTTTTTATTAGGATGTAGTTCCCCTTGTTGTAATCGGTTTTCTACCTATAATTCGTTGTAGTGTTGGGTTTGTTGTCAGATATTGTGTAAATTTAGTTTTGTCTTGGAATATCTTAGTCTCTCCATCTATGGTGATTGCTAGTTTTGCTGGGTATAGCAGCTTTGGCTGGCACCTGTGCTCTCTTAGGGTTTGCATGATGTCTGTCCAGGCTCTTCTAGCTTTCATAGTCTCTGTTGAGAAACGGGTGTGATTCTGATTGGTCTGCCTTTATATGTTACCTGGCCTTTTTCCTTTACTGCTTTTTAATATTTTTTCTTTGCTTTGGGTACTTGGCGTTTTGACTATTATGTGTGGGGAGGAATTTCTTTTCTGGTCCAATCTATTTGGAGTTCGGTAGGCTTGTTCTATGCTCATGGTCATCTTATTCTTAAGGGTAGGGAAGTTTTCTTTTATGATTTTGTTGAAGATATTTACTGTGCCTCTTAGTTGATATTCTTCGCCCTCTTCTATTCCTAATATCCTTAGGTTTGGTCTTCTCATTGTGTCCTGGATCTCCTGGACATTTTGGGTTAGGAGCTTTTTGGTTTTTGCATCTTCTCTGACTGTTTTGTCTATGGTTTCAATGTTGTCTTCGGCCCCTGAGATTCTCTCTTCCATCTCTTGTAGTCTATTGGAAATGCTTGCATCTGTAACTCCTGATTTCTTTTTTAGGTTTTCTATCTGTAGGGTTGTCTCTTTTAGTGTTTTTTTTTTTTTTAATTGTGTCTATTCCTGTTTTAAATTCCTTCTTCCATTCCTTCATCTCTTTGGTTCTGTTTTCCTCTAGTTCTTTGAGTGTTTTTCTTGTTTCCTCTTTAAAAGCTTCTAATTCTTTATGCTTTTCCTCCCGTTCTTGTTTAGAGATCTCTATCATCATCTTGAGGTGTGATTTCAGGTCTGCATCTTCTTTTCCTGGAATGTTTGATATTCCACTGTTTGCTGTTTTAGGAGAACTGGGTACTGGTGTTGCCGGGTTTTCTTGGTTTCCCTGGGGTATGTTCTTTCCCTTTCCTCTTGCCATCTTGTTGTCAGTCTTGTGTTGATGCCGGGTTACTGGTTCCCTGAACCGAGCTGGGTCGGGGAGGGTGACTGGCGAACCGCTCTTTTCTTGAGCTCTGCAGAGATCTTTCTGCACCCAGGCTGGTCGGAAAGCCTCCTCATCAGTCCTGTGTCCGGGGATCACCCCTGGATTACCGCTGGAACACTGCTGGCTCACCACTGCTCCTGGTGGCGGAAGGTCCGAGTGCGTGCCCTGCACTTTCAGTTCCTTGTCTTATAATGTCATGTCAGGAATGTTTTGCCTCTTTTGCCCCCCCCCCAACTGGTTATTTTTTTATTTGTATTTCTTTTATTTACATATTTTTCTTCTTTCCTTTTACTATATAGATCCTTTGTGCTTATGTTATGATTTCCAATTCATTGTTTTTATAGACTTTCTGAGTGCAATAATGAATGTCTTTTTTTTTTTTGTGCTTTTTCTTGGAGTATTTTCCACTTGTTTTGTCCAGTTCCAGTATGTTAGTTTTGTTTCATCTTATTTTGTTTATTATCCTTTAGAAGCCTTTTTTTTTTTTGAAACAGAAAGGGGGCAGATCTGCAAGGGAGGGGGTTAAAAAGAAACTGGTAGAAAATAGGGAGGGAAAACTGTCACAGAATATACTATGTGAGAAAAATATTTTCACTAGAAGGAAAACAATATACTACTTAATATGATACAAAATGACATTTCCAAGAGTTTGACACCAGACTACTTGTCCCATTTTTTTTTTTTTAAATAAAGACCTAGGCTGCTCTCCTTGTCTTGCTCCTAAAATTACAGGGGGTGTAATTTCCAGACTCTTTATATTCTGAGGTTTCCTTCCCTGAGAACCAGTTCCCAAAATACTATCAGTCATTTATTGTGGCTGATACTGTGTTTGGGATCTGTCAAGCTACCTAGAGTCATCCTGACAATTTGCAACTGAGACTGACAAATACCCAGTTATGACTCTAGTAGCTGAGGAGGCGGCCCATTCTCTAATAGGCAGAGTCGTAGTGTTTTTACTTGGCTTCTATATCAGACTGAAAGTACCTTTCCCAGCTTCCCGAGGTCCTGCTGAAGAAACGAAAGACTGTTTATTTCTCTAGCTGGTTGGACATTCTGAAGGAAAAGTGTCTCTTATGTCCATTATTTCTGATGGCAGTTTCTTATTTTATTTTTTTTTTTAATTTTAAAGGTTTGATAGTGTGTATTAAGATCTTACTAGTTACAATGAGCATAAAGTACATGTAAAACAGGATGTAACCTGGAATTAGTCAAAGTTTTCTTTGTGTGTAAGGATTAAACATAATGGGTTTTTCTTTTCTTTACTTTTTTTCTTTTCTTGAACTTCATATAGTCTGTGAGTTGTTTCTGGGGTGTTCAGAGCTTTCTGGGGTTAGTATCTAATTATCAGTGACTGCATATTATGTCTGTTCTTTTGTGACTGGGTTATCTCACTCGGGATGATATTCTCTAGATGCATTCATTTTCTTAAGAATTTTGATAAGTCATTGTTTCTAATAGCTGAGTAGTACTCCATTGTGTAAATGTACCACACTTTTTGTATCCATTCATCTACTGAAGGACATCTGGGTTCTTTCCAGCTTCTGGCTATTATAAATAGGGCTGCTATGAACATTGTGGTGCATGTGTCTTTGTTGTATGTTGGAGCGTCTCTGCGGTATATGCCCAGAAGTGGAATAACTGGGTCTTCAGGTAGTACTATGTCCAATTTCCTGAGGAATCGCCAGACTGATTTCCAGAGTAGTTGTACCAGTTTACAACCCCAGCAACAGTGGAGAAGTGTTCCTCTTTCTCCACATCCTCGCTGATGGCAGTTTGAGAAGCGGTTCCTTGTCAAAGAAATCCTTGGCTTTTCCAAACCACAACTTGATTTTGTCATTGGGAAAGGAAGGGAGACCAAGGGACAGAACAGGTCTTGTAGTTCTAGACTCACTTGGGGTTGAAATAATGACCAATGAACTATAAAACAACTTTATGAGCACCTACCCAAACAATGTTGGGCATTATACAAATTTACACACACACACACACACACACACACACACACACACACACACAGAGTTAATCAAAATGTGCCAGAATAGAACCACACATCACAAATTTAACTCACCGTTCCTATGAAAGATATTTAAATGATAAGAAAAGAATGTAGCCCGAGAAGCAGTTACTCATGGTGAGGAGGTCCTTTGCTAAGCTGAACTGAGGGTGATACATATATAATCTGGCCTGACAATCAGAGCGATGACAGTTATTCCCAAACAGGGCAGTTTAAAATGAAATCGAACAACCACAGATACTCTCAAGTACATAGCAAAAGGGGGCCAAGTTGTACTGATCCAACACCGTGTGGTCGGAACTCCAGGTTTCAGCCGCAGAAGAAAAATAACCGTAATGCTGACACCCGTTTTGTGTAATGCTGTTTCACTGGGCCAGCCCCTGCTGCCTTACGAAGACTGTTCATTCACCCAGCAGAGTGCCTTTCCGTTTTGTTAAGTGGATGCTGCCTGGCTCATCAATCAATACTAAAAGCCAATTAGATCTTTGAAACCACATTTGGTGAGATTTCTTTCTTTCTTTCTTTCTTTCTTTCTTTCTTTCTTTTTTTTTTTTTTTTTTTTGTTGTTGACATCAGTTTTACATTCACAGACTGAGCTGTGGATTAGCTTGATCCTTACAACTCCTTTCAACAACAGGCTTTTTAAAAACAGGCCCTGAGAAACAGGATCGTTCAACTTACACACAGGGCAGGGTCTTTGGGAGGAGCTCTCAATGGTGCTCATGCAAACAGAACATTCAAGAACCAAATTCTCGTACCTACTTGAGCCAACTTTTAACAAAAATAGAAACGTATAGAAAAAAGCCCACAAGAACACGTACAAGAGAAGAGATTTCTTTTCTACTAGCCAACCTATGCTCCCTTTCAGGAAGCTGCTACTCTTAATTCGTTTCTATTGACCAACAAGCATCCTTCAAACCACTTGGCTCTACCACTGACATCTCAAACTGTCTAAGCTACGTGATGGGCTCTTTTTAGGACACATTTCAGTAGTTAACTTAAATGTACTTTAGCTACAGTGAGTGAAGGAGCTATCGTGGAGACAAACACCGACGGCCGGTTAGGACATTCAGAAACTGTATTTCATAACTGGAAAATCATCAAGAAATGACATCCTGCTTGGAAACAAGACTCGATAGAGTGTCCCGAATGTGTGCTGGAGGGATGGAGGGTCAGAGGGAAGAAAGAGGAAGGATAGACAAGAGATGTAGAAAGCCTGGCAGAGCAAAGGCAAACAGGAACCTAGAACGCTGTGGCAGAGCCGCTTCTACTACATCTCTACATTCCAGCGCTGGCCTTCAAGGCTTGCCCTCAGGCGTCACTGCCCTCTCCCTACCCAGTGTGTCAGCACATTGTTCCTCTCTTGGCTTGTGGTTGGATGTGTCATCCCCTCTGTCAGAAACTGACCCAGCTCTGGAGGCGTGGCCATATGGGCGAGGCCTATTGTGGGGGCGTGGTCAGATGTGGAGGAGTGGCTCAGAGGTGTGGATTAGGGTCCTCTGCTCTGAATACCTCTTTCCGTCCACACGTCTAAAATCATGTTCTCTCTCTGCTATTGTTTCTCATCCCTAGTCTCGTCTTTACCTTCCAGGCGACAAAACGTAGATGCTCTGAGAATCGTGCAGCTAATGGGATTTTCATCAGTTTTATTTTTCACTTAACAGCTGCCTGTCTGAAATGCTTAGTTTGATCATTTGCTTTGATCTAACATGTAGTGTAGAACTCCTCCCTGCTCTTCTGAACAACAGTCCCTTAGGACTCAGAATGAACAGCATTACCCAGAAAGTCATGTTGCAAACTGAATCCCTGTAATTTGTGGATATGACCCTATTTGGATAAAGGGTACATTAAGTTAATACATCATAACTGTGTGACTGAGCGCTGATCTAGTGACCTACAAGTATTTCTCTACCAAAGGAAGATTTGGGAGCCCGATCTCCTGAAGAGAGGCAGACAAAGAAGACCTTGTAAGCATCCTGGAGACATTGCAGTGAAGTAACCACAAGGCAAGAAAAATCAAGGCCCCTCTGCCAGGGAGATGGAGGAAGCAGCTTCCTTCAACTGGAAGCCATCTTCCTTGGACCTCTGGGGACAGAAGGACCATGCTGACACCCTGGTTTCAGACATTTGTCTTGTGAGCATGAGATAAGAAATCCTGCTGTTTCTACTACCCAACTTGGCAGTATGCCTTAAGCAGCCCAGGGCCTAACACAACGACTATTCTATTAAATCTGCTTAAATGACAGACAAAAAGCAATAAAATAGTTTATACAATATTTTCAAAGAGAAATATTTTAACTTACATACTATTTTGAGAACTTTAATACTATTTCATCTGATGCCCTCCCTCTTCACAACTGAGTTTAGAACAGGTAAGTAAAACTGGATTTAATAAAACTACACTAGTGGGTATTTTAGTAGATAAAATATAACTGACGATTTGTAATTGTCCACAATGAAGACTTAATAACTGCATTGCAAATCCGCACATGCACAGGATTTACACATGCGAAGAAGGCTTTTCCTTGTTATCGAATGAGTACTTTAGACTTCACAGTTATTTTACTCTGCCCTTGTGGCAGAAAAGCAGCCACAGGAAGATGCAAACAAATGGGCTTGGCTTTGTGTTAACAGAACTTTATAGAGCCAGGCAGCAGGCAGGGCAGATTTGGCCAGTGTACTGTAATTTGTTGACATAAGCAGAAACTATCTGGGAAAGTTATATGGTGTCCACAGGGGAGGGAAATGAGATCAAAAGGAAAAAACCTTCTGTGAAGTCATACATCTTACACACAATACTGGGCATCCATCAGCCGAGCTCATTGGCGCAGCCACTCAATCATCCGATCATTACAATCATCCATGAAAGAACAGTTTCCTACTTTGATCAAAAGCATATTCATCAACTAATGGGATTTCCAAAATACTTCTGATGCCTTTATTGTCCTTAACAAAAGAGAAAATGTAATGACTTACCAAAAAACAAAACCAAGTTCAGGTTCAGTTTTCTTACATCAGAAAAGAAATCAGTGTGAATGTCCCAAAGAACTGACAAAAACCACCAGAGACGATCCAGGGACTTAGAAATAGAGAGCTGTTGATTGATTGTGTGTCACACACTTTATGTATTGATAATGCATCACACACTTTATGTACGAGACCAGAAGGACAACCCAAGTGAGAAAAATGGGAAGTCATCCAACTGAACAGATCACTCTCAAAAGAAAAAATACAAATGGCCAAGGAGAAGGTGGAAAGTCAGCAGGAATCCTTAGGCATCAGGAAAGGCCACACTGGAATCACAGTGAGGTTCCATCTTACCCAGGCCAGAATAGTTACCACCAGGAAGACAAACAGCAGGAGGTGCTTCTGGGAACGTGAGGGAAAAGGAGCCTTTACACACTGTGGGAGAGAATGTGAGGACAGCCCCTGTGGAAGTCAGTATGGGGGTGTCTCAGAAAGAAGAAGGGAGATCTCCCATGTTATACCCTCCTCCTGGGGATGCACAGAGGGGAGTCGAAGTCATCGCCCACATAGATATGCTCACAACCATGTTTGCTGCCACGCTGGTTATGATAGCCCGGTATCAGAATCAGTCGAGCACCATCACCACATGGGGGTGGATGAAAGGAGATGCATGTCCACCGTGGACAACCATCAACCCAGAAGAACCGAGTAATGCCATTTGCAGGAAAACAGGTGAAACAGAGATTATCGTGTTAACTCAGAAGACAAATGTGACATACCTTTTCTCATATGTGCAATATAGGTCTCCCTTCCTCTCCCCCCACCTCCACACTTTGTACCCCCCCCCCCCCCAGCACATGCACATTGAGAGGGAGTGGGGCAGCAGAGGGCAATGGGGTGGATATGGTGACTATCTTGAAAGACATTTCTACAATGAATATAGTCTTAAAGAGTACTAAAGGAATCGGTGAAAGCCTGGTATACGCCTCCTGGCTTCCACTGGTTTTCAAGATGTAAAAGGTAGTATAAGGGTGTCTCCAAAGCTCAGTGGAGTCAGAAGAAATGGATATGTTTTCTTACAGTGCTGTCTCTTCTTTCATTGGACAGTGTAAGCCCCAGTCAGCACGGGGGTTGCTTTTCTTTCATCAGCACAAACCTTTTAAACACCTGGACTTGTTGGACCTCTGTTACCTTCATAGAGGAGTTCTCCAAACTCCCTGTCATTGTTTGACTGGGTATCAGTCATCCCCAGAAGACGTGCAAATGTTACGTTTTCTGATAACAACTTGCAAAGTCAGTCAGCATTCGCCCTGTGTATGCTAGTCCTGGGGTGGGGCTTTGATGGCGCCATCTTACTGGTAGGTTTCAGAAATCTTTAACTGCCAGATATAAATGACTGATGTGTCCTTCACATCAGTACTGCAGGACCATTAATGCTGCTCTTGGAACTGGTGACTGACGGCCACTTGGCTTCTGTAATCACATGTGAATAGAATTTGTTTCTCAGTGAACAGCTCTGGCTGAATATTTGAAGTTGTTGGGCCAATGGGTATTTTTCTCATTTCCGTGATTATCAGAAACACACACCCAAAATCATAAAGCCTAAAAAATTAACTCCACAAACCTACTTAGAACATACAGCTGCAAATTGCCACAGCAATGGACTGTCTTCTGTAGTAAATGCCAGGGACTAGTAGAATTAATTTGGTTAACTGGTCACCAGTGACACATTGACACTGTAGACCCAAATGAAGAACTCTTTGAAGCTGTGCAACCAAATGGATGAAGAACTCTTGTTGCAGGGTTTCCCCGTACTTGGGCTTTATGGGCACCATCTGCGTGGAACCAAGCATCTTTAAAATATGGAGTAACTGATTACATCTCTGCCTCCCCTTTACCTTTCATAATTAGCTGCACACTATTAACTTAATGCACATTTATCTACAACAATTCAAGTCAGACTGTGAGAGAATCTTTCTAGTCTATAATTACACTCCAGTGTAATTAGCATAATTTCCACTGCACATATTTAATAAAGAAGCTGCCATGACGGGTTGGCTTCCCATGTGGAAACTCTTCCAGGGAACACCAGGAGGAGACCAAGCCTCCCACTCTTAAGCTGCCACAAATGCACCCAGCAGATCTGACCCTGCTTTCTGTGAATGGTGAATGAGAAGATGATGGAAGATAAGCTTCTCAGGGGGGCTAATAGACTTCCCCTAAAAAGCCACAGTCTACCACGGCATATACACCTAAGGGCCTGCCCTCAACAGTGACAGTAGAGATTGGTGGATGGGGAATGGCATCAGGAGATGCTGAGAACCGACTGCCTCCATCTGCAAAGGCCAATACTACAGTTTACTTTGTGCCTCTCCAGCACAGCCATGAGTACCTCAAGGCCAGTCACCACTAGTGACCACTAGATGTCGCTAGTCATTAACTGAGACACAATAAAGAAGCACTTAAGGAGATTTCTATTCGCTCAGAAAGCCCCCTTGTGAGAGACTGATTAACAAGGGGAGGGAGGGACCTAACCTATTTGCTCAGCTCAGACCTGAAATGTCAAATTCTCACCATGAAAAATTTAAAAGAGGGCGTACGTTTGGTAGGTGTGACAAGTTTGCCCTGATAATAAGCAAAAAAAAAAAAAAAAAAAAAAAAGGAAAGGAAAGAAAAACCCTGCAACATAAATGTCATATTTTCCATAAACATGCTGTAAAATGACTTAGCAAAATAGAGCTCACCAGTGGTGCCATTTTAGTGAGATTCTTTATTGTGTCTATGGATTTGATACTCGTAGGAAACAAGGGGTATTTTACTCCCCTGGTAATGAACATGAAGTTGTGTACAAGAGAGAAGGAAGGCATCCTCACAGTGGGACAGAAAAACCCAGTCACTGCAAAGGAGTCATAAGTGATGGCTACAAAGTCCCAGAAAATGCTGCTTTGAGTGTCAGGGGGTCACGATGGAAGGCAGGATGCACAGAAGGTGGGTGAATTGGATCCTTAAAGACATGGAGGGGCAGCAAGAGTGTGGGGTCTCCTCTGTGTCCTTCATTTGCTCTTTCAGATGCATATTGCGAAGGTAAATCATTCAAACCCAATGCGGACCAAAGAACGCATGGGAACATCTCGATGAAGGCCACTAAGGCTTCGGTTAGCGTGTGTTAATAGCCGTGCGCATGTTCAGTGGTGCTTGCATGTTGTATGCAGGTGCATGTGGAGGTTAAAGGTCAACCCCGGTTGTTGCTCCTCAGTGCCGTTCCCTTTCATTTTAAGGCATGATCTCATTTTCCCCTGAAACTCACCAGTTTGACTAGGAATGAAACCCTTTACCAACCAAGTTACCTCCCAAACCCTAATAATTATAATTCTTGGAAGCAGGCGAGTGAGCTAAGGGGCCAATTCTGCCATGCTTCTATCTTCTTACCTCTTACAACGGCCTAGAAAGCACATCTGAAACATTACACAAAAAGGGGCTATAAAGGGAAGACCCATCGATGTTGTGATTTGTATTTTCTTTTCTCACAGATACACATTTCAACACTGAGCGATCATGAGCATTTGTGGCCTGTCCTGGAAATTATGGTTTTCTTTGCTTTTAATATCCAATTTCCATCGCACCGTGCTGTGTGTATTCTGGGCCTTTTAAACATTTGTACTATTGTAAGTGCTGGCTCGTAACATGATCCCAGGAAACTGGAGAGAGAAACCAGCTAAGAATGTTTGCTTTCCTCAGTGATGAACTTTACACTGTGTTGCTTTTTCTTAGCTTCAGAAAACCTTTAATTAAAAAAAAATTATATATGTGTGTGTGTGTGCATCCAACTACTCATGTGTATGCCCAGAGACAGATATACACATATACATACACATATATAATATATATAATATTTATACACACATATATGTGTGTATGTATATCAGGTATTAATTCTATATTATATATATATAATCTGCATAGGGTAAATATGTATCTAAAAAAATACTCTTGTTAAAATGTACTGCCAGAGTTACTTTCTGAACTTGTTCTTTGCAATCTCCTTCTTACATAATAATTTCTGTGCCCCCAGAGACTCAGGAAACACAACCCATATGGCAGAAATGCTCAGAACCACATATTCTTCCAGAACCCTGTGTTATAAAACCATCTAATGATGGAAATATTTAAGACATGGAATCTTGAGCCGTGTGACTGTGGCGATCCTGTGAATATTCGCCAGGCAACAATGAGTGTCAAAGTTTTCCACCAAACCAAAATCAGAAAGTAAACTTTCACAATGAAGTGGACTAAATTTGAACTAAGCCCTCGATTTCGAGTCATCTTTCCATGAATATTAGGACATACTTGAATTAGTTCCATTAGGAACTTCTTCCAAATATTTATGCCCAGAAAGTGTGAGCGCAGTAGGCATTTTCCCCATTATAGTTTTCTCCCCTGAAGTTCTGACATTCAGCTACACTGAAGTGGTGTGCTATAGAATGAATTCATACTAAATCTAAGTGCTGGTGAGATACATTATACAACATGTGACACAGGCTGTCAGATGTGTGATTGCATTTCTCTAAGACTATTATATACATCCAAGAAAAACAATCTGGTACAAAAGGGAATGTGAACCCGGCATGCTGATACTTAATCTCAGGTTTCCTATGCTTCTCCAGTGTCGCATTTCTGTTTAGATGGAATTGTACGTGTCTGGGAAACCAAAGATAATGCAAATCTCACACAAGGTACAGGATCTGGCTTCAGCACACGGTACCATTAGAAGCAGCTTCAGGAAGGATCGTGGTCCTTTCTCCTGAAATGAGTAGCCAGCATTGTGCTTCTGGGCTGTGTCTCTTAATACTTTCTTTGTGTGGCGTTATTGGATTACTGAAACCCAATCCTTATTCCTTATTATTGTGAGATAGCCTAAGCCAGCAGATTAAAAACCGCCAGTAATAACGCTAGACAAGCACTAAACAAATAATAGCTGGTGTAAATACCATGTTTAGCTAAAATAAAAATATCTGTACCTTAATTAAATTGTATTAAGTAACATACCAATAATTACTATGCCTTAGCACTTGGCAATAAGATGTTGAAACATGTAAGGTAAGAAAAGGATCATGCTTAAGTATTTTAACTTTATGTTCTAAGTATTTGAAATGATAAGGTAAATAGAAAATATTAAGTGTCACTCAATTCACTTGCCCAATCACAGGTTTGATTATGTATAATTAAGTAAAAACCAACCACCTAGATGGGAGTGGTACACTGAAAGGTTCTATTGATGCAGTTCTAAATTATTTTTGAATTGTCATTTGTGATTAATAAAAGGTCCTTACTGTCAATGAATGGGTTGCAGCATACAGTTTGGAAAAAAATAACACACATACATGCTTACATGTGTATGTGTGGGCATGTGTATTTATTTCTTCAGGGAGAGCATATTGACCACTATGTGTCTGAGAAGTTGGGTAATAATCTCTCTTAAAGAGTAAAGTTAGGTTAGGAGGAAAGAGGTTTTATGATTTTAATTTTAATTATTGATTTTTCTGAATAATTGCTTGCCTTTCCTCCACACATATTGTAGGACCCCCTTTCGGGGACCCCCACTCAAGTCTCAGGACACGGGGTTACCCAATGAAATTCAAGAGACCTTTTTGCTGCAAAAGCACGTGGTAGTTTAATGACGGAGCTCCGGGCCAATACATATCTCACGCAGGAGACAGAGGCATCGACCCTGAACTCAATTAGGGGGACATATTTATAGGGAAAATTACATAAGCAGTTGGCAACAAGCACATAATAATTTTATTGGTTTATTCAAATTGGCACTCTCTGTCTGCTTTTGGATATGATTTAACTCTAGACCACTCTGTTTTTGGGGCACACTGACCTTTAATACTAGTTTTTCTCAGGACTGCAAGGCCAGCCCAGACCTTATCGAGTCTAGCTGGTCTGGGTTTGGGCCATTTCTTTAAACAAGTTATTTTGTTTTTAGCCTTGAAGCATACTTGTCCTCAAAGCAGGGTTAGTGGGGCCAACTTGAAATTTTAACTCTTTCAATATCAAACATTTCCAGACAGCAAACAAGATAAAAACAGCAGTGATGATGGTAATGTTGCCTGCTTTAATCTAGAGCCTAATCTCAATAATCCATGGGGGCTGCATCACCATCATAAAAGATGAATGGAGAACATTGGACCTAGAAGATATATGGAAAAGAATCATAGTGTGTCTTTGAGAATCTGATACTATTTATAAAAGTAGGTGTAATTAACTGATGGGTCCTCACTTAGGTACAGAGGAATCTAGCAACATAGTTGTTCTGGCAAAGGATCACATGCAATCACTTTCTAGGTCTATTGGATTTGGCTGGAATGCAGACACCAGCAATCCCTCTGGCTGGATTACAGACTCACCATTAGTATACACGTTAATCCAAACAATGAAAGTAATGTTAGTTCCTAAAAGGAAGCAGCCATGTCTAAAAGTGATATTTAATTGAGCGCACAGAAATGATTAATCAAAGATTTGACATAATGAATCAGAGATAGGATATGCTCAACTTTCACAAGAACACAACAGGGAAGAGAGGAAACTTTAGAGAACAGTTCAGAGAGAAAGGGGAGGAGGAGGAGGTCAGTTTTACAGAGACAGATTGCAGGTGAAGACAGAATGAGCCAGAGAATAAGATGGAGCCAGATGATTCGAAAAGATTGCCAGAGTTCGTTTGAGGACAAGGAGAGCAATTCTGTGAGAAGCTGAGAAAAACCAGTTTGAATCAGTCAGCTACAAGAGGAGTTCGAACAAGACAAGTGAATTGACACGGTCAGCTAGAGTTCAGAAAGAGCTAGAAAGAGTGATCTTGCGCAGCAGTAAGCCTCTGAGATGACAATGACCCCTGGGGCTACCTCCATCCTCAGATACAATTCCTAAGCTCTTATCATAATATAAATTAGAGTACCAAGTATTTTGAAGTGTTGCAAAAATAATAATGCACTAAGTACACAAACTATTCAGAAATCAACCAGAGCACTATGAGGTTGCTGCCTGAACAAATTACATCATTTCTCTGATCAAGTCAACACCCATGAAATTCTGTACCTACTGATGGTACACCACATTATTAGTTCTTTATCTAAATCTTGGAGATACTGCTCTGAAAACAGTATTTGTGGAAAGACAAATGTCTGTAAATCAATGCTTTGTATATATGTGGCAGTGAAAGTCACAAAGAGTCTATATTAAAGGTCATATACATGTCTGACTCCCCTTTTCCAAATCACTGGTCCAACCATGTTTGTCATATGGTGGGATTTATAATATGTTCTTTCCTGTTTAATCTTTTAAATACTAGTACAAGCCCTGTATACCAAGGAGCACTCAGCATTGAGCACTCCTTACCACCAGATCAGAGGCTCTTGTACAATGTAACTGTCTCACAAAAACATCTTGTATTGAATAGTCATTAAGTTACCAGATCATAGGCTCTTGTTGTACAATATAATTGTCTCATTAAAATGTCTAAATTTTATTTGTCTCAAGAGCTTTAAGTATCATATGAAAACATGGCAAGACAATGTATCTATTTTTTCTAAGTCTGAGAAAAATACTAGAATTATACTCATGGGTTCATACCTTATGGGTACATTTGGGCCACCTCCACTTTTTATATGGTTTGTGACCTAAATAAGAAGGAGGGTGACTTTGTACCACAAGCTGCCATGGCTTAGAGATCATTGTGAGGGGAGGGGCTGAAAGATTGTAAGAGCAGAGGCCAAGAAAGTCCTGGACAGAACTGTGGTTTCTATAATATGATTTCCTACACAAGAGCAAGCCAGTCAGTATTTCAGAACGGGCAAAGGCCCACAAGTCCTGCCCCGAGCTGAAGAGCTATTTAGCTTCTGGAGAACGGAAAGGTGGTTTTTGTTTGTCTGTTTGTTTTGTTTTGTTTTGTTTTTTGGTTTTGTTGTTGTTGTTGTTGTTGTTGTTGTTGTTGTTCTTAAGTATGTGGTGGCCCCTGGTAAGCTGACCATCTCCAGTGGGTGGCCCCCCACCCATGGTTATATGGGTAGCAGAAACTGGACTTGGTAGGTTATTTTAAACAAAATAAACACAAGAATAGAGCAGATATTGGTTTGGGGATGGGATGGGGAGAAATTAGTGGAAGGAAGTAAGCATGATCAAAATCGATTGCATGAATTCTCAAATAATTAAAATTGTATGTTTTTTAAAAAATAAATACTGAACTAAAACAACAGCACTCACAGATGAACAGTGGCAGCCAATCTGGTGATGGAGATAATCTTGAAGTCTTATAAGGCAATATGATACCTCCACTAAGATCCCGCTCTTCAGATTTATAAAACAATTGTATAAAAGATTCTCATAGCTGTATAAAACATTATTCCTTATTATTAACACTAGTTTTTTTTTTAGCTTCATTATAAATAACTGTGAAAATTCATTTTCATTTGTTGTATGGGTATTTTCATAATATTCTCAGGTTTGCCCTTTGGTCCACAAAGCTTAGAATATCTGGTCTCTCATCTCTGCAGGGAGTTTACTTACTTCTGTATCTGAGTTGCCTTCAGAATGTCCACAGTCATGCCCGTGTTCCCACACCAGCTTCCAGAGCTATGTGAACACAACCTTTATGATATCTAAATGTCTGCCAATGGATTAATAAGGGAAAAACGTGGTACATTTACAACAATGGAATATTGCTTAGATGTTTTTAAAAAAATGAAGGAATAGTGAAATCTGCAAGTCATGGATGGGACTAGAAGAAAAAAATCCTTAGTGTGGTGACCCAGACCACAGACTACAAATACAGCAGGTACTTGCTAATAGGTGGATGTTGGCTATCAAGTATTTGATAAGCAGGCCCCACATCCCAAATAACCACAGAGAATGGGTGTTGCGTAGGGAACTGTGGGGAAGGAAAGGATCTTCCTAGGAAGGGGAACTAGAATAGAGAGGTGTAGATGAACTAAGAGAGGGGACTGGAGTGTGGGGAACAAACGGGGAAATAAGGGAAGAACGGGTAAGAGACAGACTATAGGCGGGAATAGCTAAAGCTAATGGCCAAGGCTATTGGTTGCTCTCCACTAACTGACATTAAGGGCTTGTTGCTGAAGACCAGAAAGAGATACATAACTTACTGAACCCAAAGAAGTCCAATTGGTTCTTACCTAGAGCCTTTACCCCTACTGCCTAATGTTCATGGTGCAGGAAGTTATTCTGTTCTCTACCAGAGAAAAAAGGGAAATACCAACAGAGCAAACCAACCAAACAAACCTAAAACAAAACGAAACAAACCACAAAATAACTCTTAGATCAACAACGGTGACCTGCCTCCAAGACAGTATCAAAAATATGGGGCAGTAACCAACCAAAATCTGATTGAAATTAAGGCCCACCTGCTGAGGTTGAACCCATGCCTGAAATGGCTTGTGTAGCCAAGAACATAAAACTACATAGGCCACAGACCCAGGATAAAACCAAGTGACTCCGGATGACTGTACTCATTGATCAGTGGCTTGCTCTGCCATCATCAGAGAAGCTTCCTCCTGCACTAGATGAGAACACATGTGGAGACCCATAGCTTAACAATGTGCAGAGAGTAAGAGACTTTGAAACACTCAGCACTCAATGTGATGTCGTCATCGGATCCCTCCCTCGGGGCTCAGGGAACCCTGGGAAAGAGGAGGTAGAAAGATTATAAGAGCCAATGAGGATGGAAGACACCAAGAAAGCAAGGCCTTCTGGACACCATAGGTCTGATACCTGTATGAACTTCATAGACTGTATCATAATGCACAGAGCCGGCACAGGACAGGGCCAGATGGTGTCCCAGTGCTGAGAGGGGAGTGGACACAAGCCCCCACCCCTAAAACAAAAGCTACCTCCAGTCCAGTTCATAAACTCTTGCAAAATAAATATTAGTTTTCTCTAACAGAGTCACACTTGAGCGTATATATTACGGTGTTTTATGAGATTTCTGTCTCCCTGAATATGTTTGTCCCCATGTCTACATGTGATCCGTGGCTCGCTATTTCTTTTGTCCCACTCTGGTCTGTTTGTGTTTATTTTTAGATACCGGTTTGTTTCCCAGTGTAGAAAGCAAGAAAGGGTGTGGATTTTGGTGGGTGGGGAGGTGAGATGAACCTGGGAGGAACTGGGGGAGGGGAAATCTAATCAGAATACATTGTATTAAAATTAATTTAAATTAAAAAAAGAACACTAGGTGCCTGTGTGGATGCACGTGAAATAAATATAAGAGAGGCATATTTGGCTGAGCTAGGAACCCCTCATCCTTCTGAATGCCACCTGAAAAAGTCTCTGCTGGCCAGAGGGAAGACCCTCCTCTGAACAGGGGTCTATTTTGGCTAAGGTGAGGCAGATGTCTTTGTTAAAAATAACTAGGTATCATTTTTTATTAAGAGTCATAAACTCAAAGGAAAACTGGTCTTTCCGTCTAGTAAGATTTCTGTCTAACGAATTCTCCCGACCTCACGGGAAGCTGCAAACCTCTGCGGTAGGAGGCATTCCACCTAATGAGCACCCCTGAATGAGCATCCCCGTGACGGCTGACTGCTTCCCTGGCAAAGGCAGGTGGATCTCAGTGGCTCTCCTCTAGGCCCGGCAGATGGTATGACTGTAGTGCCCCGTGGTTATTACAGTCAGATGCAATCGTCTGCGTTTGTGTTGACATAAAGCATCACGATGTGGCTCGGCCCATTGTTTTCTCTCAAAAACAAAAAAACAAGCAAATAAACAAACACACTTTGCTTTACCATGTCAAGTTTCCCAACAAGGACCCGTTGGTCTCTTGGGTATTCAGGGTTTTAAAATTTAGCACCTAAAGGAGAAGGTACAATCTGATGCCTATGTAGATTTACCGAGGAGTATTTATGGTTTTAAATTTTACTCTATTTTAATGTGATTCCTATCCCGCCCTCCCCTGTTCTCCTACTCTCAGAAATACATCTCTGCAGGACTCTTTGGTTAAAAAGTGTCAAGAAGCCATGTTGAACACCCATCAGCTGTTTCCTCTCAGACTGCAGGAGGAGACAAGAGCTCTTCTTGGAATTTCCCTGAGGCTACAGTTATCCTGCAACCAGTGCTGTGCAGCTTTGTAAGACCCAGCCTTTCACGATGGTGGTGTTCCCTAATGCCTTGAGCTCAAAGATGCTGGGGGTCTGTGGGGCTGCTTTGAGCCCTTATTTGGTTCTGTTGGGAAAAGAAATATGTGTGTTTTTGTAAAACAAAAAGACGTTTTTTATTGGAAAGTATTGTATCAAACGTCATTTCCCTTGGTCACACCATGTAGTAAGTATCCTATGTCAATAAGAATGTTAGACTGTCCCCCCAACCCCTGATGTTCAGCATCAACAGTGGTGAAACCAGGAAGGGGAACCTCATCTTTAAAAACCTCTTCCAGATACATCAAATCCTAATATTCTGTGTTTGAATTCTGGCAGGTGGATTCCCAGGCAAGGTACCTTCCTCTGTCTCCCTCTGTCTCTCTGTCTCGTTTTGTGTCTCTCTCTTTCTCTCTGTGTGTACGTCTGTGTGTGTTAATCCACTTTTCCACCACTGCTAAGGAGGAGGTGTAAGATTTTATCCATTTCACTGCAGCTCCAGTCACGTGATGAAGTAGCCTTCACTGTGAGAAAGCGCGGAGTGAAACCCTCACAGTGCACCAGCAGGGCCTTCCCTGGTTCCTGCTATTTTATAAACTCCTGAGGCTCTACATTTAAGGGAAATGAAACTTTGAAACAGGTAGAATTAAAGACTGACATGATTTCGAATCAATCAGGATGCCCTTTTGTGCCCATGGGGGATACATCAAATACAATGTATTTTTTTTCAACAGACATTTTAGTAATTGCGTTTTCTAGACAATTTAATTCCGTCAAGGGAAACATATAATTTGCAGACTGAAGAATATCTGATTTCAATTCCCATGACATCTATTTTTGGTCCATGGCTTTAAAAATACAGTAAGAACACAGTCTTGCTTATTTCCTTGAAACTCAAAACAACTTTTTTTTATATGTAATTATTTGAAACGGTCTGACTTTCCAGAAGGTAAAACAATAGCATGTTAATCTAAAGTAAAATGCATGTCAAATTACAAAAACCATGTGTAGTAAGTTGCAAATCAGTTACAATAAATAGGATACCAAGTGCTATTCCCAGTAGTTGTGATTGTGTCTCTGCCACTAGAATTAAAGGTCTCAAGACAAAAATCTTTATAGTGTGGACTCAAGAGAAAGGAGGAGGAGGCTGAGATGCAAACATAAGCAGGGAGGAAGGTCTCAGGAAGACAAAAGAGAAAAATGGGGCTAAGAACAGCTGGAGACAAGAGTTCAGAGCCCCACTCATGCCTCGACTTCAGACCGTTGGCCTCTAGGAATGTGAGAGAAGATGTTTTTATTGATTTATACTTCAAGTATCATGGTAATTTCTTTTTGATAGTACCAGGAAAAAATCAAGCTATGCATTTATAGATATAAGCATGCAATCAATTTGTGTGGTATATAGTTCAACTTGAATGTGGCCACGTGCCTCTGTTTATTTTGTTCTTCCTGGGGCAATGAGAGAAAATACTTTTTATTACACTCATTATCTATTTGTAAGTATGTGTGGAGGTAGTGATGGGGGGAGAAATGTATGTGTTCCAGAGGAAACACGCATGCAAGAAGATGGCTTGTAGAAGGTCGTTCTCTATTTTTGTGACATGAGTCCTCAGTATTGAATTCAGGTCATCAAGCTTGCTGACCAGTGTCTTTATCTGATTATCTATCTTGCCATCCCAATAAGAAATATTGGTAAAAATCATTTTCTAAGTATGATCTACTCCTATGAAATTTATCAGAAGTTTGGGTTCTATGAATTAACAAGAATATTTTGTTTTCAAAACAGTCAATGGTATTCAGAACAAAAACCATGTTTCTTCAATTTTACAATTTACTTTTTCAATTAAGAGCAAAATAATTGATTTACAGAACAATAACTTTCTTGTTAACCTAAAAGCTGTGTAGGAAGTTGGGAAATGGCTCAATAAGTAACGCACTTGCCAAGCAAAGCATGAGAACCTGAGTGTGAGTCTTGGAATCCATATCAAATTCCAGAAACAAAGGTTCCTGAATTCAAAACCAGTTGTGGGGAGCCAGAGCCAGGGATCCCTGGAGCTCACAGGCCATACAGACTAGTCAAATTAGTGATCTCAGTTTCAGTGGGATACGCCATCTTAAAAACAAAATACAAAGACACCATGGAAGACATCTAACACTGACCTCTAGCCACTACACATATAAACACACACATGAACACAAATGCATATGAACACCTCTGTATATGAGCACACACAATAAACATCTAAAGACTTTCACAACGCCTGATGTATAAAAACACCAAGGGGCAGTGGCAAGCACTGTTTCCAATGGGCTGCCATGTCTTCATTTCTTTAATGCTGTTTGACATGGGATGAAGCTTTGAGTGACTCGGCACACCTTCCGCCATGACTTACCATAGCTCTGTTCACTTCTGCTAAAGAACAGACCTGGAAGGAGGTCTGCTTTGAAAATGTTTCTCTTGGAACCCATGCTAAGTCCTTATTCCTCATGTAGCAACATTGAAATGTAGGATCTAGTAGAAAAGCACTAGGTCATGGGCACAGCCTTTGTGGATTGATCAAAACCTTTTATGTAGATGGTGACTCTCACTTTCATAAAACTGGATGAGTTACCACCAGAGTCAATTGTTGAGAAGCAAAGTGGCCCTTCACTTTTTCATTCTCCCACATGCCCTCTTGCCTTCATCCTATGCATCAGGAATTATGTAGAAGACCCTTGTCAGTCCAGGCTTTTAGACTTCCTAGACTCCTAAATCAAGAGCCAAAAGGAACTTTGTGCCATTTGCATATGGAAAAAAGTAACTTTTATTCTCCTACGCAAGTTGTCTCGAGGCTTACTGTTTGTCTGCTAATCAAGGTCTAATCCTGGAGGAGTCTAACCTCTGTAAAATCTAATCTAAGCTTAGGAAGTATTCAGCCACTGTGACTTGTCACTCAATAAGCTTACCCCTTCCGGGTTCTTTGTGAACTCCACTGGCTCAAACTCCTCTCAAAATCCTCTGACTGATTCAACCTGGTGTCTCTCAGTTTCTCCTGAATTGCTCTGCTTCACCTCAAACTGTTCTAATCACATGGCTCCTTCCCATTCTCTGGCTCATTCTGTCTTCACCTGTGTCTAGCTTGTTCTCTCCTTAACCTGCTTCTGGACATCTGTCCCAGTAAAAGTGTTTCTTCTCCTCTCCTCTCTCTCTCCTCCCTCCCCCCCCCCCCCCTCGTGCTGCTGTCTCTTGAAGAGCTTTGCTTTTCTCTCCCTTCTCGTGATAGTTGAGCATTCCCAATCTCATCGAATATCTTTTTCTGATTCATTATTTTGTCGGCATCTCAATTACACATCACCTTCAAATATAGGTGTTTCCTTCCACAAACTAGTGTTTGGGATTAAAGGTGTGTTCTAAGGGCCTGTCTGTATTTTGAACAGATGGCCTGTGCTAAGGGCTGAGCCTCACCACAACTAGAAACTCTCAGAGTCAACAGTGTGATCAAATATCCTGTAACAATATCCCCCAAAGGCTCCAGTGTTGAAGGGTTGGTCCTCAC
Source organism: Micromys minutus (assembly GCF_963924665.1). Lineage (NCBI taxonomy): Eukaryota > Metazoa > Chordata > Mammalia > Rodentia > Muridae > Micromys > Micromys minutus. The sequence goes on along the minus strand of NC_137955.1, from coordinate 45,005,752 downwards.
CCGCTAGATCCAATCACAGAGTGGTGACAGTTATCACTTGGGGGTTTCCTCTTCTTCTACCTATTCACTACTTCATAGATACATAAAAACTAGCGAAAACTTCTGAGGAGAGGATTTCTTGACTAAGGATGCAATGTGAGTTATCACTGCATGTCCCTGCTTCCCCCTCCATGACAGACCGTACACTCAAATTGTAAAATAAAATAAATTCTTCTTCCCGGAAGCTGCTTCATCGGGCATTTCCTTAGAGCAATGAGAAAAGTAACTAGCACACACTCATGCCTGATAAAGTCGTACTGGCTGATTGCCAAGCAGCCAAGCAGCCAGACTCTGACATCTCAGCCTCTATCACTGTTCTGAGTTCACTCCGGCAGTTCAGAGGAGTGCAATGATGTTCACACTGAATCTCCTTCTGTCAAGTCACCCAGCTACATCCCTTACAGAAAGTGAATGTTAACTATTTACTACTGGACAAGGTGACCTCCATAGGCTGACCCTGGGGACCTGAAGATTCTGACATCCTCCCTCCGAGAAGGAAACATCTGATTCAGGTGTGGGACAGGTTCGAATGAAGTGTTGCTGTGGAAATCACTGTTCTTTGATGCTCTAAGCCCTTATTCAGGTGAAAGGGATGGCCTCGCTTAAAGACAGGCCTGTACTGCAAACTGGGCCCAGCATTCTATTGCACACAGGACAGAGAAATGGCTGCTGGGTCTGTAGTTGCTAGGCAATTAAAACTGAGAAAGATCACCCAGCCAGGTTGATTTGCATATCTTTTTTGAATCAATTAATTGTGATTAAAATTGGGCTTTCATATGCAAATATTCCTTGCAATTAATATTTACATAGCAATGAACCATGAGTAAATTTAACACTATTACTACTTTAATTGTTCTTATCAGCTTTTAATTCAGACATTAAATGACATGCCCACTATTGTTAATCCCACTTAATGATAAATTTTGCTAGAGAACTTTTACTCCAAATTAACAGAAAAAAACAAGGTCACATTTGTCCCAATCCAGTATTCTCTCATCCTCTGATTTGTTAAGATAAAAATCTGATAAATTAAGAGCTTAAAGGTATCCTAACAAGTTCCTGTCTAATTATTAATTGATTCTAAAAAAGAAAGACTCCTGACTTCAGTTAGATAAAATATGGACGCCCCTCTGCTCCCACAATACAACTGAGATCTCTTGCCCATACTCAGCGTTGTGGGAAATGTCTAGAACTCTCTGTGCTATAAGCATCATTAAACCAAGACTGATGCTGAATTTTTTTTATTTATCACGTTAAGGCCAATGTAAACAAATGTGGGTTAAATAGGAAATAAACACAGCCTAATTTGGAAGTTAACAGGCTGCAGAGCTGAGGTGAAATGTTGACACAGTTGAGGCCCAGAGAACTCTCTGTGGAACAGGAGAAAGAGTCCTGGCAAGGACCAGAGGAGAATCCAAGTAACACCCTGCAGCGGTGGGTATGACTCCATTGAGGACATTTAGCTCCTCAGCGATAGAGCTCTCTCCACTCTCCCTAACCTCCACTATCCCCTCCAGAACAAAGCTCTTCTGGCTCTTACAAGCTTGGGATCCTTCCCTGGTGCACACAGGAATACGTGGAGTACCTGAGATCAGAAGTGAGGATTCTGACCTAGGAGACAGTGGGGCAATGGTTATTCTGAGGACCATGAAGGATACAGAAGGTGAAGCAGGAGTTAGTAACAGCCTCAGCAAGTGGAGAGACATGGACCGAACAGCATGTAGGGACAGTAGGAAAGACCAGAGAGGCAAACGATGAGAAAATCAGTGTGACTGGCACAAAGGATCACCGAACAGACTGATAGCCCATCCAGGGGCAAATCTGAGGGACTGAGTGTTAAGACTTCTAATGAGAAGAGATAGGGACAGAGAGACACTAAAGCTTAGAATGAAGGAAGATCTCTCAGACACGGAAAGAACAAAACTGGAATATGTTAAAGTTCAAAGTTACTAAAGTGAGATGAGAGCTGTCATAAATAAAGGGGATAAATGAGGGCAGTGACTTTATAAGACGGTGTCTCTGCTCTTATGTGCACAAGTGATGGCTTTCTCTTACCAACAAAGCAAGTTCAAGAACGTTGCATATACCATTTTTTAAAAAGTAAAATAGAGCTGGGAAGATGGTCGAGTAGTTAAGAGCACTGGTCGCTGCTCTTCCAGAGGATGTGGGTTCAGTTTCCCTCACCTGCACAGTGACTCACCAGTGTCTGTTAACCACAGGCTAGTGTATCTAATGGCCTCCCTGGCCTGTGCTCACAGACCCACGTGGAGGCAGAGCACCCATACACATAAAACAAATGAAAGAACACGGGACAAGGAAAAGCCTAGAGATTATGGCTCGGTTGGAAAACTGTACTTGCCTCGGAAGCCTGGGGATCTGTGGTCAAATTCCCAGCATCTACAGAAAATGTCAGCAATGGCTGTCCATTCGTATATCATCAGCACTGGGGCAGGGAGAAGCAGATCTCAAGATGGACCTGGCTAGCTAACATAGCCAACACAGTGAGCCTCCAGTTAGTAAAAGAGCCTGTCTCCAGCCAACAATGCAGAGAACAATAGAAAACGCTCGATGTCCCTCTCTGACTTCCTTGGGTATACATAAATGTGTGTGTGTATGTGTGTGTGTGTGTGTGTGTGTGTGTGTGTGTGTGAAATGCACCAATACAAATCAGATTAACTCAATAGGCAATTATATTAGCTTCACTTTAAAGACCAAAAAAAAAAAAAAAAAAAAATCTAGAGGCTTGGCCTTATACCCAGGTGACCTACCTCCAACACCACTGCTCACAATACAGTACTAGAATAAGGCTAGGCAGCCATAAACAATTTAGATACTCCCTGTTCTCAATAAAAGCTAAGCATAATAGAAGAAATGCTAATTGAAGCAACTGGCTTGTTTAATGGATAAGAATGAAGCTAGCTAAATCAACTGAAGCAACCAAACCATTAAAGTTGCTAGTACTTGAAGGCTGACTGAGGATCGCCACATATGGTGAAGAAGGAGCTGGAATAGGTTTATAGCAGATACAGAAGTGGAGGAACAATTTCGGAAGATAATCGAAAGTAGTAACCCTTCAATTTGAAGCTGGGCATACCTCTATCCCAGCAGTTCTCATGCCTTAGGGAAGTACTTCAAAATTTGCCCAAGAACAAGCGCTACCTGTCAAACATCCATTTTTTATTACAGTCATAAAACATCATGACCAAAAGCAATTTGAGGAGGAAAGTATTTATCTCATGATAGCTTATAAGTCCATCGCCATGGGAAGCCACGGCAGGACTGGGGATGCAGAAACCTAAGAGGAATGCCCTTTACCAACTTGCTTCTCATAGCTTGTTCAACCTGTTTTCTTATAGCACCTAGAACCACCAGGCAAGGGGTGGGTGGCTCTAAGTGAGCCCGGCCCTCCCACATCATATCACAAGCTTATCCACAAACTAATCTTGTAGGGGGCATTTGCTCAACTGACTTTCCTTCTTTCTGAATGACTCTATGCTGTGTCAAGTGGACACACAATACAAGAATGATGAGCATAAAATATCTACTCATCTGAAAATAATGAACTACAGTTTACATACTCGATAAAATAATAACAAAGCAGAAAAAAAATAATGAAACATGCAAAATAGTGAAAAAAAAAACAGTCCTTAATGGACAGAGGGAAATTTCTAGTATGTTCTCCAGTATATGTCGCATGGTAGTCAATGCTAAGTCTCATTTAGAGTAGACCCCAGAATCCAGATATCTCTGACCATGTTTGGCACAATAGCAAGTGCTATGTGCCACCTAGACTAGACCACAGAGTCAAGACACTTCGTCAAATATTATCTTAGCTGTTTCTGCGAAGGCATTGCTTAGATGAGATTGGTATTTAAATTAGCGGATGGGCTAATGTAGATTACCCAGGACATGGGTAAGCCTCGTTCAATTAGCTGAAGAAAGACGTTCTGCTTAGAAGACTCACTTCTGCCAGCAGACTGTCATCGCACTGGAACTCTCCCATGGATCCCCAGCCGGCAGGTGTGAGCTTGCTCACATTCTACAAAGTCGGGAGTCAACTCTTCAATATAAACATCTCCCAGTCTGTCTGTCTATGTGTCTATCCATATCTTAAGCTGGTTGTTTATTCAGAGAATACCAACGAACAGATTTTAGATGATGTATTTAAAAGGCACAAAGTGACTGACTGGCAAATATGTGCCTGGATGTCCTAGAACCGGTTGACGGTATGCTGCTTTTTGTCAGTCAACACCAAAACAGTCTACCTACAATCTTCCCAGGCTTGCTTAAAGCATCTGTCTCCCTAGCATGTAACCGCAGGGGACAGGTTTAGACAATCCTGAGACTTGCATTTCAAGTGAATCTCATTTTTTTCTCCCAAGAGAGTGACTCTGCCTCCTTTCTAGCACATCGAGATGAGTTGATTTTCTTCAATTATAATTTGAATGACGGGTCCAGTTTTGAAAGTTAGATAAAGGCATTACACCAGAGTAGAAACTCTACATCAGTCGGTCGTTAGAATAGTTAAAATTACTATTTTCTAAGACGTTGTTTTTACATTGTATTTTGTAACATCAAAGTCATTTGTATTCTGATGGGTATTGTAATTTATAATTGTATGTGGTGAGTATGAGATTGCAAAAGATATGCTGTCCTAATTTGTAAATCACATCAGAATCATTCAGTATGGCAAATTATTCAGTGTCTTCTCAGGTGTAACTTTACAGCAGACAGATCCATTGATAAAGTTTCTCCCCACCCTTCTAATAAAACATTGCCTCCATATTTTAAGGTAGTGTGATATGGTAATCACACGCTGCATGTTGAAAGTCCCATGAAGTTAGGATTCCCCAGGAAAAGTAACATGACATCAATATGTTAAAAATCATCTGCATACTTAATTTTTATTGTTATAAAAACAGCTCATAAAATATTTCCTTCTACACCTTCAAGTGACATCTTTAAGGCCCAGGAAAAACAATTGCTAATTAATTTTAACACTATGTCGGTTATGCTAACAGATTTCTAATTAGATCCCTTGTTATGCAAATCAGCCCTTCACTGCTTCTATGAGTATAGTGATTATATAGGTTGTCAGAAGCCAGATACTCACTCATGAGCCTATACCATGGGCTTCTTTGTATATAGATCTGTCTACATAGTTTTTATCAAGATAAACCAAACACCTAAGATGGAACTCAATCACTCAAGCAAGTAGTAGGACTGACATTTGAAAAAGCAGCTTTCTAAACAGGCTCTGCACAGTGCATAGGCAAGTTGAATATTACTTTATTTCAAGTTGGCTACCTGAAAGTCTATAACTAAGAATAATGAAAGTCTTACTCCCTCTCCGTCTCTGCTATGAAATACAGGGTCACTTGGTTGTAGAAAAGTTGTGTGCCTTCAAGATCTTCCAAATACAGACAGCACACATTAGTCTCTTTCATTGACATAGAAGACTGGATAGAAATCAACTTAAGGATACGTTTATTTGGTTCATCCTTTCAGAGGTTTGAGCCATAGTTTTGTGGCCCTGTTTCTTTGGGTCTGCTGTGAAGCAGACCTATTACTGGTCAGGGCCATAGCTCCTCTTGTGAAGGAGGGAGGGAGGAAAGGAGGGAAAGAGGGAGGGAGGAAGGGAGGGTGTGCATGCCACCAGGATGTCAATGTCCCTGTCAAGGGCAAGAACATCCTCCCAATGACCTAACACCTTTCCACTAGGTTCCTAAATGGTCTCTTTATAGTGTGTTGTTGGCTTGGACTTAACAGTCTTCAAGACAGAAGCCACTGGAGCGCATTAAGACTCCAACTAGACTGTCAATAAAGCAGATATACCTGTTACAGTCTCTAGAACACTATTAGGCAAAGACACATCCTGTCCGGAGGAGGAGCCTCCTTGGCAGGAATATAGGTAGCATTCCAGGCTGCTCTGTGCAATGATGGGCCTCTTACCCCATCTGAGGAACAAGAATGGCTCTGTAGAGCAGAGTCTTAAGGGACCATGGGCTGACAATGAGAAGAAAGGGAAGGGAGCTTCTTTAAAGGTCGGACAGCCATCTATGATCTGTCACTCCAGCTTTGTCACGGGTGAGAAGGGTGTCAGTACACGCAAACCCACAAACAGCAGGAACAAAACCACAAGGGGGGTTGACACTCACCATAAAGAAAGGGACTGATGTGGAAAAGACCTTCCTTTCATTAAGAGAAACATTTCCAGGGCTGTGACCTTGGATGGGTGGCTATTAGTTTTCTCAGCTCCCACCCACACTATGTAAGAACACAGGATGGGAACTATCAGGAACAAAGCTGACACCCCACACCCCACAGTAAATTCTGATGTCAACTATTAGGTGTAAGAGGAGCCATGGCAAAAACAGAACTCCTGGTGGAAGCCAGAGGAAGCTTGTTGTAAATCTCAGAAGACAGAGGACGTAGTAAGAATCATGGAAATCCCAAGCTTCCCCATCTGACACACGGCTTGTGAATCCGTCCATACCAAAAATCGAAAAATGAGAGCCGGAGACTTACTTCTATCTTAAAACATCTATAATTAGAATCTCGCCATTCCGTTATTCCATCTAGAGAAGAGGAAAACTCAGACAGTTAATCAGAATGGTAGGCACGCTTTATAGCATTGAATCCTCTCTGTGTTCCTGAAAACCCTTGTACATGGCTCTGCAGTTAGAGTCAACAGGTCTGATAGATGCAGACTGTGGGAAAGCCCAGACCAGGCTAGCCTCCTCCTCACGAAGGCCCAATGAGGTATGCTTCCTGTCTGCAGAATGCACCATGACCAGGTTGTCTCTACTGCTGGATTCCTGACAGGATCGATTCTGAGAGACCAGAATGTATGTAAATGAACCTTTTACTCAGCAATCTTCGAAGGAAAATAAATAATTCAAATGAGATGGAAAGGATCATTTTCTGCACAGAAAACAAATAACTTGTCTGTGTAAATACAGTTTCCTATGCTATGAAATAGGGGCACTCCAGGGACTATAAGGCAAATTAGTTTAACAAAAGAGAAGAGCTAACAGTGCTGGCAGCAGTGTGGGTGAGTGGGAGGAGACACAGGTTCAAGAATCTGAGTGTTGGATGCCATTCCTGGATGTGTGTGTGTGTGTGTGTGTGTGTGTGTGTGTGTGTGTGTGTGTGTGGTGTGTTTCCCACTAGAAAGCAAGCAAATGCTTTCTCATATGACACACATCATGAGGACCACAGGGTGGGACAAAAGAGGCTTTACAATCCAACACTAATATAAGCCAACAATGCACGGGAGCTCAGGGGCACAGCTGAGCATCTTCGTTGTTTTTTTCTGCCACGAGACTTCACTTCCCCTAAGCTACAGAAACCATCTGCTTCCACCTGAGTACAGTCCAGAAGTACAGGGAAGTGAAGGTTCCCAGGACAAGAAAGACCAGTGGGAGCTGGCTGGTAGAAGTCTGTCCTGATAGACTGCAAGTGAGAAGAGAGGAATCTGCCTGCTTCTGAGTGCAAACAGAACCAGCTCTCACAGGCTGTCTGCCTTCTTCACTTCCTAAATATTTAATCTGTGCACAAGCCATTGTCTCAGGTTCTCCTGGGAAAGATGTCAAATCAGGGCACCGCAAAAACTCATTGCCAAAGTTGCGTAGTGATTGGGGTCTACTAGGGAGAAAAGGAGGAACATCCCGAGCCAAGTGGGCATCAGAAAGAAAGGGTGAGAAGTGGTAAGAACATGTGTGTGAGGGGCTGATGTTCTCATATTAAAGTCGTCCCTAAAGTAAAGATGCTACAAGGTTCATTCATTGACAGGTTAGAATCTGATGCTGGTGATTGGTGGAATGCGAGAAACCCAGAGTCAAATCATCTTGGGCTGTCTTTAAGGTCTGCAAGGTAAAATTTTAAGTTGTTAATTTGGCCTTAAGAATACCTTCAGAGGACGGAGAAAATGGTAGGCTTGCAGAACATAGGTGTATTGTCCCGCAGGTCAAATTACCTTCACCAACAGGTAGAATTCTCTTCACGTAAATGAGAAAGAACCACAGGACAAATATAAAGCCAACTAACCAACCAGTAAATGAACAACTGCTAAGGGTCTCGGGGTTCTCAGAAGCAGGAGTCTCAGGGGTCTCACTTCCCTGACACCCCTTAATGCTCCTCTCAGTGTTGTTTCCCATCAGTTCAGAAGCCACTCTGGGTTCTATTCCTCACTGTTCACCATCAGATGTAAAACCAGATCACTCCTTTAGGCCCCCACATCCAAAAGCGCCAGGGAAAGGATTCCAGAAGCTTAACTTTGACTAAGAAACTGAACAGTGAAATAGTTATTGTGAGTAGGATGTGGGTTTCCATTCGTTTGTGGGTTAATCATGAAGCCCATCTAGAGTCATGAAATGCCTAGGTCTTCCTGCAACCCCTCAGGCCAGCACTAGAGAAAGTTGTTATTGAAGGTATAGATTATACTGTCCTTGCTTCCAAGCTGTATCTCCATACTCTGCTTTATAACAAAACATTAATGTGAGCAATCCGCTCTTCGCTTATGAGAAAAGATTCATTATTTTAAAGCACAGGTCTCTTTAAGTAACTTTAAAGGTTCTGCATCCTTTCCCATAGACTAGATTAAAAGCTATATGGAAACCAAGCCAGCTGTTAATTTTGTCTGCGGCTCCCTGCAAGGAATTGGAAGAAGATGCTGGGTGGACAGTATATGTTAAGCCTTATGCACTGGCGTATATATATTTCTTATGAGGAAAATTTGTTGCTCAAGTCAAGGTGATGCAGTCTGCAATACTCACTTTCAATTCCAACAGTGAAAGCGACTGCTTGCTTTTTACTGATTCTGTCTTCATGATGCCTTTAGGACTTTATATGATGATTGTTTCATGTGTGTACATGCACGTGAGAGTGTGTGGATGCACATGGAGGTCAGCCTTAGGTGCCCTTCCTTACATACTTTCCATCTTGATTTATTGAGACAGGGTCTCCAATCATCCTGATCTTTGGTAACTAGGCTAATAGGTAACTAGGTAACTAACCTAATAGCCCACCCTTCTTTGTCTCTCCAGCACTGAATTAAATGTGTTCCTTACTGAGCTGGGCTTTTTGTCAGGTGTCTTGGGCAATCTAAATTAGGACTTCTTGTTGGCAAGGTATTTAGCCAGCTGAACTCTCTCCTCATCCTCAGATGTAAATGTTTATGAGTGTTGGGTGTACGAGTATATTTTTAGTGGTGTGGTGCATGTCTACAGCTCTGGCACTCCAAGGGTAAAGAAAAGAGAACTAGAAGTTCAGCAGTTATCAGCAGTTAGGAGCAAGCTTTGACTTGAGGCCCTGTCTCAGAAGCATGGCTTAGCTGAATGTAGAGGATCTCCTGCAAACAAATGCTTCTTATTTCATCAGGCCTGCAGAAAATGACCTTGGGTCCCACTGTAATTGACCTTCAGATGGGCTTTTTTTTTTTTAAACAAAGTATAAAAGAATTCTATCAAAGGGAACATTTCATTGAAAGCATCAATTTTGCCCATTATTGGCCTTTCTTTTATGATCATGGAGGTCGCTTGGTGCTTTGGTGTGAACCTCTTGCTCATATTCCTCTTTTACATTCAAAGAGATAGATCAGAAGTGGAGTCTTTTCATAAGAACCCTCAATTTCAACATGAAGTAGCCATCATTACTGCTCTCAGTGAACATACCAAAGCAGAGCCCAGGGGGCCCTAAAAGAGGACCCCATGATGACAACCAGTTTTGTGAGATTCATTAACATCAAGAGAATTAACTGTATCCTAGGAAGTTAGACTGTGCCACTGGAATGTTGATGGAGGGAAAGAATTTGAGCACATGGACAGGAAGAAAGAGAAGTGGTCACATATCAACCATCTTTAAGCAACCATGCTTCTTGGTTTGTAACAAGCACTGTTCTATTTTCTATGTGCAGAACCCCTGGCCCAGATCCATCTCCTGTTTTCCTTAGTTGAACTGTTTCTATCAGTCAAAAGCAAGTGGTCTAGCCCAAGACCTTATCCAAGTTTCCCTTTCTTTCTTGACATGTTGAAGGATAGAAATTTATTTCTATGTATTTTAGCAACGTAGCCTGAGACCTATTATCTTTCTTTATTAAAGTCCAGAAATGTTTTCTGGCTTTGCCTTGGCAAATCTGAATTGTCAGGACCATTGCTCTTGAGCTTGGGCACATACTGAGTAAACTGAGGCTAGTATTTAACCCAAGCTTGCTAAAATGGGCCAGGCTACTTGGAAATCCACACAGCCACTAGGTGGGCTTCTAAGAAAAGTGGTGCCCATAGACTCGGGTATTTGAACAGTAGCTTAATGGCATCTGCACAGTACACACTGACAGTAGGCCATTCTCTATCTTTTGACTTTACTCATGTTTATACTTAAAAGGCCAAGGTGTAAAAATTACTGGGCACTGACTGTGGATTCTGAAGTGACACCAAACTTTACTTTCAGTGACACTATGTTGTTACTGAAATGCTTACAGAATAGAAAAGCAAGCAAGCAAGCAACAACAAAGAAAGTCAGCTCCAGTTGAGTGATCTTCATTGTGTAGGAAAAGTGGTAAATTTGATGGAATCTGACCCAGGAGAGGCAGTCTTTTCAATGTTATGAGTGACAGAGACCAGAGAATCCTTTGGTGTGAGATGGCTCTCTCTTGTAATAGCCCCTGTGGGTTCTCAGTCTAGCCAGGTGGTTTTTTTTTTTCTTGAATGTAGTTATTTACTTTTGGGGAATTTGCAAATCATTCTCTTGAAGGGGAACAAAAGTAACTATCTCACTTGGAGGAAAACAACACCAGTCAGCACTGTGTGCAGCTCAAGTGTGAGCTTCCAGAAACACCGAATGGAGGAAACTCAGGCTCACCATATGGGCCTGGGAAATTCCCCAGTTCTCAGTGAGTCCTGATGCACTCAACAGTGATATCAACAAACAATGGGGCTCTCAGAAGTTGTACAGTAGACTTCAGTGATCAGAAGACCCGAAAGCTGTGGACCATGTGAACATTGCACCGGATTTTAAAAGATCTACTTAAGATCTCCATGGAGACCACCCAGGAGAATGCAAGAGATTTAAAGAAAGTTCATCGCTGCTTTCAAGTCCACGTTACAACTAATCTTTAAGAGGACACAATTGAGAGCTGCCAAGAAGTTGAAAAGACAATCTACGATTATTGAAAAAGCTTCGGAAATAGTCATGGTTTTCAATTTGATGGTTTGAATAAAAAGTGTGTCACAGGTTTATGTATATGAATGATTGAAACCCAGTTGGTGGCACTGTTTTTGTAGGTTATGGAACCTTTCAGGTACAGCCTTGTCGGGGACAATATGTCACTGGTGGTGGGCCTTCGGGGCTTCTAGCCTGGGCTCACTTCCTGTTCTCTTGGGAACGGGATGACAATGTGATTGGCCTTCCTCCTATTCCAAATATTCCTCCAGCTTCTTAAGCCAAAGTACACCAGGTCTGTCAGTGTTGTCATAGCAACAGACAAAAGTGAGTGTGAGCATATTTTCTTAATGTGACTCATCAAAACGTATTCTAAGAGATGATATCTACAGATGTACATAAGAGGCTGTTACTATTGAGCCAAACATTCAGTATATTTGCAATGTTACTAAATATAGGCTCTTTTTCTCTCTCCTTTTTAAATTTTATTTTAAAATACCTTTTCAAATAAAATACAATTACCTCAGTTTACTCTTCTCTTTCTTCCTGCAACCTCTACCACACCCTCATTTTCAGCCCACCTCATACTTACATTTGTTAAATTATTTTAAAAATGCAACCTACTGAGTCTATTTGTGTGTGTGTGTGTGTGTGTGTGTGTGTGTGTGTGTGTGTGTGTGTGTTTCCTCAAGGCTGAACACTTTGAATTGGCTAATCAATAAGAGGGCTCAAACATCAGAAAAGCTAATTCTTTCAAAGCCATCTTTTTGTGTGTAGAAAGTACAACTATTTTAATTAAAGTTCATTTCAATATACAATGGGTTTATAGTTTACTTTAAGATGAATACTTAATACATCAAGTGAAATATTAACATTATTAATGTCACTTAAATACTAACAGATGTAATGATACAGATAAAACTGGGAAGTATCCTCTAATTTTTAAAAGTATAAAAGGAAGTCTCAAAATTAAAACAAATTTGTGAGCCTCTGGCTATAGGGCCTAAGTGGGAATGACAGGGAAGGTTAAGCTGTAGGCTATAAATACTTTTGCCTAGGTTATTACCAGGATGCACAAATCTGTCCAATTGCTGAACAGTCTAGCCTGGCCCCAAACTCAGGATCCTCTTGCTTCGAACTCTTGAGTATTTTTATACGTGTGTGTGTGTGTGTGTGTGTGTGTAATCTATAGGAGGTTTGGTAAGATATAAAATGATAACTAAGTTGTAGGTAGATGAGTAAGGTGCCTACTGAGTGACATTTTCTTATTTATGCTATTGATACATAAACATACTGAGTGAAATGTTTGCCAGGAGTGTGCAGAAACTAAGTTCAGATGTAAGAATGCTTACATTGGATGGTTGATAGGAACCCTTATGGTGAACTTTTTTAGAATAAAAAATATGGTGAAGCATTTTTTTTGAAATTCTTAGAAAAAATGGATGGAACTATAAAATATCATCCTAAATGACTTAACACAATCACAAAAGAACACACATGGTATGCACTCACTGATATGTGGATATTAGCCCAAAAGCTTGGAATACCCAAGATAGGATTCAGAGATCACATGAAGCTCAAGAAGAAGGAAGAACGGAGTGTGGATGCTTCAGTCCTTCTTAGAAGGTGGAACTTTCCAACTCAATGAAGAACTGGGTTGGAATTTTGATGGGGATTGCATTGAATCTGTAGATTGCTTTTGGTAGGATGGCCATTTTAAAAATGTTGATCCTTCCAATCCATGAGCATGGGAGATCTTTCCATTTTCTGAGATCTTCCTCAATTTCCTTCTTTAGAGGTTAGAAGTTCTTGTCATACAGGTCCTTCACTTGCTTAGTTAGAGTCACACCAAGGTATTTCATAGTTTTTGTGACTATTGAAGGGTATCTTTTCCCTAATTTCTTTCTCCACATGTTTGTCCTTTGAGTATAGGAAGGCTACTGATTTGTTTGAGTTAATTTTGTATCCAGCCACTTTGCTTAACTTGTTTATCAGCTGTAGGAGTTCTCTGGTGGAATTTGTGGGGTCACTTAAGTACACTATCATGTCATCTGCAAAGAGTGATGTCTTTACTTCTTCCTTTCCAATTTGTATCCCTTTGATTTCCTTTTGTTGTCTAATTGCTCTGACCAGGACTTCCAGTATTGCGTTGAATAGGTAGGGGGAGAGTGGGCAACCTTGTCGAGTCCCTGATTTTAGTGGGATTTCTTCAAGTTTCCCACCATTAAGTTTGATGTTGACTGTTGGTTTGCTGTATATTGCTTTTATTATGTTTAGGTATGGACCTTGGATTCCTGTTCTTTCTAGGACTTTTAACATGAAGGAGTGTTGAATTTTTTTCAAATGCTTTCTCAGCATCTAGTAAGATGACCATGTGATTTTGTTCTTTGAGTTTGTTTATATGGTGGATTACATTGATGGATTTCCTTATATTAAACCATCCCTGCATCCCAGGGATGAAGCCTACTTGGTCATGGTGAATGATCGTTTTGATGTGTTCTTGGATTTGGTTTGCAAGGATTTTGTTGAGTATTTTTGCATCAATGTTCATAAGTGAGATTGGTCTAAAGTTCTCTTTCCTTGTAGGGTCTCTGTGTGGTTTAGGAATGAGAGTTATTGTAGCCTCAAAAAATGAGTTAGGTAGTATTTCATCTGATTCTATCTTGTGGAATAGTTTGGAGAGTATTGCTGTTATGTCCGCAATAAATGTCTGGTAAAATTCTGCACTGAACCTGTCTGGACCTCGGCTCTTTTTGGTTGGGAGGCTTTTGATGACTTCTTCTATTTCTTTAGGTGTTATGGGATTATTTAGATGATTTACCTGGTCCTGATTTAACTTTAGGATCTTGTATCTGTCTAGGAATTCATCCATTTCCTCCAGATTTTCCAACTTTGTGGAGTTGGAAAGATCAATGCGCAATTTCATCTGGAATAACAAAAGACCTAGAATATCGAAATCCATCCTCAACAACAAGAAAACATCTGCGGGAATCACTATCCCTGACCTCAAACTATATTACAAGGCAATTGTGCTGAAAACTGCATGGATCTGGTACAGAAATGGGCACGTGGATCAATGGAATACAATAGAAGATTCAGAAATGAGCTCTCACGTATATGGTCACCTGATTTTTGACAAAGGAGCTGTAAACATTCAATGGAAAAAGGACAGCCTATTCAACAAATGGTGTTGGTTCAACTGGCACTCAGCATGCGGAAGAATGAAAATAGACCCTTTCTTATCTCCTTGTATAAAGCTCAAGTGTAAGTGGATCAAAGATCTCCACATTAAACCTGATGCACTGAAACTATTAGATGAGAAAGTAGGGAAAACCTTAGAACTCATAGGCACAAGAGAAAATTTTCTGAACAAAACACCCATGGCTCAAGCTCTAAGGTCAAAGATTAAGAAATGGGACTTAATGAGACTGCAAAGTTTCTGTGAGGCTAAGGACATTGTCAAGAAAACAAAATGGCAGCCAACAGAATGGGAAAAGATCTTTTCCAACTCCACATCAGATAGAGGCCTAATATCCAAGGTATACAAAGAACTCAAAAAGCTAGACACTAGAGAATCAAACAACCCTATTAAAACATGGGGTACAGAGCTAAACAAAACCTTCTCAATTGAGGAATATCGAATAGCTGAGAAACATCTAAGGAAGTGCTCCACATCCTTAGCCATCAGGGAAATGCAAATCAAAACAACCCTGAGATTCCACCTCACACCAGTCAGATTGGCCAAGATCCAAAACTCAGATGGCAGCAGATGCTGGCGAGGTTGAAGATAAAGAGGAACCCTTCTCCACTGTTGGTGGGGTTGTAAACTGATACAACCACTCTGGAAATCAGTCTGGCGATTCCTCAGAAAATTGGACACAGTACTACCTGAAGATCCAGCTATTCCACTTCTGGGCACTTACCCCAGAGACATTCCAATATATAACAAAGACACATGCAGCACAATGTTCTTATCTAGGTTGGCAGTTTATATCAATTGGCTCTAAATTTATTGTGTGGATGTTTTGTGGAGTGAGAATTTACTGATAGAAATATGATGAATTATAAGTTTCTAGAGTTTTAATGATGACACTGGGAATTGTGACTATAACCACAGTGGGGGAGGGTGCAAAAAATGTGAACAGAGAACCGAGAAATAGGTGGCCACTGCATGGGGCTAGCCACAGAGGCAGAGAAACTACCTGGGACAGAGAGTATCAGGCGGTAGTGTGGCATGGAATCTCAATTTAAAAAAAAAAAAAATTACCGACAACAGCTAACCTATTTATGAGCAGCATTGCTGGTGTGTTTTCTGTTAGCAAGAAATGCCCGTGATGATCACACCATCCCTTGCCTCTTTTAAATTCCCTTTGCTAAAGTGTGTCTAATCACTCATAGAGGCTGCTGCTCTGAGGGACTATAGACCTTTTCTTCTGTATCTATCACACTCTAGATTCTGTGCCTTATGCTCAGATTATGAATAACAGTGATAAAAACTTGTTCTTGGGAGGAGGGATTCATTTTGACTACCAGGAAAAGGACTTATAGGTAGCGGTCCTAGGAAGTGTAATGCTTGTGGGAAGAAGCCTGCTTCCTATGAGACAGAATGGGCAGATAAAGATCAAGGTTATCTGCCATGTAGGAGGGTTACACACAGCTGGCTCTTCGCTTTTCTTGTGGGCATCCTTGTTTGTCACTGCAACCTCAACACTGTTCACACTGCTGCACTTAAGTAGTGTAAGATCCATCCCCCTTCAGGATCCATGATCCCTGGGGTTTTCTCCTACTTCCATGCTCCACATGAGGAGGAAGCTTGGAGCTCCATCAACCGAAAATACTCATCGCCTGTCCTGTTCTCTCTGTCTCTGTCTGTCTCTGTCTCTGTCTGTCTCTCTCTCTTTTTGTCTCTCTCTCTCATAGTTTGGAGACTTCTTAATAACAATCATAGGAATCCTGATTAAACTTAATATCCCAATAACCATTTTAGTTGGGGTACATCTCAGTTAGAATCTGGAATGCAAGCTGTAGCTGTTGGTTTACCTGGAGTTCAGCCTAACGTATTCAGCAACCCCAGTCCTTCTTCGATGCATTCACAATGCTTTTGAGCAACCCCGGTTTCCTGAACCAGGCTCTCCAGAACACAGACTTCCCAACGTGAAAACAGAAGAAAAGCTCTCTTCAGAAAATATAGGCTGGCTGTCCATTCCTCCCTGGGTATTGGAGAGACCCAGCAATGGCGGCAGAAAAAGCCAATGAAACAGAATCAAACGGGAACTCTTGGTATGAGGTCTTCCTCTATCTGCTTCGTCATTCTAGGGTCCAGTGATCAGAAGACAGTTCTGGGCCTCACCCCGGAGACGTGAGAAGGCAGGAGAAGGGGAAAGTCCATCTCAGCCTGCGCTTCCCGCAGTGTGGGGTGAAATATTCACCAGGAAGTGTGTGTATCATATATATGATTTTTTATAGGAATAGTCACAAATATAACGTGTTTCTGGAATACTTCCTCAAATGTTACCCTCTTTACTTGTTTCCTAGGACTCCTCTAAGAAAGCAAAGCATTATCCCCCCCCCCTTCAAGTCTCACAGTTGATAGAAAATAAATTGCATTTATAAATTCTTACTTTTCGTCTGCCCTACAATAAAGTATGGCTTATGCACAGGCAGGGAGCAGGTGAGAACACATCATTCTTTGTGTTCATTTCAGCCCTAATATGTACATTGTTATATTAAAGTTACAAAACTATATCACCGTTATTAACAGCAGGGACTCCCTCTGGCAATTATGTTCCTTCCTGGTGCTGAGATAAAGAAAAGATTCATTTCTTTTGGGAATAGTGTCTTGCCCCTCCCCCCTTTTCGGTATGACAGTAGTACTTCTGGAACTCACTAGTTTTTCAGTGTTCAGTTCTCATCTCTGTGATCTGGCTTCACTTTGAATAGCTGGTAGAGGCCCATCCTAAGAAGGAAACTGGGGAGCTAGGAGCCAGAGCCCGGGAGCCTTTGTACTGGTCAGCTATCCAACAGGAACCTGTAAATTGATTTTGGTGAGTTTGTGCTTCTAGCATTTCCTCTGCATGCTTGGTTGGTATCTGTGGATCTAGGTGAATGGTGTCAGCCCTTGTCTGCTCTGAGGCGGGAAAGGGGAAAGGGCTCTCAGTCTCTCAGTGGATGGCAACCAGAGCCGTCTCAGGTTGAGAACCACAAGGAGAGACCACTGGAGACAGATGATGGTCCTTCAGTCATTTCCTGCCTGTAGAGTCTTCACCCTCAGGATGCTCTTGGCTACAATCTGGAAGGAGCATGAATTATGTTTC
The DNA here is from genome assembly GCF_963924665.1 of Micromys minutus. Lineage (NCBI taxonomy): Eukaryota > Metazoa > Chordata > Mammalia > Rodentia > Muridae > Micromys > Micromys minutus. The sequence continues at coordinate 44,988,239 of NC_137955.1, read as the reverse complement.
AAAAAAAACAGAAGTTGTTCTTCCATCAGTTTGGCAGATAAAGAATCCAGCACCAGGGGGTTTTCAAGTAGATTCTCCAGAAACTTCTGGCTTTATGTCCTGTGTCCTAACCCCTAGGCTGCCCAACCCTTTTTTCGCTTTCTCTAAATTCCTCCACTTCAGGCTAATAATGCAGTAGCCCCTGAGTTGTCCAGCTAAAACCCCTAAAGCAATTTCCCCGAATGGAGCTCCACATACCTTGTGGTATGCTTACATTGTCATGGGCCATGCTCATCTGGATTGTTTATGTATCCTGCCTGAACTCAGCACTGTCTCTCCCACACTGTCTATAAATATTTGCCCGTGTCTAGCAGGAGCATGCTAATGATTCACACAAGGGAGTGCTAATGGGAAACCCAAAGTCAGTGAGGAACACAGATCTTTGTGCGCTGCTGGGAACTATGGTTGGATGTAGGATGCAAAGAGGAAGGGGGATAAGAAATCTTTCAAGGAAGTGAACTTAACCTGGCTAAGAGGGACAAGAAGACCTGGTAAGCTCTGAGAATATGTTTACCCTACGCACATCTGAAAAACGAGGAGGAAGTGACCAAGAAAGATGACCCTGCAGCATGGTTTGGAGGCAGAAGGAGCTCGGTCCATTTAGGCTCTCAAACTAAGCTAAACATGGAATCTGGTGATACATCTTAAAGGGAAGGGGCTACGTAGCTTGTTCAGTCTCTGGCCCTGCAGGTAACAGATGATTAGGTTCTTACATTTCTACCGTTTTGAGTGAGTTCACATCACACACATGGCTTTATTATCCTGATGGCGAGTTCATCAAAAAACGATGGAGTTTAATCCTCTCGCTTTAAGTTCTTATACCTGCCATCCTCCATCACATGGGGATGCTGCAAGCTGATCATTGTCAGATACGAGCCTCTGCATCAGATTCCCTGTCCTGCAGAGGACGAGTCAGTGTTTTCCTAATCATCACAGATGACCTCAAAAGGGCTAAAATACCATGCACAATAAAAAGAGTCTTTGTTCATAATCACATTCTTTGTACATCCTTTCTGACCCTACTTAAATTTCTTTCTTTAAAAATAGCATTTTATTATTTCTTTGAGAGTTTCATACAGTGTATTTTGATCATGTTCATCCCCCTTTAGACTCTTTCCAGATCCGCCCCACCTCCCTTGATTTCTGTTTTAAATATCGAAATTTTAGGATAGCCCTGTGGCTTGAGTATAATACTCAGATGTCCAGACATGATAACGGCCACAACTTTGGCGTCCTCCTTGAAGTCTATCATCCTCCCTTTCCATCCCAGTAAACCTCTGGGTGTCTTCTGCATGTCCCAAGATGCTGTTAATAGTTTCCTACTGTCCACACTGTCTTCTTCATCCTGCCTCTGTTGTCCCTTGCCTCATTTTCCTTCTCTATTTTTAAATTATAATATATTTTTCTCCCTCCCCTCTCCTTCCTCCAGACCCTCCTGTATGCCGCCTTGCTCTTTTAGAAAGTCCTGGTCTCTTTTTCCACCCATGAATTATATAGCTTTACACACACGTATACTTATAAAATATATGAGTATACATGGTCACGGCTATATGGAGTTACTGATATGCATACTTTCAGGGCTGACTTTCAGTACTGGATAATCAAGTATTGTGTTTTCCCCTGGGGAAGACTGTTTATTCTTCTCTTATCATTCTTTAGCTTCCTGCAATGTCAGAAGATACATCCATGAACACCACCAATCGGACTGCTCACACATGACAATAAATGAAGATAGTCGTGGACATGGTGACATGGCTGTGGGAGAGCCCAGGAGGCTTTGCTCTACACAAAGGCCCTTGCCTCTTTGTTTCTTCTGGTTTCTACTCATCCTTCAAGGCTTGGTGGCTACAGCTAACCTGTGCCTGCTTAGCTCTGCAGTGTGTCAGATAGCTCTTACATTTCCTCCTTCGATGTAGAACTTCAAAGTTTTATAAATCAATCAGTAAGGGATTAAAGCTGGTGCTACACAAGTAGGTAGCTGGTATGATATCATATTTCACGCCATCTTCCTTGTGTCTATTCTTTCTGCCTTTATGTGTTTCTATAAGACATTAGAAAATGGAAACCATGTCCGTCAACATTATTAGGGTATTTTTTAGAAACACTATTAGGAAAACAGGCCCATGGGGCAGATCCTGGGGTACCTTCTTTCTTACAGTCTACAATCAAAAAGGCGCAAGGAGCTCCATACTGTCTGGTGGATTAAAAAAATCAAGTTATTTGTGATTTTGTTGCCTTGGAAACAGAAAGACCGTGGCCTCCTTGATTTGCCAATCTTTGCAGAATTTCCAAGCTGACCCTGGACCTTGGCATTCGAGGCCCAACTCCCTTTAAAACATACAAGTTTGCTTTTATCCACACCTGTGCATGGGGTGTTTGATGCTGTCATCTTTTGACCATGTTGCTGAGCTGAAATGCCAAAATACCTCAAAGGTTCAAAGTCAAAGAATTGTGCTCAAAGGAAAAGGCAAATAATTGAAGTTGGTGTAAAAATCAGACCAGTTTTCTGTCATTCGTGACAACTATCAAAATATGTCCTGGAACAGAGCTAACTGCCACGCCCGTGAGGATGGGGCCCCTTCGCTGTGCAGTGTTGACAATGCTCTGAGTGCTGAGCTAACCTTTGCACATTGAAAATTGTGACCCATGTCTCTGAGGTGAAGGGATGGGTATCCTGCAGAGTGGACCCCAAGGCCTTGGCGTAGTTCAATGAGGCAAGCTTCCTCAAAGTGTGATCTGAAGCATTTCCTCACTTGCCTTCAAAGTCATTTATCCATCCCCATAGAGAAATTTGTCTTCTTGGCTATGGTAATTCTTTCCACATCATTGGTTTGGAAATGTCATCCCTCTCTGTGTGCCTGTGTCAGTAATGAAGTGAAGGGAGATCAGAGGCCTTTTCCCCCAAGGTTATACCCCAGTCTCTCTGGTGTGTGTGTGTGCATGTGTGTCAATGTATGTATGAATGTGTGTGAATGTGTGTATGTGTGTGTGCAAATGTGTGTATGTGTGTGAATGTGTGTTAATGTGTGTGTATGTGTGTGAATGTGTCTGTATGTGTATGAGATTGTGTTTGTGTATGTGTGTGAGAGTGTGTTTGTGTATGTGTGTGTGAGTGTGTGTGTGTGAATGTGTTTGTATATGTGTGTGAATATGTGTAAATGCATTGTGTGAGTATGTGTGTATGTGTGTGAATGTGTGTGTGAGAGTGTATGTGTGTGAATGTGTTTGTGTATTGTGTGAATATGTTTAAATTCATGTGACTATGGGTGTGTGAGTGTGTGTGAATGTGTGTGTGAATGTGTGTGAATGTGTGTGTGAGTGTTTGCATACAGTGTTTTAACTCATGAGTCAGGTTTGCAAAGCATGCTAAGCAAATTTAGAAGGCAGCCTGCTGGGAGAAAAGGGCTATTCTTAGCATGAGACAGACCATGTGAAGACATTTTGAGGACCTGCTTTAAGAATAGGAGTGAGGAAAATCTCACTAGTCACATTTTGCCTAGATTTTAAAGCACAGTCTTCCTAATAATGTACACCATGTCACCAGCTCATCATCCGTTGAGATCACAGGATCATTTTATGTTTTTATTTGTGGTTTATTGCTTTTGCTTTCTCAAACAGAGTCTTGCTCTGTAGCCTATTCTGACCTGAAATGAGTCCAGGTTAGATCAAGCTGCCTTTGAACACACGGCAGGCTTTCTTCCTCAGCCTCCCACGTGCTGGAATGGTAGGCATGAACTGCGAAGCTCATTTTTCCTAGTATTATTAAATACTTTTCCAAAAATACAACTTTGTTCATTTGTTTTTATATAAAGTCAAACGAACAAAGGCTGGATAAGAGAGGAAAACATAAGAACAACAGATGTTTGGTTAAAATGAGATGTGGTCTCATGCTATTCATTGCAATAGCTCGGCGCTATTTCCTGTTAAAGCTTGGTTATGGTTAACACAAAGGGGTGGATGCTTGCTGTGGGCTGAATGCTCCCATTGCTTCTGCATGCATTTGTTGAAATTAATGTGTGAGGTCATTAGGTCGTAGTGCTCTTTGGAGAGTTCTTTAATCTTTTGATGCAACATGAAGGACACAGAAGATGAATACAGGCCATTGACAAGTACGTTGGTCCAGACCAGACACTGAATTTGGGGCACACTTCATTTTGGGCTGCTCAACCTCCAGGTGTGTGAGAAGACATTTCTCTATTTCTATGCCACCTACTGCATGGTCTTTTGTTAGAGCAGTACAGCTGAAATTGCTGGATGCTCTTGCTTAGTTGTAACTACTTTGGGGACTAGCTCTATGTTTCATTTGCAAACAAGCATTTGACTTCTTGTTTATTGCTTTAGGAATAAGGTTCAGTGACTTGTTTGTTTTTTTTTTTCCTTCAGAGTAAATATTTCAGTCTACGAAGGATGATCTCTCTCAGCCAGTTCATTTGCTATGCTGTGAGAGTAGCCATTCACCATGTGTTAAGAGTTGAGTGTGACAAGAAAACTTCCTTGACAATAATAGCTCAGGAGCCAGATCTCACCTCCAGGCTTCTGTTTGCCAGCCCTGATTTAGAGAAGGGGTCTTACTTCCCTTGAGGGTCTGTTGGTCACAAGTGCAGAAGAGATAGTACCCCACAACATGAGTAGGTCCTGACTGTTTAACTGTGCTTTAATTTTATTTTTAAAAATAAATTTGGCTTCAATCAAGGCAAAACACATTGGAAATATTGAGCGAAAACCAATGCAAACCCAAAGAAATATTTTCATTGCTCAGACAAGATCTTTGCATGAAGATGAATTTGTCTTTATTGACCCTAATTTTCCCCAGCCCCTCCAGGTGTTGAGCAAAGGCCTGGCTTCAGGGAGGTGCTCAAAGCATCTCTGTTGACCAAGCAGCTTGGCATATTCTATTTTTCATATCAGAAGTGAATCCTTAGTTTCCCTCAAACTCTGGTTCCCTTCTTACCTCCGTTGCTTCTATTTATAACTCTGTTTTCCATGGTTTAAAATTCCAAAGTCATCTCTTGTGACAGCTCATAGATCCATCTCTTCACTCCATCCTACACATGAAAAATCACTGTAATCTTCCTACAGCTCAGCTCTGATTCTGACAGTATTTGTTCCTAACACCTGGGAGCCCTTGGCTTTCAGAAACATGAGTCTTTGCTCCATCATGGGAGACCACTGAGGGAAAAGTTGGACCACTTGTTCCACCGAGCTTCCCATCAGAGGGCCTCGTCTCATGAGCAAGACACACACTCTATTCTATACATACTACACACACACATACACATACACACACACACACACACACACACATGAACACGTGCACATATTCTACTCTTTGTATATATATACACACATATATTCATATGCTCTATATACCCTTAACCTCACACAATTGCATAAACTTACACAAGCATCCTTAGCTTCTTAAACACTTGTGCCCAAAATCACACATAAGGACATTTTCCCCCATACACTGTGCCCTTACATACTCACACACACTTGGAAATGGATGCTCACTTTCTTGTATAATCACACTTCAGTAAAGTCTACCATCCAATATCTTTCTTCCCTCTCATCCACTCTTACACACTGCACACTCAGCCCCTTGCACTAACATGCCCATTCTCACACATATGACACCCCACAAACTCATTAAAGCTAGCCGCACTGCTCTGACAACATACCCTTTGCATATACTCTTGTTTTCTGAGTGAACTTTTGCTTTTGACATTCTATCATTCCAGAACATTTTTTCCTCCATTTTAAAATGTGTGAGGTCATCTTGAACTCTGCTGCTCTGTGGAGAGTTAGGACTTCTCTCTGGCAGTGCCTAGGGTCTGCAGCAATGTTTGCCCTTAGAACTTAGAGCCCGGGGTGGGGGACCTGGATGTCACCTGACATTTGCACAGAATGCCGACTGCCTTTCTTGTTGTCTCACTGGGTCTAGACTATCCCCATGTCCCTTCCACACTCTTCTACTACTTTCCTTCCATCCTTTCTTCCCATCCCCCCTCACCATGACTACACATTGGCTTTTACAAAACCAAACTTCCTCTCCCATATGCATTTGCCTAGTAGCATCCCCACAATCCTGGAGAAATTTCCCTGGTGCGTAGGGGGAGGGGAGGATCTGGAAGGACAACTTGAGGGAGATGGCTAGTCCCACTTGAATTTTATACAAATAATGAATGTAGAAAAATCATGTTCAACATATCTTAGCAAATATGCCAAAAATGACTTCTGGCTTACCTGGAATCCAAATATAACTGAGTGCTGTGTATATCAACTTGCTAACAGGAATAATTCTTTACAGTTACCCAGTGATTCTGATTCACTATGGAAACAATACAAGTGGCAAAATAAAAGGGAATAGCTCCGGGTTCACCGAGAATGAGAGGCGTCAGATTAGTGTTTTCAAACCATGATATATATATTGTCTTGTTGCAGAAGGAATGGACCAGAAACCATGGATGATTCAATATAGTAACCAATGTCTCTGAGTGTGGCATTTTCTATCACTTTATTAGCATGAAAAGGCTGCAACTGTGGGCATAGCAGAGACCTCAGGTTACTTCATATACTCCATCTCAAAAACTACTCAAGTAATCTGTAATTAAGTCTGTGCTGTTGATTGATACCTCTGTGCCCAGTTTGAAAACCTTTTTGGCCACTAAAACAGATTTCAAGGTGGAGTTTACATTAGCTTCCATTGCCCACACAGCTCAGCACAGCTGTGGAATCAGAGCTAGTGACATTTTCCTTGAAATACATCATCAATATATGAATTCATGTGAACGTGGTTTTTATGTCAAACATTAACTTTTCATAACCAGAAAATAAAAACGCATTTCTTTGCAGATTTTTCTTCTTAACAGAACTGAGAGCTAGTGCATTCTGTAAAGGTCAGAGTTCAGTGACAAAAACTTTGGGTTTTTAGTCTCTTGGTTTAGTGACAAGTTTTCAGTCTTAGTGGTGACAATTGGAAGGCTGAATTTTTGTGCTCTTTGGTTGGCTGTTTACTAAGCAAGTTAAACAGCACAGCTTGAACTGTTCAGAATATCCACAGCACTGGGTTAGAATTCATAGTCATCAGCTTCTTCAGGTCCAGGTTCTTAGTTACACTGGCATGTAACTACAAGTGGGGTCATGAGAAATTTGGCAACAGTAAGATTTATGAACCCTCTACTACCAAAACTTAACCAAATCAGACACGTGACTAGTGGGAGTGTGCTGACAGCCTTGCCAGCACCTGTGTAGCACTGTGCGGTCTCGCTGTGTATGCTGTCCCACTATGTGCCAACAAACACTGCCTGAAATGTTTGGGGTTACACTGAAGACCTACTGTGTTACAAACTGCAGTGTTTATACTGTACATACAAGTGTTGTTCTTAAATAGAAAGACGATGGTTTAATTGTGGAATCAGACCTAATATATCTCTGCCGTGATTCCTCCTCACGCAAAGCAATGACAGCTTTAGCTGGTGCTGTGCTAGGACGCCTGGCTGTTCCGGATTGCCGGAAGCTGCCGACTCAAGGTTCACACAAACTGCTTACGAGACTTTTTGTCTTAGGATTAGAATAGAAGAGCCAACTATTTCTGAAATGGCCCTAAATATGTCTTTGCCTTTATACAGTATTTATGCAAACTGGCTTTCTCAACATGGGTACTTATAAAATCAAAATATCCATCAACCCAGGAAATGTTGAAGATGCTTTATATACGGCACTATTAATTACTCGCTAAACTTTCTTTATGTAGAAATAACACATGTCTTTTTACTGTAAAAATCTGCCTTTGTCTTTGATAAACAATAACGTCACATGTAAAATAAAGAATTTATTTCAAATGATCTCTTTACAATTTATTAGCAATAAATGTTTGACATGTACGCTTTATGTCCCAGGCCACAGAGACACTTCTAGTGCTAAGAATGTCAAGAAAGGAAAAACTTTAACAAGCCTTAAGTAGTCAGGGAGTGTAAATTAGTTTCTCATTGTGCTTAGAGCAACCACTGAATGAATCACTCTCCCCATCCCCTACCCTGATTAAATTGCTTTAAGAGATCAAGAGGTAAACTATGTTTACTCCATTAGTTATGATTTGTTTATGGTACTCTACTAATGGGAAATCTGCACAGTAACACTATTTCCAGGACCAATTAGGCTACAGTGGGGGGAAAAGAGGGTTTGTGGAAGGGAAAATTAGGATATTTTTCCCCTACTTAATATTGAAAACTGAGATAAGTAGCTGCTAGTGGTTGGACATTTAGCTTGTCAAATGTTTATTAAACACTTTTTTATTTTCTAATTTAATTTTGACATTTTTGTATATGAAAAGCAATGCATTGTGAATAAATTTACCTATTATGGTTCTCTCAAATGTTTCACATCTACAAACCATCTTCTTGTTTCCAAACTAGCTCATTGCCAACTTTTATCTGTCTGTCTGTCTGTCTGTCTATCTATTCATCTACCTATCATCTATCCATTTACTAGTCTATCATCTGCTTATCATCTCTTTCTGTACTAGCAGTTTTGTGTGTCAACTTGACAAAGATTGAGTTATCACAGAGAAAGAGGCCTCAGTTGAGGAAATGCCTCCATGAGATCCAGCTGTAAGGCATTTTCTCAATTAGTTAAAAGGGCAGAAGGCCCAGCCCATTGTGGGTGGTGCCATCCCTGGGCTGGTAGACCTGGGTTCTACAGAAAAGCAACCTGAGCAAGTGGGGGGGGAGCAAGCCAGTAAGTAACATCCCTCCATGGCCTCTGCATCATCTCCTGCCTCCAAGTTCCTGTCCTCTGTGAGTTCCCGTCCTGACTTTCTTTGGTGATGAACAGCAGTGTGGAAGTGTAAACTGAATAAACCCTTTCCTCCCCAACTTGCTTCTTGGTCATGATGTGTTGTGACTAAGGCCCTGACTAAGACATTTTCTACCTATACTATCATCTATCTATCTATCTATCTATCTATCTATCTATCTATCTATCTATCTATCTATCTATCTACCTACCTACCTACCTACCTACCTACCTACCTACCTACCTACATATATATATAATATATATATAATATCTATTTGCCTGTTTTTCTGTCCATGCATCATCCATCTAGTCAGGTCTTGCTTTGACAGTCATGTCCCCTGTGTGTTCAAGATTTTAATGGCCACGCCATATTCAGTAGACAGTGTAGGACTCCTCCCCAATCTCCAGCTTCTCCATCATCTGTCTCCTCTTCCCCGATGTTCTTTGGGTCATTGAGAAGGGGATACAGATGTGGCATTTAGAGCTGAGAATTCACAGTTATTTACTCATTATTTTGATCCCATATGAGTTTCTGTATTAGTTGTCAATCATAAGAAAAACATGATGTATCTAGACATTAAGCACCTTCTTTCCTGATTCCTCCAAAAGAACCCATCATTTTATCCCGATGTTTACTACACAGGCTGTCCCATAGCACGTCAGCATCGGTCTTGTCTGTGGATTCTGTCATGGTGTACACCCCATTGCTTTGGCTGCTGAGGACCACAGGGTACATGCTCTACTTACTGCCTAAAGTCAGGTGTTAGTGACCGAAACACTGTTAGCAGGAGGAAAGGGCTGAGGAAGGATGCTGCATTCTTCATGTTTTAAGTATCTGCTTTCACTTCTCACCCCTGTGATGGGTAAACTTGACATAAGCTGGGATCATGTGAGAGAAAACCTCAATTAAGAAAATGCTGTGGTCTGACCTATGAGGCATTAATGTTTGATGTGGGAAAACACAGTCCACCACCTGATGTTCTTGGATTTTATAGGAAGACAGGCAGGGCAAGTCATGGTGAGGAAGCCAGTAAGCAGCACCCCTCCATGGCCTCTGCATCATCTCCTGCCTTCATGTTCCTGCCCTGCTTGGGTTTCTGCCCTCGCTGCTTCTGATGATAAAGCATTCTATGGAACTGTGAGTGAAATAAACCCTTTCTTCCCCAAGTTGTTTTTGGTCTTGGTGTTTAGACATAGCAATAGTAACCCTAACTAAGACTACCTGTAATAAACTCGAAATTACCCTTTACATAGTTCTGTATGCTATTATCTCTACATAAAGTATGGGTTGTTTTTTTTTTTTTTTTTTTTGCCAAATATGAGTACATTTAAAACCATCTTTATATTAAACACACTTTTGGATGCTGCATGTACTATCAAGGTTACCTGAGGATATGTGCAAAGGTGGAAATGTGAAGAGGCCTTTTCAGATGTCTGAAGAGTCCCAGCTTACCAGTGCACCTAGCTCTCTATAGATTATAGTATTGTTTCTATGTATCAAAGGCCCTTTCAGAGCTGGAGAGCTCTAGATTTATGAGTTTGATCAAATGCTGTCTGTCTACTAAGGAACAAACATAAAATGCATGGGGAGGGGTCTCTGATGCTTAAGAAAGTCTCTATAAGGAAGAATTTCTGGTTGAGCCCACTGTTCCTGGCTGTGAATAATCAAGGAGTCCAGATCTTTCTCTATTAACCCAAAGGAATTCCTGAGTATGCTGACTCCACAGATCTGTGACTCTTCAGATCCTGGCTATCCCCCATGCCTGGGCTCACAGTCAGGTGTAGGTTGATGTCAAAATGATATATGATTGAACAGTGGGGAGGTAGGCGGGGCAAAGCCTAGGAAAACAGAAGTGGAGAAAGGAGGAGGAGGTTAAGGAGGAAGCCAGATGGAAGCAGATGTGAATGTTTCTCTCAGCACATCTCTATGTGAATAAGGTTGTTATAAATGTTTTATAAGGGATGGAATTGTACAAGATCATTTGACTTATCTAGGTGGGCAAATTATATTATGCCAACTGGATCAGAGTATTTTGGTGTGTTCTTTGATGTGACAACTTAATTGAGATCAAAGGGTGTAGTGAAAGAACACACAAAGCCTGCCACGGAGTTGGGATGTGTGCGTGTAAGGCTTGGCAACAACATGCCAAGGGGAAGTGAGTGAAAACAACACGCCGGGGCAGTCGCATCCACCAAACAAGACAGCAAGGGTGGGTTGAGTGGACCTCAGCCTGGTCAAAAGAAGCTGGTGTCTGTGAGTACTTACAGGCAGCATGGAGCCGCTAAGATACAGATGTCCCCAGTGCCCTGTGGCCCCACAGGAGCTGGCACTGGTGCGGGTAAAAGGTTCCCACGTTTTAATATTTACCGCAACAGTCCAGGTCCTCCTGGCAGTGCTCCAGCGCAACGCCTTTGCGATCTGACTATGCTACATCCGCTGCCACTCAGCACAGCTCACCTCTGAACCCTGCCTGCAACACCGCTGCCCCGCCACCCTCCAGATAGCGACCCCACAGGGGTCCTCAGGCTTCCAGACTCCAGCTCTCTCCTCAGGCTCACCTGAGATTCTCGAAACTTCCTTCCGTGTGCGAAAACAGAAGATGACAGCCTCTTCAATCCTTCAGCCTGAAGGAGCCTTTTCCCACTTACTCAGACCTTTTCCTTGTTAAAATAGTCGAAATCACCCCCGTTTCCTTGGATGCCAGTAAATCTTTCTGCCTAACACAAACAATTCTCACAATGACCCTAACCTCACCCCACACTGTATTTATTAGTCTGCTAACACATTTTATCCAGCAGCTAAAAACATGCATGCTAGCAAATCTGTTACTGTCAAAAACTCAACTGTGTGTACATGCACTTGTGTACACACACACACACACACACACACACACACACACACACACACGTGTGCGTGCATACATTCTCCCCCCTCTTATTCTCTCAGTACTTACTAACCTCCCCCTTCCCCAAGGCTCACCTTTAGGAAGATAACCAGAAATGCCTTTGATAACAACACTGCATTGGTAATGACAAACCCATATGCACTGTTTTATGCAGTTTGCACACGGCAACACAACAATTCTACAACTGACAATAACACATAGGATTTATTATCTATAAATATATTAGAAACATCAGGGTCATAGTTTAAGATCACAGCAGCCAAAATGGAGACAACCAGATCTGAACCAAGACAGCCTGTATTCCTGGAACTATACTGCACTGGCTTCTAAACTTCACTACACTTGGTAACTTTATTTTTTCACCTCCATATGCTGCTAAGTCCGGCAAACTGAGATTTATCGCCCCAGGTCCCAGATCTGAAGCTGCTCTGCAGTGGCTCCTTATCAGCCTTTGTACTGGATGGCACAGCAGCAGCTGACCCAGGTTTGCCCTTTCTATACCTGCTTCCTTCCCCTGCTTTCCACGCTTGAGCACCCTCTTTGATCTCCTCCTCCTTTCACGGTTGGCATCCCTTCAGTTTTTCTCTGCCAGATTTTCCTCTGCTCAAAGCTGTTTGCCAGCTTTGAGTGCATTTGCTCAAGTGTCACGTTAGGATAAGAATAGCGCTTACCTTATTAGGAATCATGAAACTGCTGTAATGTGGGTACAAACTTAAGCCGGTATCTGACCCATGTGGAGCCACAGGGTTGGGGTGCCCAGGTCTTTCTTCCAGCCTTGTCTGTGCTCTGGGTTCTGGCCCACATCTGTACCCCAACCGTTCCATGGAACTCCTCCTGCTCCCTAAACTGGATGTCTTCTGGAATGGCTCATCTTGAGATACAAATTCTTCCTGCTGTTCAGGACAACACTGGCTATCCTGGTCTGTCTCTGAGAACCCTGAATTAAAGTCTTTAGGGAACCCCGTGGGTACTCTCTTCAAGTAAATACCCAATCTGAAGAATTCTGATAAACATCCAACCTCTTAACTTCAAACCTGGACCATTTCCTTACCGACTGGGTCTGAGTGCTGTCTACAAAGTATCCCTGCCCCTAACCTATCTCCATTCAGGATCATTGCACTCAAAGCCCCGAGGATCCTTTAGAATCTAATATCCATATCTATAAAAACGCTGAATGCTTCTCCATCTGATTTGTCACAGACCCAATCTTAACAGGGACACCCCAAAACTGCCTTGCAAAAACCTCCACATTCTCACCCCATTATTCCAGGTTGCTATTTCCAGACCCCCAAATCTCCTTGCTGCAGTTTCTCAGAGCCTTTGAATTTTGGATTCCTTCTGGCCCTTAGCACTAGATTTTATTCAGGTTTCTGTTCAGACATGTCTTTCCTTGGCCACCCTGTGACCACCAATGCACTGTGTATAAAAAAACTAACAGGCCGTTTGGTAAGTTTTTCAGTATAACAAAGCACAGAATAAATGTATAATTGCATCTGACTTTTCATACATTCAGCATATCTGGGTATGTCACATCTCATTCTGCAACAGAGATCATGCTCTGGATTTCAGTGAGGCTTTTAGGGATGCTTCTTAGCAATTGAAATGGCAAGGTGTCCATCACTGAGCTGACACTTAAGAATCCTAATGGAATTCGGACTGCAAACGTTGCTGAGTGCTTCTGGCCATTGCACAGAGTTTGCATCCTAGCTTGTTTGTTCATAGGACTTGCTTGATTGCATTTGACTGCCATGAGCCAAGTGCTAAGGCCAACACCCATCAAAAGTAAATTAAGTCAATTTCAAATGCAACATCTTATCTAACTTTTTTTCCTGTTAGTTTTCATTAGGCTCCGGTTGACAGATTTTGGCAGAAACAGTAAAACACCTTTTGTTTTCATACACAGAAAAGAGTAGCTGCAATTTTGCCTTTCCCATTAGGATTTTTGTTTATCTAAATATTGGTGCCCTTAGACAAACGAGCGACTATGTCACGGTTTTCAAAAAGGCTCTGTGGGCAAGGGAATCGGGTAGAATGCTAAGCATCTAATCAGCTGTGCAGGAAAAGAAAAATGAGTTAGAGCAATGCTGAAAGCAAGAACTGCTTAAGATTTAACATTATAAACCTGACACCAATTCCCAATAACGGTCTACTGGAACTTAACATTGACCTTTGTGACCTGTTCTTTAGTTTGATAAGCGTGAAGATGTTTTCAAGACAAGCATATCACAAATGATGTTTTTATAAACTCAAAACTTGTACCTCTTATTCTTTTTTTCCTTGAATACATGCAGAGCTCAATACACTTTAATATTTTAGATAATAGCTTCAACTTCTTTCCAAAAGTATACAACATACAACCGAACTGATAAAGAATCTGTCACCAAGAGACAGAGAATCCAAACAGTTTCAGCTATTAAGAAAAAAACCAATGTAAAATGGATAGTATTTCACAAAACAATAGAAAAAGTTAAGAAAAAGAAACATAGGCTGTTACACTGAAAAGGAATTGAACTTTCCACTTGTGTCACCTGTAGGTGTATCAGGAATGAAGGTCATTTAGGTCAAAGCAATTTTGAAGAATTGCACTATGGTTAATGGCCCAGGACCCTGGTTATAGCTGCAACCATCTACCAGGTGATAGTAGGAACTAGACAAAGTTTAAGGGATCAAAGCCCAGCCTCTGGATGAGAAACAGGGTAGCAACTTATTGCTTAGGAAATCCCCATTATTATTGCAAAGCCATCCCATAATATAGCCCTATCAACACATGTCACCTTGGAAGGATGTAAGCTAGACTTGTGATGTGCTCAAGTGTTGACTTAAGAGAGAAGAAACACGGGGAGCACTTATCAGCAGACTCGTGCCCTTTGAAGAAAATGAATCCCACAGTATGTGCTCACGGGCATACAGAAGCAGGTCCATGTAATTCTTCCCTAGAGATGGTGAATATGGATACCGACTGACCCATATTCCTCTCAGCTCTGATCCTGAGACTGATAGGAACTTCCTAAAGCTCAGCCTCATCTCCTACCCCTTGGGACCATGTTTGGAAGTAGGATAGAGATATCTGTTTTTCTGCCACCTCAAAAGGTTCAAACTCAGAAGAATGTCAAGTTGAAAGCTGGATTCTACAGAGTGCCTTCCCTTCACATCTGTGTCTTTTGTTCTGGGTGCTTAATTCCTCCCTGAACCTGTCATACTTTTGCTTAGTGGGAAACTCATCATGAGCATATCCTAGGGGACTGGTTCTCTTCCAAGTACCTCATACAGTTTGCTCTTGGAAAGGGTCAAATGTTTGAGATGCTGAACGCCACTGCCTTTGATGTGCTCTAACGTGGTCTGGGTTGTCTCCACAGCTTGGAATGTCTGAACTTGATTCTAGGTATAAGGGGATTGATTCTAAGCAGATCCTCATAATCCTTTCCTAAAATTTACATAACAAACAGCAATGGAACCAAAGCAATAACATAGACTATGGCCCCATCACCCTATATCCTGTGCAATAGGACACATTCCCAGGTGTCTAGGATGCTATTTCCCCATTGTTAACACTGGGACAACAAGGCAAACCTTTAGGTGAAAACTTGAGTCAATGATCACAGGCAGGCCCAGTTATTTCTAGTTAAAAATTACCAAAGGAACTTTCTCCACTATTTGCAATAACTGTCAGAAAGGCTGGTGTCCAGCTGAACAAAGAATCCAGAGGTATCTGAAAGCACGTTCCATGATCACTTCACTTTAGCTGGGACACTAGACAGTATCCATTTCAACAAGGCTGGGGCACCTCAGGTTACTGGCAGAGGAGAATTCTGGCTTTCTTGAAAAGATGAAATGCCCAAGTCCTTTCCATTTGAGGGCAGCGTGCCACCACTGTGACAGTGTACCATTGACGTGAAGAGCTCCAGGTTGGGAGAGTGTATAGTCAGCCATTGTTTCTGAGGCACTCCAAACATCTTCCTTTGTTGTGCATTAATTGAAAGAACCCATTTGTTTTTGAGTCTTACTTCTGAAATCTGCTAAGGAATGGGTACTGATTTCTCAAAAAATCCTCAAGGCCAAGTTTCATTTTTTTCAAGCTTTCAACCCAACACATTATTCTGTTTTTCTAAAGAGTAAAAGCCTTAAATGGAAATCAAAGTCTGTAGCTAAAGAACTGACCCCTTTTTGCCCGAACTGGGGTTTGAAAGGGGCCGAGACTGTTTCCTTTCTTATTTCTGAGAAACTGGCTCAAAGGTGAAGCCTAATGGAGGCCTACAAAGTTTTATTTTTCCTTTATAGGTCTAATGAAAGAGTCAGAACTTGACCCAATAAAATGTAGATTATGATGCATTTCCACATGTTAAAGGAACCTCCATGTTTTATCCCTTTGAAATGGTCAAAAGGGTATTTTGACAATTCATTAAAATATACACACTCATACACAGACCTGTTTAATTTATTTCTGACACTGAAGATCTGATTTTTGAATTTTTGAGAGAAGTGACTGTCCTAAGTAGTATTAAAAGTTGGACAAAAATATGTAGTAAGACATAATATTTTGGTATATAATTATTAAACAATATATATATATATATATTAGAAAATACAACATTTGCTGATATGACTTTACTCCTGCAAATGAGTGTTCTACAGTGGGACAGGTTGGCTATCCACCAATATTCCGATTTTTGTTTTCTATACACGGTAAGTTGTTGAAATGCTATTGACGTAAAGTGGGTGGAGAAAAGGTGGCAAAGATTGTTGGCCATTGGTGAAGGTACAGGAACGTGCTAAAGGGGACTTGGAAGGGACACTTGTGGGAGGAAGACTCAGGTCAGCTATGGAACAGGGGAAGGATCTCCTTCAGCTAGTCTCTGCGAACACCTAGTCTAGTAACACAGCTTGCATGGCTGTTTCCTCCTAGAAGCATTTGCTTTTCTTTCTTCCCTTACAAAGGTTAAAATCAGCTGTCTACCTGTCATCCCTGCTCCCTAAGAGTTGAGCCCCAAATCAAAGGTGCTCACCACCATAACAGGATATATGCAACACTGCCTTCTATTGATAACTCGGAAGGAGAAGGACTGGGCAGTACTGATTTTCCAAGAGAAGCTTCTTAAACTTTAATGTGAAACGAGTCGAGGTTAGGTAATCCTGCAGATTTTGGTCTATAGGTCTGGGAGCAGACACAGGATTCTGTAATCCTAACAAGAAACCGCAGTCTGCAATGTGACAGATACACTTGGCTCAAGACATGGACTCGAATGTTCTTCCGTGCTGATAAGATATTCATGACCGAACTTCCCAAGGAGCATCCTTCAGAGGGAAGACATACAGTGCAGGAAGTGTCCATGTCCAGACTGAGTGATCTCAGCATGGAGAGGGATGCTACTGATGAGAAGCAATCATAGGAGACGGGATGAGGTCATTTCACTGGGACTGATGGTGGCCGAGGGCGTAGCATGAGGACAAAGAATGAAACAAAGCATTATGGAGATGACAAGGCTTTAAGGAGGATAAGTGGAATCCAGAGATAAAGAGTTCAAAGCTTCCTCATCCAACTGAGAAGGCTTCAGCAAGAGAAAAATGAGACATTTAAAGGATTTGACTAGGGAAAGGGAGATGGGAGCATAGAAACCTTTGAAAGGCCAAGAAGAATTTTAGTAGGCAAAAAAATGCCTTTATAGATCTATGATTCTGATATTTTAAATGGTGATTTTATATTTTGTTGATCGTAATATGAATTTCATGAAATGCCTGGCTTCTCAAATTCAGACATTTTTATCACGTTAGAAATGCCCCGAGTCTGTAAAAATAAAATAATCCTAATAATCTATTCTGGCACTACACTGAGATAGAATACCAGGTACATTTAACGTCGTCTAATCCAGGACATCTGGATGCCATTGTTCGATTCCTACACTAAACTAGATGTGAGTGGCTGAGGATGGGGTGGCTGAGAGGTTTTGAAAGAGTTTGTGATGAGGACAACCACATGCACAGCTCTCATTTTTTGGGTCTGGTAAAAATGTAGATCATGGTGTCTGAGGCATGGCATAGGATGGGATTCTAAATCTCCCACCGGTATCCAAGCTCAGGACCACACATTGGAGAGCAACCATCTAAATGCTAGTGAGTTCTGCTCACACTAGACCTTGTTTGAGTAAAATAATACGTTTTAATGCAAAATTCAAATTATGGTGGACCTAATAGTTTTGTTCGGTGATTTTAAATCTTAAGTGATGAAATGATTATTAATTTCCAGAAATTGATTTACTTCTGTAACTGGGCATGTCCATTTATCAGGGTCATTTACATAGTGCACATCTAGATGCATAAATATATATGTCTATACATGGAATTTTATATCTATAAAATATAAAAATCAGCCCATTTTCAAATCTCCTTTTATAGAACTGATATTTTCATTTTCAAAGTTTGTAAAGCTGACAAAGGGACCCATAGTGACCTGCACATGGTACTTTAAATTTTTAAACTTTATTCATCTTCAGGAAAGCCATATCTATATCAATAAGTACTGGGCCTGCTAGGTAGGCATCCCTTTGTTCGTCCTAGTGAAGCTGTCACAACCACAGTCACAACCACAGGTCATTTTATCTTGTTCCTTCAGGGCATAGCTCTACAGCTTCCTACAGAGTCCCACCACAGCTGAAGACTGATATTCACACTGCCCAAAGGGACCTCTGCTAAGCATCAGGAAGAGCATGCAAGCTCCAACAAACCTCTTGTCCACCTCTGCAATGTCATGGCTGCTCACTGAAGGTCCTCTCCCAGAGTAGACTGTGGCAATACAGTGCTACCTTTTGCATGCCATTCCCAGTTTAACACTAATTTTCCCACTGCTCTGGAATTTAGAGCCCAAGGTCAAGGTGCTAGCAGGTTTTTTTCCTTCTGAGGCCTCTCTCCTCTATTTGAAAGGACTGGATTCCCACTCTCTGCATACAGTCTTGCACATCAGTCCTCTGGGAAGAGGGCCTTAACCCAGGAATGTCAGTTTACCTTTAATCACCGGCTTGGAGACTGTTTCTACACAGTGTGAGTCTAGTGGTTAAGACTTCATCATAGGAATTTAGAGGACAGTATTGTGTCCATAACACAACTCTTGAGCAAGGTTGATCTCTGGTTGCTGAGATGAGGGGAGGAGTGGGAGGGCAGGGTGAGAGGGGAGGTTGCAGAGCAGCATTCAGGGGAGGGGGGAGGTAAGGGGGGGTTAGACCTCTCACCACAGGCTGCAGTGAGGCCCAGGGCAGGCTTATTCCATCCACAGTGCCATTCTCAGAGATCCTGCCCGGGCTCCAAAAGCTTCTATTGTATCTGGGCCTGTGAACTGGTTTTCAATGAGGCCCTCCTGGCTGAGGTTGCTGAGCCCATTTCCTGTCTCTTTCATGGCTCTCTGGAAAGTTACAACAAGCTCCTATTGACTGGGCTTGCCACAGCGCATTCTCATAGCCCGCAACTTGTTCAGCGTTCCCTGCGCAGAATGAGACTACGCAGTGCATTACACACGTGCTTCAGCCTGCAGCACCGGCTGGAATGGCAAGTGCAATAGTGGGGGCCTGGCCGCTGAGAAGGTTTCTGCACTGCCCGGTTCGCCTCGGGTTCTAGTAACCAATGATGTTAGTGATGAAACTGGAATTGCAACGCTTGTGGAGAATGCAAATGGATTCTTTGTGATGATTTGATGCTTTGCCCTTGGGGTTAGAGTTATGTTTAAAGACACCTAGACAGATGTATGTCTAATCTGTGTGTGCCTCTCTCTCTCTCTCTCTCTCTCTCTCTCTCTCTGTGTGTGTGTGTGTGTGTGTGTGTGTGTGTGTGTATGTGTGTGATGTCTGTGTATATATATCTGAACGTGTTGTGTTTTAAGTGCCTGTGGATATTTGTGTAAACCTGCCCACCAAGAAACTTCACTACTTCACAGACGCAGAGTATTTGTGGTGCTAAAGTTCCACTGACAGTGTTGACACCGCCTTTGCCTGTTACTTTCGATCTGATTCACGGCGAATTTAAATCGGTTAATGATTTAGTCACCCCGGATCGGAGAACAGTGAGCACATTACGAGGCACTGATGGAAACACACCAGCTTTCCCAAAGACACCCAGGCATTACCACATGTCACCCTGCGATGGCAGAGAAGTTCTACACTTCATCTACCTTAGGGAGTTGTTTTCTAGTAACGCCAGGCCTGGCTTGAGCCACAGAAAGATCTTTGTGAAGAGCCAGGAGGAGAGTCCTTATGGCTCTCGGGAGAGTAGGATGCTTTGCCACCAGATTCCTTGATGTTGGTGGAAAGCTTCATGACTGGGGCTTTCGTGGTGGCTTGGTGGCTCCTGATTTGTATGAGTGGACAAGGACTGCGACTGGAGTCAGGAGCTGGAACTGCGGCTCTGAAGCCAACAGGCAGCACAAGGAGGAATGAATTACTCAAGAGAATTATGTGCTGCAAGCATGAGAGTTAAGTCTTCATTCACATTCGACTTGAAGTGTGTATGAGTTTGGACACGACTATTTCCTCCTGTGTAGTTCCCAGTCGATCTTTCACGCCATCATTTTCCTGATGCGAATGTTCCTCAGTATCCAGAACAGTGCCTGACCGTTTGCTCAGTCCATGTTTGCTGAGTAAAAGAAAAAAATACCTACAATGGATCGTGATAAAGATGCTCACATGGTCTGCATCAATTCTCAAGTGGTGTGAATAACTGTTTCTGTTCTCCAGAATAATACGGCATCTAATTTGAAAAGGCTCCTTTATGTTCATTCTTCAGCATGGGATTATAGTGACTGTGATTAGGAAGCGTACTGTTATAATATATTTACAGAACTTAGTGGCACATCTGAGGAGTAGTGCGAACCAAAAATGGTGTGGTAACCTCCACACAAGTGGCTTTTACCATTTCCTACAAGGTGGCGGGAGGCACAGCTTGGAAACTCTTACAGCCAGGATCCAACACATGACTCATTCTCTCTTTGGCTTCCTTGTTCTGCTCCTGTGCAGGCTTCTATTCAAAAGAAGTAGTGCATGGCAGCATTTGTGGCCCATTACCCTGTGTGTGTATGCATGTGTGTGCACATATGTATGTATGTATATGTGTACATGCTGGGTCCTGTGTATGTCTGCATGTGTGTGCACATATGTATGTATGTATATGTGTACATGCTGGGTCCTGTGTATGTCTGCATGTGTGTGCACATATGTGTACAGGTATGTGCGCACCTATAAGATCCTGTGTTGTATGCATGTGTGTACATGCCAGGCCCTGTCTGTGTACATATGTGTACAGGTATGTGGATATATGTGGAGGCAAGACATTGACATTAGGTGTCTGCCTCAATTGCTTTACTCCTTGAGTTTTTCATCATTCTTTATTTATTATTTGTGTGTGTGTGTGTGTGTGTGTGTGTGTGTGTGTGTGTGTATGTGTATGCTCAGTGCTTATATAACTTTGTGTGCACCTTATGAGTACAAATGCTCATGCACACCATTGTATACTGGATCTTCTAGAACTGGAATTAAAGACAATTGTCACCTGCATGATCTGTGGGTCAGAAATGGAGAATGTGTCATCCAGAAAGCAAGTGAGAGTTCTTAACCTCTGACCCATGTCTTGTTGTATGCCTCTTTATTATTTTTTTATGATAGAGTCTTTCACTGAATCTAGTGCTCACCAATTTGGCTAGGCTGGTTGGTCAGCAGCCTCAAGAATCCCCCGGCCTGCCTTTGCGGTACCGGGACATTACCACACCCAGCTCTACACAGAGGTTTTGTGGATAGAGCTCAGGACCTCATGGCTGTAAAGTTTCTCTTGTCTGAGCTGTATCCTACCACTCTCTTAATTATCTTCTGTCATTATAAAATGTACAGGGATCTCACCATTCTAGTTATTCCAAAGCTAGTGCTATTTAGCACACTCACAAGTTCTGTGCACACCCTTCATAACACAGTTTTAGCAAATCCTCATTCAGACATAGAGCTGCTGGTCATTACACATTAACCATCATTCTGACACACCCCCTAGCCACCAGCACCTTATGGCTCTATGACTTGGGTACTTTTACTGCCTATGGTAGTCTACCAAATAATCTTCCATCTTATACCCAGCTTATGTCACTAAGAATGTCCTGGGGCTCGTCCATGTTATAATGTATCTGTATTTCTTTATTCCATCTCAGCATTGAATATGGTGTGCATGTTCTTCCTCTATTGGTTCATCCATCTGCGTGTTGGTGAACATACCACTCATGCCGACTTCTTGACTGTCCCCCTCTTCAATAGCAGAGGCTAAAGGGCTTCAGGGGAGACACTGAGAGGAAAGGCTGATGGTTGGTGGAGGCCACGCAGTTCAGTCTGACAACTCTACAATAGTGACTGAAACCAGCAATCACTCCAGCTATTACCTCACGGTGTCTTTGCACGGGAACCCAGGACAACGGGCATCAGGGACGATCACCTCTGTTCCTCCATGCCTGAGCGCTAAGCTGGACAATCCAGGGACTCGCTTTGCAGTGGGGAGCTGACCTTCGAACTTGGCTCACAGCCCTGCTTGTGTGTCCCTAGGATTCTGACTTGCTTTCTGCTTTCCCAACCCACAAACTTCCCCTCTGCGTAATTCTGCTATGCACACAGAGCCACATGTGTTCAACATGGACAATGGTGATAAAAGACATAAGCAACAGAAGGCAGTGCTACTAGGAGTCATGTGAATGCTTGTTACCTCCAATTTCATTACTGCTAATTTTATTTTATATGGCATGGTCTATATATACATACATACATACATACATACATACATACATACATATATATGCACATATGAAATGATTAAAAGTAAACATTGCTTTTAAAGCATAAGGTATATTAAGAAGAAATATTCTACTTCTCATTTATTCACCAAGAACACTCAAAACAGTCTATGTAGGTAAAGCAAATGAAAGGCCAGGGCGAACTTCTCCACACTCTCAAAGGTGGATACACACTAGTGTCTTACACTATGTGTATCACGCCCTACTTCAGAGAAGTGATTGCTCCCTCAATGTGGCTTTTAAGTCAGTGGTTTCCAAACATCTATCTTTAGTCAACCTCCCTCCTTTATTCGTAAGATTACTTTTATTCTATTGAAACACTTGTCCTACATTCAAAGTCACTTCATGCCTGTCTTCCAGGTGTCTTAAATGATTGGGGATGCTTCTGTGCAATGTAAAAGACTGGCCACTCTCTGCTGGTACCACAGAGCTTTCAAAAATAAACTGATGTGTGGAGTCAAAAAAATGCTGGGACCCACCAGGCTAACTTTGAAAGTCAGGAGACCCACTCCTGACAGCAGCTGTGTGGCAGACTGAAAGCCGTAGTCAAGGGCTTCCTGCAAATGTCCCAGTTACCTCAGTGTGAGGTGCTTCAATGTGGGGTCCTGTCTCTCTAGGGGCTTCTGAGCTACAAGCTCAGCTACAATGTGGAAGTTTAAGTAACAGTGATGGGAAAAGGACAAAGCACACATGGAAGTGTCTTAGGAAATTGAGAAGCTGATTGGCAAGGACATGTGAATGTTCTCTCCTTCCTCCCATTAGCACTTTGTTTATATGACTTGTGCTCCACATGATGCCTTTTCTTTCTCTTCCCTCCTCCATTTACGTGTGTGTGAGTGTGTGTGTGTCTGTGTGGGTATGCCTGTGTGTGTGCCTGTGGTGTGTATCATGTAGGTCTGTGTGTGTGCATGTGTCTATGTGTATGTGCCTGTGTGTGTGCCTGTCATATGTGCCTGAGTACTTCTGTGAGTGCCTGTATGTGTGTGCCCGTGTGTGTGTGTGTGTGTGTGTGTGTGTGTGTGTTTGTGTGTTTCTGTATGGTGTGTGCCTATGTAAGTGTATGTACTCAATCTTCGTAACACATTTATTCCCTGATAGCACACACCTAGTGCAGCCCATTCAAATGCTCAGTAGATGGAAGATTTCTTTAATTACTGAACTTTCTAAGTTATGTCATGCACAGTGGAACTTCACACTGAAATGTACTGTCCTCCTGACTGCGCATGCTGGTCTTCTTTCTGCCAATTCCAGAACCTCCAAATTAATAACCTTAATCTGCTGCAGAGCTTTTTGAGAGGCAATGGAAATTGTCACTGGTTTAAAACTGACAGTCAGCTACCCCCCCCCCTCGTCTGGTGATGACAAATATTTTGAGTCCTCCATTTTTGTGGGCAATTAAACGCTCAATGCAAGATGGTAAAGAAAAGTGACTTATGACATCAAGCGACACACCAGAGCAGGCCGTGCGTTGTAGAATAAGGGGACTTCACTTGTGACCAGATAACAAAGTGGGCAGACAGGAAGTATTGTTTCAGAGCTTTGTTTTAACCTTTCTACCTAAAGCCAGGTCTATCTCTTCCTTGTTCTCTTCCAGGAGTACATTACCTTTCTCTTGACCTAGAGACAGTTGGGTAGTTCGCCACATTAATTATATTATCTTGAAGACTCATCACATACACAGTTGGTGACATTAAATCTGATGGTCTCACACAGTAGTAAGGTATCTTGAGTGAATATGAGTCAGAATTCTGAAGCTTCAAGCCAGTTCAGTCCCATCCTCAGAGGAGCATAAAGGATAAACAATCACACTTCTAATAAGTCCAATGAGGCATCTCGGCTGATACTATATTGCATTGAAGCAATGAGCAATTGAGTTACACTGAAGCAAGATCTATGGAATGCATTGAATTATGTGGTTAAGGGTGATGACAGATGGGCAGTCATGGCCAGGAGCATCTCTAACATGACTCAACTGGTAATTAAAGAGGGAGTCATACCACAGAGATCTTGGAATTGTCATACTAAATAATAGGTAAAACATGCTTAACACTAGACATGAGCTGTGTTAGCCATTAATTTCGATTATCACGGTTTTTTTCTTATTAACATTGTCATCTAACCAGCAGGAAAAACCACAATGAATGTTGGTGGCCCAAGGTAACTTTCCATTTCTAAAAATAGTGCTGAGGTGTGGGACAGATAAAAAATCCAGTCAAGATGGTGAGAGGCTAGTAGCAGCTAGAAGAGGAACAGAGGGTCTGGCCATTGTAGGTAGAGGGTGGCCGTGCAGTAACTGTCTTCACAACTGTTCTTTGCAGAGGACATTATCACATTCTCCTATAATTTCAAAGATAAGAGATAAGACTGGAGAATTTACCTATTAGAGACAGAGACTTTGTTTCAACATTCATTACTGTGAAGATTACGCTGGGGACACAGTTCATCTGGGAGAGTGATGGCCTTGCACACACAAGGTCCTGGATTTGAGTCTCAGCCTTGCTTGACACAGAGCGTGGCAATGACTACCTGTCACCTCAGTACAGGGATGGTAGGAGAAGCTCAAGGTCATCTTCAGCTACATAGCAGGCTTGAGGATAGCCTGGGCTACATGGGGCATAAAACACCACCACCACCAACAACAACAACAGCAGCAACAACCATCAAAATCACCAATA